>NC_083681.1:58706000-59352000 GCF_033118175.1 Dama dama | reverse complement strand
ACTGGAAAATTCTTAAAGATGGGAATACCAAACCACCTTATCTTCCTCTTAAGAAATCTGTATGCAGGTCAGGAAGCAACAGCTAGAACTGGACATAGAGCAACAGACTGGTTCCAAATAGGGAAAGGAGTATGTCAAGGCTGTATATTGTCACCTTGCTTATTTAACTTATGTGCAGAGTACATCATGAGAAACACTGGGCTGGAAGAAGCACAAGCTGGATCAAGATTGCCGGGAGAAATATCAATAACTTCAGATATGCAGATGTCACCACCCTTATGGCAGAAAGCGGAGAAACTCTAAAGAGTCTCTTGATGAAAGTGAAAGAGGAGAGTGAAAAAGTTGGCTTAAAACTAAACATTCAAAACTCAAAGATCATGGCATCTGATCCCATCACTTCATGGCAAACGGATGGGGAAACAATGGAAACAGTGACAGACTTTATTTTCTTGGGCTCCAAAATCACTGCAGATGGTGACTGCAGCCATGAAATTAAAAGACGCTTACTGCTTGGAAGAAAAATTATGACCAACCTAGACAGTGTATTAAAAAGCAGAGACACTACTTTGCCAACAAAGGTCTGTCTAGTCAAAGCTATGGTTTTTCCAGTGGTCATGTATGGATGTGAGAGTTGGACTATAAAGAAAGCTGAGCATCGAAGAACTGATGCTTTCAAACTGTGGTGTTGGAGAAGACTCTTGAGAGTCCCTTGGACTACAAGGAGATCCAACCAGTCCATCTTAAAGGAAATCAGTCCTGAATATTCATTGGAAGGCCTGATGATGAAGCTGAAACTCCAATCCTTTGGCCACCTGATGTGAAGAGCTGACTCATTTGAAAAGACCCTGATTCTGGGAAAGATTGAGGGCAGGAGGAGAAAGGGATGACAGAGGATGAGATGGTTGGATGACATCACCAACTCAATGGACACAAGTTTGAGTAAACTCCGGGAGTTGGTGATGGACAGGGAGGCCTGTTGTGCTGCAGTCCATGGGATTGCAAAGAGTCGGACATGGCTGAGTGACTGAACTGAACTGAACTGAACTGAAATACTTTGATAACACACCAAAATAGGTGACACATATTCGAGCTTCCACGAATATTGTACATTCATTTTTAAGAATGATTTTATAATTATTAATATTCTATGTAAAATACAAAGCATGTATATAAGATAGAATTCTGAAACACTGAGATTTTAAAAAGGTAGAAAAAGCAGTTCCAGTATTTCTTCCATGGGTTTGCAAAGATTATGACACATTGCCACTTTTCACAGTGATTCTAGAGTTTCTTTGCTCTTTGAGCCTAGTCAGAAACTAGGTTTACATTACATTCTCTCTCTCTCTCTGTCTTTCTTTCTACTTGAAGATTCCTTATATGGGAGGTCAAAGTAGCCAGGGCCATTTTAACCAGCATTCTTCTAGTACTTGGGAAACTATAAAACTGACCCAAATAATAAAAGTGGTGGCAGTTGTTTTTGACACGAACAATAAAATTCTATGACATGCTACTGTCAGAACTCCCGTTCTGAGTTCCCTTTCACAGCTGTGTTTGAAAGGCTGGAAAGATGCTGGTGGAAAATGAAGGTTTAGCAGAAAAGGGCAGGTTCATTTGGGGTCTGACAGTTTGCCAAGCCCTTCTCAAGCTGAGACCATATTGTTACTGATGAGTATGATATTCCTGTTGCAATATGCTCCCTTTTAGTCTGAAGGCATAGATCTCCTCTAGTTCGCATGACACAGTGATTAGGATCATTATTTTTGCTTTGGACAAACCATGAAAGTGATAAACCGAACTCACAACATCTGGAGGGGAAGTAGAAAAAATAGGATGTGTGCATGCTCAGTCGTGTCTGACTCTTTGGGACCCCATGGCCTGTAGCCTGCCAGGCTTCTCCATCCATGGAATTTTCCAGGCAAAAATACTGGAATGGCTTGCCATTTCCTATTCCAAAAAATAGCATGAAAAAGACAAAATTCCTTGGCATCTGGGCAGGTATTAGGAGAAGGACTAGCACAGATGAATAGAAATCTTTGTAGGGACCACGAAGGGACACAGTGGCTGGATTGATCATGGGGTTATTAATAGAGGTTCAGCAGAGGAGGACCGTATTAGGAAAGGTGAGGGAAGGGCAGTGGGGCTGAGGTGGAGAGAGTAGACAGCTGTTGAGTGCAAATGAGGGGTAATTTGTCATCTGTTTAGAGTCACAAGGAGTCAGAGATTGAACAGAATATGAAGCACTTGGGTCATTGCTTCCAGTTTGAGTGTTCACATTCCCCCATTCCTGCAATGAATCTCTATTTACTTAGAAGGCAGTCTGCTTGTTTGGGGACTGAACTTGAAGAAACCTGGCAGAGGGAAGGCTACTAGCAATTAACTTCTTATTATGGTTAAGATAATTGGAGCTGTCTCTAGAGAAAGGCATGTCTGTTGCAGAAAGCTGTTAAATTTAATTTTTCCCCTTCTGTCCATATAGCCTATACTACATTTTTTTTTATTACTCAGATGATAGATGATAAGTAGGGAATGACTTAGCAGTGTATATCTTTTGAACTTGGAACACCAACATTTCTTATTAGACTGGCTTCATCTTTCTAGCCAGAATGAATCAAAGATGTTATCTTAAAGCATTTTAAAATTTGCCATGAAATGACAAAAGCCAGGGACTTTGAAACAAAGGTTGGTTATTTTTCTTAAGCTTATGATTCTGAGGTGGAAGAAAATGCTATTTAAAAATTGAAGTTGCATAACATCTTGCATTTTCTTGTGCTAGTTAAGCACATAATAAATCATCTTCATTTTTTTTCCATTACAATTTCTGTTTTAAATAAGTGAATAAAGATGATCATAGAAATTGAGCTTCTGAATGCTACTAAATATGTCACAGGCCAGTAATGAATGGATTTCATTTCTAGTCTTTGTTAATGAAGGAGATGTGATTCTTGAGATTAGGTGAGAGCTATGGTCTCTGTTGGTTTGAGCACTAGGCTGAAAATGAAAAGCTACTGGTTTCAGTTCTGGCTTTGAAACCAACTAGACCATAATCTTCACCATATTGTTCAGCCTGCTAAAGACTCAATCTTCTCTGATGTGCAATGCCCAACCCTTCCTTCCTAACTCACTGTGGCAACAAAAGGAATAACAACAGTGGGAAAAAATCCCCAGTAACTACCACTAACATTTATTGAACAATCATTAAGTGTAGCCATCATGTTACATACTTTTCTTAGCATGGTTAATGTGAAAAAGTTAAGTTCATAGCTGATAATGCTACTAAAAAGAAGTAAAAAAAATTTTTTTTTAGAAAGAGAAACTATTTTTTCTGTTTTGTTTGTTTTGTTTCAGATACTGTTATCCTTAAGTAAATACTTTGATCTGTGAATGTGTGTATGTTCTCAGTCATGGCTGACTCTTTGTGACCCTACGGAATGTAGCCCAACAGACTCCTCTGTCCACAGGGTTCTCCAGGCAAGAATACTGGAGAGGGTTGCCGTTTCCTTCTCCAGGAGATCTTCCCAACCCAGTGACTGAACCTGCCTCTCCTGTGTCTCCTGCATTGGCTAGTGGATTCTTCACCATTGAGCCAGCCGGGAAGCCCAAAAATGATTTACCCAAATCTTTATTGAGCACAGACTATACCCAGAGCATGATGTTGGTCACGGTGTAGGCTATTAAGTTGGACCTTAACTCAGTACTGTCTTCAGTGAGCTTCCAATCTAAGAGAGAAGGCAGAGTATTGGAGCATGGCTGATGGTGAGTTCTAGATTTAGGCTGCCTGGATTTTAAGGCTTCTACTGCCACCCTTTTGCAAGATATTCTAATTGTTATACCTCAGTTTCTTCATCTGTAAAATGGTACAATAATAGTTTCTAACTCACAGAGTTATTGTGAGAGTTAAATAAGACAGTTTAATTAAAGTGTTTATCCAGTGTGTTTGTCAGCATTGCTTGGATTAGGATGAATGTGTTTGTCAGCATTCTTGACATAGGATAAATACTCAATTGGTATTACTATTAACACTATTACTATTGAGAAAAGTTATATATGAAATAATTATATAATTAGATAAAATAGGATAAATGGTCAGTGGATTATAAATGAACAGATGATTTATAAATAAAACTCAGAAAATAAATATTTTCACTAGGAAGAATTAGAAATGGGGACTTCCAATTAGAACTAGAAATGAGGATGTTTACATTTGTGCTAGACCTTGACACATATAAGTATGATTTACACCTATGAAGATGAAAGAAGCAAAGCAGGTAAGGGAAGAGTTTAACTAAAATCACAGAGGGAAGAAAGTACAGAGCCACAGACAGGAAATAGTGATTGATCCAGTTTGGCTATAATACATGATGATGGAGAAGAAGTTCAGACTAAATTGGAACGGAAGGTGGATCCATTAATATAGAAATTCTTGAAAGTGAGTCCATGGAAGGAGTCTGAACTTTGGTTTGTCAGCAATGGGAGTCATGGAAGTTTTTCAAGGAGTGATGTGAAGTGAATACAGTCACTGTTTAAGTTCAGCCTGGGTAATGATGAATGGAGCCAATCTTGGAAGCAGACAGAAAGCGTGAAGTTAATCACTTTAGAAGATTTTTAAACTGGGCCTAAGACTTCCTTGGTGACTCAGACAGTAAAGCCTCTGCCTACAATGCGGGAGACCCAGGTTTGATCCCTGGGTGGGGAAGATCCTCTGGAGAAGGCAATGACAACCCACTCCAGTACTCTTGCCTGGAAAATCCCATGGACGGAGGAGCATGGTAGTCTACAGTCTGTGGGGTCGCAAAGAGTCGGACACCACTGAGCGACTGCACACCCACAAAGGGAAAACAGTAAGACAATAGAGGTGACTAAATGCAACTGATTTATTTTTATTTGTGGATGTATTTATTTAGCTTTATTTTCCCCTAACACATAGAGGCTTCTTTGACCACAGTGAGGAAAACACTAAATACTTCACAGCTTAAATTCAAAAGTATATTCCCAGAAAGAAGCTGACTCAGCCCTCAATTTCAGCTCAGAAATCATTGCAAAAGTTTCTTATGGGCTCATCTTGGGCCAGAAAATGTTCTTTGCCTAATAAACTCTGTGAAAGTTTTGGAGGCCGTGTATAAGAATGTTTGAATTATATCCTGTGGAGCAGGATTTGGGCCATGCAGCTATTTGGTAGTCTATTGAAGCCTACAGATTACTTCTCAGAATGATATTTTAAAAGTGACATAAAATTAGGATTTCAAAGAAGTCATTTAGATTGAACCAAAACTGTGGTATCATAACATACATTGCTTCTTTGTTGTTTTCGTAGTCCCTAAGACGTGTCTGACTCTCTGAGATCCCATGGACTGTAGCCCACCAGACTCTTCTGTCTGTGGGATTTCCCAGGCAAGAATACTGGGGTGGGTTACCATTTCCTCCTCCAGGGGTCTTCCCAACCCAAGGATTGAACCAGCATCTCCTGCCTTGGCAGATGGATTCTTTACCACTGAACCACCAGGGAAGCCATATTGCTTCTTTACTAATGCAGTAAATGACAACATTTAGTGGCAAGCCTAACAGCTAACATAATTACAAAATGGTGATGGCAATAAATAATATTTTGAGATATTTTGCAACTGTGAAGTGATATGAAAATATCTGTGCTTTCTATTAGTGACAGAGTTGGAGGTATTGCTAATGCTATAGTGTTTTGCCTACATTCATAAATGAAGGATGTGCCAAAGTGAAGGACTTGTTAAAAATAAAGATGTCATTTTTTTCTGATCCATATTTATAGACACACAGAATTCTATCTACAGCCAACTTATAGCAGCATGAGGAACCTTGCTAGAGATGATGGGAATCTGTCAAAAGATTGTAATCAAGGGAATGATAAGATTTTAGAAATACTATGTAAGAACAGTTAAGATTATAAAATTTGGCATCAGAAAAATGTGGACTTGAATCCTAGTTCTGTAACTCTGCTATCATTGTGGATTGACTGAACCAGTATCTTAACTGTTTAAGGATTTTTTTTTAACTTAACTCTAAGAGTCATTGTAAGGATTAGATATAAAAAGAGATAATGCATGTCAAGTGAGTAGTGAGGGTTGGCAAAGAATTTTTAAAGTAAAAATGCTCACTGTGAGTATTGCTATCCCGTGCCCCCCCCCCCCCCTTTTTTTACCTCTTATACTCTTTGGATATTGACATACTTTGATATATATTGTAGGAAAAAACCTTTGGCTATCTTCTTAGAAAGAGTGTTAGACTATTGCACGTTAAACCTTTCTTGGAAGGAGATGGGGGAGAATGATATTTCCTTTTCCTGTTAGTTTGGGGTTACAGGCATAAATTCATGACATCTTGGAAAGAGTGACTTCTCATATGGATGGCAGATGGGGCTGTCATGTGTCTTAAAATACCAACAGCATAACCAGGAAAGGCTCTATTCTAAGTTTGGGATGTAAGCTCAATCTCTTGGGTATGGCAAGCTGTGCCTTCCATCCTCCTGAAATGATTCTGCTAGCTAAAATAACACTGAAGTCGCTAAAATTTTAGTTGATTTTGCATTCAACACCTGGCTCTTGCTTGAATTGTTTATACTCGTGGGTTTAATTTTAGATTTAAGCTTCATATTTTTCCTACTACTCTAGATATTCTTGATTTTCTAACTGGATTTGAGATGTTTATAATTTACCAGCAAATTCTGTAGTTTTAGACCTTATTGTAAATATACAAAATACAGCAGCAGCCCATTAGTGTTAACTAGCTGATTTGCTTTCTGTCTGTTTTGCCAGGACACAAATCTGTAGTTGCTTTACCAGTTCCTTTTATATTCAACCTCTTATTCATTGACAAAGCCAATAGGGATAACGGTAATGAAGTGGAGTGGTGTTGATTTTGTTTAGTTGGCTTTTTCTTGCCAGTTTTTGTTTTTATTCTATCTGCTTGGAAGAAACTGTAAATATATTTTATTTCCAACAAGGCTGGTTAGTCAGATTACAAAGACTCCTTATAATTCTGTAAAATTCCCTGTAAGTTTTTAGCAAAGTCACTCATTTCTCAGGAATCTCAGCTTCTTTTTCTGGCTTTTTGGAATTTTTATGAGTAATGGTAAATGCTAAAAGTAATATGTTGTACAACCTCTCTGGGTCCTTTTCCATCTGAATATTCTTCCTTCCTTCTTGCCCTTCGAGGCTGAGATCAGACATGGTCTTCTTTATCATTGCCTCACTCTAGGCGAGTTTCTTTCTTCCATTGTCCAAAAAGACATCTAAATCATTTCCTGTAGTGGGACTCCTGAATCAGTATATCAACTTGACATCTTCTCCTATCAGCTTCCTCAACTCTGTATTTATATCACTGCTATCACACTTACTACAAATATTGTCATTATCTTCACCAGACTGAACTGTTTGAAAGATACTTTTCATTCACTCAATCAACCAATTTGTAAAAAAAAAAAAAGAAAAAAAAATCATGCTTATTGAGCACTTGTCCTGTAACAGGAAATACAAGGCATAGAGTATATTATCAGTGAATAAGGACAAGGTTTCTGCTCTCACAAGATTTAAAACTTTCATTCTATAAAGTGAAAGTCACTCAGTCGCGTCCGACTTTTTGTGACCCTATGGACTATGCATGCTGCAGGCCATGGGGTCGCAAAGAGTTGGACAGGACTGAGTGACTGAATGGAACTGAACTGATGGCCTATATGGTCCATGGAAATCTCCAGGCCAGAATACTGGAGTGGGTAGCCTTTCCCTTCTCCAGCAGATCTTCCTGACCCAGGGATTGAACCAGGATCTCCTGCACTGCAGGTGGACTCTTTACCAGTTGAGCTATCAGGGAAGCCCCTGACATTTTCTAAAAGTCGGTATATAGGAGATACTCAGGAAGAGTTGTCAGAATATATAACATAAAACTAAAATTTTGGTTTACAAACCTGTTAAGATAAATGACTGAATTTACCAATATCTAGTTATTATAAATAGAAACTCTCCTGAGAATATTCTGAGCAAAGCAAAAAGTAGAATGCAGGTGGTGTTTTGAGAAACATATCTTCTTTCTCAGGCCAGACAAGATTTAATTTGGGAGAAAGCCACTGCATTACTGATGAATTTTGAGGGAGCAGTACATCATTTCTAAAGCTTTCTAGTGCTGACCTAAGAAAAGGCTGCCTGCAGGTATTTCAGGCCTCTGAAACTTTCATTTCTAGTGATTGTATTCAGATGGGTGCTCATCAACATGCAGTGACATCTCACTGTAATGGAATGCATTTCCTCTGCCTGAATAGATTTCAGTGCTCCATTCATTTGATAGTCTGATTCACAAACAAATCCAATCTGCACCAACTCTCTCCTGTTTCATTATCTTTGAAATAACAACCTGTAAGCAAAGATAACACAGAATGGATATTACTAACAGGACATTTTATACTAGGTGCACCAAATGTCTGGTATGGCAAGGGGATTGTTTATTTTATTAGGGTGGAAATGAGGAGAGGAGAAGGCATCTTAGTACATATTTAGGTGAGGCAAGAGTCATGCAATTCACATGGCGTGGTGCAGAAACTGGTAGCTGGGAGACAAGAGGAAAGGGGAGCAAAGAGTAAGGAATAGGGTCATGGATGAGAAAGGGAAACAGTTTAAAATGTAGGCACAGGCATTCTTTTCTTCTCCCTTTTAACTTTTTCTTTTACATTGCAGCACAGCAGATTAACAATGTTTTGATAATTTCAGGTGGACAGCTTCAGGTGGATAGTTTCAGCTATATACATATTTATACATGTATCCAATCTCCCCCAAACTCCGCTCCCATCCAGGCTGCCACATGACCCTGGGCAGAGTCTCTTTGCTACACAGTAGGTCTTTGTTGCGGAGAAGGCAATGGCACCCCACTCCAGTACTCTTGCCTGGGAAATGCCATGGATGGAGGAGCCTGGTGGGCTGCAGTCCATGGGGTCGCTAAGAGTCGGACACGACTGAGCGACTTCACTTTTCCTTTTCAATTTCATGCATTGGAGAAGGAAATGGCAACCCACTCCAGTGTTTTTGCCTGGAGAATCCCAGGGATGGGGGAGCCTGGTGGGCTGCCGTCTATGGGGTCGCACAGAGTCGGACACGACTGAAGTGATTTAGCAGCAGCAGCAGCAACAGGTCTTTGGTGGTTATCCATTTTAAATATAGCAGTGTGTACATGTCATCTCAAGCTCCCTAACTATCCCTCCCCAACCATTCTTTTCTCCTGGCAACCATAAGTTTGCCCTCTAAATTTGTGAGTCTGATTCTGTTTTGTAAATAAGTTCATTTGTATCATTTCTTTTTCAATTCTGCATATAAGGAATGTCACACAATATTTCTCCCTCTCTGTCTGACTTACTTCATTCAGTATGGCAATCTTATGTCCATTCATCTTGCTGCAAATGGCATTATTTCATTCTTTTTAATGGCTGAGTATTATTCCATTATGGGCTTCCTTGATGGCTCAGTGGTAAAGAATCTGCCTGCCAATGAGGAGGCATGGGTTTGATCCCTAATCTGGGAAGATCATCTGGAGAAGAAAAAGGCAACACACTCTAGTATTCTTGCCTGGAAAATCCCCATGGACAGTGGAGTGCTGCAGTCCGTGGGGTCACAAGGAGCTGGACACGATTTGGTGACTGAACAACAACAAATATCGTGTTGTACATATGTTCCATATCCTCTTTATCCATTAAGATAAGAAAAGGAAGTTGTTTAAATATAAACACTGACATTCTGAATTAAAATGGATCCAGCCAGTAAAATGGTTTTGCATTCCTATGATCAGTTAAGGCAACTGCCTAAGAAATCTGCATGTAATAGAAAGGCCAGTCATTGACTCTGAGTGATATTAGGCAAATAACTTGATATCTCTGGAAATTAGCTTCCTCATCTACCATCCAAAGACATAGGGGAAGTAGTTTCTAAGGTCCTTTGTTATTCACGAGTCTCAGGTTTTTTAGAGCACTCAAAGGCAATAAATACTTCTCAGTCTAACCCTAACCCTAACCCTAACCCCAAACCCTAACCCTAACCCTAACCCCTAACCCTAACCCTAACCCTAACCCTAACTACCACAGAGCGTCTGACTCTCTGTGACCGCATGGATTGTAGGCTGCCAGGCTCGGCTCCTCTGTCCATGGGATTCTCCAGGCAGGCATACTGGAATGGGTGGCTATGCCCTCCTCCAGGGTATTTTCCCAACCCAGGAATGGAACCCTTGTCTCTAATGTATCCTGCATTGGCAAGCAGTTTCTTTACCACTAGTGCCATCTGGGAAGCCCCCCCCCCCCCTTAACTACTAAGTGTTATCAAAAATAAAACACATAAAGCAAGAGAAAAATTAGCTAAGCTCTTAATGGATTTAAACTAATGGACTTTTATATTTTTTAACATAAATTTACATACTTTTTAAACTATTTTATACTTTTTATAGTTTTAACATATTTAGCATTGGCTAATTATGAAATCTGTCAGAAGTTTGCAGCAGAAATAAGAATTATAGCATCTTTGTGTCAGAAAGCAAACAGAGGCATTATACATTTTGTAAGTTTTGTGGAAACTGGAAGTTTACTATAAAAATAAAAACTTACACAAATGTAGGTGGAGATGAGCAAGTGGAAGTATGAAAAAAGTCAAAATAAGAGTCATGAAGCTATCAGTCTGATACAGTGTGGTGAAGGACAGGTCAGAGACAATGTGGGCCGCAAAGAGGGAGCTCTTAAGGGGCCTGGGGAAATTGCTGCCATGGAAGAAGCTTTCACCTCTACGGAGGTGAAGTTACCCCTTTGTGGATCTATAGCCAAGTTTCTAGTGTTTGGCCTGGGGTCACTATTGGTGACCAGAGCCAGTATTTAGGCCCTAGCCGGATATTTAACAGCAGAGAACATGGGCAAGGATGGATTGGCTGAGTACCTCATCATCTGTCCTTATCATATTGGTCTTTCCCATGTCTGACTGCAATGACTTTTAGGGAGAATTGACTTGACTTCAGCCCTGTCTTCTAAGTCATCTACCAGTTCTTCTTTTGGCCAGTTCTGATCTGGGACATATGATTGACATAATACAGAGTAACAAAGAGAAACTTGAAATAAAATGTGTTTAAGTGTTCCTAATACCAAATTTGAAGTACAAATGACATTAGATATTATCTTTGAGAATTTTTAAGTAGAAGGTCAAACTAAGACAGATTTCTGAAACAACATATATCTAAATATCTAAAACAACAAGAAGGTGAAAAAAGCAAAACCTGTAATTTTCTTGTCACATTACAGTGTAAAAAATGCTTAAATTTTGTTATTTTGTGAGGTTTCACAATTACCTTCAGAAATAAGATGAATTACTAATCCTACTGACAGATGTAAAACAATGTGACTAAATTATAAATGGTTGGCCAGGATCATACAGTAAAAGAGAAGGATGAAATTCTTAGACTATGAAGAGTAGGGAGTCCTTTGAGCAACTTAAAAGATTCCAAATAGTACACCTCCTTCCACTTTCTTCTCTCTATTTTGTTTTGGCAAAATGAAAATTCACTTAATGGTGATCACTTCTTGGACTGTATATAATAATATTATTATTAGCAATTATCTCATTTCATGTGTAATCCATTTCAGAATTTACCATGGACTTTCACAACTTTTATCTCATTTTGTTTCAGAAAATATTCCTCTAGTTGGTCTGTACTATCTCCATTTTACAAATGAAAAAGTTCATCAGAAAGACCAGGTAATTGTCTAAATTTCATGCTGATTTGACTTGTTGAACCCAGAGCTCAAATTCATATAATCTCACTTCAAATTCAGATTTCTATTTTTTCTGCTGCTTTCTCTACTCCAGGCATGGAGGAGGTACTAAAAACATTTTGCATGCACCGATTTATGAATGTGAAGATACCTTAGACTTGGGTGGTTAAATATTTTCCTGTTTCTTACTAACGGAGTCTCAGAACAAAGAATTCTATATGTAATATGTCAGTACCAGCAGGGGAACCCTCAGAAAGGGTTGAGAATCCAGAAACTATGGAGAGAGGTTCATGTTGGGGGAAGGAGAGTGTACAGGTGCCCTGAGAATTAAAGTCCTTCATAAGTTTAAAGTGGAGGATGATGACCAGTAAACTGCAAAAGTATAAAAATGAGGATGTAGGCAGACAAATAATAATGAAACAAAGAACGTATCTTGTTCCCTTGTGTATTATCCCTTTTGAGCATTGATGGAGGAGAGATGGTATCACAGGGAGCCCTTAAAAATAGAGACGTCAAAAATACATCATACAATTTATTTCATAATATATATTTGAAATGGCCTCAGAGAAGAAGGCAACCTAATAATGGTTTTTGCCAATTTATTATTTTGATATATAAAATTGCTATTTCAGGTCCATCTCTGAGATCTATGTTGTAGAGTAGAAATAGATTTGCACAAGGAGGAAATGTGGTCTGGTAGGATAGAGTGGTAGCTCAGATGGTAAAGAATCTGCCTGCGATGCAGCAGACCCAGGTTCGATCCCTGGGTCAGGAAGATCTCCTGGAGAAGGGAATGGCAACCCACTCCAGTATTATTGCCTGGAGAATTCTATGGACACAGGAGACTTGCAGGCTAAGTCCATGGGTTCACAAAGAGTCGGGCATGACTGAGTGACTAACACTAACTAATGTATCCGTAGATCTCTTCTTTATGTCTATATATTAAAAAAATTTTTTTTGGTCATCAGATTCTTAAATTACTGAGGATGCTATGTCAATATTTCTCATCCCTGAAACTCTGGGGTATGTAGGGTTAGAGATCTTGGTCCCCAAAGGAAAAACATTCTTGTCAAGGGACAGAGCAGATCTCATTCAACTATAAACAATGGCTTCTGCCCAAGAGCTCTGGACTTCTTGTGAATTGGAGCCAATAGATGAGAAAAGTTACTATCTTGGCCAAGGCAGCTGATCCTGATCAGCAGGAGGAAATAGGTGCTTTTCCACATTGGGACAGAGAAGAACATAAATGGATCTCAGGTGATCTCCTTGGTTCCTTTTAGTATTCCCTTATACAATCAAGACAGGATTATCATGTGAAATGATCCTCACTTGAAATGCGTTTCATTACCAGAAACTTAGATACGAGGGTTTCAGTGATACTGGGTGAGCTATCAAGACCTGCAGAGGTGATAAGTGAAGGTGAAAGGAATGTAGAATGGACAGTAGAGGTCTGAGACCATTACCAGTTGCAGTTTCAAGACAGCTGCAACAATGGAGGATGAAGCTCATCCCACTAACCTTTGTATTCTTTTTGTGAAGACAGGGTCAAAGGGAAAATGGAGAAACTGCTTTAAACTGTGTGGAGAAATGGATCTGTGCAGAGTGAGGGGCGCACTATGGGGGCAACAGAGTTCTGTTGCTCAGGTATGTTAAGAGAGAAGCTCCCATGAGAAGTTGGTACCTGATAGCCTCCGGCTACATTGTTACTGGAGTCTGATGCTTTGTTCACACCAAGCCCCGGATCCCTCCATCCAGTGACTGAGCACAGCAGGGATACTAGACTCTAGCCATTAGGCTCGGTGCAGAACTCCTTTTTAATTTTTTAAAATTTGTTTATTTGGCTACACTGGATCTTGGCAGCAGCATGTGGGATCTGTGGGAATCTTACAGTTGCAGCATGAGGAATCTTGCCACTTTAGTTGTGGTGTGCAGACTCTTAGTTGTGGCGTGTGGGATCTAATTTCCTGATCGGGGATTGAAACCAGACCCCTGCATTGGGAGCACAGAGACAGAATCTTAGCCACTGGACCACCAGGGAAGTCCCATCAGTGCAGGACTATTTATGGGCATTCCCCTCCCCGCCAATTCACTGAGACATTCTCAAGAGTTCTAGGGCAGCATGAAGCTCTTTCTTCTGCATTCTCCTTCCTTCCCTCTCTCCCTTCTCAGGTGTCAGAGCTGAACCAGTCCAAAGGCAGTCCTTGCCTACTCCTCTTCCTTCTCCCGTTTATTTTTCACCAGCCTTTCCCCACTAAATACCTTGTACTTCTAATCCTGCGATGACATTTTCTTCTTAAACTGTCATAAGGTTCTAATTTCATTCTCCCCTCTCCTCCTCCCACCTAGAGACCTTTTTGTTGAGATGACATCTATCTACTTAAGAAGCTGGAGTAGCAAAAGCCAAGAAATGGAGTGGCAAGGTAACAATGGTACCGAGCTACCGATAGGTGTGACCTCTGCAGCGCTTTGCTTCCCTGGCTGCTCATGATAGCTTTTTGGCTCTTAGTACATCAAAACCAGAGGAGGTATCCATGTTAAGAATTTGCACTTCCCTCCACTCTTGGCAACATAGACATTTGACTCAATCCCAATCTGTCTTGGGATCCTCACTTTTGCTGATCCTCACTTTGCAGCTGGACAGTTCCATTTTCATATGACATCACAAATTTCTCATGTATCAGCTTTTTTCTTCCACTTTCCTTCAGTCACTATGGTTCACTTTCAGCTGACCCATTTTCATGCATAAGCTCTCACCAAAGTCTATTCTATTTCTCTTCCTTCCGGGCAAGTTTTGGTCATGAGAAACTACTCAAGGATGCCTTTCGTCCTTTCCCATAGCAATCCTGTAGCTGAGGTTTTAGCATGAACTTAGATTTGTTTTGCTGAAGTCATGACATTTATCCATAACTTTATTTCTTTTTTAAAAAATTATTTTTTTAATTGGAGGAGAATTGCTTTACATTGTTTATGCTGGTTTCTGCTTTAGAGGGAGAATCAGCCGTAATTATACATATATCATCTCCTTCCTGAGTCTCCCCCCACCCCCAGCCCATCCTTCTAGGTTATCACAGAGCACCACCCTGAGTGCCCTGTGTTATATAACCACTTCTCACCAGCTATTTATTTTACACAAGGTAGTATCATAACATTATTTCAATTGTAGATAATGTATAGTATTTAGCATTTGTAGTCTTTCATAATTTTGAGATGAACTGTGATTGATCTCTACAAAAAGTCAATTTTTAGTCTCCTCAATGAAACATAACTATGGGACCTCATTTAAAATATTCCTCTCATATTAACCCAGGAAATCCACTAATGATTTTAAAAGACACTATTTTTTTAAACTTGTCTCATTTACAGTATTATTTTTGATGTAATATCCCATTATCTTAATAATTGTTAAGTAGAAATTTGACTAAATAATTATCTTATTTGATACTCTGGGTCTTCTTAATCTGATAGGTTTAATGATCTTGGGAAATAAAGCCTACAGTGCTGTACCCAGATGACCTAACAAAGACTTTTCAAATGTGTCTCCGTCTATAAGCCCAGGGCTCATAGAAAGTATAGGGAGTTAAATCTCTTTCTTTACTAGGAAATTCCAGGTTTGGATATAATGATAACTATAAAAATTAGAACAACACTTATTTTTTTTTTAAAGTGCCTGTCACTATGTCTCAAACTCCACTATTTGCTCCATAAATGGCACTACCCAGATGGCCAAGAAACATGCTGAAATTGGTTGATAGTAACAAATACAAGGGTGGTGAATAAATAAGTCATGTAAATATGACTTCAACTCCTAAGTTCCTGTCAATGTTTGTAATGAATCAAGGCAGCCAATTTAGCACCTTGTTTTTCTGAAGTTGATTGAAAAGTTAAAGATTCCATCTCCCAGCTGTCTTGTTTAGAACACTCATGTCAAACAACTAATTCACTGCTGGTTTCTCTTGTATTTTAACCTTTTCCCTACTTAATTGAATCTCATCTTCATGTAGACATGGTGACATTTAGATATTCCTTCAGACTGCATCTCTAAAGTCTGTCTGGTATCTGTACAAATTTCCTTTCTTTGAGAGCCACTCTAGTCAGTTTGTTTGATATTAGAAACCAAAGTATAATATTAAATAACTTTTTAAAAATGGAACCAATTTTTCATTGCAGGGAAAAGATTTAAACTAATTGTAGATATTTGCATCCTCAGTGTTACAGATGATAAACCCTAGTCATCCTGAGGCATAATCTAATTCAGGATGCCTGAATTAGAATTACTTCATAAGAAAGTGTTTAATGAATGTGTTTGATAATCAGCAAAAATATATCCAAAAACAAAATTAGTTTGGTTGTAATAAATGTTGAAGTGGACACAGCTATGACATATGGATGAGTCATTGATGAAAATATTAAATTAAAAAAAAATTAAGATATACTGGACTCTAAGCCTTTTGAGAATAAGAGTCTTTCCTTGCCAGTTTAGCCCAATAAAGAGTTTCATAAGTGTTTACCGAATGCGTACATGAGAGATTAGTAAAGGAAAGGAAACAACTTATGGTTAAATTATGCAGAATAGATGATTCTTGCCATAAAGCCTGAGTAAAAAGGAATAAAGAACACTAGAAGGCATGAGACCTTATGTAATACAAGTAATAACAGCTTTTAAGAGGACTCTGATTTAAAACCATGGCTTAAATTGTGGCTTCAAAGATATAACCTTGGTATAACAAATTTCCTGCTTCTTCCCTTTCACTGACCCCATGTTACAGTATTTCCTAGTTTCTGAGACTACTCCTCAAGTGTCATTTCTAGAAAAGAAAGTTAGGTAAATTCTAAGAATCCCTTTATGACCCCTGAGAACCCATCTGCTCTCAAACCTGCCTTTGAAGTCACAGATTATGGTGGTCAGCAGCTTGCAAATGCCCAGAATCAACCTTGCAGGCATATCCTTTCTCTAATTCCTCTGTCACTCTGGGCACTCTACACAGTCAGAAGATGGTTTGTGAGCCTGTAAAGGGTCCTTGTATAGACAGGCAGCAATAAGCATGGGTGTCTGTATTGTTAGTCAGTCCTTCTATTTCCTGCCTTTTCTGAGTGCAAGCCCTCTTGTCTTTGACCTGAAGCTGCCTTTCCCAGTTGATAAGTGATTCAATCCAAAGTAGATGGTGTATTATCATCTTATCATCCCTATGAATAAGGGGCCCTAAGCTAGTCTTGCTGAATTAAACCTATTATGAAGCCTGATAATTTGAATCCCTCAAGTCAGCTTGGGAGTACTTTTGTAGTTAATGAACTGCAACCTCCTGCTAACCACTGCATCTGCCGTGTTTGGATAGTCTGAATGGAATGTATCTTTCTTGTTTTTCTGATTATATTCCAGTTCCTAAAATCTTGATTTTTTTCCCCCTGAACAATATGCTTGACTTGCTCTTTGACATCTCCTCTAGCCCAGGTCTGGAGAAGGCAATGGCAACCCACTCCAGTACTCTTGCCTGGAAAATCCCATGGACAGAGGAGCCTGGTAGGCTGCAGTCCATGGGGTCGCTAAGAGTCAGACATGAGTGAGCGGCTTCACTTTCAATTTTCACTTTCATGCATTGGAGAAGGAAATGGCAACCCACTCCAGTGTTCTTGTCTGGAGAATCCCAGGGATGGGGGAGCCTGGTGGGCTACCGTCTATGGGGTCACACAGAGTTGGGCACAACTGAAGTGACTTAGCAGCAGCAGCTAGCCCAAGTCACCTTCTTCCTAGGACTGATTGTTTTGTAGACCAGTGTTGTTGTTATTATTATTTTTAAGTTTAGCCCATAGGATGCATACAGAATCTTTTAGGCTGATTAATACAAGCGCACACATCAATGTTGATGTAGACTCATGAAATCATAGTCTCTATAGGCAGGACCCTAGAGTTTGTAAGTAAACAAGCTTTCACAGTTTGCAAAAGTTTGAGAAATGAAAAATATTCTTTTCCTTTTCTGTTATCATATGAAATGAAGGATATTAACTAAACTATTGTGGTAATCATTTCATAATATATGAAAATAAAATCATTATATTGTATACCTTAAACTTACACAGTTTAAGTATAAATGACATTTATATCATTTATACCTCAGTATGTCATTTATGTCTCAGTAAACTTGGGGGAAAAGTTTGAAGAATTCTGCACTAAAACTTGAGAAATATTACTATGGCTTGTGCATCTGGCATTGAGGGCTGTATCCAAATCAAGATGTGATTATTTTATAAACAGCTTTATTGAGGTATAATTCACTCACCATAAAGTGTACCCTTGTAAAGGGTTTAATTCAGTGGTCTAATTATATTCAAGATGTGATCTTGAGGGTTTTTTTTGTTTGTTTATTTGTTTGTTTATTTCTGAGTGATTCATTATCCTGGAGACTTCTGCTAGAGCATGTTGGGTTGGCCAAAAGGCTTGTTTGGTTTTTCCCCTAAGATGGTACAGCAAAACTCAAATGAACTTTTTGGTGAATCCAATGGTATATGCCACTTTAAATCTAATGGATGAGTTTACCATATCTCTGAGCATTTAGACTGCTGATTACTCACCTTTGAGTCCAAGTCTACTGCTGGGAATATTTCCTTGGACTCATAGTCTCTGATCACAGATTTTTTTCTTCTAAACAAGCTTTCTTCTCAAGAACTACCAGGCCTGACAGTCAACTTCACTGAGAATATTTCACATGAAATTGTTTGGTGATCACCTTATTAGAATAATAGATAAATATTGGAATGAATGCACCATTAGCTTGGTAGAAAGGATGGGGCCATGCTAATAAAATGAGAAACTGAAGTTTAAATTGGTTTTGGTAGAAAATAGAGACCCTCTAGGAAATCAACAAAATAATATGAAGGAATACATTGTGGGTGTTTGTGTAAAATTGGACTGGTAAAAGTGAACCAGATGGGTCAGAGAGAAGCAAACCTAATATCAAGCAATCTAAAAAGAATGAGAATGAACTGAACCAGGAGCTAAAGGATGAGGGCCTGAGTTTGAGTACTATTAGTCAGAATAGAAGGGAAATATTGCTCAGGTTTGTTGAATAAATGGAGCTGAAAAGGTTAAACTCCATAATATCTTAACTGGGTGGCTGAGAAGCTCATAATGTTGCTGACAGGGGTAGCAGAGTTGATGGAAGAGCTGATCAGGATGAATGAAAGCTCCAAGCCCTGAGCCTCACACCTGCGCCCAGGTTTCCACTGTCATTTCTCAACTACAAAGTGTGATTGATGTTAGGATGCAGAACTAAAAGAGGATGATTACTGGATGTCGATGTGAGGTACATAATGCTGTGTTGTTTGAGCAAATAATATCATTTCTGGAAAACGACAAGATGAATGGTGCTAGTGTGCATCCATCAAATGAGTCATTTTAGGTGTTATCCAGTGTTTTGTACAGTGCATACTATCCAGAGACTCAGTTTCACCTTCTGAACCACTTTTCACTCCAATACCTTTCTTTGTCAATCCTCTTTCCAGTAGGACATTATGGAAAAGAAAATAATTATAATTCAGTATACTCAGTTAAAAATAGCCAAAAAGAACTTTGTGGAAAACTAATGTTACTCTGCAGTGCCAATGGAGGAGACACAGGAGACATGGGTTTGGTCCCTAGGTTAGGAAGATCCCCTGGAGGAGGAAACGGCAACCCACTCCAGTATTCTTGCCTAGAGAATCCCAGGGACAGAGGAGCCTGGTGGCCTACAGTCTACGGGGTCACAAAGAGTTGAACACAACTTAGTGACTAAACAACAATACTGCTCACAGTAGTTGATTCGCACATGTGTCTTTACAAAAGCCACCTTACTAGTTTTAGCCAATGAGGCATGAGCAGACATAAGTGTAACATCTAGACCAAAGTCCTTATGAATGGTTACTTCCTGCTGTCTCTTACCTTTTGCAGTAATTATACAGTCCAGATGTTGGATCAGCCTGGATCCTTAAGCCTCTGCATGGGGAAGATTTCCTTTGAGAATTGCCTGCTCTAAATCAAGAGTTTGCATGAGTGAGAAAACAAATCTTTCTTTTGTGGGGCCACTGCATTTACTTGTTATATCCTGCCTGATATACTAAATCAGGGTGGATTGTGGAGAAAAAAATGAATGCATGTCTTAAAACTCCAGAGGTAACTGAATTTGGAAATAGCTGGACTTAGATGATGCCTCATCTTAGTTTTACATGTCTCTATGTTGATTCCATTCCTAGACAGTCTCTCTCCTCGAAGTAGCTCCTTTCTTACTCATAGTTTAGCAATCCAATAAAAAAAAAAAAAAAAAGGTGGAGTGGGGGGAGGCTTCTAAGATTCCAATATCCTCTCATTTGTAAACAAAGAAACACATCTGGAATTGAATAGCATTGTACTGGCTTGGCTCATGTATTTATATCGCTATCCATAAATATGAACCATGTCCAGAGATTTAATGTGTTATAATTGGTCTGTCCAGAGGCCAAAAGGTAGAGTCAGTCCCACTCAAATCACACAGACTAACAGTCAGTGAAGAGTGGTTCCTCAAAATGAAACTGGGTTGCTATCATTAAATAAGGGTGAGTTGATGCTAGGAAGCAAAAAAATTAACATTAGTATACATGTTTTTCAGTACAGACATTACCTCCTTATAATTCTAAGCAGTATTGTACAAGTATACCCTGTAGAGTGTCTCCTTAGTTAATATTTCCTGATGGAATAAGGCCCCTAATTTTCTTAATATTCAAACTTCATGAAACTTACAAAACTCAACTGCAACATTTTCAGCTTGTGCTTGCATCTGAAATTTTTTATTTCCATCCCCAGAGTTCAATATAACTCTTCAAATGAATGATATTTAGAAAAAGCCTTTACTTATACTACAAAAACAATTAGTAGAATATCAGTCATGATAAATATTTTGAAAAGTGTAACACAAGATGAGTGTGGACAAAGGAGACTGTTTTCAGTGATCTAGTAGAGCTGAAGTTTGAAGAGATGGAAAGGAATTCATTCTCATCTTTGGGAACAAACTTATGAAAATGAACAATTGCTCAGGTAAACAACACTGGACTGAATGAAGATAAAGTCTATTTAGATACTTGAAGCAGGTTTCAGTAATAATTAGCCTTCACTAAATACTTATCGTGAGCCAAAATGCAATATGACTTTTACTATTTCTAATAATCCTGTGAGATAGTTACATATTCTGAAGACAAGGAGCAGGTAGGGAAATGAAGCAATTTATCCATGATTGCTTAATTAGGACATGGTAGCCAGCATGGGTAACCACCTGTGTGTGTCTTGAAAGATGAATAGACTTTGCACAGGTGCATAGGCACAAAACTTGTATCATGAGCAAAAATATGGAGAATGCACATATGAAGTCATATGAAAAGCCCATTAATAGACCAATCCTACTGGAATGAAAAGTTTGCATTAAGAAAGTATTTCAAATGTACACACCATCTAAAGATAATGTACACTTTGGGTATCTTTTGCTGTGTAATAAATCACCCCAAACTTTGTGGCTTTAGAATAAAAACAGCCATTTTTTGCCACTCAAAATTCTGTAGCTAGACTGGGCTCAATAGGGTTGTTTCTCTGCTCCATATGGTATCATTTGCAGCTGTGGTAGTCCAGAGGCTAGAATCAGTTGGAATGTAGGATTCTTTACCAGTGTAGCTCAGAGACGGTGGTGGCTGCCAGCTAGGATAGGGCTGGGGTTTCAACTGGAGGGTGTTGGTTCTCCAGCACATGGCCTCTCCATATGGCCTGGGTTTCCTACAGAGTGACTTCTGAAATCTAGTGGAAAATGTGTGAAAATAGAAGCTGCATTTATCATAAGTTTATACAGCATCCTTTTTTCCATTGCATTATATCAGCCAGAGCAAATCACAGAGCTAACCCAGATTCAAGAGGGGAGAAAATAGACTCATCTCTGGTTAGTGGGCATATCAAAGAATTTGTGACATTTTTAATGAGTGAAGCAGGACAGGTATGACATTTAAAAAAAGAGTGCTAGGGAACACATAGCTCAGATAGAATCTGTCCCCTCCTATGCACTTTTGATTTCAGATATTTAAGAAGCACTGTTTACTTCATACAAATATATTTAGGGGTTTTATTTTCCACTATTGCCCACTTGTCTATAAACCTTGAAATTGGAAAATGTTGGGATATATAAACTATGCAGGTAATACAGAAATTGTCAAGAGCTAGAATAGCAGAGGGAAAAAGTTTGAATACTTTTTTTTTTAGAAATGTAAATACAAAGAAAATGAAATGGAATTTTGTTTTGATGAGATAGTGAGATTTTATTTTCCATTCATGAAATAGACCAGTGGTCTAAAGAGTAGGAAATTAAAAATGATCTATGAGGGAGAGAAAAAAAAATATTAGACATTAATATTTATTATTTATTCTTCCTTAAAGTACTATTTTGGCTTATGTATTATAAGCATAATATGTACAACTAGTACCTGCACATAATTTATAAATTAATCAAATGTATACTATTGTGAAATGGTTTTCAAAAATTTTTACTGATCACTATGTGTGATAAGATTGTTAGGATCTGTAGATTATTGACCTAAGAAATCAAAATAACCAGTGTAACATCAAATAATTAAACATATTGCCCACTTGTGGTGAAAAATTTCCTGGTACTTGTACATAGTTCATATTGAAGTATAAAACTATACATGGCAAAGAGGACATGATCTGAATGACTAATATACACAAGAGATAGCCTCTCCCTTGCTTCAGAAAAAAGCAAGACATTTTGTCTATTACTGTTTATAGGGAAAAATAATACTTTGAGAACAAATGATCCAATTTCATTGTTAGGAAAAAGTAGTGTCTGTTAACTTAAATTCTATTCTCCTTACCTGGAAGACTGATGTGGCTAAATTGCATCTGGTGATTATCAGACAACACATCATTATATTTGAGCCTGTAACTAAAAGTACAAACAAGAACCCTTGATTTATTAAAATTGATTTGTTAGGTACTTGACTATCTAGGACATTATTCTGAATCATAGTTTTATTAGCAGCCATTTTTTTCCCTCTACATCAAACTCCTTAAAACCCTGCATGCTTTTCTCTTTTAGAACTCTCATCCCCACATGTCATCCTCAAATTTCTTTCCATTTCTTTCAGTTGTGGGTGCTGGAGATCGTCACAAAGTTTCTGAGTGTGCTACAAATGTTCCTTATTTCTTTGGGAACACAGTACCCCTTTTCATCTTATACAAGGCCTATTCCTTGTATGACCTCAGAAAAGTCAACTGGTATCTTTGTCCTTAGAGTCTTTATCTGGGAAAAGGAAATTTCTAAGATCCTTCTAGATCTAGCAAGAAAAGATTGATCTCTCTAGGTCTCTGTTTTAATAAGTACCATTAAGAAATCAGGTAGATACTGACTGTTACCTAACTTAACCAAACCATTTTCAAAAGTCACCAGGAGTCTAGAGAGACTTCCTAGAGAGCCTTGGCAGCCACTGGGCAACCGGCCGAAGGGGAAGCATCAGTGATCATGGTAGACTGTGTTGGGCCTGGGTGAGGGGAAATGGTATTGCTGATAATAGTTGTAGAAGCACAGACTTGAGGAAAGGAGATCATATCATTGCTGAGAATTAGAACAGAATTGAGTGGCCTGAAAACATCTATATCATTTGTCCAATTGATTGAGTTTATACTGAATAATCAATAGAACAAGGTTGAAAAATTGAACCAGTAGTGAAGGTAAGGCAGGTAAATCCTAACGGGGTCAGAATCTATAAAAATAAATTCTGGGTGTCTGTGTCGGTATGATCCTCCAAGAAGCAGCTGTCAAGAGGGGATTAAATTGAAGAACATTTATTGGGGGAAAGTTTGTGTAAGAGAAAAGGGGAGGGGAAGGCAAAAGAGGAAAGAAGCTCACCCCACTATGTAAGTCTACACTTGAGAGGGAGAGAGCAAGGAAGGAGGACAAGGAAGGAAGAGTCTCAGTTTGGAGGAAGTTGTAAGAAAATTTTGGCCAGATTTGTGGGGAATCCTTGGGCCAGAGACATGTGCTAAAATCATTCTGGGCCTTGTAGGATGGACCTGCATCAGTATTCCCATGATGCTCAGTGATCGGGAGCAGCTCACAGGAAGCGGGGCCTTGGCATGAATGTGGGGATAGATCCATAAGGGTAGCTGCGGGGGCTGTCAAATCAATTTGACTCCCCACTGTAGGAGATCTGAGCTGCACACTTTCAAGGCTGTCACAGTATCCAGTGGACCCCAAGAGGCCTCGTATAGTACTTCAAATAGGTTGAATAATATAGAACATGAAAGTGAAAGTGAAGTCACTCAGTTGAGTCCGACTCTTTGCGACCCCATGGACTGTAGCCTACCAGCAGGCTTCTCCATCCATCGGATTTTCCCGGCAAGAGTACTGGAGTGGGTTGCCATTTCCTTCTCCAGATATAGAACATACCCCTTTGTAATTAAGACTCTGGATAGCAGATTTGTCTGAGCACTTAAAGAAGATGGAGTAGTGATAAGTTCCATGTTTGAGCTTATTCTGTGAGCTAGCCTCATGCTGGGCAGTGTACGTGTATTATCTCAGTGACATTGTGTAAGAATGCAGTGAGGTGGCCATTATTATACTGATGCTTGTTTTACATATGAGAAAGTCAACTTATTGAGATTATGGTTTACTCAAGGTTGCATATGTTATAAATGACATAATTATTTTTTAAGCGTTTAGAAGTGTATTTTTTTTAATTAAAGGATAGTAGATTTACAAAAGTGTGTTAGTTTCAGGTATACAGCAAAGTGACTCAGTCATATAGGTATATAAATTTCAGATTATTTTTATTATAGTTATCACAAGATATTGAATATGGTTCCCTGTGTTATGACAGTAAACACTTGTTTATTTTATGCATAGTAGTCTGTATCTGTTAATCACATACTCCTATTTTATCCCTCCCTGACTCTTTCTTTCCCTTTGGTAAACCTGAGTCTATTTCTGTTTTGGACATAGATTCATTTGCATCATTTTTTAGGTTCCACGTATAAGTGATATAATGTCTATCTCTCTGGCTTACCTCCCTTGTTATCATATTCTCTAGGTCCATCCATGTTTCTGCAGATGGCAATATTTCATTTTTTATGGCTAAGTAATATATCATTATATATATACATATCGGAGAAGGCAATGGCAACCCACTCCAGTACTCTTGCCTGGAAAATCCCATGGACGGAGGAGCCTGATAGGCTACAGTCCATGGGGTCGCTAAGAGTCAGACACGACTGGGCGACTTCACTTTCACTTGTCACCTTCATGCATTGGAGAAGGAAATGGCCACCCACTCCAGTGTTCTTTCCTGGAGAACCCCTGGGACGGGGGAGCCTGGTGGGCTGCCGTCTATGGGGTCACACAGAGTCGGACACGACTGAGTGACTTAGCAGCAGCAGCAGCAGACTCTAAGCTCCTTGAAAGCTGAGACTGTGTCTTATTCACAATAACACTTAAGAAAGACTCACTTATTCCTTACCAAACTATGAGTTTTATAAATGTCCTCGTGTTATAGACATCTGTGTAAATTGAAACACATGTCTGAGTTAATCTGCCCAAGGTCATTTAGTCAGCAGGTGCCAGAGTCGGGATTTGAAACTAGGTGGTCTTGTTCAAATGTATATTCATTCAATGATAGAGTTTCTCTTCTTAGTAACAACTAGCTACTTAGAAGGAGGTGGTAACTCTAATAAATAGTGATCAATTCATTATTTAGTAGTTCTGGTGCAGTAACTGATAGTGAGTTGAAAGAGTTTGTCAGAATTGTTTTTACCCTCCTGTTTGGATGGTTATATAAAGGTTTTCAGTTTGAAAGAACATTTGTTCACTCATTTTCCTTCTGTTCACAAAAAATGTGTAAGAATAAACAGATGAATATATTCACTGACCCAGCTTTGTCCAGACTCAAAGGCTGCTGGGAACCAGTTGATATTCTGTGGGTTCCATGCGGAACAAAAGTAAACTTTACAGCTTCTTCCTTTAGGAAGAGTTGCCTCCATATCCTCAGGCCAAAGGAAAAGTCTGGCAAGAGAGTGGGGGAGGCAGAACCTTTATTTATGAATGTAGCCCATGTTCGTGTGTGCTAAGTCACCTTAGTCATGTCCAACTCTTTGAGACCCTATAGACTGTAACCCACCAGGCTCCTCTGTCCACGAGATTCTTCAGGCAAGAATACTGGAGTGGGCTGCCAAGTCCTCCAGGGGATCTTCCCAATCCAGGGATCAAATGATCAAACCTATGTCTCCTGTAGCTTCTGCACTGCAGGCAGATTCTTTGCTGCTGAGCCACCTGGGAAGCATGAATGAAGCCCATTTAGTGTCAAATTTATAAGAGATTGCGGTTACTTTGAAGATTCAGTGACCAGCACTAAAATTCAATGTACTGTTTGTGTTGACCAGGGGCTGGCTATGCACCTGTTTCTGTAGATAAAGTCTTATTTATAGTGAAGCTCATTCATTTATGTTTTGTCTGTGATGGATTTTTCCCTATACCAGTGGAGGTGACTGGTTTGTATAAAGCCATCTTGTCCTAAAATATTCCTTATGTGGCCCTTTACAGAAAAAAATTTGTTGACCCTTCTTCTTGAGAACTATGGAAGCTTATTCCATGGCTCTGGAGCGAGTTTCAGTGTTGAGATCCTGGCTGTGTCACCTAGTAGCTGTGAGACATTGGACATGGTGCTCAACCTTTCAGCATGACAGGCTCCTCCTTTTGTAAAGTGGGATGACAATATTTACCTCTTAAAGTTTTCCAAATTAAGTGTACTAGTGCATGTTAATCTCTTAATATTTGGAGTGATTCATTGTGAGTATTTAGTAAATGTAAGCTACAATTATTTTTTATTATCATTATTTTTATTTTACCATTATTAAGCTTTAAGCTATTTCTTTACTTAGTCAAATTCATGATCCTTAATGTGGGGGGAAGAATGGAAACAATTATTCATTGAATTACACTTTGTATCAGTATCTAATATTTGTGTTTACTCAATATCATGCAAGCTATTCACAGTTGCCTGGGCTATCGCCTGTCTCTCTACTAACATGGAGAAACCAAACTTTTCCCAATCAGTATAAATTGTTTTTCAGTATGTTTCTTTATCAACTTCTTATAATAAGTCATTTCCTTGAAATGAATGAATTCATTAATAGATTATTATAAGTGTGACCATGTCAGCTTCTGTGATTTCCTCCTATCTAGTGGGTATGTGTGTGTGTATATATATATATATATATATATATATATATATATTTATTTATTTATTAATGGGGTAGGAGATATAAAGGACAAAAAGAGCCGTGAGGGATGTGTGGTCTGACGTACTAGGAAGTGGAATGAAATTTCAGCCCCTGTGGTCCTTTAGGAGGTCAAAGAGCAAGCTGCAGACACAGTGGTTCTGTTGAGCTGTTTGTGGCTTTCAGCAAAGCTGCTAATGGAATAATGATAGTTTCTGACATAAAGCAGAAGGTGTTCTATTTTTAGGCAAGAGTAGCTATGCACCAGAGACAATCCAGACACGTTCTTATCTTAGAGGATACTGAAAAATGCCCATACTTCCCTAACACCCTGTTTCCATATATAAGCATGATCTCTGGAAAGGAGCTCTATTGACAGTCCTAATAATACCACCATTGATCAAGCATTTACTGTGTATCTGGGACTGTGCAAAACACATTATCCCCATGAATTCTGCCAACAATCCAGTGAGGAGACACTAGTATTGTTCCCATTTTATAGGCGAAATTGCTACTCAGAGGAGTACCATTTTGTATGTGAACAGCAGAGCTTGTTTCAAGTTCATTTCTGGCTGACTTGAAATTCCAAGCACAACTGGAAAGGAAAAATAGTCTCAAATCAAATTAGAAAAACGATCCCCTAGCCTTTCATTATTTGCAAGGCGTATTACTCTCTAGTTCACAAACTGGAAATGAATAAAAGCAGCCAGTTTAGAATGTGATGATATACTATGTCAGTAGAAGAATTGGACCAACAAGAGGCCAGCATCGGAAACTGGACTTATGAATGGTGGATGGAGTTAGGACATGTACTCTGAGGAAAGCTGTATTGCGAAGAGGCTTGTGTGGTAGAAATAGAAGAACATGGCCATTTTTTTTATAACTTATTAGAATTTACTAGTAAATTTGTACCATTCTGGCTCTCTGGCCAGAAATCATTCACATTTCTCCCACATGCAAAGCATACTTAATTCCACTGCAGTGTCCAGAAGTGTCCCACCCCAACTGCACTATCAGACTTGAGGGGCTTGTCTAATCAGACTCTTCTATTTGCAGAAAGAGCATATGCTTAGGTTAGTTTAAGACTGGCTTCTGTTTCCTTGATTCTTTCTTCTCTTCTGCTCTTGACTCTGACCTCTGGCCTCCTGGCTATGCCCACTGAGATATAATTAACATTCCATATTTACAGTTGGATGGCTTAACCACTCTATTTATAGAATTTTGGGGACTATGGACCATTTTTTTCATTTTGCATTATCTCTTTTAGTCCAAGCTAGTAAATGACACAAACATTTTGTGGATTTTTTAGAAACATGATTGAGCTCAACTCTGTGGCCCAAAAGTCATGTCCATAGCTCCTTGTGTGACAGGTATTTCTGTACCTTGAGTTGTAGACATGGCTACTGTGGAACCACATTTTTAAGATTCCAAGAGTGTCTGGTCACCACCACCTTAAATCTTTTTGAGGTCTCAGCGAAGTTTCTTAGAATCATATCCTTGTTTTAATTTCTACCTTTAGGTCATTTCTTACTTTCAGAAGATTGTATAACCTGGAGAGACCAGCAATATAAAATAGTTTTATGTTTCAGTCCAGAAAGTCCCAGTTCCTTTATATTTCCTTTAAATTCTCTTTGTGGAAATTTCCTGGCAGTCCAGTCAATAGGACTCTGCGCTTCCATTGAAAGTGGCACAGGTTGGATCCCTTGTTAGGGAACTGAGATCCTGCATGCATGCCATGCAGGGAGGCCAAAACAGAACAAAACAAAAACTCATAAAGAAATAAATACATAAATCCTCTTTGCATAGGGAAGCATTTCTTTCTTAGTTCATCATTTTAGTATCATAATTTTAAATGGTCATCTTAAAAATAAAAACCAATTGACATACTTAACATACTGCCCTGAAACTTTAACCAAATCCACAAATTCCTTACTTGCATTTTGTGACTTCCAAGATATCACAGAAGACAGATTTTCCAAATCTCCTACCAAAAAATAGAAGTTTCCCTTGTTCGAGTCTCTGAGAGAAGTTTCTTTGGGTGTAACAGCTATATTTCAGCCTCCATTAAACATCTCCTTTTTTTCTAGTCCTGTCTCTGCCTGTTGCCTAGTCTGAGAACCAATGCCACATACTTTAAGTTTTGGTTATGGGAGTTATGGGATACCACTTTCTGTCTTAGTTATTATTGTGCCATTAAAAAACACTAAAACTTAGTAGCTTTAAACAAGAAATTTATTATTTCTCATGATTTTGTGTGATGATTGGGCAGTTTTGCTGGTTCTTCTTAATCTCACTCATGTAACTTTAATATGCTGGTGGATCAGCTAAGAAGGCCAGAATACCTAGGCCTTTTTCTCTTTATCATATTTTTCAACCCATGCTTCTTCATGCCATAATGGTCCCAAGATTTCAAGAGAACAAATGTAGAAGTATCAAGTCCTTTTTAAGGCTCAGCTTGAAACTCACATCACATCACTTCTGCTACAAGTAGTGGTCAAAGAAAGTTACAGATCAGTAGAAATACAGGGGATAAAAAATTGATTCCCATCCTCTCTGGGAGGGGTGGTGATGTCACAGTGGAGAAGGGGACATATATAAAGGGGGAGGAAGTATGGCCATATTTTCCACCTACCACACACAGGTCATTGGTAGCTTCAAACAGAACCCAGATATATCAATTTCCAATACAAACAGTAACATTTAAAGGTGCTTAGTAATGTGTCTACTATGTAAGGAATCTTATTAAATGTTTCTTACCACTTTTTGTTTCCTCTGTATATTTTGCAGAGAATATGCTAATTTGCTTTACATGTAAAATAATTTAAAAACCAGTGAGTCAACAATCTTCAATATTATATAGATTTTCACATTGCAAGTGAATGAAACTTACTCGGTTGTGTCCAAATCTTTGTGACCCCATGGACTATAATACAGTCCATGGAATTCTCCAGGCCAGAAAACTGGAGTGGGTAGCCATTCCCTTCTCCAGGGGATCTTCCCAACCCTGGGATCGGACCCAGGTCTCCCGCACTGCAGGTGGTTTATTTACCAGCTGAACCACCAGCGTAGCCTCTTCACATTGAAATGTGGCGTGAATGATAGAAATTCAGCAATGAGATTAAAGCAATTACAATGATAGGATACTTTTTAAATTTGTGAGATGACATTTGAAACTCTCTGAAATATTGTAAAAAAACAACAGATTTTATGCATAGATGAATATTCTAGGGACTATAAACCAGTTTTGAGTTGCAGTAGGCACATTTCTAAATTTAATTAATGAGAAATTAATAGAAGGAAGCACTTTAGTTATAGTGCATATAGATAACTCTGACCAACAGATATGTCGTAAGAGCACTTAGACACCTGGAATTTACAGGAATACTGGCTAGTCTTTCCCTAAAAGATTATGTTTCAAAATGACTTTGATGAAGAGAATGAAAGGGCAACTTTGATTAAATAGACAATTAAAATTATTCTTAGGTACGAAGAAGTTTGTTAATATTTTTTAACATATATACCTCCAGGTTACTTGGTATTGCTTCTCTCTGGCCTTGTTTAGTGGAAAATGACTTCCCTCCCCTTGAATGTGGCCATCAGTTCAGTCTGTGCTATGCAATGGGTGATGACTCACATGGCAGCAGTGGAAAAGGATGGACAGGCAGGGACTAGATTGGGAAATAGATACTGTTGTGAAGGTGCTAGAGCTGCAAGGGTAGAAAGAATCCACGGAGCAGAATATGTGCTCTCTAGAGAAGTCAAAACATGTGGTTGGCTTGGCCCTTGGTAGATGTTAGGAAGGCAAACTCAAGGTCTACAGAGGAACATGTTACCCAAATAAGGTTTCTCAACAGGGATGAGTGTGTAGTAATGCAAGCAGAATGAAATACGGTGGGAGTCAGGTCAAAAAGCATGTAGCATGACCCCATATGTTAAAAGGACCTGGACATAATAATAAAGAAGAATATAGTAGGTCAATATGATGTTTATCAAGACAGTCTGGTTAAAGAATTGGCCTTAGTTTGCACAGACCTGGATGTAAATCTCAGCCACTCAATTTATTAACTCTTCAACCTGGGCAGGTTGTTTATCTTCGGCTCCTTATCACATATAATGAATATGTGAAAAATAATTGGGAGTAAAAATAACTACCTTGACTATTTTTTGTGAGGATTACATGAAGAGTATATGTATAATGCACATGATGAATGCCTGACACATCAATATTTCTACTCCTATTACTAATAAACAATAGCCTCAACAGAACAACAGTGAAGCTCAAGCTTGAGGAGAAAGATGGGAAAAGATTCCTCAAAATGTTGTCTAAGGAGGAAACTGTAACCAAAAGTAAGAGTTTATTTCCTAGGGCTGGGATTCTGGGTCACAGTGGAAGGAAAATAAAAGTGAGTTACTGATAAATCATTTAAGTTACTGAATTTGGCGCCTATATTCCCTTGCCTAAGCCTTCAGCAAGTTTTCAAGGAGCCTGGAGGTGAGGAGTGGGAGGAAGAAATCAAGAGAAAGAAGCCAAGTGATGGAAGAAAACAAGGAGAGGAGCACTGTTAGGGGACCAGTCAAACCTCACACTCAGGAGAAAGCCTCCTGCTGATCTGTCTTGTCTGTGAGCTAGAGCTCTCTTCACAGGCCTGCTGGTGCATTTTTATAGCTGGCTCACTTATGTAGTGAAAGAGCAGATCCTTTTAACCCCCTTCCTCATCTCTATTTCTTAAGCTGAGGAGAAGATATTCTGGCTGGGAATATCAACAGGAATCTCTCATCTAGATAAACAACCTATCCACCTCTCTTCTCTGTTCTTAACTCCCACTTGTGGGCAGAGATTTCCTTCTAAAAGCACACCCAGGCCCAGGGACCCTGTCTGTCAATCCTAACTGTACAAGTTCTATAGTAAGTGCAAATGGACCAGAGACAGTCGCTTCTAGGAAGAAACAGAGGGTTAGTTGTTGTTATTATTGTTGTTCCTATTGGCACCAAGAGCTGTTGAAAGGGAGGGGCCATGCCTTTCTTTGGTAGGTTGCCATTTTGGATTCATCATTATGTAGATTTCTAACACCTCGTATCTGAGATTGTAAGAGTGCAATCGCATAGCAGGTTTCTTGCTTCAAGTTTGACATATGTCTTGGAGCCTATCAGTGGTATGTATACTCAGTGATAATTGCATTATTTTCAGAGTGAATTATCCTTTTCATATCAAGTATAAAGAAACTGTCCCCAAAGAAGAAAAGATCCTATAGCTACTCTTTGATATAAGTCTCTGTCAAGCACTAAAGATTGTTCCTATAAGCATCCTGTCCTGATTTTCACAACTGTAGATATGTGTGCTCTGAAGCACTTCCTGGGCATGTCATAAATGTTTCATTGTACAATTGATTCTCATAAAGTCTCCCATGTCCTATTAATTTCTCCATGCTTTGCGTTAGTATTTACATAATCTGTAATATTATCATGGTTCTTTGTTTTGGGCTTCCCTAGTGGCTCAGACAGTAAATAATCCTCCTGCAGTGCAAGAGAACTGGGTTTGATCCCTGAGTCAGGAAGATCCACTGGAAAAGGAAATAGCAGCCCACCCCATTATTCTTGCCTGGAGAATTCCATGGACAAAGGAGCTTGGCAGGCTATAGTCCATGGTGTCACAAAGAGTCAGACATGACTGAGCAACTAACACTTTTACTTCTTTCTTTGTTTATTATCTGTCTTTTAATTATGATCACCTTCCCACCACTGGTAGAATGTAAGCAATATTTTCCCCATGTTTCTTCCTGAGTCTAAACTTCCCCTTAATGTTATTGTTGAGTTTGAGAGTAATGATGATGATGATGAGGGCTTCCCTCATAGCTCAGCTGGTAAAAAATCTGCCTGCAATGCAGGATACCCTGGTTCAATTCCTGGGTTGGGAAGATTCCCTGGAGAAGGGATAGGCTACCCACTACAGTATCCTGGCCTGGAGAATTCCATGGACTATATAGTCCATGGGAATGGCAAAGAGTTGGACATGACTGAGCAATTTTCACTTTCACTTTCATGATGATGATGATAAATGTGTCAGGCACATTACTGTGAGCTTTACTCACAGATCTCATTTAATCCTTACAGCAAAAATTAAAAGTAGGTATTTCTACATTCACTTATTTTTTTTTTAGATTAAGGTCTTGTATTTATTTACTTATTTGACTGTGCCTTGTAGTTGAGACACATGGGATCGTCAGTCATTTTGGGGGCATGCAAGATCTTTAGTTGCAACATGTGGGATCTAGTTCCCTGACCAGGGATTGAACCCTGGCCCCCTGTACTGAGAGTGCAGATTTCTTAGCCACTAGACCACCGAGGAAGTCTCAAGATTGATTTTTATTATGTGCTGGATACAAACTCTTTGTTATTACCATAGCACTTAAGTTACAATAGAAGTCAACAGGGCAATGTTAATTTTTCTTTATTGAAGTATAATTGAATTACAATATTATATTAATTTCATGTATACAACACAGATTCAATAGTGCTTTTGAACTGTGGTGTTCAAGAAATGGAGTATAGTTGGAGAAGACTCTTGAGAGTCCCTTGGAGTATAAGGAGATCCACCCAGTCCATCCTAAAGGAAATCAGTCCTGAATATTCATTGGAAGGACTGCTGCTGAAGCTGAAACTTTAATACTTTGGCCACCTGATGCGAAGAACTGACTCATTTGAAAAGACCCTGATGCTGGGAAAGATTGAAGGTGGGAGGAGAAAGGGATGACAGAGGACAAGATGGTTGGATGGCATCACCAACTTGATGAACATAAGTTTGAGTAAACTCCGGGAGTTGGTGATGGAAAGAGAAGCCTGGGGTGCTGCAGTCCATGGGGTGACAAAGAGTCAGACAGGACTGAGGGACTGAACTGAACTGAACTCCATTTAAACATATTATGAAGTTTTGGCTATATTTCCTGTGCTGTAGATAAATCCTTGTAGTTTATTTATTGTGCACATTGCATTTGTATCTATAATCCACTATCCGTATCCTGCTCCTCCCCACTTCCCTCTCTCCGCTGGTAGCTACCAGTTTATCCTCAGTATCTAAGAATCTGTTTCTGTTTTTTTATATTCATTTTCTAAATTTTTTTAGATTCCACATATGAGTGATAAGATACAGTGTCTTCTATCTCAGTCTGACTTATTTCACTAAGTGTAATACCCTCCGAGTCCATTCATGCTTTTGCAAATGGCAAAATTTCATTTTTAGTAGCTGAGTAATATCTAATTTCATTTATATATATATATATATATATATATATATATATCATAGCTTTTTTATACATTCATCTGTTGATGGACACTTAGATTTCTTTCATAGCTTAGCTATTGTAAATAATGCTGCTATGAACAGTGGGGTTAATATTTTCAAATTGCTGGGTGTTTTTCAGATATATACCCAGGAATGGAATTGCTGAATCATATGGAAGTTCTCTTTTAGTTTTTTGAGGGACATCCCTGCTGTTTTCCATAGTGGCTGCACTAGCTTATATTCTCAGTAACAATGTACTGGGGTTCCCTTTTCTCTACATTCTCATCACCATTTGTTACTTGTGGTCTTTTCATGACAGCCATCTGACAGCTGTGAGGTGATATCTTATTGTGTTTTGATTCGTATTTCCCTGGTGATTAGCAAAGTTGAATTTTTTTTTTTTTTCATGTGTCTGTTAGCTATCTGTATGTCTCCTTTGGAAAAATGTTTATTCAGGTCTTCTGTCCTGCATCCAAAATACATAAACAAGTCATATAACTAAATTCCAAAATGACAAACAAGTTGATTTTAAGATGGGCAGGACACCTTAACTTTACAAATGAAAAAAAGAAAAAGAAAGAAAGAAACAAAAAACAGCTATGGCTCAGAGTAGGTATGGTGTTGGCCAAAATGTTAGTTTGGGTTTTTCATGGCATCTTATGCAAAAAATCCAAACAAACTTTTAGCTCAGCTCAGTATTTGACTTTGTTCCTGAAGTATCACCAGGGCCAAGAAATACACCTGGTACATAGTAGGTCCTCAGTCAGCGTGTATCAAGAGAATTCATGAGTAAGTTGGAAAATAAGAAATTGTCTTCAGATCCTCATGTTACAAAACGAAGGGGAAAATGAAAGGGGAAAGAGTTATGGGCAATTGTCTTAAAGGCAGAAAGCTATATTATTTTAAAAACCCTTTGTTCAGGTGAGTCAGGACCTTGATACCTGGCTAAGCTGTTTGTTATTTGTTATGTGTACTCTTCACCGTGACTCTCAAATCTTCCTGGCAGGGAGAAGAAATGTGGAGAGTTAGATTAGTGCAGAGGTAAAACTCAGACCAGAGAACCTACACACAGCAGACTCAAGAAATCACAACCAAAAGGGAATTTTAGAATGTGAATTCCCTGGAAATTTTAATTCCCTTCAAGGAATACTCCAAGGAAGCCAGTGTAATTTCAGTCTCAATGAAGTGGAAGACATGAGCTAAAATTAGTATTACACATACCTCACTCAAAGAAGGTATTCTCTCTTCCCATAAACCAAAGACAACAACAAAAAATCAACAACATATGAACTATGTATTCAGCATAATTTAAAGTGAGAATGTAGTTTTTAATTTAAAAATTAAAAATAGTAAAATGTAGAATAATTATCTAAAATATTATGTAAAAGACACTGTAATTCAAAAAGGTGTGTTAATGGAGACAAGGTATTAGAAAATGCACAGAGAAGAACTTATCCTGTTTTCATAGTTATCCTCTTCTTCAGATGAAATATGGCTCTGGTTTTTAAAACCTTGGTCAAAGTAGAGATTGGGATAGAATTAAAACAAGATCAAAATTAGAATAATAAATTGTCAAAACCAAGGGCATGGTGATGTCAGTGCTCTTCAGAGGGACACTTAGGGATGAATCAGCCATTCACCTTCCCGAACACAATTATCAAGATAGTTGAGATGGGTACTCCACTCTAGTCCCTGGTTTCCATTTAGGTTTATCATACTCTACATATCTTGATCAATAATATCAATTTTAATGGTTACTTTTCTGCCTTATGAACTTCTCTTCAACCTGTAAAGCTCAAGTCAGAATTGTTATGTAGGTTTCACCTGATCACACAGCTAGAAGGTGGAGGAACCAAATTTCAAATCCAATCCATCTGATTCTTTTACCTTATTTATTAACTTTAAATTACAAATATAATTATTACCATGATACATAATAATAATGGGGATAGCAAACTTTTTGATTCTCCTTATGTGCTAGGTCTTGTTCTAAGTGTGTTATGTATATTATTTAATCATCACAATAATCTTAATTATGTTAGTTTGCTGTGTAAATTTTATATGCTATGTAATTACAGCTTTTTATTATTATTGCTATCATGAATAATGAATAAATCCTCATGCATTATTTTCCTGATTCTATTTCCCTTTTTTTTCAAAAATTTTAATGTAAATAATGTTATAGAGTGTTAAGGCTGAATGAGATATTGTTCAGTTGCTAAGTCACGTCCAACTCTATGTGACCCCAATGACTGCAGCATTCCAGGCTTCCTTATCCTTTACCATCTCCCAGAGTTTGCTCAAACTCATGTCCATTGAGTCAATATTAGGAGTTATTTAATCTTACTGACCTTCTTTTCAGAACTTAATTTGCTAAACCACAGTGGGCATTGTACTTGAACTGGGTTGTTTGTGATTCTGGACTCTACCTTACTCAAACTGTTTGGAAACTGTAACTTCAAAAGAAATGTTGAGCAGACAATGACCATATATCATCAAAAATCTAAAATGTTTTAAGTTGAAATAAGACAGACATCTTTTTGGTACATATTTGCCTAGGAATAAATTTAAGAGAACTTATACCTCTCAAAAGGCTCATCCTTGGTAACAGACACCCAGTTATAAAACTTAATGTTGGAGGAGGTCGTTGAGAGGACATGACTACCAGTTGACCCAAGAGCTGGATCCTGTCAGTCAGAGGCTCTTAAATATCCCATCCACCAACCTGGAGTGGTCTGCTTCTTTCTTCAGTCTCTCCACACCCTTCATTTTGGGGGCCATTTTCACCTGGGATACTCCAGAGTTTGCAAGCCAACACTTGAAGATGGCTTTGTAATACCATGAAAAACATCTAAGTCTGAGTGGCAGAAAAACTAGACTCTAAGACCACATGCTGCCACTACCTTGCTCTGTAACTTTGTCTTTAATTAGCAGTTATTCATCCATGCCACACATCTTTATTGCATAGCTGCTAAGTGTCAGGTGCTATGTTACATAAGGAGTATAAATGAAAACCAAAAATTCAGAAAAGTCCTGACCTCAGGGAATCAGCCTAATAAAGCTGACTGGGGACATAAACCACCCGTAGATGGTGTCTCTTGTGCTTGGCAGAGCTTGGTGAGCTGCATTTTCTTCTCCTTGATTCCTTGGGATAGTAATTTCACTTTTCTTATTGTCATTTTCTTCAAGTGAAGGTGGAGGACAGGATGGTGAAAGTGGCATGATGGAGAACATGAACTCCAAGGTTGCTTCTGGTTCCAAACTGATTCATCAATTTCAGGATAATAACCAGGTACGTCTCCAACATTCAATGTGTTTGTGATGGATGTTTAACAATTAGAGAGGAAGAAGTTGCTCTTTCTATTTAATTTTCACTTCACTGTGATAATTTAATATCATGAATGATAAATCCAATCTATATGCAATCCAGTTTCCTAGTTTAATCTGTGAGAAATCTGGAGACTGAATCCACTTCCTCCTGCTTCTCACAAGTGTACTCACACTATGCTCTTTATCAGTGGTAGGAGCTGAGTTTCAGTCTCTTGATAAACTATCTTGTTTAAAAAGCATTTCATTTCTTGGTAATGAGTTTTTGTACATCAACTGAGAAGTTTTCCATACCAGCTACAACAGGAATGCAAATCTCCTTTCCTTGAATATAATCAGAATTGAAGTGTCCTCATCTGGAGCAAGACCATTCTGTTATCTACCATTTTAGATAATTAGGTGGTAAGTGGTTGATTTTTTTTTTTTTATTCTCTACATTGCCTGACACATTTTGAAGGGCTGCTTATCTATCATTATTCAGAGAAAATATTCTGTCTGCAAAGTTTGGGGGCAGATTTAAATTCTAGTGAAATAATTTTCTCCTTATAATCTAAGCATTCAACTTCTATAATGGAGAAAACCTTCTGAAATTTTGGTCAGTGAGTCTTGCTTTCATTAATTCCTGGATCTGAAATGATTTTCAAATAACCTATTAGAAACATTGATGCAATGATGCCATAAATGTTGATGCAATTATGCCATAAATTTATGATGTCATAATAATACATAAATTACATGTATTATGTAGTGTATACATATGTATTATGTAACATAATACAACAATACAACTGTATTATGTATCTGGAATAGTAATAATAATAAAAGCATCTCGTACTGGAACATCTGAAGTTTTACAACAATCCTACAATCTATGGAATAGTCAAGCATTATTATTGCCATCCTCTGATTAAACAAAATAGTTATAAAAAGTGAGTATAGATGAGCTCATTTTTAAAGTTTACAGAAGTCTAATTGTAGCCTAGATGAAAGTCCACTTTAAAAGTCCACTCCTACTATGGTTTATAATTATTAATCAATAGTTGTCTGTTCAGATTGTAAGCTTCTCAAGATTAAAATCCCTCTATATGTCTTTGTATCCACGACATCTAATATGCTAATTGACACATTGTTGTTGCTCAAATATATATTTAGTGAATATCTCATCATATTATATGGATAACCATGACTTCATTGAATCAAGTTGGATTCGACTTCAATGACTTGAGGCTCGTTGTCGTTCAGTCACTAATCCGTGTCCAACCCTTCGTGACCCCTTGTCCTTCACTGTCTCCTGGAGTATGCCCAAACTCATGTCCACTGAGTTAGTGATGCCATCCAACCATCTCTTCCTTTGTTGCCCCCTTCTCCTCTTGCCAATTTGAGGCTTTTTATGCATCTAAGTTTTTGGAAAATGTATAAATGTAAAAGATTGAGGAAACATTATTATCACATCCAGAACCTTGTTCCAACAGCTCATTTGTTGATTCAAAGATGCATACCCTTTTCATTCATTTATTTCCCCTTCATTCAGTTATTTATCAATTCATCTATATTGCATCCCTTGGTTGCCTATTATTTACCATATACCTTATTAGATCTCAGATAAGATCATTTCTTTGTTAATATCCTAGGTTATTATTTTAGCTCCTACTTGAGCTTTAAGTGATAAGTAAATATCAGAACTTCTCATGTCTTCTTATTTCTTGCTATAAAATAGAAATTATGATTCATGTACTTGTTCCTTGGGGTGAGAGATGACTAAGGAGCAATTATTTTGAGATAAATGTTTTGATGACAGATAAGGGGAAAGCAGATAAAAGATAACCCCATTTCCAAATGAAGGACATCATTTGTGGAGCTGAGGGATTCAGATTCTCCCTGGGCCTTTGTCAAGGTCCTCAAACTCTTCCTCATTCCTCTCCTATCTTTTCCTTAAGGAACATCATTTACATTTTTTCTTCCCAGAAGGCAGTAACTCTTCTCTCACAGTTCCCCTCTACCCCACCCTGCCCCCCACCTTCCTAACACTTACTGGTCTCCCCGACTTCATCCTTCCCCTGCTCTACAAAATACACTAATGCCCTCAGTATAGCCGTGAGTCCTGCCCATATCCGTTCACACTGATTCAGTGTCTGTCACTGTCTACACCAATGAGTCTGGCATTCAATACTGTCTACTTTCAGGCCACACTTATTTTAGGAAAATGATTTCCCATAAATTTCTTGGTATATCTATCTCAAGTCAACTGACCAGTTACCAGTCCAGATTCCACTTTTCTAAGGAACTGCCTCCGTGCCCTTGTTTATGCTTTTCTTCTCAGCCTCTAGTAGCCTTTCCCTCAACCTCCCCAAATTCATACTATACCTATTACTGAAGAGTCAGTTATTATTTCAACTACTTCATTAGATTATTGTTGATATCTCAAACTGGAAGTATTTTTCTCCCCTTGAACTCTGAATTCCAAAGCACTTTATCTGCAACTGTATTATGCCATAATAAATAATATAGAATGTAAAAAATTTATAATCAATTGTACTTTTAAAAAATTTTTATTAGCTTTATTTTCATTTCTAAACTACATTTTTCTTTACAGTGAGGTAAGAGTCTGATTCCTTATTATATTTGCAGTATACACTGCAGGGAGTGGGCAATATTTATTGAATGGATGAATGAGGTATTTGTAGAGGAATGTTGCTACAGTCAGTGTATAATATAGTGCTACTTTTTATGAAATGATCAAATTACCGAAATCCTCAACTATCCAAATACAGCAAAAAATCTGGAACTAAATGAGAAATTCCCCTGAGCAGTAGGGAAAATAACTATGGCAAAGTTTACTTACATGGTGCAGGCTAGCTGGAGTTTATTCGGTGTTAGGCATTAACTTGGGTTACTGTATTAATGAGCTTAGTTATTTAGTTGCCATAGAAACTAACAGCAGTAAGGAAGGATAAACATATCATGAGGGAGAAGGAAGCATGAAAGCAAATAGTGTGATATATCTTATGAGTTGTTGTGGGATAAGCGCTCTGAGAAATAATTCAATTATTTTATCAAATATAATTTTTTAGGGGATTTGTATTTTGCAAACATTTCCACCAAGAATTGTTCCCAAAGTAAAGTTCATTATCGGCAGGAGTCAGCTTCCATAATCTGGACATGATGATTGTAAGAATTCCTTACAGCTGTAAAACATTTTGACATTGTTAAATGATATTATAAGATCCATGGATGATAAATATTATTATTTCCAATTTAAAGAGTGAGAGGATAGGCCCCCAAGCCATAACTAGGTCAAAAAGTCATAAACTAGTAAACAACACAGCCAAGACTCAATTTCATGCATTCTGCACCCCAGATTATTTCTATTTCATTTTATTATAATGACAAATATTCAATACTTTACCCTATATTGCTTTTGAAATAAAATGATATAATTCTCTTTGGGGTCCATGTACCTACAAAGTGAGAACTTGAGTGGAATGCACTGAGTATGATCATTTCAAAGGCCACATATATTTTAGGGTTACAAGGAAATCAACTGCCATAAATCAGAGCTGTATTTTGAAAGCTCTTGTCTTCAGTCCCTGAGTTATTATTAATTTCAGATGTCCATTCGGTACTCTGGACATTATCCAGTGCATGCATCTCTTTCCCTGAGGGTTCTTTATAGGAAGCTGCTCTGCTCATTAACAGCTAGCTAGAAGTGCTGGGGAATTAGCACCCTCAACCAATTACTGATGCAAGTGAATGTATAAATATGCCAGCTCTTTCGACCTTCAAGTGATATGCAAGAGTTTCCCTGGGGCTCCCTGCAGGATTAAGCTTCAGTCCTCAGAGTGCTGACGGGCTTAACTCAACTCATATTGATGGTCTTCCCACCTTGGACACTGTTTTGTTTCCTATAGGTCATCCCTGTACCTTCCACATAGACCTTCTGCACTCAAATCCTTTCCTCAATCTCCTTTTGGAGGAACTCATGAAAACAAACATACCTGGAGGAATTACTATGCTTTAACTACATCTCTTCATCTGTTCACTCACAGGAAAAAATTTGAAATATAACAATAACTGATACTTTGACACTTATTAGAGGACGGCTGTGTTTCCAAATGTTTTAATGTTTTTCCTTAGTTACCACATAGGACCTAAAAGTGAAAGTGAAAGTTGCTCAGTCATGTCTGACTCTTTGCAACCCCATGGACTATACAGTCCATGTTCCTGGAATTCTCCAGGCAAGAATACTGGAGTGTATAGCTGTTCTCTTCTCCAGGGGATCTTCCCAACCCAGGGATCAAACCCAGGTCTCCTGCATTGCAGGCAGATTCTTTACCAACTAAGCCACCAGGGAAGCCCACATTGGGCCAATTATTATTGTTCTCATTTTGCAGAATAGGACACTGATGCTTGGAAATGATAAGGAAATTAGTAAAGGTCTCTGGGCTTGGCAGTGATGGAGCCAGTAGTTGACCCTAGATTTTCTAACGCTAGAAAGAAAAGAAAGAAAGTGAAGTTGCTCGGCTGTGTCCAACTGTTTGTGACCCCATGGACTGTAGCCAACCAGGCTCCTCCATCCATGGAATTTTAAAGTCCATGGAATTTTCCAGGCAAGAGTACTGGAGTGGGTTGCCATTTCCTTCTCCAGGGGATCTTTCCAACCCAAGGACTGAACCCAGGTCTCCCGCACTGCAGGCAGACGCTTTACCAGGGAAGCTAATGCTACAGTCTAGTTATTAGTCTTCTAGAAATTGAATTGATTCATGCACATGTGGATAGATGACTTGCAGGAGGAGTCTGGATAGAAGGAAGCAGCTCTTTGCCAGAAGGCAGTGCACAGAGAGATGGGTTTCTTCTTTGGGGGACCCACCCGCAACCACCTAAACTCTACTGCCTTGAATCCTTATCTTTTAGAGGTCTGAAAGGCAGCAATTCCTTTTCGTGTCAGTTTGAATGTGTAAACATCTAACTGAATTGGCGAAGCCTAGAAAAGCAAGATTTCTCCCTGTTCCCTTCACTATAAGGGACTTGGTGATTAGAATAAATAATTGCTCTGAAAATAGCTCCATCCCATTTGTTCAAACAATTAAGCCCATCAATGAAGTTAATTTATGAGAGTAATGACACACATGTTGGCAAATTGTTCTATGCCTCTTGGCAGCCTTCATATTTTCTATCTCCTTTTTTTACCCTCCTTTCTGCCTCTATTTGCTATTTATGCTGTCATTGCTCACTGTCTTTGGGGAACTGATGTTTCCTACAGCAAATTTGTTTTTTTTTTTTTTTTCCATCTCTAAATTCATGCACAGATCTATTTTGTCTCCTTGCTTATAAGGACATATTTGACCTCTCCTCTTCTACATTTTGATGATGACCATTTGATTCCTTATATTCTGGATTCCATTTGATACAGTCATTTTTTACTAAATATCCCTCATCCTTTTTGCATTCTGGTATTGATATGGCATAATCCAATAGAGTTCAATGAGTAAAATAGAAACAAATAACTCCTGCACATAAAAAGGACAGAAAATAATTGTTACATTAAAAGGCAACTGTTCTTTAAACTGTTCGACTATATGGAAGAAGAATTCCTTCTAGGAAGGCACTTGTCTTTTTTCTTAGGAAAAAAAAAAAAAACCCTCTCTGGGTTTATCTGGTTATGAAAAGCAAAGTCTTCCATCTTTTGTCCTGTTCCCCATTGCTATGCTAAGAAACTTAGATAAGTGGAAGCAGGAATTTTAAGTATGACTCTGATTGCCAGTCAGGGGTGGATAGGAACTTTGGGCAGGGGATACTGTGACTTGAAGGAGATTGAGGAGAAAAATTACAGTAGGAAAAAAAAAAAAAAAAGCCAAATCCAGTCAGCAGTGAGGTGGGGCTGAAGGTACAGGGAAACCAGTAAGATGATCCTGGTTAGAAATTTTCCAGGGAGCTTTAAGAGAATAAAGTCTCATGTTCAATATTCAGTTTTGCCTCCTCTGCATTCTACCAAAATGCCTTCTGTAATCACTAAACATTAGTCAAAAACATACTGCATACTGCCTTGTGTTAGCAGTGTTTGGAGGACTAGAGCAAAAGGGTCAATGACCCATGTGGGGAGCAAGGGATGAGAGAGAGAATTATAACTACAGGATGCATGCCAATGTGTGAGTGAGCGAGTGATGAGTGATAGTCGCTCAGTCATGTCCAGCTCTTTGTGATGTCATGGACTATAACCCGCAAGGCTCCTCTGTTCATGGAATTCTTCGGGCAAGAGTACTGGAGTAGATTGTCATTTCCTTCTTCAATGCCAATATGTGAGGTGCTAGAAACTCAATGAGAACAGAAATTTGTGGCACACGGTAGGCAGAACTTATTTGAACTCCCTGCCACAGGTGCACACCCTGCACAGAGAATCAATTCTTCACTTCTAAGCAAAAACTAAGTTTTAAAAACATGAACCTCATTGTGTCATTTCCTATGAAGGACGCTTTTGAAGCTTTCTGGAAAAAAAAAAAAAAAAAAAACAACAACTTCTTAAAATAATTTGCATGTCACTTTAAGATCCTATTTGTCTCTTTAACCTCATCTTGCAGCAAACTTTTTCTCCATATTTGTTATAGTAATAAATACGAAGCATTGGTTCATTCCTTCCAACTTGCCATGATCCCTTTCATCACAGGACCATTGCACATGTTGCTCCACCTTCCTGAAACATGTTTCTCCTTTGAAAACTTGATCCTTACTTGTCTTTTAGTAGCAACTTAAGTAAGTGTTGCAACTAAAGTATCCCTTCTTCAGGAATCTGTCCTTGGTCTCTCTGACCACACCTCTATCAAAGCCCTGTGCGCCTCTTCTTCACTATACCTGCCACAGTAGGAACCTCACAATGGTTTGTGGGATTGATTGATTAATTAATGCCTATCTCCCCTACTAGTTGCAAAGTCCCACTCAACAGGCACATCTGACTTTGATGAAAGTTTTATCCCCAGGGTCTTATCTAGTACATATCACCTCATAGGCCCTCAGTAAACATTTTCTGGAAGAAGTAGGAGAAGGGAAGAAAGGAAGAAAGAAAGGGGGTAAACATTGATCAGGGGACTTAAAAGTCTTCTCTGCCTGGTGATATTTAAAAAGTGTTTGGAAGATTTTGATTCCCTTCTGGTTCTTAGAACTGCCTGAAGGTCCTGTTTCAGAGAATATGAAAACATATACCAAAATTGACAGTTAAGGAAAGTTCTTATCTATTCAGTTAAGCTTTATCCTGGGATGATGATGACGACGATGATGATGGTGATGGTGGTGAGGTGGTGGTGAAGGTGTATAAAATTCATTTTGATTACCCTTCTCAAACTCTCTGATGTGTATGTATATGTGTACATGCATCCACGTGCGTATATGAAAAGGGTACTTCCTCTCCAAATACAGTCACTTAGCAACAGGCTAAAGACCATGTGAATAAAAGAAATTCTCTCTTGGTTTGTTTGACTGACAATCACTTCTGCTCAGGAAAGAGAACAATTTGGCACGAGCAAGGAACACATGTGAGCAGTGATCTAATGACTTCATCTTCTTTCCCAAGTTTTATTTTTTTGAAACAAACTCTTCTTCTTGGGCTCTAGCTGACTGTTAGGGTATTTTATCCCGAGGCACTAACTATGGAGTTGGAGTCCTGAATTAAGACTGGCTAGAACACAGATAGACCTAGAGATTATCATACTAAATGAAGTTAGCCAGACAGAGAAAGCCAAAAAGCATATCACTTAAATGTGGAATCTTAATAAAATGATACAAACAAACTTATATACAAAACAAATAGACTCATAGACATGGAAAACAACCTTATGGCTATCAAAGGGGAAATTGAGGGGAGGGATAAATTAATGAGTTGGGACTAACAGATACACACTACTATATACAAAATAGATAACCAACAATGGCTTACTGTATAGCATAAGGAACTATATTCAATATTTTGTAATAGACTATAATGGAAAAGAATCTGAAAAGAATATATGTACACGTATAACTGAATCACTATGCTATACACCTGAAACTAACACGACATTGTAAATCAACTATACTTCAATTTAAAAAATAAAATTTCTTTCATGCTGTAGTGTGAAAAAAAAAAAAGAAAAAAAAACTGGCTAGAAATCCTAATCTGACTTCATTACTAAGTAGTTGTGTGGCCTTGGGCAAGTATTAAACCTGGTTGAGCCTCAGTTGTCCCACATTGAAAATGAATATACTAAGCCCCCGTCAGGGGTCTGTGGTGTGCTCTAAATGGAATAATGTACAGCAAGCCAGCTACAAAGTAGATGGTTCAATGTTCCTTTCTTGTCTCCTGTCTGAATCCTGTTCTCTGACCTTGTTTCCGTTTCTCCCAGCTTCTGGCAGAAGTGAGTTGGCTCATCAATTATTATTTCACAGAGCAGGTTCGTTGCCTTTTTGTACCATGAAAAATAGGAAAAGAAAAATAACATTAGTAATCTTTAATTGACCCCCCTGAGAGGAATCGGATGCCAGGACTGAATTTTAGGAGCATATTCAAATCCAAGAAGCTAAAGCTAGATATTAAATTATTATGAATGCAGAGAAAGGAGAACTCTCTGTGACCCAGGACATCTTTTGGTTCATGGTCAAATGCATCATCTCTGAGAGTAACTGCATTATTTAGGTTCCTGTTTTACTCATTTTAAATAGGGAACAAACAGTGCCCCTGGCTTCTCCCCCAGCAGTATTTTCTCCCCCTCTTTTCTGGAAGCTGCCAGAGGGGGGCTTACCAATGCCAGTCAGAATTCTCAAAGAGATTGTGCTTCTCTTCTTTTCCAATTTTTGTTCTCCTTCTAGGATACCTACCACAAGAGCTCTCTTCTTTTCTATTTGCAGTGGCCTGTCCAACCTGTAGGAAATAGACAAATGTCACTTTCCCCTGATTTCATCCCTGCTTCTCTTTCTCTCATTCAGAAGCACTCTAATCCCCCAAATTGAATTTGGAATGAGACACCATTCACTGACCATGGGGACAGTAAATATATGCATAAATGGAATCAAACCTCTTTTCTCAAGCAATTTGTCTTCACTCTAGCCTGAAATTGTCTTTTAAAGCTGGAGAACAGCCTTAATTTAGACTCCAACTCAATAGCTAGTGCTTGGGGGATTAAATATCTTAATGATTCACCAGAGGAGAAGTATGTTTGTAAAAATGCGGCTAGGAAGGGAGATGAGGTTATTATATCATTGTTGAGTAGTGGTCAGGAGAGGAGCGGCTGAGATCTGAGCTGGAGTACATGGGCAAATTCTAGGTGGGTCAAAACGGAATCTCTGCAAAATACTTTCATATTAAATTCTCTGCACCGAGAACCTCTAAGTTTATGACTATTATTACCCCTGTTCATTTTACAGATGAGCTCTGAATGGAGTTCAAGGTGATTAAGTAATGTGTCCCAGGTCTTACAGTTGTTAAGTGATAGAGACACAATTTTTAGAAGAACCATCTGACTTAGACAATGCTAAAGTTCAAGCTTCTAGCCAAACACTTCACTCCACTGTGTCCCTTAAATTAGTGGAGACATACATAAAATAATAGCTAAGGATGCCAGAGATGTGGGATAAGTGTGAAAAAGCAGAACAATCCATAGACACTGAGGGCATCTCTGAGGAGGTCCTATTCAGCATGGCAACCTAAGGCACCAGGCACTGGAAACTTGTCTCAAGATCCCTAGGATCACTGAAGCCTGTCTCCTGTTTTGATTTGCCAAGCCAATGAACGTTGATGAGGTTGAATATCAGATAAAACCTTCTGATCCCGCTCATACTTTTATCCCAGTGTTAAAAGTGTCCCATTCACTTTTTCCCATCTTCCCTGGAAGATGCCAGGATTTTTCTTACAGAGTTCTTTTGTCATCACGGAATGTTTTAACATGACGTATTTGGCATTACATGAAAAGTCTTCAAGTGTCTCTGCCTCTAATTTTAAAATGTTATTTATTCATTCATGCATCCATTCATTCATCCAACATCTCTTTATTGAATACCTTCTATATCCAGGCACTATATATTGTGCTCATCACTTGGTCTTCTCATTCTGGACACCATCTACTTTATAGTAAATATCAGAATAACTCTAACTCTAGCATCCCTCCGAAGTTCGCCACAATACCTGCCTCCATATTTGTGGAAAAGTAGATACAGTAACTCAAAGGCAAACCAGTTGTTTAAGCTTCTTAGTGCCCGTATCTATACAAGAGGGGTAGGTAGAAATGAGCAGCTTACACTAGATGGGTTATCAGATGTTTTCTAGTTCTCAGGTCCTTTAATCTAGCAGCTTTGTTCTTAGTTATACTCAGCAAAGAACCGTCTGAGTTCACTCAGGTTTGAAGATATTGGAGGTTTCATTTACAACATGAAGAGTTTGGATGCATTTTCTCACATCTCTAAAGTTCTGTGATTTTAACAAACCTCAGCTCCACTTAGCTCCAGGGCACCTCCTTGGGGGAGAGAAGAGAGGAGGCATCTCTGAAATATTCACTGATTCTGAGGAGGTTCTGCTTGTCTCATTGGAGCTGGAGGAGAAGACTGCTTTCATAGTCTGAGCCAAGCATCTGTCATGACCCTCTTTTCCCTCATGGGAGGCAGTGTTGAGTGAAAGGAGCTGGAAGCAGGAGTTTCAGCCTCAGATGGCCTGGAGTTGGTCATGATTTCTTACTTGCTGGAGTGCCCTGAGACAAGTTATTTCACCTCAGTTTCTTCATCATAAAACTGAGCTGATAGTAATTTACAGGACGTAATGATAACTAGAAGCAACAATATCATAGATCACTTAGAATAGAGCCTGGATCCTAGGGAGCAGTCAATGGCTAATAGTTATTATTTTGTTGAGTAAAAGCAGTTGGTCAAGTATTGTATCCAAGTTTGGGAGCCTGTGAACCTTAGGAAGTACAGTGAGGGCCCGGCTGGGGAAGCCAGGTCAGGTTAGAGGGATGTTGGAGGGCAAGAGGCTGGGTCTGGAAAGGCCTTTGACTGTGGCTTCTAGTTCAAGCCAGTGAGCCTATTTCCAGAATAGATATATATGTCTTATAAAAAAAAATCTTGACTTTTGAGGGAGGGCACATATCATAGATGAGCTTTTAAAAATATTTTATTTATTTGGCCGATGTGGATCTTAGTTGCAGCACACATTTGTGGAAAAGTAGATAGGGTAATTCAAAGACAGTTGTGGCATAAGAACTCTTAGTTGCAGCATATGGGATCCAGTTCCCCAACTAGGGATCGAACCCAGGCTCCCTGCATCGGGAGCACAGTCTCAGCCACTGGACCACCAGGGAAGACTGATATATGTGCCTTTTGGTCTTTCTTTCTGTGTTTATTTAACAAATAATGACTTTCTCTTTGCCTTTTACCCTTCCTCCATTTCTCTTCTTCTGTCTTTTCATTCCTCCTTCCCATCTTCCTTTTTATTTCTTTCTTTTTTTCTTTCTTCCATTCTTTGCTCCCTTTGGTAAAATTCTCACCTTGGAATAAGAGCCTGGGCACCCTAGAGGCTGGGAATACATGGAGAGAAAAGCTAAACAAGGACTAGTGTCAACTTTGACTTTCCCTTTGACTTCAAGTCATTTTTCTCTCCTGACTGGGGAAAACTCAAATAAGCCTGTGACTTATTGATCAAGAATGGAAGAAAAAAATCGTGCTGGCAGGAGCCATGCTGTGCTGCATCCAAAAGAATCTGGGCCTTGTGGTGGGCGACTGGAAGGGGAATGCTGGCTACCTGCCTTGGAAGCTGCAGAGCAGTCCCGGGGCTGGAACTGAGAAAGCAGAGAGCCTGCATGCATCAGGCCCCAGTCCTAAAGGCAGTCATGACATGCGGTCTCCTTCTCTTCTTTGGGGGTGTTAGGCTGGGATGGGGAAGGGAATTGTGGTTCCTCCAGAGCAAGAACTAGGGAGGCTTCCAGAGAGAGCTCAGAGGCTCACCTGCCAAAAGGTGCACTGGAATTTACAAGCTTCATCTCTGCCTGTTGCTGTTGATAGTGAAAAACAGAAAAGGTAGCTTTGCCAACTAATCTCAAGCCTTTCTGTGAATCAATACCCGGGTTCAGCCTGTCATTAAAAGAAGCACTGCCATTGTGGATTGGGAAAAGCTATTTGATAGGATGGCTGTGCCTGATGACAAGGACAGAGATAGGGAAAAAGCTGTGACTGATCACATCAGGCAGCATGCTCATCATATTTCTCTTTTCCTGTTTCATCCTCCTATATGTTATCACTTTGATTCTCAAAGCAGCCATGGATTTACAGAGCTTAGCATAGTAAGAGGACACAGATACACATATGGCCACACACCACACTCACACACACAATCTGACGTAACCAAACTTCATAAGAAACAGACTCTTCACAATTCAATAAATGTTAGAAGGAACTTTAGGTGTCCCCCATAATTTCTCATGGGAATCAGAGGAGCCTGGGTACAGTGGAGGCTGGGAATATGTGGAGAGAAAACCTAGGCAAAGGCAGGCATTGACTTTGGCCTTCTGTCCTTTTGACTTCAAGTCATGCTTCTCTCTCGTCAAAGCAAGAAGTTTCCTACAGTAAGCTAGGTGGATGGTCATTCTTCTCTTTCTTAAACATTTCTATTAACAGTAATCTCAATACTTCTTATGACAACCCATTCTGTTGCTGGTAGCTCAAGGAGCATTCAACGACACCTCTGGGCTCTTGCTTTTCAGTAAGCCACAAGTCTAACACTGATATGAAAGGTAAACCCTTTATTATTGATACAGTTCTTGCTCAGTTTGGATCTTGAGTGCTCAAATCCAGCAGGAAACCTTCCTTCAACTTTCCTACTCTTCTTTAGTGCTGCCAAATCACCACCATTGACCCTGAACAGACTAAGGGGCTGGTCCAAGAGAAATAGCTGCATCTTAATATTGCTGCTGCCTTCCTTATTACTGCTCTTCTCCTGAGGACTACAGGAGAATTCTGTGCCAATTAGAGGTGATTTCTTTTCCCTATAATCATTCTTGACCCCACAAGCAATACCTTTGTTTTTTCTCCTTTAGAACTGTCTGTAGAAACTTATACTATGTTCCCAAGGAGAGGTCTAGAGGTTTTCTGGTGAAGGTAATGTCTTAGGCTGGATGATTAGTTTCTTTGACTTATACCAAAATTATGTATCAAGAAAAGGCACGTTGTCCTTAATCTCCCCACCTTGAGTAGCCTATCTCTGCCTTCTCAATGCTTCCTGACTTGCTCATAAAGTAGTTGAGCAAATATTCATCTCCTCTTCTTTAGCCAAAGGTCTTTTAATGAAAATTATTCAAGATATTCATCTATTGCTGTCCCTTTCAAATTGTCTTACTCTGTACTTATGGTTTGAAGAAGTAAAAATCCTAACTGTAAGTGTTAGCCTATCAGAACAATTTGTCCAGATTCCCCAATTCTGATCTTGATATCTTCCTGACTCTTCAACTCTCTAATTCTCTTGCTTAGATCATTTGGTGTTTTTCTCCAACACTGTCCTCAGATAAGAGTCTGAGATTCATCTAACTTTATATTGGGGCAGAATGGAAGGCAAGCTCTCTTTCCTTGTCTCTGTCTTTGAGAATCCTGGTACCCTCTTGCCCTTTGCCTAGGAAAGAAGAAATCTAATCTGCAACCCAGAGTTCCCTTCCTTATTTCTCTACTATGGATAAAAACTCAGATTAGACCCAATGCACACTTTCTCCATTAATATAAAGACAAACCCGTCACCTGGTAACATCTGTTAGTCTTAGGTCTGTTTCATGGAACAGCGGACATACCATTCCTTAAGTATTAATTCGGCAAAGGACAAGAGTCAAGGAAAACTCATCCAAACCTAAGGTGACTCATGTTTGCCATAATGAGGTGTTCAATGGCATTTCATTATACACTGTAGTCCTCCAGTGGAATTTGAAGACAATGTGAAAGAGTATTAGCCGGTTTGGCATTGGATGAAGGTATACTTCCACTGCCCTGTTTGTCAATGGATACATCTTGGGCAGATGCACTTACCGCTGACTGGGTCTGGGCAATGGGCTGTAAGCATAAATGATGCATATCTCTTCTGGACCAAAGCATCCAAAAGCTTGTGAATATATTGTCTGGGTTCTGCGTGAGTCCCTGCTGGAGCACAACTTTTCCAGTCACTCAACTTGCAAAGGATTTTATAGGCACACAAAGAGAAATCTTCATTGCATTATGCCCCTGAAATTTCAAGCCTAACTTTTTCTCTCAACACAGCCTAACTCACCATGACTGGCATAACGTCTTTGTCCCAGTGCTTAATAAAAATGGCCACTTGACTTATGTTATTGTAGTTGAGTTCCTTGGGACTCCGTGAGGCCCTGAATGTTGAACCCTGAAAAGCCCTCTTTGAAAAAGAAAAGAACAAGAGGAGACTATATGGGTAGCTGTGTTTGGGGACTTAGGTAGAACTTTTAATAATCAGGGTCCTGACTGCAGATGTCTTCTTCTCTGGCAGTGGCCTTGTCAGATACTCTGGTTCATTTCTGGGCTGCTGGGATGAAATGCGAGCTTAGAAGAGAAACTTCATATTGTTAATTCCTCAGCATAGTGAACAGATGCCTTTGAAAGAAACTGGAATGTCTGAGATGGGATCTGGAGTTGAACATTTAACAGACGTGTACTCTCTGTGGAACCTTCATGATATAGCCAGGCTTCGGATCTCCAGCCCTGTTTTTTTTTTTTTTTTGCCTATCAGAGACTGCTCTTGCATAAGAGCTACTTCAGTAGCTACTGAACCTACTGAATTTTCTACTCAGAGCTATTGATATAATCTGATATGTGTCTTCCCCCTTCTCTCCTCTCGTCAGGAAGATTTATCAGGCAGTCTTTTTGGAGCTGCCATTAACAAGCCATGGATTGCTTCTCTTGGGAGGGAAAGAAAACCAACACTTATTCAATACCTACCACAATACACAAAACGTGTTTTGCATATTCTCTTATTCCTAACAGGAAGTATAGCAAGAGCCAGATATTGAAATTGAGCAGAACCCTGCAGGGTCTTCCCAGGAACAAGCCTCACTCCTGTGTCCATACCTCTAGTTTACAGAAAAGCTTTAGCTTCCTCGGCCCTCCCTGAATTCCAAAAAGCAAATTATCCAGAGAAGTGAAAAAATTCCCAGGTGGTGCTGGTGGTAAAGAATCCACCTGCCAGTGCAGGAGACATAGGGACACAAGTTTGGTCCTGGGTTGGGAAGATCCCCTGGAGGAAGCCATGATAACCCATTCTTGCCTGGAGAATCCAATGGACAGAGGAACCTGGTGGGCTATAGTCCATAGGGTCGCAAAGAGTTGGTCATGACTGAAGTGACCGAGCATGCATGCACATGAGAAAATTCAGAAATGAAGGAAAACAGTCAAGTAAGACAAAATAATGATTGTTTAGCTATGAAACAAAATTGAGGACCTTTTGTTCCTCCTCACCGGTTCTAGATAATATCCTTGAGTTATTTTCCAGATGCTAAAACCCCTACCACCTGAAAGAAGTTAACTGCATGCTGACCACCAGCATGTAGACCCCAGACTGGTTGAAACCAGAAGATTGATGATTGAGATTCTTGAAACTTCACCCTGTTACCTCACCATCAACCAAACAGAGGACTGTATATGAGTGGACAACACATTCTGTGACCTCCTCGCCCCTACACTGTCTTACTCTCTAAAACACTTCCCTGAAAGCCAGCAGGGAGTTCGTGTCTTTGAAGCATTAACTGCCCATACTCCTTGCTTGGTGCCTTGCAATAAATGTTATCCTTTCTTTCACCACAGTCTGATGTCAGCGGATTGGCTTTGCTGGACATTAGATGAGCAAATCCAAGTTTGGTTCAGTAACCCAATCACAGATTAGAAGAAACAAGGGACTTTGGTGTCTTAGAAACTATGTTCAGAGTCCCAGCTCTGAATTACTAGCTGTGTGACCTAAAATTAATCTCACTGAATCTCTTTCCATGACTCTCCAAGCACAAGGGACTTTGGTGTCTTAGAAACTATGTTCAGAGTCCCAGCTCTGAATTACTAGCTGTGTGACCTAAAATTAATCTCACTGAATCTCTTTCCATGACTCTCCAAGCAGCTGATAATACCTCCCAGGCTGCTATTGGGAGGATGATGCACTGTGTCAAATTATGCGGTACTGTCTCTGGAACATAAATACTCAATAGTCTTCCCAGATGACCTATGAAAAATTTCATGTTAAAAATGAATTTATGACTTAGAGATATTGCATATCTTACCCTAGATTACCTAATGCAGAGCAAGTCATCAAACTAGGTCAGTCTGCTTCCAATTTAAATATCATTAGATGACAGAATTGAATAGATATTACATAGATCATATGCCCTAAAAAGCCTAAAATATCTACTCTGTTACCCTTTAAAAAATAATTTGCCATATCTTTATTTGAAAATAAAAATATAACATTTTTGCATATTGAAGAACTCTGAAGTGAAGTGAAGTGATGTGAAAGTCGTTCAGTCATGCCCGACTCTTTGCGACCCCATGGACTATACAGTCCCTGGAATTCTCCAGGCCAGAATACTGGAGTGGGTAGCCTTTCCCTTCTCCAGGGGATCTTCCCAACCCAGGGGTCAAATCCAGGTCTCCCACATTGCAGGTGGATTCTTTACCAGCTGAGCTACAAGGGAAGCCCACTGAAAGCATTCATCAAAGGGTTCACACTAGTAAAAAGCATTCATGAAGGGGCTCACACTAGTAAAATAAATTTACTTCATGGTGGTGGTGATTTAGTTGCTATGTCATGTCCAACACTGGTGACCCCATGGACTATAGCCTGCCAGGCTCCTCTGCCCATGGGATTCTCCAGGCAAGAATACTGGAGTGGGTTGCCATTTCCTTCTCCAGGGGATCATCCCAACCCAAGAATCGAACCCAAGTTTCCTGCATTGCAGGCAGATTCTTTATAAACTGAGGTATGAGAAAAGTCCAAATTTGGTTTGAAGCGGAGAGAAAAACCGATTGTTTTTTATTTTGCTTTTTATATTGAGAGGGTAATGTAAAGCTATTTTATAAATCTTGCAATTAATAGACATTTGGTTCAACTTACTCTCATTTCTGGGTAGATAAGACAAAGAGGGAAGTGTATCTTAGGGACTAATTGTCTTTCCCTGTGGGAAAATGGTAATTGGAGTATCAGTCCAACTGTGATTCCTAGGGAATAGTATACCATCAACCCCAGGAGGCCCAAAAGACGGTGTTTGCTTGATCATCAAAGATTGAAATGTTCTTAGAGGACACACTGTACCTTACTCAATATTGAAGGAGGTAATAAATTCTAGGGCTCTTCAAATTCTTTCTGGGTAACCACAAACAATTTGGTACTTTACTATAAAAAGCAGAACATTCTATTTTGATTAAATTGAGCTGTGTTACACAGCATCTCGTGAAGTCTTTTACTTCCTCTGTCTTTAATGTTTTCTTAATAAAATCACACATTCAATTATTTAAAAGAGCCAAGAACCAATAGGGGATTTACTGACCCATTGCTTAAAGCTTAGAAATCCAATTTGCCTTTCCTTTATTGCTAGTTGATCAGACCTAGGTTGAAGGTGATGAAAACTATTGGATATTTTAGAATCATTTTAAAGAGCTGAGAGATTTGGCTCTCCAAGTCTCATCTATACCTGAATAGAATGAATTTCATTATTGATGCTATCACAATTTGACATTTCCCCAGGCTTGCATTTCTTCTATCTCCAGATTCATTACCTTTTTTCAAATTGCTAATGTACTAATGTACTGAGTTCTGGCAATTTCCACTGTGATTTTTGCCTATATAAGAATTTTCAGACATGCTGTGCGTTAATCCATTACCAGCTGTTAAACAGCCTAGAAGGACAGTCAGTGTGACTTGTCAGTATTTGCACCTTTTAAAAACATATCTAGTTTTCCTAAAACAATCACATGCATTTCACTTAAAGAAAATGGGTGCATAATTATTAAAGACGCCTAATTTTTCCAAGCAAAGACTTAAGAATATTAAGTTGAAACTTTTTTCAATAACTGAATTTTTATTCAATTCTCAAAATGAACATAACCTTTTCTTCACAGTGTCGTATGTTAATTATTTGTAAGTTTAACTCAATTTTAACTTCAATGCAGAGCAGCATTTCCCTTTAAACTTTCCAGAAATATATAAATATAATGTTTTAAATATCAACTTGACTCTCTAAGTTGACTTGTTTTCATTTTTTGGAGCAGAGAAAGATTTATTGCAGCACCATGCCAGGAGATGGGTGACTTATGCCTACCCCTACACCCAAACCTGAATTTCTCAAAGGATTTCAATAAAGCATTTTTAAATGCCAGGAAAGGAAGAGGGGTCACAAGGGTGTGTGATCAACTTGTGCACAATTTTCTGAATGGTTGATGTTGAGGCAACATGGTGGTTGAGTTTATCTGTTCTTAGGTGCCAGTAGGTGTGGGAGCTATTATTATTATTAGCTAATTTCTTCCATTTGGTTTTAAGCATCTAAAAAACTCAAGTAATATGCATGATATCCTATTATCTGAGTACTTCAGAGAGGAGCTAAACCAGAGGATATGGGAGAGGGGTCTGTCCCAATCAGGCCCCATAGAGTCCTGCTCAATTAAAAGTCCCCCTTTTTCTTTGATACTGTTCAGTACTGAGGAGAATAGGTGTTTGACAAGAGAAGGATAAAGATGTTAGTCCTAAACTTGACACAGGAACCTATAAGGTCCTGCTTGGTTTCACCAGCAGACACTGCTTTGAGAATGGCTGGTGGTGTCCAAGCCTGACAAAGCTTGGGAAATTTGAGTTCTTGGCAGGAGAGTGTTTGAAATCACACCCACAATGACCCCCGAGTTTTACCTTTGATGTGTGAACCATAGCTATTCCATTTTGACTTTCAATAAGTTGACATTTTTATTAAATAATTTCCCCTGTTATTAAGAAAATTTGTTTCACCAAGCTTCATTACAACACAAGTGATGGTTCAACTAAACTTCATCCCAGAAATGTAGCTGATGGAAAATGATAGTCACATGGTATATATTTAAAGCAAAATGCTGGATAGTAATTTCATTCTTTACAGTTATTAATATATTCAATTTATGATAACAGCTCTTGAAACAATCATGCTGAATTTTAGTAGACATACTGGATAGGACAATTGCTCTATTTACAAGGTTATGGAGATAGCAGGATGCTGGTTCAGGAAAAATGACTTACAGAGTAATGATGATCCTTACTAGCTGCATGGCCATCACATTTCTTAGTAAATTAGAAAAGTTTTTCACAATCCTGGATCCAAATTATTTATGATCTCTCATGCCAGTGCTCCATATTTATGCTCTGTGCTTCAGCCAAATGAAATATATTTCAGTTCTTTGAAGAAAGTATTTTAAAAATCATTTTTCAACTCTACCTCTCTATTAGCTGTTATCAACACATTCTTTACAGTTTTTAGTAGTCACTCTATGCTTTGTGCATGCATGCTAAGTCACTTCAGTCATGTCTAACTCTTGGAGACCTTATGGCCTATAGCCTGCCAGACTCCTCTGTCCTTGGAATTCTCCAGGCAAGAATACTGGAGTGGGTTGCCATATCCTCTTCCAAGGGACCTTCCTGACCCAGGGATTGACCCTGCATCGCCTACACTGGCAGGCCAGTTCCTTATCACTAACACCACCTGTGAAGCCCATCACTCTCTACTAACTGGCTCTCAAAATTTGGTGCAGTAGCATCAGCTGCACTGGCTTACCTAGGAACTTGTTAGATGTGCAAGGTATCTGGTCCTACCCTTGGAGGTAAAGCCCAGAAATCTGCATTTTAAGCCCTTGAAATGAGTCTAATTTATGCTGAAGTTTGAGAACCACTATCTTATATCATACATTCTGCTTTCTCTCTTTATTTTACCCTATATGCTCTGTATTGCCTCCCTTTTGCCTAGTTAAAAAAAAAAAACCCTAAACCCAAAATGAAACAGAAAGCCCATTTTTCTTGCCTTATCTATAATACCTTTCTTAATTTCTCCCTTCTCTGAATTCCCTTAGAATTAAAAATATAAAAACCATTATAAGGCATATCCCTATTAAACTTTGCTTTATAGTTAACTGGCAGTATTTATTATCTTCCCTTCAGTAATAAAACCTCCCAGAAGACAGGCACGCTGTCCTTATATCCAGCATGTAAGTCCCTGATAGCTCAGTTGGTAAAGAATCTGCCTGCAATGCAGGAGACCCCGTTTCAATTCCTGGGTTGGAAAGATCTGCTGGAGAAGGGATAGGCTACCCTCTCCAATATTCTTGGGCTTCCTTTGTGGCTCAGCTGGTAAAGAATCCCTCTGCAGTGTGGGACCTGGGTTCAATCCCTGGATTGAAAAGATCCCCTGGAACAGGGAACAGCTACCCACTCCAATATTCTGGCCTGGAGAATTCCAGGGACTGTATAGTCCATGGGGTAACAAAGATTCAGACACGACTGAGCAACTTTTACTTTCACAAGCCAGTAGTTGGTCTTCTATCAATAATTGATTGCTTGTCGGATCTTGTTTCTGACACAGAGCCTCTACTACCACAGACTCATTTTTGCTTCTGAAACTTGTCTAATATTGTTCTACCTCTGCAATATTTATTCCTCCCTCTATGCTATGTATTTCTTATTATACTCCTACTCATTCTAACCTCCTCTTAGATCTCCTCAATCAAAATTTGTATGAATTTCTGCTTTCAGCTATAATGGGCTACCTTATAGGATACCATCCAACCCAGCAAAAACAACTGAAAAAGTTAGATAGAGTAATTAAAATAATTGATTTCAAGTTATCAGAGAGCTACCAAGACATCTACACAGAGGGGTTAAGGTCTCAGAGAAAGGAAGAACTGAGTGAACTTGATATACTACCCTGTTTTTTTCTGGAGACATTCACTGATTCCTAAGAATCAGAAGCCAAGAGGGTGAGATGCTGAGATGTAAGCTGCTGCCAAGAAGCTAATACATGCAAAAGAGATTTTTTTTTTTGCAGTCTCATGGGTCTGTGGATATAAAAAATCGGAGTTTAAGGCTGCCATCATGATTCAAACTGATGAATTCACCTATTACTTTATACCTTTTTGACTTCACTGGTGGTTCAGCGGTAAAGAATCAGCCTGCCAATGCAGGAGACCAGGAGACATGGGTTTGATCTCTGGATAGGGAAGATCCCCTGGAGAAGGAAATGGCAACTCACTCCAATATTCTTGCCTGGGAAATTCTATGGACAAAGAAGCCTAGTGGGCTATAGTCCATGGGGTCACAAAGAGTCGGACACAACTTAGCGACTAAACAACAGCATATATCTTTTTATGCATTGTGGACTGAATCATATCCCCTTAACATTCATATGTTGAAGTCCTTGCCTCCAGGTGAATATATTTGGAGATAGGACCTTTAAGGAAGTAATGAAGGTTAAATAAGTCATCAGAGAAACACCCTAATTTGACATGATTAATGTCTATAAGATGAGGAAGATACACCAGAGATTGTCCTCTCCATGACAAAGGCAGAGGAAAGACTATGTGAGGAGGAAAGGCCATGTGAGGATATAGTGAGAAAATGGTTATCTCCACGTAGATCTTTTCAACCCTGCTAGCATCTTCATCTTGGATGTCTAGCCTCTAGAACTATGAGAAAATAAACTTATATTGTTTAAACAACCCAGTCTGTGATATTCTCTATGGTAGCTTGAGCAGACTAATAACATTGAAAATCTAAAAGGTGATATAGAAGTAGTAATTAAATTTCATCACAATGGTCAATATACAATAAACAGCTGACACTAAAGACACCATTTATAATAGAACCTAAAACACAAAAATACCTAGAGATATATCTGAATAAGGATATGTGAGTTGTATAAGCCAAAAAACTGCAAAATACTAAAGAAGTCCCAAACATAAGAAATCTACCATAGTCAGGTACCAGACTCAATATCATAAAAATAAAAACTGTCCTTAAATGGATCTAAATAAAAATATTTGCCATATTTTGGTGAAAATTTAGAAGATTATTCTACAATATATTTGAAAGTGCCAAATGTCACTTGTCAAAACAATCTTGAAGTGTTTGAGTCAGTCAATACTTCTTACAAAGGCATTATAACATGTAACCTAACCAATTTGCCAACAAAGGTCTGTGTAGTCAAAGTGATGGTTTTTCCAGTAGTCATGTAGGGATGTGAGAGTTGGCCCATAAAGAAGGCTGAACACTGAAGAACTGATGCTTTCAAACTTTGTTGTTGGTGAAGACTCTTGAGAGTTCCTTGGTCTGCAAGGAGATCAAACCAGTCAGTCCTAACGGAAATCAACTCTGAATATTCATTGGAAGGACTGATGCTGAATCTGAAGCTCCAATACTTTGGCCACCTGATGCCAAGAGCTGACTCATTAGAAAAGACCCTGATCCTGGGAAAGATTGAGGGCAGAAGGAGAAGGAGACGACAGAGGATGAGATGGTTGGATGACATCATTGACTCAATGGACATGAGTTTGCACAACCTCCGGGAGATGGTGAAGGACAGGGAAGCCTGCAGTTCATGAGGTCGCAAAGAGTTTGACATGACTGAGAAACTGAGCAACAACAAACTTAATCAAATGGACCAATGGATCAGAATAGAAACTTATCAAATGGACCAATGGGTCAGAGCAGGCTGACATATATACAGTCACTTGAACTATTCCAAAGGTGACATTTCTGTGCAATAAGTAAAAAGATAGTCTTTTCAATAAATGGTTTTGGACCAATTTAACATCCATAAGAAAAGCCTAAATCTTGACCTTTACTTCATACCATATGCAAAGCATATTTCTTTAGAATATATTTCTTTATAATTGAGAAAAAAATTGAGTTTCCAGAAGTTCACATAGAAGGATATCTTAATGTTATTGGAGAATGAAAATATTTCTTAAAGAGGCTATACAAGGAAATCCTAAAGAAAAAAAAAACTGATAAATGAGATAACATTGGAATAAAAACATTTGATCTCAGAAAAAGCTATGCAGAAAGTTAAAAGACAAGCCAGGATAGAAAAGGATATTTGTAGTTCATACATCTGAAAAGGACTTTCCTCATCTGAGTGATTAAATGTGTATATTAACTTTGTTAAAATTTGAACCTGTATATTAAAAATTTGTACATTTTTGGTATATTTGCTAACTTCAACATAAAATGAAGTTAAAAATGATGACCTTATTAGGACATCTAATACACTTTTGTATTCATTAATTTATCAAGCATTTACTGGGAACTTATAGTACACCAAAAATTTGAACTAGGCTTAGGATTTACAGTTGCAAATAAAGTGTCTCTACTTTCATGGAGTTTGCATATAGCCTTGATTATTTGTGGCTTTCTGTGGTAGACCTGCATAAGACTGTCATGGTTAAGCAAAAGTCACTATATATTATACAGCTGAAGAAAGTACTCCAATATGTTAAATTCATATATAGTTAGCATGGTATTCGTAATAGGAGAAGGCATACACGGCACACATGCTAAGTGGCTTTAGCTGTGTCTGACTCTGTGCGGCCCTGTGGATTGTAGCCCCCACCCCCACCCCCAGGCTCCTCTGTCCATGGGGATTCTCCAGGCAAGAATATTGGAATGGATTGCCATGCCCTCCTCCAGGGGATCTTCTCAACCCAAGGAATAAACCCGCATCTCTTATGTTTCCTGCATTGGCAGGCAGGTTCTTTAAGCCCAAGGGCAGGCATAACAAAAGCTAAAACAGTTAGCATTGCTTTGAACTGGAGATCCTCTATCTACCCTTCCTGATCCATTTTTTTCAGCTTCTCTCTGCATCAGGAATCTAATTTGTAGGGACTGTAACAAATGTCCAAAAATATATAGTCTGATTATATTGTTGTATTGAAATGTGGTTACACTCATTGTGTATGTAGTATCTATGTTTTCAAGAAAACTTATGACTTGTAAGTTTAAAATAATTACTATCTGACTCTTAGGGGGAAAAAAAATGTTGAATTCTAGGCTATTTTGATGGGCTTCTTTGCCTTCTAAGTTCTAGCTGGGTTGGTAAATAGAGCACAGAGCCAGAGGTCAAAGCGTGGGAAAACAGTGAGTTCTAGCTATGCAAGGCATACTTGGACTGGAGAAGTCTAGTCTATCTAAGCTCTTAATTCTTCCCAAGGCTACTCTTTCTTCCTCACTCTCTTCTGGGTCAGATGACTCCATACTTTCTTCCCTTCCCATATATCAACAGTAATGGCAATAGCTCTGCATTATCTCTTGTGATTTTCTTCTGCAGATCTTTGAAAATTGCACCTTTATTGAACTCTCCTCCAATTATTATAACCTGTGTGAGCCATATTTTACCCATTGGCACCCTGTCTGATTATTTTATTAAGCACTTATTCATTATCAGATGCTGAGCTTCATATTCATCACATAATTTAATCAGGAGAAAATAAATCTGTAAGGTAGATTTTATTATCATTGCTCACTTTTTACAGTTGAGGCAGCCAATGTTCAAATCTGACAAAGTTTGCACAGCTAAAACTAGCAGACCTGGGACTTGAATTCAGTGCTATTGATTACAGAGCCTTCAAAGCTGAAAATCTTAACCATAAATTTCAATAATTTTTATCGTCTTACAGTTTTCTTGAAAATATGTCATTGATTTGATGCTTAGCGTTAAAGAAACTTTCTTATTTATGATTCAATTGAATCATACCATGACAGTGTATCTGATATCATTGTCTTATTATTGCAGATAGATAAATTGAAGCCAACATGAATTAAATTATTTTCTTGAGGATTCTACAAGATAAAATTTAATACAGCCAAGTTTTCTTGCCTCCAACTCTGATATTATACACAAATGTTTAGTCATCATTTATCATGGAGATATATATATATCCATCCATTTTGTTCATCCATTTTGAATGAAAGTTAAAGGTGCTTTTGCTCTAAAGATTGCTGTCATCATAATATACATTGTATATATACATATTCATGCTTATACCAATGGGTTATCATATGAGTAATGTGTATGCAGGATTAGAAGAGAAAGTTAAGAGGCAGAAAAAATAAAATTTCCACATGCATTGGGAATTGTTAGCCTTTTTTTCTGGTCTAGAGTATTACAAGTTAATTAATTCAGACCAAATCTGAAAAGTTGAGATCAAGCACCGTCCCATGCTGCTGGGATTAGACTCATGAGCAGCCGTGTGTCAGCCAGCTTGCCAACTGGTCTCTATCGAATCCTTGGCCTCCTACTGTGTGCTCAGTCCCAAGCCAAGACTCTGGCCAAGAGAGCTGTTGAAGACACACAGATTCTGCCTTGTTTAATTGGCCTTCTGAGAAAATAAACTGGTAGCAGGCTTCTAATAGGTCCTAGCTCCTTCCTTTAGCCCTAAGGCAGGGAGTGCTGTGGATTGCAATAACAGTTCCTCCTATTGGTTTATGGAATACCTTCTATGTCTCCAGTTTCCTGATATGGGCACAAATGCTCCTAGTTGACTCTCTCACATTCAAAGAATGTATATTTTAGGAAAATTTGTTTAAAGACAAAGATACAAATATCTAATCCTATTTCTTTTGTTTAGTCTAAAGAGGATGCTTTAAAAAATCAACTGACTTTCTCTTGAGAAAAGAGCTCAGGATAGAAGTGTGTGTGTGTGTGTGTGTGTGTGTGTGTGTGTGTGTGTGTGTGTGTGTAAACTGATAATTTAAATCTCTTGATTTGATGATATCCTCCTATCAGATCCTCTTTTCCTAGTTTTTGCTAGATTTGTGGGAGAAGGGATGAGAAAAGCATCTGATATGAGACTCATTTGCAGGGATTACATTGTCATATCCAACAGCAGGATAATCAACTCTTTCTCGTGTGTACATACCAGTAGTCAACAGAGAAGATACGTTTGTGAATTAAAGTCCTGAAATGCAGAGTTCAATCACCATTGATTGTTATGATAATGATGCTCTAGCTCTTATGTGTCCCAGAAGCGAATGAGCATGGGTTTTGGGTTCTACGAAAGCCAGTCATTTTGCTCTAGTCCCTCCTAAGGAGAACTGGTCTTTCTTTTTTAATTTAAATTTATTTTAAATTGGAAGATAATTGCTGTACAATATTGTATTAGTTTCTATCATATATCAACATGATTCAGCCATAGGTATATGTATGTCCCTTCCCTCTTGAACCTCCTTCTTACCTCCCATCCCATTCCACTCCTCTAGGTTGTCACAGTACACCAGATTTGAGCTCCCAGCATCATGCAGCAAATTTCCACTGGCTATCTAATTATATATATTCTTTCTAAGACTTATTAAGCATACCATATTTGTTCACTGGACTGAAGGAAATCAAACCAGTCGATCCTAAAGGAAATCAACCCTACATATTCATTGGAAGGACTGATGCTAAAGCTGAAGTTCCAATACTTTGGCCACCTCATGCCAAGAGCTGACTCACTGGAAAAGACCCTGATGCTGGGAAAGATTGAAGGCAAAAGGAGAAAAGAGAAACACAGGATGAGACGGCTCGATAGCATCACTGACTCAATGGATATGAATTTGATCAAATTCCAGGAGATAGTGGAGGACAGAGGTGCTTGACATGCTGCGTTTCACGGGGTCACAAAGAGTTAGACATGACTTAGTGACTGAACGGCAACAACAATTTGTATGTATTTCTATCGGGCTTATATTTTCCCAGGGGGATATGTCAGTTAGTTAGCCAAACATTAAGTCCAATATCCTGTCTGTCTGCCACCTGATCAGTCAGGTAAAAAATGCAGGTAGTTCAGCATTCTCTGTCCAATGTGAGAGGTTCAGTCCCTCTCTGGATGAACAGCATATGAAATATCATTGGACAGAGCTGAACACAGACCATTAAAGAATCTGGGTCACTGGGTCCCAATATGCTTAGAACAAATGCTGGTATTCTGTGGGCTATACTGAGATATCCCAAACTTTAAACCTCTCAATGTTAACATTTCTCCCATTTCCAGAAAAAAATATCAGAAGTCACAAAGACCTTCTCATTAGCTAAAGCTTTTCTTCTATGCATTTTAAAAAATAAGAATACCTATACTTCCTATGTGCTAGCAATTGCTTACCAAAAAAATCAGTAACTATGTTTAATGGAAAAAGCTATATGTGGCTACCTTTATTTGAAAAGCTATCTGTGAATACATCCTATAATGATTTCCTTTGTCTGTGAACTAGCTCTATCTTCTGGGGCCTTGTTCAGAAGATTCCTTCTAGGCCCATCAACAGGATGAAGGGAGTCCTGAGGAAGGCAGTTATTCCACTCTGGGGTGAAGTAATCCAGCTCTCTTCCATAGATGAGATATCTCTGGAACTGAACTGGAAAGGATTGATAAGATTTTTGACAACTAGAGAGGAGTGACTCCAGCAGGAGTCAATGATAGAAGGTAAGACTATGCATGTCATATGTAGAAGTCTGCTCAGACTCAAATGACTGGAATGGAAGACTCTCTGGAAGCAGCGGAAGAATAAAGTGTTTGCTTAACTGTTATGTGAGATTTCTTTACATGATTTGGAATATTGATCCTGATATAGAGCTTAGCTAGCTACTTCCTGACATTAAAACCATTAAGCCTTTTAATACCTTTGGTGCATAGCTTCGGCTAAGAGTCCAAAGCTCAAATGTTCTTCATTAATGCAAGAGCCAGATGCCGTCTAGTGTGATAGCCCTGTCAGTCCTCTAGGCTCTGGGACCATACTCACTGGTGTCTGAGCCTGGGATAAACTTTCCAGCCAATATTGCCAGCATACTTGGCCAACTGTACTTTCAAAATGACAGAAGTCTGGAGAAAGAGTCTAGAGATGGTGCCTTCTGTCCTTCAGCATCTCAAGGGCTCTCAGAAATTCTCTACTTATCACAAACAATTTTCTCCATTTTCTCATCAGTGGAAACAAGTAACCAACTCTAATTTCTCCTTGGAGATTATTGCAGTCTGCATCTGCTTGCTTGCTTATTTCTAGCCCAGCTGGCCTTTAATGGATGTGAGTTTCCTTCCAACCTGTCATGAAATAAGAAGTTATAAAGCTCTGAACTTCTCAAGAGCAGGGACTTCCTGGCAAAAAATGTGTGGGTGAAGAGTGGAGGAACCAACATATATACTGACATACTCTTTAGAGAGGGTAAATAATTCAAATTTGCTGTTATTTTTCACTACAGTAGTGACCAGATGATCAGTGTTTTATATGCAGTAAGAATGAAAAAAAAAAAAATCCTAATAAGATATGGATAAAAGCAAGGCCTGTTTTCTTTCTTTTTACGAATATTCCACCTATGTATATGCCCCCTCTCTTTATTCAAAGAGTGGAAGGTTCCTTGAAGGTTGAATGACATTTTCCTTCTCTTTGCTGTAAAAGCTATGTTCTAATTTCTGCCATAGCATTACACTGCACTGACATATCTATTTACTTTCCTTCCTGCCCCACTGGGAAAGGAACATCATTTATTGATATTTGTGCTGCCCTTGGAATAAGTAAAACTAAATGTTTCAGTGGAAATTTAAGGTCTGCCTAATCAGATCCCTGCTACATCCACACCCCTATCTCAGCACTTTCTCATTTGGGCAGTACATTAGGTTACACTGGCTTTACTCAAGATCCTTAAACTTTTTAAATGTAGTATTTTTTTGTCTCTTGAATTTCTACTCTTTTTATCAAAATTGTGTACTCTGAAGATCTACTTTGATAAGAATGAAAAACAGATATATGTATGACCATGATGATGACAGTGATGATGATGAAATTTATTGGTTTTGACTTTTCGCATGTGATTAGATATTTCATTGAATTTCCTCATTTATCCTTTATATCAATGTTACAGATATTAATAGTGTTATCTTTAATTTATAGATGAGGAAACTGAAGCAAAAAGAGAACGAGCTAAGTTCTTAGGACACACAGTGTCAAAGTTGGGTGTCAAACAAGACACTAGCTTCTAGAGACTTTGCTCTCAACCATCTTCCTCTACTGCCTCTTGTATTTTTTTCTGGAGGGGGGAGATTTCAAGAAAAACATTTATTATTATTCTTATATTTTGATTTGTTCTATAGCTCATTCTGGATTATTTTTCTCCCTCTTCTTTTTCATCTGTTGCTGAGGTTTTTCATTTTATTATATAAGTTTTTGAAGATTTTTTAAATCATAGTTTTTATTTCCTTTATATGCGTCTGCCTCTTCATTGGCCTCTTGCGGTTCTGTGGGGATTTTTTTGTTTTGTTTGCTTGATTGTTTTCCTTATTGCTCTTTTCCTGCTGTAGTTATTATTTAATATATATAAATCTTTTTTATATACTTCTATTTAACTTTGCTTTTCTATTTTTTCTTCTACCTTCTACTTTGCTTCCTTTCTTTTTTTTTCAACATGTTTATTACTTTGTTTTGCTTTCTTTCCTTTATTCCCCAGTTGACATTCTGCTTTGGTTTTGTTTTCCAGTTTGTGTTTTAGTTTTGCTTTTATTTATTTATTTCTTTAAATTTATTTTAATTGGAGGCTAATTTGCCTCTTGTATTTTATGGGACTTTTTAGACTCTAGAAAATGTCCTGGCATACTCATGATTCTAATCTACTAGGAAGGGACTTCTGTGATATAGAAGTAAATGATAAAGCTTTCTATCAACCCATCATATGTAAATCTGCATATGAATGAAGGGTGAGTCCAAACCAACTCATGTTTTCTATATAAGGGGCTTGGATCTGTTCTTTGGGGATTGTCTGCAGAATCTCTCTCTGCCTTCCCTTACTCTCCCAACTATAAGAATTTGCTCAGAGTATCTTGATACCAATTGCTTCACTTTTAATTTAAACTAAAATTTTGTCTCTTTGTCTAGTCTCTCTTTTGATTAGATACTGTTTCATTTTGACTATTTTTTTCTAACATCTTGTTCTGAAGATGCAATCTAAATATCCCATTCTTCGAGAACATATATACACTCTTAATTCTGACTCAAATCTTCATTTGAGTTTCCAAGTCCTTGCTTGCTCAGCTGGGGAATGAAGAGATTAGCAATGCATATATTCTTAATTTTCAATAAAATTTATCCTACTAAGTTTTAGAACACATTCACATTTAAGCTCAAATAGGATTGGCATTAAAATGGACAGAACTGGTTTCCTCCATACCCGGATATGATAGTTAACACTGTGACATTTCTCACATCAGTCTATGAAAAAGGAGGCAGAATTGATTTAAAGCACATGCTTGGCAATAGAACAGTTCTGGGGTTTGAAGACAGGCTTTGCCACTTGCTAACTGTGTGTCCTTAGGAAACTATTTAACCTCATATTAATCTATGTTTTCTTATTTAAAAAGTAGGAATAATACAAATATCAACCTCAGAGAATTATCACAAAGTTAAATGCACATGAAGTATTGGCAATAGTGCCTGAAACCCTTAAAATGAGCAATAGACGTTACTATATGGGGTTCTATATTAAAATAGTAAAGCCATAAAAATTTTTGTTCAAGAAAAGCTAATGTTGTCTCTTTACCTTTGCTATTTTGAACTCCATTTTTGTCTGTAAACAACAATTGTGTGAGTTAGTGGTCAGTGTAGAGTCAGAATTAACTAGATGAAGTGTTTGGATTTTTAAATAGAGCACTAGGGCCTCCCAGGTCACTGTCATCATGTGTTATGTTTTGGTAATAAAGGGTGAGAACACCCGGCTCCTTCTGTGATAGTATCATCTTGAGGGAACTGCCTCAACTTTATAGGGTCAGAAAGTCAGTATCATTAGCTCACTCTGGGGTGACTAAAGGTTTTCATCAGCTTATCTCAGGGAAATAACGTGTGGAAACTAACATGGCATAGAGGTCAACCAAAGCTCTCTTCTAAAATTCAAATATGATCCTGTCATTTGCTTCCTTGGCATCCGTCAACGGCTCGCCATTGGTTCCAGAAAAAGGCTCAAACTTAATATAAGCCTAAAAGGCCTTCTTGTGCCACATTCTGTGAATCTTAGCTCCCTTATCTCTTTCCACTTTCTATTTGTAAATGACTTTCTAAGCATATTAAACTTCTGACATTTTATAAAATTTATCATACTTTCAGTATACTCTGGGTCTTTCCAGATGATATTCCTTCATCTTAGAGCACTCTTCTCCCTGCTTCTGTTCCCCAGAATCACTCCTACTCATTCCTTGGTTCCATGAGAAACATAATTTTCTCTGAGAAGCTATCACCACCCTGCAGTTCTGGTTATGTCCCCTTGCACCCTGCACTTATTCCATTTGTCTGTCATTTACTATTCATTTTCTTGTTTTTTCCAGTTGATTCTAAGTTTAGTGAGGGTAGGAACCCTGCCTATCATGTTTACCATTATGTTTCCAGAACACAAAAAATACATGAAAGATATTTACCACTGAATAGGCTTGTACATCTGCATTGCTCAGACCCTGTTTTCTATAAGTGGTACCTTGCTTCTCAACTCCCTCATTTCCAACTTGGGTAGGCTTGTTCAGCAGGGAGTTCTCAGAAGTTCCCAGGAGACAGTTGCTTCCTTGTATAATGGGATTTAATAGTGGTAACTATGAAGTTTTATAGGCCTGATTTTTTGCACTTTTCTAGTTATTTGAACCCAGATCTGGGCTTGACCAATTTAGAATCCCATTTTTTTAAAAATTTATTTTGTTGAAGTATAGTTGATCTACAGTGTTGTGTTAAGAATCTCATTTTTCTTCATCATGCATTGTGGCAGTCTTTACAAATGTTTTCTCATCTGACAGTGAAGTCTGTCCATGTCTTCAATACCACCCGTGATCCAGCTCACCTTTTCAGATGCAGAATCACACCTCAGTGAGTATGCAGGACCCAAGCTCTTCAAAACAGTCCTTGTGTGCATGTCAACCCCAAACTCCCTAACTATTCCTCCCTCCCACCATCCCCTCCTGGTGACTGTAAGTTCATTCTCTAAGTCCGTGAGTCTATTTCTGTTTTGTAAATAAGTTCATTTGATATGTACACATCACTATATTTAAAATAGATAACCAATGAGGATGTACTGTATAGCCCAGGGAACTCTGCTCAATATTACATAACAACCCAACTGAAAAAAGAATTTGAAAAAGAGTAGATACACATATATGTATAACGGAATCACTTTATTCTACACCAGAAACTAACACGTTGTTAATCAATTATACTCCAATATAAAATAAAAAGTTTAAAAGAAAGTCCCTAACTCACAAGGGTATCTTTTGATTTTATGTTAAATCACTTTGTAATTCTTCAATAAGGATGAATTTCTAGCTGCATTTTAAAAATTGCTGTTGCTCCTTGATGTTTTCATCAGTTCTTTCTTTACTTGAAGTGTTTCAGGCAGATACCTAATAAGCAATCTTGCCTTTGGTCTTCAGTCCAGCCTTTGCCTCTGGGGATGGACTTGAAATTAAATCACTGCATTTATCTTCGTGTTCTCTTTTGTCTTGCCTCGTTGCCATTACCCATTCAAGTCTGATAATCCACATGTGTCTCCAGCTATTTAAATTCAGTCTAAGAAAATGGCCTTCTCAGGTTAAAAGAAACCCTTTCCAGTTATGGTTAGAGAATGAGCATGGCAACTTTGTTAGAATTTATAAACAAGATTTTATTTCATGCACATATTAGGCAGGCTGATTCTCAATAGGTATTATTATCTCCATAATGAGGAAATTGTGAGCATAGACCTTTGAAGCAGACAGGTCTGTATTATTATCTGCATGACTCTGGGGAAATCACTCTTCCTCTCTTATGTCTCCTGCATTGGCAGGTGGGTTCTTTACCACTACCTAGGAAGCACCTCTAAACGTCAGTATCTCTATATATAATATAAAGCTAATAATAATAGTGCCTATCATATAAGGTTGCCATGTTTATAGAGTGGTTGTATGTATAAAACTCTTATCTTAATACCTGACACAGATTATATAGATAGTATAGGCATTACCATCTTTACTGGGTAGTAAAAATAGTAATCAGTAGTCAACTAGTTATCAGTAGTCAGCTATCTCCAAATCCTACAGTAGTGAGATGACATGTTTTTAACTTGGGAGTTCCTAGTTTGGCAGTAGGTCCTGAAAACTAATTACTGATAAAAGTATCAGTAATATTAGAGCTGATAAAATAGTCATAATAAATAAAGAACTGCTATATGGGAATTTATTGGTTATTCAAGGCCAAAGAAAGCATGGCTTCTACAGTGAGACCCAGAGTGCGAGGGAGAGTTCTGGAATTCAACAAAAATGACCTTTCTCATACTTGGGTCCAAAGCCTATCCCATGGAATATCTTGCCTTTATGAGATGACGTTGAGAAAAATATAACCCTTTGGCATTTCTATTATGAAGTCAAAGGACCAGATGCCACCCTAAGTGATTTGTGCTTATTTGTGTATGTCCCTGAATACATGACATGAACTATTGATTTTCAACTGGCAGTTGCACAACAGCATCTGAAGACTGACCTTAAATTATCTGGGTTGCACATAAAAAAGTTCCTTGGACTTTTAATCAGAACATGACTCTATCCAGACACAGAGAGGAGAAGGATGTGAGGACAGCTTCAAAGCTCTGTGGATAGTTAATAGCTTTTTTACACATTTCCTTCTTAATAAGGAGGAGGAGAGGGGAGGCTTTTTTCTCTAATTAGAAATTAGAGAGCTGGAACTGTGGAATGGCATAGCTGCAGAGGACCTGGACTATTAGTTGATCCAACTCCTCATTTTACAGAGGAGAAATATTGGGCTCAGAAAGATGGATCACTGGCTTAAGTTCATGTGATAGAGAGAAGCCAGATCTGCAAATTAGCTCTTCAGAGTTTAGATTTGGGGTGTCAATTTACAATCAATTTATAATCTTATAGTACTTCTGTCAAGTATTTAAAGTATAATACTACTGTACTATATCACTGTAACTCTATTAGTCAGCAACTTCTATCAGACGATGATTAAAAGCATAGGTATGGTGATCAAGCAAACCTGGGTTCCAGTTTAGAGTCTGCCATTTGTTAGCTATGTGGCCTTGGACAAATTACTTAATCCCAGTCAACTTAATTCTCTTCAACTGTAATGAGGATACTCATAGTCAGCATCTATTTTTATTTTTGTGACTGTAAAATGAGAGAATAAAGATAAATAATACAGTGCCTAGCACAAACTAAATATGAATGAATTGTGCCTAAAATTATTGATTTCAACCAATGACCATTGTTACAAATATCAGAAAATTTGTTTAACTTGTACACAGAATACATCATGAGAAACGCTGGGCTGGAAGAAGCACAAGCTGGAATCAAGATTGCTGGGAGAAATATTAATAACCTCAGATATGCAGATGACACCACCCTTATGGAAGAAAGTGAAGAGGAACTAAAAAGCCTCTTGATGAAAGTGAAAGAGGAGAGTGAAAAAGTTGGCTTAAAGCTCAACATTCAGAAAACTAAGATCATGGCTTCCGGTCCCATCACTTCATGGGAAATAGATGGGGAAACAGTGTCAGACTTTATTTTCTTGGGCTCCAAAATCACTGCAGATGGTGATTGCAGCCATGAAATTAAAAGATGCTTACTCCTTGGAAGGAAAATTATGACCAAACTAGATAGCATATTAAAAAGCAGAGACATTACATTGCCAACAAAGGTCCATCTAGTTAAGGCTATGATTTTTCCAGTGGTCATGTATGGATGTGAGAGTTGGACTGTGAAGAAAGCTAAGCACCAAAAAATTGATGCTTTTGAACTGTGGTGTTGGAGAAGACTCTTGAGAGTCCCTTGGACTGCAAGGAGATCCAACCAGTCCATCCTAAAGGAGATCAGTCCTGGGTGTTCATTGGAAAGACTGATGCTGTAGCTGAAACTCCAATACTTTGGCCACCTCATGCGAAGAGTTGACTCATTGGAAAAGACCCTGATGGTGGGAGGGATTGGGGGCAGGAGGAGAAGGGGATGACAGAGGATGAGATGGCTGGATGGCATCACCAACTCAATGGTCACGGGTCTGAGTAAACTCCGGGAGTTGGTGATGGACAGGGAGGCCTGGCGTGCTGCGATTCATGGGGTCGCAAATAGTCAGACACGACTGAGCGACTGAACTGAACTGAAATGAACTGATCCAAATTTGTTTAGGCAAACAAACAAACAAAAAATCACCAAGAGATATTCTATAGTTCACTGAATTCCTAGAAGAAGAATTCCTAGAAGAAGAAGAGTTCCTAGAAGAAGAAGAATTCCTAGAAGAATGTTGTTCAGTCATGTGGTCATATCCGACTCTTTGCAACCTCATGGCCTGCAGCATGCCAGGCCTCCATGTCCCTCACCATTCCTCAGAGTTTGCCCAAGTTCATGTCTATTACATCGTTAACGCCATCCAGCCATCTCACCCTCTGTCACCCTCTTCTCCTTCTGCCTCAATTTTCCCCAGCATCAGGGTCTTTTCCAAAGAGTCAGCTGTTAACATCAGGTGACCAAAGTATTGGAGCTTCAGCTTCAGCATCAGTGCTTCCAATGAGTGTTTAGGGTTGATTTCCTTTAATATTTACTGGTTTGATCTTGCTCCAAGGGACTCTCAAGAGTCTCTCCAGCACCACAGTTAGAAAGCATCAATTCTTCGGCACTCTGCCTCCTTTACCGTCCAGCTCTCACAACCGTATGTGACTACTAGGAAGATCATAGTCTTGTCTATATGGACCTTTGTCAACAAAGTGATGTCTTTGTATTTTAACACACTGTCTAGGTTTGTCATAGTTTTCCTGCCAAGAAACAATCGTCTTCTAATTTCAAGGCTGCAGTCACCATCCTCAGTGATTTTAGAGCCCCCAAAGAGGAAATCTATCCTAGAAGGACTAAAATTTTCAGGCTATTTAGTAGGAATAATGTCCAAAATCAGGTGCCAGAACTGATGCAGTGGTAACACTACTGTTGGAGACTGACCTTGAAATTTGCATAGCTAACTCCATGGTTACTGGGCTCTGGAGGCTACTTCTAGGGCATCCACACGGTTTCCTCTAGGATACAGATGTGTGTGCACCACCGTTAACAAAGCTGTTTCTGCATAGGGCCTGCTTTTTCAAATCACTAGCTTTTAAAGACAAATTTAGGTGGCTGAACCTAGAGCCTGGTATACAGAGTGAAGTCAGTCAGAAAGAGAAAAACAAATGTCATATATTAACACATTTACATAGAATCTAGAAAAATGGTCCTGATGAACCTACATGCAGGGTCAGAATAGAGATGTAGACATACAGAATGGACGTGTGGACACAGTGGGGAAAGGAGAGTGTGGCGTGAATTGAGAGAGTAGCACTGACATATATACATGACCATGTGTAAATAGATAGCTAGTGGGAAGCTGCTATATAACAGGGAGCTCAGTCCGGTGCTCTGTGATGACCTAGATGGGTGGGAAGGAGTGAGAGGGAGGCCTGAGAGGGAGGGGATAGATGTATAGTTATAGCTAATTCTGTACAGCAGAAACCAAAACATTGTAAAGCAATTAACCTCCAATTAAACATTTTAAAAAGAATAGCACAATAACAGAAATGATTACTGAAAAAAATGCCATTTAAAAATGTACCATTCTGTGGCATTAAGTCCATTCACATCTTCATGGATCACTAGATTTTGATTCAAAATAATTTAATATGGATGTATATTTTGAATAGAAGTTTCTATATTTGGCTTCTAAAAAGGGACTCAAGACCTCATAAGGTACTAATTCCATAAATTTTTGACATTATTTGAAGAGTGTTCAAAGATTTAATGTACCCAAATTAAGAAAAAAATCTCCTACAATTCACTCTTTTTTTTTTTGCACAATATCAATTTACACACTTAGATGATATTTAAATTTCAGACAAGAAGTACAATCCATTTTCTGCCTGATATAATGCAATTATCCTATAATCAAAATAAAATGTTTATTTCTCCCCCCTTAAAAAATTTCCATGCCAAGTCACTTCAATCAAGTCCTACTCTTGTGACCCTTTGAACTGTAGCCTGCCAGGCTCCTCTGTCCATGGGATTCTCCAGGAAAGAGTACTGAAGTGAGTTGCCATGCCTCCTCCAGGGGATCTTCTGACCCAGGGATCGAACCCAAGTCTCTTACGTCTCCTGCATTGGGAAGTGGGTTCTTTACCTAAAAGCCCTTAAAAAGATGGAGAAGGTAATATCTATAGCAGATGTCTCATTGGGGGTAGTTCAATTCCATGTTGCAGCTAATCCAATCTGTAGTACAAGCACCTCTCCTATGACTCCTTTGACCTGATGGATCCAATGATATTCAAGGTATCTTTGGAAAATCAAGTTGCCGTATGGAATCCATCCCACATTTGATGAGGGTCCTTATAGCATTAGCACTGAAGTTAGGAGTGAGGACCATAGAGCCAGAGCTGCCCAGGAAAAACTCTGGCTCCATTATATTCTTGCCTTCTGACCCTAAAAAACCTACTAACCTCTCTGTGCCTCATTTTTTTTTTTTTTAATTTATAAGTTCCTATCCCCTATCCTCTGATAAAGACTAAATAAATAATAATAATAAATAAAAGTACTTGGAAAACAGTTTGACATAAAATACGCTCTAACATGTAAGAATTTGCTGACATGTTACTACATCCATTCTGCCTCTGGTTCCATGATGAGCCCCTTAATATACTCTGAATAATAAATTATGGAGTAAGTTGCAATTTTAACCACTGAGAGTATTATGCTAAGTGAAATAAGCCAGAGAAAGGCAAATACCATTTAATTTCACTTGCAGTGAAGTGAAAGTTGCTCAGTCGTGTCTGACTCTTTGTAACCCTATGGACTACACAGTCCATGGAATTCTCCAGGCCAGAATACTGGAGTGGGTAGCCTTTCCCTTTTCCAGGGGATCTTCCCAACCCAGAGATCAAATCCAGGCCTCCCCCATTGCAGGTGGATTCTTCACCAGCTGAGTCACAAGGGAAGCCCAATAATCCTGGAGTGGGTAGCCTATCACTTCTCCAGGGGACCTTCCCAACCCAGGAATTGAACCGGGGTCTCCTGCATTGCAGGCAGATTCTTTACCAACTGAGCTATGAGGGAAGCCTCTTATTTCACTTTTATGTGGAATTCCACTTATATGTGGAATCTAAAGAAACAAAACAAAAGAACAAACAAAATAAACATAGTCAAAGATACAGAAAACGAACTAGTGGTTGCCAGAGGGAAGAGAGAGGGAAGGCTCAAGAAATAGGTGAAAGAGTTTAAGAAGCACAAGCTTCTAGCTAAAAAATAAGTGTCATAGACTTGTAATATACATATGGGGAATATAGTCAATAATATTAAAACAATTTTGCATGATGACAGATGGTAACCAGACTTACTGCAGTGATTATTTCGTAGTGTACTGTGGTGATTATTTCACTATGTTGTATACCCAAACTTAGTATAATAATGCATGTAGAGTATAACTTATTTTTTTTTAATGTTTTTGAATGTGAAGAGAGAACCTCTTTGCTTTAAAGTGCCAAGTGTCTCCATCATGATCTCTCTAGGGTCTTACTAAAGAGAACATCTTCTTTTGCCCACTTACTTTTTTGGGTACACTCAGCTTCATCTCTGCATCCTCAACAGCAGTGAGGTTATACAAACATTTTTGAATATTCAATAAACATTTTTGAGGGAGAGTCCTAAACAACTAAAATTATAAGCAAGTAGGGTAGAGATTCCCTCTGTTTTATTCACTAATATACCCCTTATGCCAGAATCAGCACCTGGTACATAATATATTCTCAACAAACATTTATCATAAGAGTAAATGAACCACACACAATAAATGAAGCATAAATAATTATAAAAATTATTGGATAATATACCAGTTCTGGATAGATGATATGAATAAAAGTGAATATAGGTATTTGGGGCATTTCTAAATCTAAATCATAAATGATGAACATTTCTAAGAAACATGATTTGGTTATAGCTGATTCAAAGCCTTTATGCTATCACTAAAAATATACACTAAATTCTAGGTCTTAATGCTGGATATTTTCAGAATGGGAATGGCTAGAAAGATAGGATAGAAGTCTATAGATGACCTTGATAGCTTCTTTGATGGTGAACACTCAAATTCTATTCCATTATTTAATATTGTGTGCAAATTGGGAGAAAGGAGGGCCTGATGTGATTTATGATCATCTTTAAGGGAGTTAGCACAGGGCCAGTTGTTCTGTGAATGACTTTTGCTGATTTAGTCAGCTCTCATTTTTTTTAATCTTAAATGTTCTCATTTACATGAGTGAGTGAGAAAAGGTATCATTTATAATCTAATAGAAAAGCAATTCTGCCATTTCTCAAGAAAATTTCAGCTTAAATTTTTTATAGAGAGAATAAAAATTAAGTTTGGAAATCCTCTTTAGAAGCAGTGAAGTTAACTTCTGAGCTATCAAGAATTTCTGGATATACATAAGCGTTTACATAATTTTTGAAAGAGACCATCTGGATTAAGGGGGTGTAACAGAGGAAACATTTAAATTTTACCTAGGATGCATTACTCTTTTTTACATATTGTTTCTACTTGCCAAAATGTTAGAGGTAACTTAGAATCTTACATAGGCTGAGTTTTCACAGCCTGAAAAGTGAAGTGTAGTAAGAAAGTGCTAGTTATTCAGTCATGTCTGACTCTTTGTGGCCCCATGGACTGTAGTCCACCAAGCTCCTCTGTCCATGGGATTCTCCAGGCAAGGTTGCCATTCCCTTCTCCAGGGGATCTTCCTGACCTGGGGATCGAACCTAGGTCTCCTGCATCACAGGCAGATTCTTTATTGTCTGAGCCACCGAACACCAAATCCAGGTTTAAAAGTGGAATCATATTAACACTGACTGTTCAAATTTAGTTAGTTCTTGTTAATTCTAATGTCAAATAGCCAATCTTCTGTAAGTCTTCTCCAGTTAAAGATCTCAGGCTGCCCCTCACATGTGTTTACAAATATATCTTAAACATGGACTCCCCAGTTACCAGCAGAAGATGGAATGAAGCCTCTAAAAGCTCCTCTGGTTGAGGAGGAGAAATATCATATGACATCCCTTATATGTGAAATCTAAAAAGAAATGGTACAAATGAACTTACTTACAAAACAGAAACATGCTCACAGACTTGGAATGTGAAAGCCACTCAGTCGTGTCTGACTCTATACAGTCCATGGAATTCACCAGGCCAGAATACTGGAGTGGGTAGCCTTTCCCTTCATGAGGGGATTTTTCCAATCCAGGGATGGAACCCAGGTCTCCTACATTGCAGGCAGATTCGTTACCAACTGAGCCACCGGGGAAGCCCAAGAATATTGGCTTGGGTAGCCTATCCCTTCTCCAGTGGATCTTCTCCACCCAGGAATTGAACCAGGTCTTCTGCATTGCAGGCGGATTCTTTATCAACTGAGCTATGAGGGAAGCTTCACAGGCTTGGAGAACGGACTTATGATCGCTGGCAGGGAAGATATGGGGAAGGAAAAGTCAGGGAGTTACGGATGGGCATGTGCCCATTGCTGTATTTAAAATGGATAGCCAGTAGGTCATATTGTACGGCACATGGAACTCTGCTCAATATTTGGTCGCCTGAATGGGGGGTGGGGAGAATGGATACATGTAGACCTATGGCTGAGTCCCTTTGCTGCTCGCCTGAAACTGTCACAACATTGTTTGCTAATAGGCTATACTCCAATACAAAATAAAAAATTAAAAAAAGAAAACACTCAGCTGGTTGCTGAGCCATTTCTTCTTGTGGGTTCATTATATTCCTGTATCATGCCCTAAAACCATGTATGCCTTCATGCTAAGTCTCTTCAGTCGTGTCTGATTCTGTGCATCCCTATGGACTGTAGCTCGCAAGCTCTGTCCATGGGGTTCTCCAGGCAAGAATACTGGAGTGGATTGCTATTTCCTTCTCCAGGGGATCTCCCTGACCCAGGGATTGAACCTGCATCTCCTGCATTGGCAGCCAGGTTCCTTACCATTAGCGCCACCTGTATACTTAAAGTATTACACTTGTGAGCTTGATGACTTTGTTGTTTAGCTGCCAAGTCTCATCTGACTCTTGTGATCCCATGGACAGCAGCATGCCAGGCCTCCCTGTCCCTCACTTGATGGCTTGACGGCTTACTTGCACTCAAATAAAACATATTTATATACATAATGTAATATATAATCTTTTACCCCCTCTCACTATTCTGGTGGTCAGGATATGTTTCTTTGTGTACTATCCTCACGATCTCAAAAAATGTGAAAAAGCAATTGTGCCATCCTACTACCCACCCCCGACCCCAACAAAATCTCTGAGAAGATTGCAAAATAAAGAGAACTGAAGGGGAAACAGCTTGATTTTAACCATGACTGAGTTCCTGAGAAGAGCTCCAAGCCGCCTATGGCCTTGGGGGCTTCAACCAGGAAGGAAATTAAGACGATGGAAATCCAAAATTGGTTTAAATAAAATCCTGGGCTTTTCACTGAAAGTATTTCAGTGTCCAGCATGGCACCCAAGAGATATTACTTGCCTCCCTCCGTTTTCTCTCCTAGCTTCTTTAGGGAGATTTTTTTAAATGTCTTCTATAATCTATATAAACCACAAAATTCCTTGAAAATACTATCTGCAAGAAATCACATTCCAGTTATACAAGTGTATAACTTAAAATAATTAAAACTTCAATCCAGATATTATTAGAATTTCAAAGCATATCAAGTGGTATCTTAATTCATATATAAGCAAAACTTTTAAGAACTTCCTTTCCAATAATGCCGTGCTGTCTATCTCATACACTGCAGTGGTTCTCACGTGTTCTGTACCTTTTTTTGTTTTTAATGATATTGACCTCCATTCTCCAGCCTCTATCCCCAAATTGATGCTAATTTTGGATCCTGATGTCTTGGTTTCTCTCCTTAATTTTTTCTGCAGTTCATAATTTTTTTTTTTTGCAAGTTCATTGAGATTTTCTGACTTTTTTGTTTTTTCTTTTTTCTTGTTCATTACTATCAGGTTCTGTAAAACAAAGGACGTTCAAATTCAAGGGTTAAACAAGCAAGCAAGACTAATTATATATTTTACTTCATGCTCTTCTTGTCAACTGCTCATCTTCCTTTCTTCTATTCAGTTTTTTTGCTTTCTTTTTTTACTTCAAAAATAAAGTTTTCTCCTGTCTATGAAATGAGAGGATACATTTTTCTTAAATATATTAGTGTTAATTGGGTCTGGTAAACATGCAAATATGGATAATTTATTGAAATTGTTGAGTTTTCTGGACTTTTTTTCTTAACCAGTGAAGCTCAATCGTGTCTGCCTTAGATTTCTTCATCACTGCCCTCCTGGATTACATAATGTTGCAATCTTCTGTCATCCTTTATCTATGTCAATTAAACAGGAACACAGGAAATAAGCAGCATTTCCTTGTTTTCTTACAATGCTTTTCATCTCTTCTCTAGCTGATAAGAGATATCTATAAACTTTAGATATTTCTCTGGCATGGACTGAAGTTAATTCAAGTAAAGGTTTTAGTGTTAAAGACTCACCAAAGCCGGGAAGCTTAAGTGTTTGTTGTCAGGTTTAGAAGGTCACACAGTTCTAATAGAGAACAAGCAGAAAAAAAGAGACCGTTGAAAGGACAGTGAAGATCCCAGTGATAGGCTGACAGCACTGATGTCTCTCGACAGTGTTTCCTCCACTCCAACCATGTTCTAACATGTGTAATGGCATATGGAAATAAATGAAAATTGAGAGAGCATGAAAAATGTTGCAATGTGAGTTGAATTAATTTTAAATCAACTTCATTGAAATATAGGTTAAATATAATGAAATGCAAGTATTGCAATTGTATATCTCTATGAGACTGACAAGTTTGAATGGACGTGTAACCACCACTACTATCCAAATATAGACATTACTCCAAAATATGCATTTGTGACCTAACACTGTTTATCCTCCAGCCTGGCTCTGGTAATCACTGGCCTGTTTCTGTCATTTTAGACTGAGATGTGTCTTTAATTTTGCATATAAAGGAAATCATATAGTATATCTCTCTATATTTTTACATCTGACTTCTTTCACGTCCCATCTCATTTTCTGAGGTAAGAGTTATCCTGATTCCAATACCAGACAAAGGCTTTCCAGTAAAAAGCATTAGAAGTCAATGGCCCTAGTGAACGTAAACATGGACATCATTAACACAGTATTAGAAAGTTAAATTTAGTGGTAAATAAATATATCATAACCCAATTAAGTTTATCTTAAGTCTTAGCTTTAAGTTTTAGTCAAAAGTATATTCCCTGGGAATAGACTTAAGGCTAGTTGTAGTTTGCTCCTGTGGGTACTTGTTAACTTCAATGGGATAATACAATTTCTCTAGGTTCTATATATTCTTTACGAGGTTATTACCATAGCTTTAAGACCCAGAACTACAGACAAGAGATCCCTATATTTATAATAGCTGTGCCCACCTGTGTATTATGAACCGATTAGTGTCTTCAATGCATTTATTATCCAGCATGAGATACACATGAGATAGAAAATTGTGAACTGGTGCCCATTCTGAAGGGATGGTGTATAATTATAGTGAAAATTCTGTGATTCAGGATGTAAGTAGGTCTTTTTAAGTGGAAGTTTAGATCAAAGTAGAAGGTGATAACCCATGAAACAGGTGAATTCAGATATGGGTGTTAAAGTAGTTCTTCATTTTCTCAACAATCATCAGAATATAGTTTGTACCATGATTCCTCGTGACTGCATTGTATGATAAAGTTGCAGAATGGGGTTGTTTAAATTTTACATTCAGTAGAGTCACTTCCAACTCCCTCTCATTCTCATGAGTATTCTGGAATGTTTTCTCAAGTGGGTAGAAAAGTGATAAAGTTACAGCTAGGAATAGTTTAACATTGTATCTTATTTATTATATTTTCCCCATAGAATATTCCATCAACTAGTATGTCAGCCATGGTTAAGGTGATGAAAAATTAAAATAATTGGTATTCTAGTTTTTGCTAATTCACTTTAGCTGTACTAAGTTTGGAAAAGTATTGATTCACCACACTTTGAGACCTTGAGAAGCAGACTAGCTGAAAAAAGACACCACCCTCCCCCCACAATCTGTTAACTGTGTTTCCAACTGCCACCCTTGATTTTGGCCATGCTGGAAGTAATTAGCAGAAGTCTAGTTTTATCTTGGATAGTTCCACTAAGTCTGCTTTACTTGCAGTTTTATTACATATGCATTTAATGCAACCATTGTCTTATAAGGTTGATTTTGCTACAGCTTTCACACACTTTGTGCAAAATATATCAGGATGACAAGTAAAAATTTTCCCTTTGTTTTCTTGAGGATTGCCAGTGGCATTGATTATTTAAAATCTGGCCCATAGTGTCTTAAAGAGCCCAAGTTTAATTATATAAATGACTTACAAATTGGGAAAATGTGATATAATGGAAAACCCTTGAGTTTTATACTCAGGAAGTCTTGAATTTCTATTCTTATTCCCTTAATTTAATGATTGTATGACCCTAGATAAGTCATTAAACCTTGCTGGACTTTTCTTTCCTTATCTGTAAAATGGACATAATGCCTGTATTATGGTTCAAGTTTCATCTGAAGTGCCACTTCCTGATTCTACCATCTCAGTGAGATCTTTGTGGATATTTTTTTCTGGAAAAAGAAAAAAAAAAGAAAGAAAAAAAACTGCTTCAATCCAATATCATCTTCATTTTGGTAAAAGGTTCTTCAGTCTTGACCAAAGATTGGCTCATGGCCTAAAATAAACCAATCAGATATTTTTTTCTTCCACTACTATTATATGGAGAAGCATAGAAACTAGCAATGGTTGTTGCAGAGTCATACCTTGGTAGGATCCCCAGGTGGATTCTTGAAGTCTTGTTTATGAGATTCCAAGATTACAATGTAATCTGTTTTTTAAGAAGCCTGAATACTGTCTTCTTTCTTGGATTCTGTGAACTATCATGATACTCATTTCAGAAACCCACTTCAGTTTGCCGTAAATAGTTTCTGTGTTTGACATTCAGAAATCTTAACAAAATCTATCCCTTATCATTGCCTCTCTAATGCCCTTCACTCTGGTCTTTATAACACATGTGACTGTAATTGATTTTTCAACATTTATTTCCTTTACCAGAGAGTAAATTCTATAAAAACAAGGAACACCATCTGCCTTGTTTCTCTGTTTTCCAGTGCTAATCCCCAGCATAGTGCCTGTCACCTGGAAATAGTGGTGGATTCATGAAGGGTTTATGTAGAGTTCTCACAGCCCTTAAAAAGTGTGAATACGTCTCTTCCCTCCTTTTTCTACCCTCCCCCATCTCTTTATTCTAACACCAAAAGTGCATCTCTTTGAAAATACAAATACTGCAATACCCACGTGTCCTTGAGCTTTAAATTATGCACACATATCTTTCCTCTATCCACCTCTCCAATCAGCGAGTCTTGAAGTTTCTCTTGAAATGAAAGCAGACTCAGCACACGATTCACATGCTTTGAAAATCAAAGCCAGGGTTACTGTCTCTCCTACGGGAATGGAAGGCCCCACATCCAGTCAGTGCCGGGCGTTTTCTGCCAAAGCCCTGCCCTCTGCTCCATCTTTCCTGTGAACATTGCTGGGCAAGCGGCCCCAGTCGTAGTGACCAGAGGTCCTGAGAAGGTGTGTATAACAAGCCCACACAGGAATCGAACCTATGACCTGGTTCTTATTAGTCAGTCTACCCAGCAGACCTGCCTCTAAACTGGTCGCTGAATTTCTCTCAGATCACTCCTGCTCTCTTAGCTCCAAGGTCCTGATTCTAACCCTATAAAGATCGTTAACTCAAAAATGTTTTCCTGCCATTTTTAGAATATCTGGAGCAGAACGACCTCGACCTTGGTCAGTGTTTAGGAAGGTTTGTGAGAAGTGGATGCATTGCTATTCTGGGAGTTACAAGACAATGTCAAGTGTCTTCTTTTATTCATTTTCGGCCCTGGAGGCTGGTTTTGCAGTATAGCTATTGGACTATAGATACAGGCTTCTGGTTTAGCAAGTAGCCAGAATTAAACAGAGGGAAGTACAAATCTACAGAGAATGTAGGACTAGCCACACAGGAGAAGCTAGCTATTTTAAGAAAAAACCAAGCTGCTTCTAGCTAAATGCCTATTATATGCTGGACACTCAGCTATACATTTTTACTTAGAGTATTTTTGTTGATGTTCTTTCATAGATATTATTTCCCCCATTTTACACATGAGTGAACTGAGGCATAGAGAGGTTTAACTAATATGTTTAGGGTCACCCAGTATAGTATGGAAGTTGGTCATCTCCCTCTATTTTAGAATTCGTCACATCCTTTCAACAATACTGAATTTCCTCTGTTAACCTATTGCTCCCATGTCTCTATGAGAAAGTCTGCTTTGAACTTAGTTTTAGATGCCATAGACACACAATAGATTTGCCTTTCTCATTAGCCAGTTCTGAAAAATATCAGTCATATTTAATCAAAATTTCATTTCACTTCTCACATCTTTTTACCAATGTGGTAGGTGTTTATTATTATTTTTTCAGGTTCCATCTTTCTTCTTAGGTCTGGATATGTTCCTTCACAAAGTCTAGGTGAAGCTGATGAATTTGCATTTCCACAAGACCTCTCTGTTAGTCCTACCCTAGCCCCAAACATTCTGACATAGGAGATCCCAAAACACAGATGGAGAAAGACTATGCCAAGGGCAGAAGGGTTGTGCTGCTTCTTTCACTGTGCTTAACTTGAAATCAGAAGTTAAGGAAAGTTGATGCTTGGAAGACATAAGAATTTGGCTTAGATCCTGGCTCTCTCATGGTTTGGGTACATAAACTTGGACAATCTCGTCAATCTCTCAAATTGTCAATTTCCTTATCTATAAAATGAGCACACTAACAGAATCTCCTTCATAAGGTTGCAGAGAGCTTAAAATGAGATAGATACTATACTTGGCATATAGCAAGCATTTGATAAAAATTTTCTTAAAATTTCTTCCAAATATTGTACTTCCTACATAATACAGAAAACTAAGATCATGGCATCTGGTCCTATCAGTTCATGGCAAATAGGTGGGGAAGCAGTGACAGACTTTATTTTTGGGGGCTCCAAAATCACTGCAGATGGTGACTGCATCCGTGAAATTAAAAGACGCTTGTTCCTTGGAAGAAAAGCTATGACTAACCTAGACGGCATATTAAACAGCAGAGACATTACTTTGCCAACAACGGTCCATCTAGTCAAGGCTATGGTTTTTCCAGTAGTCATGTATGGATGTGAGAGTTGGACTATAAAGAAAGCTGAGTGCCGAAGAATTGATGCTTTTGAACTGTGGTGTTGGAGAAGACTCTTGAGAGTCCCTTGGACAGCCAGGAGATCCAACCAGCCCATCCTAAAGGAAATGAGTCCTGAATATTCATTGGAAGGACTGATGCTGAAGCTGAAACTTCCATACTTTGGTCACCTGATGCAAAGAACTGACTCATTTGAAAAGACCCTGGTGCTAGAAAAGATTGAAGGCAGGAGGAGAAGGGATGACAGAGGATGAGATGGTTGGATGGCATCACTGACTCAATGGACATGAGTTTGAGTAAGCTCCAAGAGTTGGTGATGGACAGGGAGGCCTGGCGTGCTTCACTCCATTCACAAAGAGTTGGACACTACTGAGCAACTGAACTGAACAGAACATAGTACACAATAATTCCAAGGTAGATTCAGTAAGAAAATACGGATTAAAATTAGAAAAATGTTGGGAAAAAGGCAGGAATTAGTTATACTTGGAAATTAGAATTTCAGTTATTCCAACAAATGCCTGTTATGTGCCTGTTTTTCTGCATTGCTCTGTGTACTGTGCTAGGTATATTTTGTGGATATATCTCAGCCTTAAAACTGATAGGCAGGTGGGCAAACCATTCCACTTGTTTGTTTTGTTGGAGATAAAATATTTGATTAAGAGAATTATGATTCTGACCTAATATGGACAAATTTGGAGATGTTTGTTCTAAGTTTTCAAAGTTTTAAAATATGAGTACATTACTACTAAAATAAAAGATCTCTTATTTCAACCAAGAAGAAAAATCATGTAGCTCGTATAAATTTGCCCAAATTTGAAATTCCAGAAAATTATCCTGAATATTCTTTCCCCTCAATTTTTTTTCTGTGACTTCAACTCTCTGATCAAAATGAAGCCAATTTATTTTGTGAAGATTTTAATAATATATTAATTATGATAAGATTGGAGCCTAATGACTAGCTGCTTGAGACTGAAAGACCCTGGACTATTTTTATATACTCTCTGCCCTTTCAGTCTGACCTACTTTGACAGTTCAATTAAACCAATTGACTGCTGAAGTTTGTTTATGAGATGGCTGGGGAAGACTGACTATTTGGGGTGTTTGGCATTTGTACAAGATACCATTTAATAAGTTCCCTCAGTGTATTTCTGGAGTCCAGGAAAATGTCATTCTCTAACCTGTTAGGTAAATCACTGTTGAGTATGTGTGTGTGTTTCGGAACTTGCATATACAGTGCTCACAAAGAATTTTCCCTTAAAAAAAAATTGTGTGTAACTTGATTATTGTCAGTCTACAGGTCTCAATTTCATGTAACTTGAATGAGATTGATTCATGTGCTTAATTGTTCCATTACTTTTTCATCCGATGTTTATTCATTCATTTTTTTTCAGTGATTATTTATTGAGCATCTATGCTTCCTCAGGTGCTATAATGGACCCTGGGGATAAGCAGGAAAATAAAAAAGTCATTCTTTAAAAGGAATATACTGACAAGCAAATAATCAAATCAATGATTTAATAAATATAATAGCCATATGTATCACAAAGGAAGAACATGGGTTACTACTTTTGTTAGAGGTTTTTAGCTGTCACAATCTATTAGTAACATTTTCCTATCTCCCAGCATACATACATGCTAGGATTCTGTTGTTTGAGTTACTGTTTTATACCAAGTACATGTGAAAAACATGAAAAACTGCATTTTTCAGCTTTATTGAAGATGCTAGTACTAAATGCATTATAGTGTGTATGTTCCGGAGCTGATATATAACTATATGCCTTTTCATTGCTGGCTGAGAAATATCCTCATTTTCCCCCTATTATCACTACTCTCTTACAGTATTTGATCTCCTTGATACTTTTGATACTCTCTTGTGTTGTCCCCCATCTTATTTATTTAAGTCTTAGCTCCCTAAGAGACTCTTAGAATACTTAAAGGCAGGATCCATACCTGATTCATACTGTTCTGCTGGACAGACTTTGGCTCCAACATGTGCTTAAACAATATGTATTGGTTTGCTGATGCATTTCTTCCTGTTTATGTGTTTTAAGTGAATGAACATTGATCAGTGGTCAGGATCGTTGTAGCCCCATCCATGTAGCTGTTATTGATTAGTCTATCTTTCAAGGTTACAAATCTTAAAAGGCAGTGGAAGCTGGCTTTCTTGGCTCTACAACTTTGCAGGTAAATTACCAAAGTACAACTTAGTTGAATAAGCCTGCTAACACCATACTGCTTGTTGTCAATATGAAGGCTCATTGGCTTTAGATCTATCCAAGAGATAGTGAGGGAAGTCTGGTGTGCTATAGTTCATTGGGTCACAAAGAACTGGACACAACTTGGACACTGAACAACAAAAACTACCAAGAGAAACAAAGAAAATGAGAGAGTGACAGGTTCTAAGTATGGACAAATGTAACTCCTTATCACTGAAAGGTTGGACCTCAGTTACTATGAAAATTTGTTAGTGGAAATGTGGATGGAATCCCTAGATAAAAGGTAAGAATCGCAAACCCACTCGAGAAAAGAAGCTATTCCTGCTGGCTAAACCTCGGCTTTTATAATCTTGCTTTCCTACTATTAATGTCAGATACTTGTCCTGCTAATCTTCTGTTATATCCTCAAAGGTTTTTAAGTTTCCTCTATTTCTGCCTGTACACAGATTTATAATTGATTTTTATTTAATTCATATCTAACTTATAGGAGGTTTCCTTAACTTTCTAATTCAGGAATAATAGTGGAGTAGATTGTAGCAGTTCAGTTTTTACATTCACCCCTTGTTTATAAGTACCCAGTGAGAAGAATTACATTACAAAGGATAAGAGCTGTCTGTTGCTAATGATAAATGTTCTGTGTTTGCATTTCATCTTTGCTACTTGTCGGCCAGTTGACACTGAAGAGTTGACACGCTGGTTGATGCATGTGTGCATCGATATTTACTTCATTGGACTGTTCTGAGGATTTCACGAGTTGGTACATAGAAAACATTTAGAAGGACTTATAGGGAGCTTGGTGCATATTAGCTTCTATCTTTTTATGAGTATTGCTGTTATTTTACCACTAGATATTCAGGGGATGGGGTTTTAATAGTATTACTTGCAAGAACAAAAGTAGAGTTAGACACTGCCCTCCATTTACCTTGTCTCCCAGTCAAATTTTGGACTAAGTATATATATATTTAGACCCAAAGAAGATTAAAGAATATTGAGAAGTGCTTAATAGTGCCCAAAGCAAGGCTGTCTTGTGGAAGTTTTAATAAACTGAACTCTTTATTTCTTCATCTTCAAGAAGAGGGAGAAAGGAGGATAAAAATTGGGAGGAGGATATACTTAAATGTGGCTTCAAAGACAGAACAGCAGTGAGAAAGAGAGACATGCTGGTTACAGTGGAATCCTGAGTTGCTTATCAAAAAAAAAAAAAAATGGTAGTGTGAAGACTTAATCAGAAGTGCTGCCTAATAAAAAATGGACCATACCAGATTTTAACCAATAATATTAGTAAGTTCTTCTAATCTATGTAATTACTACAAAGAGGACACACAGAGGTAGAAGTGTGGGGAAAGATTACAAAAATATTCCTTTACCTATGCTATATTCAGGACTTCTTGCAAAATCTTGTCCAGATGCTATAGATTAAGAATTTGAAATCTAATATGGTTGATAATAAAATAAACCACATAGCTCACTGTTATAAAGGGTTGAGTAAGACATTTTCCATAAGGAAGAATCAAACAAAATTACATAGGCAGTCTGGGCAGAGTTTCAGCTTGTGCAATTTAAGAAGGTTTCCTAGAAGAGGTAACATTTAACAAAAGTCAGAATTTACTATGCACTGGCTTTGTGTATGCAATGTGTTAAGTGCTATACATATATTATCCCATTTTATTCTCACAAGTACCTTATGAGGAAAAATTGCTTTTCCCATTTTACAAATGACAAAGGAGGCTTAGAGAGATTAAATAATTTCTAATGTTTACGAGTAGTAACCACGCAAATCTGGTTCAAAGCCAGATTTCCTGAGGATGAGTACCTAACCTCTCCATTCTACTGACTTCTGCTTTGCTCTGTTGTTTCTTACTAGGAGATAGGAAGGGTCTAATGGAAGACATGAGGGAATATGTGAAGAAAACAGTGGCTATTTCTATATGTTTCATGGATTTTAATTAGGGAACACTGTCCAAGGCCTGAGGCTGGCAATGGAGAGTTATAAGGCATAGTCACTTCTACTAGGGAGCTGGGAGACAAGGCAATGAATAAATAATGTCAGGTGAATAATACAAAGAGTAAGTTGTGACTATTTCATTGATGACTGTTTATTAAGTACCTGCTATATGCTAAATTAATGAGATTGTAAAGATGATTATAATTTCTACTTCTAAAACGTTTCTACAACTTATTAGGTAAGATGATAAATGTACATAAACAACTATAATAGAAGGCAGGATATGTTAAGCTCTAGCAGAGAGGATTAGAAAAAACGGGACCAAGAGAGAACATAGGAAAATAGAAAAGCAAGACTGTCATCCACAGCACATGGATCGCTTTATATGCTACTGCTCTATTTTGGGGCTTACCTCATTGATTTTTACCACCACCCATAAAAGTATAGAAATTTACCCTAGTTTCATGCATTAGGCCATGACGGCATGTGAAAGGCTGTGTTCCACTTCAGAACAAAAACGAAGGCTGTAAGAAGCAGATCTGTCTAACTGCCAAGGCTCTTTTTTTTGAAGGTAGCATTTGACATTTGATAAGAAAGAGAAATAGATATAGAACAGTATAATATATGGACTCCAGGGTAGTCCCCAGATAGTCTCGTCTCCCAATGGTCACACCCTGTGTAGGTCTACGTCATATGGACTCTAGTAGAGAAAGAGTCTGAAAAAAGTGATGTGAAAACATCAGTTGAGAAAATTCAGAAGAGAAAGAGCCACATTTAACAAGACAGTTGAGTAGAAATTTGCTGAGTCTAGACTGGATACATCGACTCATTACAGATCAGAGCTGCACTAAAGATATATTATTCATCCCTACCTCTAGTCCTCTACCTAACGATTCAGCGATTTGCATGGGAGTCTGGAGCCTTCTGGCAATGGACTTATGAAATTCAACCATTCATACTTGGGGTTAAGCAACATATGAACACGTTTGGAGGTGTATGGGGATGATGAAAGGAGGATACAAATACATAAGTCTTAGGAGAGGATTCATTCAACTCAAGAAAGGGAAGATTTACCTCAGTGAGCCAGACTCCACCAAAGAGCCTGAGGATCAGACGGGACAAGTGGCTCTCGGAATAAACGCACTGCTTTTGTACTTGAAGCAAGCCAGAATCAGCCACCTGAGTAGTGTCTATTCTTGTTAGGAAAAGAAGTATTATATCTACAAATATTAAAAATAGTTTTATCATCTAACTGTTCCATTCAGCTGGCTGTGAAACCCTGTAAATGAGCAGAACTGTGAGATCCAGGAAAAAAGGAAGAGCGTTCATGTAGACTGGAGAGTGAGCAGCAGAGGTGTCAGAATTAGTGGTGCCAGTAGCAGCCAAAAGGTATGTTAGTGTCCTGGAAATGGGTAACTGCATGAGTGAGGTCCATGGTAATGTGAGATCTCATTCCAGAAGCAGGCATACAGCAGTGCTCCAGGAAAAGACACAAGAAGGAGCCTGGATTGAGCACTGGAGGTAGGGTGACCAGCTATCATATTTTGCTCAGGGATTGAGAAATGTTTTAGAAAGAGGGGCTTTCCACACTAAAATGGGAAAGCCCTGGGCAAACTGGAACAGACTGATCACATAAACCAGAAGGATTTGTAAATAAAGTGTATTACTAATGGGAACCTTCCAAGATTTTAAAGGAGAAAGATGACCTCAAGTAATTGAGGGACAAGGTTGTTCCAGAGAGCCGGTGTTTTGCTGAAGGAAGATAACAAGAAGATGAAGGCCAGGGAACATGAAATGTGACCTCATTTCTCTACTGATTTATGAAATCTGGGATAATTTAATCCACCTTCAACTTCCCTTATCTCAAGTCTAAAGAGTTTGTTCACTGACTGGACTGAGGGTATAGTCAGAACTGATTAATACAATTATTACCTAAAAGTGAAAGTCGCTTAGTCGTGTCCAACTCTTTGTGACCCCATGGACTCTACAGTCCATAGAATTTTCCAGGCCAGAATACTGGAGTGGGTAGCCATTCCCTTCTCCAGAGGATCTTCCCAATCCAGGGATCACACTCAGGTCTCCCACATTGCAGGCAGATTCTTTACCATCTGAGCCACCAGGGAAGTCCAATTATTATGTAAAACTATGAGAAATTCTGGTCCATATACAAGACCAAGTCAGAATTAGTAAGCAGGAGTAGAGGTCCAGATGTTATGATAAGTGAGGATGAGGTTTAACCTGAAGCTGCCAAAAACAAGGATTCATGATAGGGGGCCACAGAGATGAGGATTTGATGTAGGGAAACAAGATGAATAGCAAGAAGGCAGAGACCAATTGTCTTGGAAGGAGGGGGCAATCATGGGAAGAATGTTGATAAATTACAAAGAATGAATCAGTTTTTACTTAAGTCTCTTTTAGTAGCCCAGCTATTGATAGTAAATAATTATGTTGCCCTGTTTTAAAGAGTCAGAGGTAGGAGCACAATATGAGTCTCTACTTTGGGGGGAAATCTACAAGTATTATTACACAATGTCTGGACATATATTAGGCCTTAAGTAAATGCTGGCTTTCTATCTTCATTCTTCCTGAATGAGGGAGAGCACAGCATTTTCCTGAGTTAGATACCTAGTACCTAGCTGATCTGATTCTAGTCCATTCTCCATGCTGCTTCCAGAACTCTCATCTTCCAAAAATAGTACATGATCTTTTAAAAATTCAGTTCAGTTCAGTTGTTCAGTTGTGTCCGACTCTTTGCGACCCCATGAATCACAGCACGCCAGGCCTCCCTGTCCATCACCAACTCCCGGAGTCTACCCAAACCCATGCCCATCGAGTTGGTTATGCCATCCAGCCATCTCATCCTCTGTCGTCGCCTTCTTCTCCTGCCCCCAATCCTTCCCAGCATCAGGGTCTTTTCCAGTGAGTCAACTCTTTGCATGAGCTGGCCAAAGTATTGGAGTTTCAGCTTCAGCATCAGTCCTTCCAATGAACACCCAGGACTGATTTCCTTTAGGATGGACTGGTTGGATCTCCTTGCAGTCCAAGGGACTCTCAAGAGTCTTCTCCAACACCATAGTTCAAAAGCATCAATTTTTTCGGTGTTAAGCTTTCTTCACAGTCCAACTCTCTTTAAAAATTACTAGGCATTAATTGCCATTTAAATAATAAGATTCAAAATTCATAGCACCCCAAACCCTTTTTAATCTGATTTTGATGTTCCTCTCCAGTACTGATTTCAGCCACTCTTTATATGCACCTTTAATTATAGACATATCAGCTCTGTCCTCCTTTAAAAATTAAATCTCCTTCCTGCATTGAAAATACCTTATTTTCAAGACAAAAAAATATGAAATAAGAAAGAACATGAAAGAATAAATTTGACAAATACTATGCAAAATCTACATTAAAAAACTTAAAATACTACCCGGCTACCCAAAATACAAAGAAAATGAAATACTGTATTCTGGGAAGGACTCACATAATCATGCTAATGACTCATCATTTATTCATTCTATAAACTGAATATGCAAATTTCATCCATTATTTTCTTAACTGGATAAATTTCATATAAAAAAATAAACAACAGTGTCCATGACATTGTTTAAATGCTTGAAGGAAGGGATGGTCCTAATAGATATTAAAACACTAGAAAACTAGAATAATTAAAACAGTGTAGTACTGTTACACATATAGACCTATCATTGTGGTTCACAGAAATTCCAGAAATAGTACCAAAATAGATATGAAATTTTAAGTATGTGATTAGTATGACATTGCATCTTGATGAGGGACTGACTCAATAAATGTTGGAATAGGCACCTGTAAAACAATAGAATTGGATTCATAGTTTACTCCTTAATTAACTCCAGATTTAAAACTGAAATATAAACTGCTAAAAATATTAATCAAAGAAATGGAGAATAATTTTAAAAATATTTAAATACTAATTTCTTAGTATTATACAAAGTCCAAAAGTGAAGGGGATAAAATAAACTGCTAAATGCTATTGAGAATTTTACTAGAAAATCACAATAAAGGAAAATGTAAAACTCTGGAAAGCATTTGTTAATCATATCACAGAAAAACAGCTTTGAGCTCTGTAAATCTATAAAAAATAGTCTACAAGTTCAGTAACAATGAGCAAAGGAGCAAGCAGTTCACAGAAAAAGAAATACCAATGGCTCTTAAACATATAAAAGCCTGTTCAACGTCACACATCAAAAAAAGAATATAAACTAAAACTCTCCTAGCCTTCATATTTACCTCTCAAGATTGGAAAAGGTCAAAAAGTTTGATTACACACCGTGTGTTTGCCCGAGTATAGGGAAACAAACCTCACAATTCTCTAGCAGAAGTTTAACTTGGTCTAACTTATGTGAAGAAATAAAAAGAAAGGCAGTCTCTAATAATTTCATTGCTTCCTACATACTTTCAAATTTACAAAAAGAAGACTTACAAAAGTCCAGTAGAATCTATGTAGAATCCTGCTACACCTCCTTTATGCCTATAATTTATTTTTGTTGGAAATTTGACATAAAGAACCCAATCATTTCAGAAATGGTAGAAATATGATTCACACATGAATTGTCTTTGTAACAACTTTACCAAACAACTTCACTGCCTCGCCCAAGTGGCTTGTTCTGTGCATTTTAACTGTTAAAATCCTCTTTCTTGGGTCTTCTCTGGTGGAACAGTGGTTAAAAGTTAACCTCCTAAGGCAGGGACTTAGAAGGTTAGTTCAGGCCAGCAGGCTGAAGGCCTTAGATGGCTTAGCAGGCTAGTTCAATCCCTGGTTGAGTTAAGATCCCACATTCTTTGGAACCAAAAAACCAAAACGTAAAACAGAAGCAGTATTTTAACAAATTCAATAAAGTCTTTTAAAAAGCTGTTCACATAAAAAAATCTTTAAAAGCAATTTTCTTCCTTTAGTTGATTCCCGATTTCTGGCTTTCATTCTGCCCTCTGAAGTTGTCATAGACTTTTAATTCTACCAATTCAAAAGAGTATAATGCTAGATTTGAAATTATCAATCACCTGTTTTAATAATAAACAGCCCCCCTTTTTTTTCAGTTTTCAAACAAACATAGCTAAGGTGCTTTTTCCTTTGGGGAAAGTGGTTGTGATCAAAGCCCCCATCAGTCTTGATTAAGCAGAGATTATTATTCCATATGCCCTTCCTTGCTAGAGTCTGCACAGAGCAGACTCTTCCAGGCTCCTTTATGCATGGCTCACAAAGAAAGCTCTAAGAAGTGGAGACTCATGTTTCACCTGAGGCTGGATGAGCGACTTGCCCAGGGCAGTGCCTTAATCAGAGTTTTTGCGATTTAGCAAGGGAAATGTCAGCTTTGCTTCTACCCCAGGAAGAAGCATATAATGAGCAAGTAGAAGGATCTCTTTTGGTGATGGTTACACAAGTACCTTTGATGATGAGAACAAAGAGATGCAAATTAAAACTAGGGACAGCCTTCTGTCTATAAATGTTTCTGGCATCTGAGATCTTTTTTCTCAGCTTTAGTATCAAAGAAATACATGGAGCAAGAGCCCAACAACTAGTGGTCCCTCAGGGGTACCTGGTTACCTGTGGAAGTGACCAGACAGATGCTTCAGGGAAAGATGGAAACTGTAGGAAGTTGATTTTACTGGACCTCCATGAAGATGGGAGGAGTGTTGTTTTATGTGGAAGGCTGCCAATTAATTCTCCCCACGTGACGCAGTTGAATAACTGAAAATGCTAATCAATAATGTCCTTGGAAAGGAAGATCTTTTAGCAAGCTGTATTCTTCCTGAGCTCATTTCTACTCCTGGGGACAGTTGTTTAAGTATGTCTTCTTTATATGAACAACTATCTATCCAGCTATGGTAGCATTGAAAATAGCAATGAAACAGGGCACTTTTTTCCTTGGAATCTTGGATTTTAAATCTCAGTTATGGGCCTAAGTAAGTTCTCAGGTCAGGCAAAAAAGACTTTATTCAAGATTATTGCAATAGAAGAAACAGATTGAATTCAACTCTACTGAAACAGAAGGTAGGAGAGGTTTTGGGCATGTGGGTGAGCTTGTGAAAGTAAAGACGGATTTTAGTTAGGAGGCTGGTCAATGTGATGAGGCCTCTGTGTTCGCTGCTTAGTACTTATCAACATTAAGCTCTTATCCTCTCACAGATACTGGAAAACAAGGGTACTATCTTTCATGATGATTACATTTCAAAGGGGTGTCCAGGTCCTTGAGACTCGAAACATTTCTGGGTGTAAATCTGGCAAGGGGGTGGGTGAAGATTTATATCTCAAACGGGCAGAGAAAGGATTTACAATCACAAGTTTTCTGAAATAGATGCTCTAAGAAAGGGGATGTCAGGGACCTATATCAGGAAGAAAACTAAACTTTAGTCAAACTGGGGGGAAACTTAAGGCCATCTTGTTCATTGTAAGGCATTAGGGAGCTCTATCCTCAATTCTTAATGAGTCTAGAGAAGAAAATAATTCTCATTTTGAGGAACTCAAAAGAAGTCAGCCTTCCTAACCAAATATGGAAGATTCAGTTTAAAAGCTTAAAGCTGGACTGTGAACACTGCTGAGAACAGTAAAGATTTGGCAAATGAGGACTCCCACCTCTTGGCGGAAAACAATTTCTCACCAGGTGGTACATCCCTGACTCTGTCACCTTACCTAAAGCAACTCCATGTGCAGACAGTTAAGCCTTAGAGACCGGCCTGCAAAGAAAGACCCGGGAAGGAAAGAAACAATTTGTGGGCATCTAAAGTTAGGTGCCTATGCATACTGCCTCATTTAGTTTATCAATGAATCTTGAGAATTTATTACTAATCTATGCAGCATATGAGGGTGTTGAGTTTTGGGGAGGGTCTGTATTTTGCTCATGGCTCCACAGCTAACACACACCACAATCAGATATTAGTCCAGTTCTTTCTGGTGCTTGAGATATCTCTGTTTTTTGAGTAGGTATGTACGTGTGTGTCTCGGGAAGTGTGGGGCAGGGCAGTAATAGTCCTGTGATTATGCCTTGAGCATTTAGTGATCACAGTAGAGAAGGGACATATAGGCCAATCCACTATCCGTCTGTTCCCTACCCCAAAGACAGTAGAGCCTGGCTCTATGACTGAGCAACTAATGCATTCACTTTCACTGTTTTCAATGTCTCCTTGCTTGTAATTTCTGCAAAAAAATACTTTGTCTCCTCCCACTATTTTTTAACTGGTGTTCAGTTGCTAAGTCTTGTCCAGCTCTTTGCAACCCCATGGACTGCACCATTCCAGGCTTCCCTGTCCTTCACTATCTGCCAGAGTTTGCTCAAGCTCATGTCTGTTGAGTCAGTGATGCCATCCAACCATCTCATCCTTTGCCACCCCTTCTACTCCTGCCCTCGATCTTTCCCAGCATCACAGTTTTTTCCAATGAGTGGGCTGTTGGATCAAGTGGCCAAAGTAGAGGAGCTTCAGCTTCAGCATCAGTTCTTCCAATGAATGTTCAGAGTTGGTTTCCTTTAGTATTAATTGGTTTGATCTCCTTGAGTGCAAAGGACTCTCAAGAGTCTTCTCCAGCACCGCAATTTGAGGGCATCAGTTCTTCATTATTCACCCTTCTTTATGGTCCAACTCAATTTTCTGTTCACAACTACTGGAAAAACCATAGTTTTGACTACATGGATTTTTGTCAGCAAAGGATATCCCTGCTTTTTAATACACAAAGTTTGTCATAGCTTTCCTTCCAAATAGAGAATGTCTATATTTTGTATTTATTTAAATTGAGTTTTTCTTCTTTTTTGTTTTTAGGAGCTCTTTAAGTATAAGGATGTTGGCTCTTCTGTTTTTTTTTTTTCTATAATATTGATTTCCTTAAGCAAAGTTACAAAATATGTAGTTGAATATATTACTGTTTCTTACAATTACTTCTAGATTAAATCATATTTAAGATTCCCTCACTTAGAGATTGTGAAGGAGTGCATAGATCTTTCTTCTTATACAATATAATTTTATATTTAGATTTTTGATCAGTTTGCCTTTACTCTGTGTGTGGTATAAAGTATGAGAGATAGATCTAGATTTATCTTTTTTCTCAACTGATTATTTGTCCTAACACAATTTCTTAAAACGGTTCTCTTTCCTCCCTTAATTTGAGATGCCACGTTTATAATATCAAATGGCCACATACACTTTGGTTTATTCCTGATTTTTTGTTGCATTTCTTTGATATCTCTTTTTGATTCAATAACTGATGTATATTTAAGGAATTTGCATCTGCTGAACAGTGAAGAAGTCAGCAGCATTTGTTCCAAACTGGCCTGGAATCCCTTGAGGACTGAGCCCCAGGGCACAGTTTATATCAACATTATGCTGGATATTTGTTAAAACTTTAGATTCCTGTGCTCTGGTTCCTAAGAAAATCAGAATCTTTGAGGACAGCTTGTTGGGGAACATATATCTTTTAAATAATAAAAACTTGTTTTTTTCCCAAAGATAAATATCCAAATATTTTAATCCATTTTGTCTATCATTTTTTTATATATCAATAATTTTTGTCAGTCATTTTTAATAATGAATTATTTTTCCCTGTGATGAAATAGTTTATTTTTATTTTTTCTTATTTTCACTTGGAGGATAATTGCTTTATAATGTTGTGCTCTGCTATACAACAATGCAAATCAGCCATAAGTATATGCATAGGTAGATAGATATGTGTATGTATATATATATATATATATATCTCCCCTCCCTCTTAAGCCTCTCTCTCCTCCCCACCCAGTCCCACTCTTCAAGGTCATCACAGAGTGTCAGGCCGGGCTCTCTGTGTTATATAGCAGCTTCCACTAGCTATATATTTTACACATGACAGTGTATATGTCAGTGCTACTTTCTCAAGTCATCCCACCCTCTCTTTCCCCTGCTGTGTCCACAAATCCCTTCTCTACATCTGTGTCTCTATTCCTGACCTGCAAATAGGTTCATAAGTACCACTTCCCTAGATTCCATATATATGTCTTTATATATGATATTTGTTTTTCTCTTTCTGACTTTACTTCACTCTATATAACAGGCCATAGATTCATCCCCCTCAGTCAACTGATCCACACTTGTTCCTTTTAATGGCTAAGTAATATTCCGCTATATACATGTACCACAACTTCTTTATCCATTCATCTATTGATGGACGTCTAGGATGCTTCCATGTCTTAGCTATTGTAAATAGTGCTGCAATGAACATTGGGGTACGTGTGTCTCTTTGAATTATATTGTTCTCAGGATATATGCCCAGTAGTGGGATTGCTGTGTTATATGTTATTTTTTAATTTCTGGGTTTTTTTTAAGGACCAAGGGCTTCCCTGATGGCTCAGATGGTAAAGAATCTGCCTGCAATGCAGGAGATCCGGATGCAATCCCTAGGTCAGGGAGATCTTCTGGAGAAGGGAATGTCAAACCACTCCAGTATTCTTGCCTGGAGAATTCCACAGACAGAGGAACCTGACAGATTACATGGGGTCACAAAGAGTCAGACACAACTGAGTGACTAACACTTAGGGGATGACATTTAAAAATAAGCTTACCAATCAATTTTCAGGTAAGGTTTAGAGGTGGAAAGAAGGCAAATTCAAACATTTTTCTAATGTGTATCCATTTCATCCTTTGTTTGTGTAAATGCACAGAAAAGCATTTCATTTCACTGTATAAGTTGAAAGACCAGGAAGGAGCTATTATATCTCAAAATGCAACATCTTTTTTGACCACTACCCAAATCAACAGGTATGATTTCCTTTGGTATCCCTTAATGATGGAGTCACAGGCAAGACTGAGGTAGTCCAGGCAGGAGAGTTAGCCAAGTGGACAAAACCAGGAGGATTAAGTGATTATTTGAATTCCTCTGTCTCAGTTTTGGCCAAAGTATTTTTATCTTCATCAACACATGAAGAATGCCTAATCTGTACATCCAGAAAACCAATGCCAGATGGATAGGAGTCATTGCGCTAACATGTTCACTAACCATATTTAGAATCAACAAATAAAGATAAGTTATTTTGCTTGTAAAATCATAACAAGGATGAAAACAGAACCAATCATGGGAAAGCAGTTCCTCACTAAAGGGCTTAAGAACCCAGTATTTCTGTAGTTCAACGTCCCTTGCTCCTGCTTCAGGGTGCATGAAGTCCCTCTGCTTGTCTAAAGCTTGAAGTCTGGCTGAAGCTCATGGACATTTCTTTAGCTAAAGGCTCAATATAGGAATTTATCTGCAGTGGCTGTCTAATTGCTGGGGATGGAGAAAGATCATCCTTCCTCCAAGATGCTTAATGAAACAATTTAGAGACACACCTAGACTAGACATTAAGGTTCTGTAGCCATTTTTCATACTCTGGAAGAATGTTTAAATGGTTTATTTTCAAGAGGAAAACTTATGAAAATTTTGAAATATACATAATTTTGACATATTATTGAAATATTTTCCATTAAAATGAAAATATAAAAAACATTGAAATATGAATATTTTCATATTCAATATCAAATAATTCTATAAAAGTTATATGCAATTTAAATTACTTTTTTGGTTTACAATTATATAGAAACCAGTACAAAAGTGGAAATCAAAAGAATCAGGCTATTTTTCAAGAGTTACAAAAATTAGAGTCAAAGAGAAATTCTCATTTGTCTTTCCTTTAAAAAGGATCTAGCATTTCTCAGAAGGTATAATGCCAGACAAGTTTCCTGCCACAGCACGAAGAAAGAACAACCTCTCATCCCTAATCTTCTTCATAGAAGTGGAGATGATGGGACTTCCTTGGTAGTCCAGTGGTTAAAGCTTCACCTTCCAATGCCAGGGGTCATGGGTTTGATCCCTGGTCAGGCAGCTAAGATCCCACATGCCCCAGGAGTGAAAGAGCAAAATAATATTGTAACATTAAACATTAATTATTAATGTTAAATATTATAACATTAAATATTAATATTAAAACAAAACAATAGTGTGACAAATTCTACAAAGACTTTAAAAATGGTCCACATCAAGAAAATCTTTTTGAATAGAAAGAAAGGAATGGACATGGTGATGCTTATGGTAGATTGCAATCAGAGTAGTCAGATTCAAAGAAAGCATAGACGACTTTGATGTACAGGAGGATAACATAGTGGATCAGTGGTAAAGAATGTGCCTGCCAATGTAGGAGACATGGGTTTGATCTCTGAGTCAGGAAGATCCCCTGGAGTAGGAAAATGGCAACCCATTACAGTATTCTTGCTTGGGAAATCCCGTGGACAGAGGAACCTGGCAGGCTATAGGCCTCGGGGTTGCAAAAGAGTTGAACACAGCTGAGTGACTAAACAACAAACAACAATAGTGGGATAAAGGTCCAAAACTTCCATGTGAGGAGAGGAGAACCCAAGGGGACTCAGAAGAAATAAAACTGAGGACTGAAAAGAGGAGGTTTATCCTCAGGGTCTCAGTACCATGGTTGTCAAGGGTCAGCGGAATGGTGGAGGGTGTGGGACCAGGAGAAGTCCCAGAAGTCTGTGTGGTGGTTTTCTAGGCTATACTGCGGAGGAATAAGGACAAGAACCTAGACACAGATATGTAAGAGACAAAGCTATTTAATCACAAGTACAATACAGGTGCTGACCAAGGAGAATAGCAGACTTCAGCACTAGTGCCAGTAGGGCCTTGGGAGCACAAATGTGTTTGGCTGCTGGATTTGTGGGGGGTCTGTGGGGGATTCTAGGGGGAAGTTTGCAAGAGTAGAAGGACCCTTAAAGGCTCAGGGCAATAGCTAGCTCTTTGCCAAATGTATAGTAGTATTTCAGTAATTGTTTTGGTCACCAATATAGCTCTCTGATATATTCAGGCAGACTATCAGAGTATCAGAAGACACACATGCTCTTCTGTGCTGGCATATGCTGTGAATATGAGTATACAACGCCACAAAGGGGCTAAGATACTGTTATACCTGTGTGTTTCAGAAGATGTTGGCTAAAGGTGACATAGATGAGCCATTAGATTAAAAAATTCCAGATTAAAACTGAATTTTATTCACCAAGAGTAACAGCTCACACAATTCCAAAATGTGTGAGCTACAAGATACATGAATTGACAGAAAAGAAATTCTAAAACAAATCTGGACACTCGCTTTCATTTGTGCAACACTCCGTTTTTCAATGATACAATGTACTCAAAACCAGCTTAAAAACTCAAATCAACTCCCCTGGGGTCTCAGTGGTTGATCACAAGTAGCAAGGGGGTATTTAGATTTGACCTTTACTGCAATTTCCAGCCTATCTTTATATCATGCCATGTATTTCCACATAGTTCATTGTCTTTGATCCTATGGAAAACACTATGAACTACTTTAAAAATAAGAAAACACAGGACCCTTATTGAAACTTTCTTAGCTCATCCTATTTTATCATTGGAATAACACACTGAGGTAGGCATTTTACATTTAAGAATATTTAAGGATTTGAAGATGTTTTGTAATAAGGGGAAGAACCAAGGTTGGAAACCTGCTTGTCTGATTCTTTTTCTGTTACTCCCTGCCAGGAGCTAGACTATTTCAATGTTTTGTGACCCATGAAACCTAGAGTGATCTTGACCTAGCACCTTCTAAGTGCTCCATAATCTAGGGCCTTTTCTAAAAGGTAGAAACTTCTCAATCTTCAGGGTAATTTCTGAGCATTTTAGTGTTAGTCTTCATTGCTGATTGTAAATGTCCATTCTATCATCCCCAGTGTATTAAGTATATTAAGTACTACACCTAATAAATCATCTGTTGGTCTACAAACTGAAGAGGAGCAAAGCTCTAAAGAATGTATGTGTACAGGGTGTCTATAAATTCAAACTCATGTCCACTTAGTTGGTGATGCCATCCAACCATCTCATCCTCTGACGTCCCCTTCTCCTCCTGTCTTCAATCTTTCCCAGCATCAAGGTCAGCATCATCCTCAGGCACTACACTTAATATATCATCTGTTGGTCTACAAACTGAAGAGGAACACAGCTATAAAGAATGTATCTGTACGAAGTGTCTATAAATTCCTCACAGAGGTGAGTCCTTATGACTGGAGTGAGGCTGACCAGGGACAAGGAGAAATGCTTCTAGTGAGAGAGACGTTGAAAACAGACCCAAGGTGACAATAAGTATGGGTGGAGATACCAGTGAGCTTGTCTTGTTACCCTAGCATGAAATATCCCTGCTGAATAGTGGGGAAAAAATGATCAAACTCTATGTAGTATTAAATTGCAGAGGACATATGACATGATATAAACTTACATGAATTAATGTGAAACAAGCCTGGCGTTCTACGTAACTGTTTATGTTACCTGTAGCCCTGAAGCTATACGTTTTGTACGATTTAATTCATTCACTCTAAGTTATATTCCAGAGAACTATGCCAGAAATCTTGATTAGTGGCCTATGTTTATCAGCTGAAAATCAGTAGTTTTCTTTGGGGTGAGGTGGGGGATGGGGACCTATTCAAGCAAGTTCATCCTCCTCAACAGGCTTGAACCTTATGTCTGAACCTCATTTCTCTCTGTGTCCTTATAATGCTTTCCAAAGTGAAACTGACATGAAGTGAGGGCACCTCGTCCCCTTTCGCTGCCAAAGCCTCGTAGATCCCTTTGAATTTCCTTACTGCTCGCTCATTTCACAGAAGGTTTCAAAGGGCTTCTTGGGAAACAGCCTTCCTGCCACATCTTGTTGACCTGCTCTCGTTTTGTGGCCACACTTTTCAAAAATCATTACCTCCTGTGGAAACAAATTCATCATAAGCCTCTTGCAATATACCTCCAGCCATGACACTTCTGGACTGACATTTATTCACAGATTGACTATAAATAGGCAGCAATTTACACCCAATTAGATGTGGAGGAGAATCTGAGGTTGCAGGAGAATTTCCACTCACTCAGTATGCAGGGTCTGTGTGATGGCTGAGTGACTGATGTTGCTGCCATTTGCTAAGATTCTCTCTTATTTAATTTCCATTCAGACACTCTTAATTTGAGCAGAGCCTTGGGAATGACTTAAGACAGGGTAATTAATTGGAGCATAGCATCTTTGAGAAAAAAAAGGCAAAATTATTTACTCCTTTTCTTTTTAGAAATGCCTGAATAATGAGAACATATTATCATCATTTAACTTCCCCCAAATTCTTATTAATTTATTCTTATTAAATTAAAATCACTAGGGCTATGTCTTCCCTAACTAAGAAAATGTAATCCAAATATTAAGCTGCATACTTTGGTCACCTCTAAGAATCACAGATTAGTTTCAACTTGGGCTGGGTAAAATGAGTTGCTGGCTTTGGAGAATGGATGAAAAAGACATGTAATAGTCAATGAGGGGGGCTTTGATCATACAGCATCTAATAACTGCTGTTCAAAAAATCTCATTTAAAATGAGAAAGTTGAATCCCTAAGCTTCCACAAGACCTAACAGTGATTAGCTCAAATGAATCTAAACTGCTGCTAAGAATTGATTATTACGGGGAGAAATCTGAAGAGAGTTTTTATCAAATTAAGGCAAGGAATAGTGTTATTCAGCCTAAACAGAGAAAGGAGACATTTATTTAATCCAATAGTTTCAGAAAGGATTACATTTCTATACACATATAGAAATCATGTGCGTTTTTAGTTTATGAAGCATTAAAATGGAAAAAGAATTGCTCAAATTGCACCAAACCCAGTTTTATCATGCCAGAGACATTTTGAGATCTTGTAGAACAGTCCTTTTCAAATTTTAATGTCCATCCAGTCACCTGGGGATCTTGTTAAACTGAAGATTCAGATTCAGTAATCTGAGGAGAAGCATGTGATTCACATTTCTAGAAACTTGCCTCTTGATGCAGATTCTGCTGGTTCTTGAATCACCCATACTTTGAGTAGTGAAGTTTTAGAGCATCTGGGTCATGATTATGAAAATCAGTTACCATTGTATGGGGGTAAGCTAGCTAATACTGTGTGATGATTTATATAATATATGATAACTAGTGCTGTGATATAGCCATTGACACAAAGAGAGAATAGTTTCAAAAGTAAAAAAGCTAGGAGATAGAAGATACTACTATCTAATCTCGCCTCTACTACAAATGAACATTCCTAATATATGTGTAGTACTTTGCATTTTGCAGATTAATTTTAGCTAGTATATGTCACATGGTTTTATGTTGATCCTCTAAAAACCCTATGAAATCAAGCAGGCATTTTACTTTCATTTTCCTTATGAATATCCTGAAAGTAAAATTTGATGTGATTTGCACAGTTTTGCATTATCATTCAGCAAGAAAGCCGTGACTCAAACTAATGTCTCCTGACCACAAGTACACTGTTCTTTCTACTAGCAGTAATTTTGCATGAAACATATAACTTCTCTAGTCCTTCTCTTATTTATGAAAAGGATGATCCAGGTTCAACTAGATCAGTGGTTATTAACTCTCACTGTGCAACCAAATTACCCTGGGAGCACAAGAAATCATACCAGTGAGATCCCCTTCAGTGCAGAGTCTTCAGAAATGAGGCCAGGGTATCATTTGTTTACATCTTCTAAGCTGATAAGTTGATTCTGATATGAGTGATGACTGAGAACCAAATGTATTAGATATTCACGAAAGCATTTTTCAAGGTAAGCCATGTTCCTTTCTTCTTCAGGAAAATCTACCATGACTTTGTTAAGAAAGGTGAAATTGTGATTTAGCAAGCTTTTACTTTTTGTCTTATTGCATAGGACTCAAAAATTTAGGTAGATTTCAGCTGATGCCTTTAAAAAAGATCCCTTTCACTCAAACAAGTGAAGGTTCAGTTTGCTCCCTATATCGACACTCTATGCAACATCAGTATTTCTGAGTTTCCTATTTTTCCTTTGAACTTGGCCCTGAATAGTTAGGCTTTTACTCGGGCTCTCATTGAAGTGAATGTCTAAATCCTTCTGGTTGCTTTCTGGCATGATTGTTTTCTTTGTGGCCACTGTGACTTGAAGGAGGATTTAGACTCAAAGTAAACATACCTAGATTACCTGAGATTTCTGTGTCAGAAACTGGTAACACGAGCGGTTTAGAAATAGTCTCTTCTCAAGAGTTAAAATTTCAGTGCTGAGTCTCCCTGATGCAAATTTTGAAAAAGCTCAGGTTGTTGAAAGCAGATGGTTGTTTTTCTTTTACAGAATCTTTGGCTTTTTTTTATAGTTGTCACAAGATCAAGGGGACAGAATTAGTCAACAGCTTTCCCTCATAGTTTCCGTTCTGTTGATCATTTTTCAAAAGTTGAAGAGACAGGAGGAAAATGAAGGCCTTGAACATTTGGGAAGATCCAAGGGAGGGTTAGGCCTTTCTAGGGGTAATTCTTGATTACCTGTAATCTAAGAGGGTTCTCAATAAAGCCATAGCTTCCTGAAGCATCTCTATTCTGAGTGATGTCACTGTATCAGTAATGAATCTCCGAGTTTCTCTAGCAGGGTTCGGAGTTTGAGGCATAACAGACCCAAAACAGCTTCTTTAATTTTGGTAGTGGAAATTTAATTGCATATATGTTAATAGTATCCTTGAAAGGATATTATGCAATCCAAGTCTTGATTCCCAAACTTTCTAACGTGAATTTTCTATAGCCAGGCAGTTTATTCAATGAGGAAATAAAATGCATACTGTTCAAAGATGACTACAATGCCAGTTTCCTGGGGTAGATGGTACAGAATAATATTTTTTACAGCAGATCATTAATCTTGTTGTTCCTTACTGTTTTAGTCTGATCACTCAGTCTTTCTTGCACTATTTATTTGAGTGGATTCATGAAGTCCAGAGATGCTTGTTTCATTTAAGTTTACTATGAGATTTTTACACCCTGTGGAGAATTCTCTGGTTGTCATTATAAAATACACTTTTATTCACCCCAAGCAGAATGGTCCTGTAACACCCCATTGCCTTTTCTAATTTCTAGAGTTTCTTTTTCATTCTTACAACATCTTTAATAGCATCATTCTTGAACCCCATTGACTCACGGAGAGCAGAATCATTTTGTTTGGGAGATTCCAGATGTATTTCCTGCATCTCACTCCCTGATAAAGAGTCTTGTCTGAGCCCAAATGTGCCTGGCCTCTCACAAAGCATTTGGCTACCACTGTACTGGGGAGATGGTTACTGCGTTCACAAGGTACTGGAAATTTCTACTGTCCCATTAACTCCCCTATTTGTATCTTAGAACTCTATTTTCTAGTATTCCGACTCTGCAATTTGTTGCCATTTCCCCACAGAGAAAAGTATGGAGTCAGCGACTGATATTTAAAAAAAAAAAAAAAAAGTGGTAGCAAAGCAATTGCTCTCATTTGGAATTAAAAATATTTGACTAAATTTTATAAGAGCACTCATCTGGTAGCATTAGAGCCAATTACTCATGTTCATGTTGAATGGGCCTTCCCAATTCAAGCTGTGCAGTAACTCTCTTTTTGAATGAAGGTAAACACATCTTTGTAGTAAGTTGGAGGATCTAAGTTTTAACTCTTCCTGTGCCAGTCTGAAGGCTGGACTGATATAAAATGTAATGTGCTTAGTTGTTCAGTTGTGTCAGACTCTTTGTGACACCATGAACTGTAACCCGCTAGGTTCCTCTGTCCATGGGGATTCTCCTAGGCAAGAATACTAGAGTGGGTTGCCATGCCCTCCTGCAGGGGATCTTCTCAACCCAGGTATCAAACCCAGGTCTCCTGCATAGCAGGCGAATTCTTTACTGTCTGAGTCACCAAGGAAGTCCATAAAATGTAATAGCAGTTTGAATATAAAAAATGAAGTGAGGTGAAAGTCGCTCAGTCCTATCCAACTCTTTGCAACCTCATGGACTATACAGTCCATGGAATTCTCCAGGCCAGAATACTGGAGTGGGTATCCTTTTGCTTCTCTAGGGGATCTTCCCAACCCAGGGACTGAATCCAGGTCTCCTGCATTACAAGCAGATTCTTTACCAGCTGAGCCACAAAGGAAGCCCAAATAGTTAAAAAAAAAAAAAAAAAGTAGGCATTTAATTTTTATAAGGGGAAAAATTCAGATAGCAGGGTCTACTGACAGATGGTGTCACATATTTATTTCATCTTTGGTGTATTTGCTCTTTTGCAAGGGTTTAAATCACAGTGCAGCCTAGGTTAGAATGATTTGGAGATTGGTTTTGTCCCAGAATTAAATATTTGCTAGGAGAATGAGAGAGAAAGCTAGTTTTATTGGGTTTTTATTTTCTGTTCTTTCAGATCTAAGCTCCAACCACCTTGAATCCATATTTTGTTTTAAGGGTCTGAATTTTATGGAGATCATGAAGGAGGCCTTGTGCTTTATGGTTTCTTACAGTGTTTGACCAGTAAGATCTCATGGCAGGACATCAGGAGGGTAGAAGGTAGACTTTTATGTCCCCTGGCTCCCTTCCTGGCAGGCTGGCCCTGAGATAGCTGTGTTTTTTCAAGGAATGTCCTTTCATGACCCTCCCTACAAGACTCTCTCCATTTAGTGCTGGGGACCTCTTTTCCTCTCCTTCTTCTGCCTTAGAGGTGACGTGACTAGTTTTGTGGTTCTGTACAATCCCTTGTAATTTTCTTATAAATATGAGGGTGCTATTTTCTGTAGAGACCTTGAGTGATTCACGAGAGTTAATTAACAGGTTTTAGTAGGTGGGCTATGTGTTTGTCTTATCTCTAAGCTTAAGGTGAGGGAGTCTATTAATCATATACAACCTCCAACCTTTAAGACAAATGGATTTGCAATACAAACGGCGACTAACATGAATAGTGAGTGGAGACTGATAAGGAGAGGCAAGAATGTATATATGTGTAATATTTAAGGATGATTGATATTCAGTTGATAGGCCTTCATGCAACCATATAGCTGCTTATAAATGACTTTCACTTTAATTGCCAGGAATTTGTAGTATTGAAAAGTGTTTTGAATATTACCCTAGTTTCACTGATACATATTTTTATTAATATTATTCATATGGATAAATTGATAACTTGGTATACTGTTTTTTCATCTGAAGATTGACAGAGAAGAGCTTTAATGAAGCTTCAGGAAGCTATAGCTTTCAATAGCACTCAACTTGGTTCAGCATCCATGTGTAAGAAAAAATCCACTTGCAAAATATATTACATGTGAACTGAAAAAAAAGTAAGCCATAATAGCTTTATCATGAAACTCCCAATACTTCACACTTATAGAGAGATTTCTATGAACTAGGCAGTCACTTGCATCCATCATGAGCAATCTCTTATTTAATCCTTCTCAACAAATGCTGAATACTATTATATTCAAGTTTTTCAGTAAAAGAATATAGGGCTTAGATAAGCTTAACTTGCCCCCAAACATGCATTTAATTGGCATCTAATTGGACTTTGATCTGAGGACTCTCCAGTTTCAAAGCCTAAGTTCTCAACCATTACAAAAAACTGCTTCCCTGAACTTTTCTACAGCTTCAAGCAATTCTTATGTTTTTGTACAACAGTGATCAAAAAAATTTTAATGATCATTAATTAAAGTAGGAAGAATTACTTGTAATTGCATTAGTATATGCTTATTTCTTGACATTGTCACTTAAATTGGCTCAGTAGATGCTTTTATAATTCCTATTAAATATAAGATATGGAGTCCCAGCACAAACTGAAGGGGCAGCTGTGGGAATGTTAGGACACATGTGAGGAGAATTATAATAAAATAATTGGCAGAATTATTTAATTAAAAATCTGTACTCAGAAGGGAAATTAGATATTGTTTGGTCCAATCCCTTCTTTTATATAATAATGAAATGGAAACTTAAGATAGTTCAGTGGCCTCCCAAAGGGCACTGTGAAAATATATGAGGACAGTTGGTAAGAAAAGGCTTCCTACAATGATTCCATTAAAACAGAAACCAATTTATTTTAATAAGCTTAAAAGAAAAGAGATTTTAACAAATGAGGGTAAATATCACTAAATTAGTACCTTTGATTTTCCTCTACTCCCACTTTTATAATTAACATACTATACTCTATAAGGTTAAGGTGTTCAGCATAATTTGACTCACACGTATTGTGAACTGATTACTACAATAAGTTAGTTAATATCTATCATCTCATACAGGTACAGAAAAAGGAAAAGAATAAAAAAAGTTTCTTTTCTCATGATGAGAACTTGTTAAGATTTACAGTCTTAACATTCTATAAATAGATCATACAGCAGTGTTAACTGCAATCACCATTGGTATGTTAAATCCTTAGTACTGATTTATTTTATAACTGGAAGTGTATACCTTTGACCACCTTCATCCAATTTCCCTTCCCCTCACCTACCTCCTCTGATAACCACAAATCTTATCTCTTTTTTAAGAGCTTTTTTCTTTTTTTAGATTTCAAATAGAAATTAATTACAGTATTTATCTTTTTTTGATTTATTTACTTAGCATCATGCCCTCAAGGTCCATCCACGTTGTCACAAATGGCATCTGCTGATAGACTCTTAGGTTGCTTCCATGTCTTTGCTAATATAAATAATGCTATTATGAACAAGTGGGTGTGGAAAACTCTTAGTCATCATGACCTGGTTTCCTTCGGATGAATACCCAAAAGTGGAACTGATGGATCGTATGGTGGTGGTAGTTTTATTCACTGTCATGGCTGACTGTTTGCAACCCTATGAACTGTAAGCTGCCAGGCTCCTCTGTCCACAGGGTTCTCCAGACAAGAATCCTGGAGTGGGTTGCCATTTCCTTCTCCAGGAGATCCTCCCAGCCCAGGGATAGAACCTGGGTCTCCTGCACTGCAGGTTGACTTGACGGAGCCACCAGAGAAGCCTTGGATCATATGATAGTTTTATTTATTTATATTTTTAATGAATATCCACACCATTTTCCATAGTGCCTGTACCAATTGCAATACCTCTATAAGGGCAAAAGGTTTTCCCTTTCTCCACAACCTCACCAGCATTTATTATATCTTGTCTTTTTTATGAGAGCCATTCTAACAGACCTAAGGTGATAGCTCCTTGTGGCCTTGATTTGCATTTCCCTAATGATTAGTGATTAGTGATGTTTAGCACCTTTTTGTGTACCTGTTGGCCATTTATATATCTTTATTGAAAAATGTCTTTTCAGGTCCTTTGCCTGTTTCTAACTTGGATTATTTGATTTGTTGCTATTGAGTTTTTTTTAATATATCTTGGATATTAGCCCCTAGTCAGATATATCTTACGCAAATATTTTTTCCCACTCTGCAGGTTTTTTTTTCCCCACTTTGTTTGTTATTTCTCTTGCTGTGCTTAAGTGTTTAACAAGTTTTTTTTTTTTTTTTTATGGAGCATTTAAGATTTTCTGTACATAAAATAATGCTATGTGCAAATAGAGACAGTTTTACTTTGTTCTTTACAAATCTGATCCCTTTATTTTTCTTTTTCTTGCCTAATTGCTCTAGCTAGGATTTACAGTACTATATTGTATAGGAATGGTGTGACTGGGCATCCTTCTCCAATTTTTTTTAATTAATGAAATTTACTTTCTAGATAAAACTGTGAGCCAGTTTATAGAAAAAGGCAAATGAGATGTTTATTTTTTGTTAAACTTTGATGACATGGTTATAAATATACTTTTTATTAAATTATATATATGTGTTTTATCAATTTTCCTTTAACATTAAATTTATTACTCTTTTGAAGCACCTACTCTGTTATTATTTATGAGGATTTATTTTCTCAGTTGTTAAATAATAGGGTGCTACCTAACCTGAATTTTTCATTAATCTAGAATTCAAGAAACAGCAATCACATCCAAAATCCCATTTTGAGACTTCATAAAATGCTGCATCTTTACAAGATTTGATATTTTACTTTGTTATTAATTTGAATTATATTTTAAATATATTGATAAATACAGAAGAGACCTACCTACAGATATTATGCCATAATATGGGGTATAAAGATAGAATCTATTATTATGTGTGAAGGGGTGTGTAAATAGAAGCTAATTTTAAAATCGGGATCGGGATTGGGAATACATGTAAATCCATGGCTGACTCATATCAATGTATGACAAAACCCACTGGAAAAAAAAATAATAATAATAAAAATTAAAAAAAAAGTGGCTAGTCAGTGATGTATATTTTTATTCATAATATTTTAAACCCCTTTATTGAAAAATGGTTAACATTCAAAAAGCTGTACATATTTAATGCATACAGCTTACCATGTTTGGAGATAAGTGTATGCATGCGTGTGTGCTAAGCTGCTTTAGTCATGTCTGACTCTCTGTGACCCTGTGGGCTGTAGCCCACCAAGCTACTCTGTCCAAGGGTTTCTCCATGCAAGAATACTAGAGGGTGTTGCTGTGCCTTCCATGACTACAACTTATACTATAAACATATTCCTCCTGTTCAGAATTTACCTTCCCTGTTCTTTAACATGTTGTTTGTGATAAGAAAGCGTAACATGAGATCTACTCTTGTAGTAAATTTTAAGTATGCAATATAATGTTGTTAACTATAGACTCTGTGTTATGTGGTAGATCTCTAGGACATATTTATGTTGAAAAGCTGAGTTCTTGTGTCCTTTGAGTAATATTTCCTCTTTTCTCCTTCACTTCAGCCCCTGGCAACCACCATTCTACTCTCTGTTTCCATGTGTCTGACTAATTTAGATTCCTCATATAAGCGGTACCATATAGGTTTGTCCTTCTGTGTCTGGCTTATTTCATTTAACGAGCATAATGTCCTCCAGGTTCATCTATGTTTTCACAAAAGCCAGTATATCTTTCTTTTTTAAGGCTGAGTGATTTTCCATTATGTATGTACCATGTTTTCCTAATTGATGGACATTAGTTTGCTTCCATGTCTTGGCTATTGTGAATAACATATACGATATTTGTTTCTTCATGTGAATTTGTCACTGTAAGGACTTGAAAATGTTTTATTGGATAATAAGGATGCCTTTAAGAGTATGTGTCCTATAAATTAGATCATTTCGTAAATATTGTGTGTTTACTATTTATACCACAGCACTTATGTGCATTTATATACATGTTTGAAATGGGGGTCTTTATAAATCAAAATGTCTATTAAAAATAGAAATTTCAGGTAATTTTATATATTTAAGGATCAAACATTAATTTTTAAAATTGTTCTCAATATGTAGCAATGTCTATTTGTATTTTATCACTGTGTTTCTTTCTATTCCTCAGTATAGTTAATGAGTAAACAGTCTCTATTTTTATAGCTGTTTCTATTGCTTTTGCAAGTACATTGATCATAATGTTTATTAATGTTGACATTGGATAATACTTAGCCTTAATTTTTCTTTTTTTGGCTTAAATTTATAGCAAAAATGTGAAGATATTTAACTATTAATGTTGCTACTAGCAGAAGTTGTTTAATTATATAATACTATGGTTCTCTTTTTCTCTTTCTGAATTCTTTAAAAAAGAAAAACAAAATTAAAATCCTCCAGTATTTTTATGGATGTCAGTTATTCCTCAAAATTTTCAGACTAACATTTACTCAAATGAAGTGTAGGTTTAATATCTTTCATTTCCTTTTAAGATATCAAAGCAAATTTCCCAGAAGCTGAATATCAAATAATGCTACATAGTTTCTTTATTTCATTTCCTCTCTTTAGTGTTTTTCAAGGATGTAGGTATATATACACCTTAGTGTATGTGTGCACAAACATGGACACACTCATGTAATATACACATGGAATAATGTACTAAAACATCTCTGACTTGCTTTTAAGTCCATTGATTTTGGAAATAAAATTTGTTTGTAGCATGGCTGTGACTGACTGTCAAGGAACATTTTGAGTGAAAATGTTGCCAATCTAGACTATTATTTTTATTTGAACTCTCACCATTGCGCTGCTCATAATCTTATTTTTTATATACAACGAAAACAGCAGACCTGACCTTGGAGCAAGTCCATTCTATTTCTGTTGCAGCAAATTCTCTCCTCATTCCTGCCAGCTCATAGAGTATTCATAAAGTATGTTTCATATTCTTACCAATGACTCATAAATATAGGGAGAAAAGGAAGTCAGAAGATAGCAGGTCTCTTCCAGGGGCGTGACCTACGGCCCAGAGGGGCACTCAGTCATGCATTTTGACTTTGGTAATTGAATGCTATATCCATTTCACTGCCACATTCTCAATAAAAAAATGTAGCATCATAGCCAAACATTCATTGGATGAAATTGCTAAGTCTTTTAAATAACCTCACACCAAGGAATAAATGTATCAGATAAAAATAAAACTAGTGATCCTGATTTTGCTCTTCATTATATTTTTATTTCTGAAATGGTAATTTCTATATTTTAGCCATGTTCCATTTATTATTAGTGGAAGTGTATTGTGGGAACCTGGGTATTTCTATCAAGGACATAACTGATTCATTTTCAACAGTTAAAAAAAATGCTGATATATATGCTGATATATATATTTTCCCCTTTCATGGCATTATTGAAACCTGTGTGGCTAAACAAATTAACAGCTATTCTCAACAGACTCATTTAGAAGATAGAGCCTGTTCACTGAGCAATAAGAAAGCCATGGGGAATATAAACTGAGGATTTGAGAAAAGAGGCATTTCACAGCTAATTGTTATCAATTGTTAGAAAGCATATTTTATAGAAATAAAAAATAAGATGTATTTTCCTACTGTAACAAACCTACCTTCCTTCCACTTTACTCTATAATTCATCTCCTTCTTGCAACTTATGCCCTTGCTCCTGAAAATTTAGGTAGCAGATAGGGCTTGAACACACAGCCCATAGAGATTGATGGTAGCAGTGGTGGGGCGGAATTTTTGAACTTCTTAGAAGCCCACACAGAAACATAAAAAGGAGCTAGACAGCAAAACCAAAAAGCCATGAACACTTACAATAAATCTAGGTACAAGTTATCCTCAAAAACCTCAAACTTGATGGTAAGGGAAAACCATAAATAGTTACAAATTTTCTTTGCTATCAGAAAGCAAAGCAGTGCAATAGGGATTATAACAAATCTGAAAACAAGACAACCCCTACAGTAGCCAAACCAAGTTTACTGAAAGAGTGGTGGACTAATTTGAGAATGACAGCTGAAATTGAAGAAATTTTGCTCGCTCTGATAGTGAGTGAGCAGATAGGATCCTCAGTTAGACTTGAAGAGGATGAATCAGTCTAAGGTCTGAGAACTGTCAAAACTCCAAGCAAGGCTCCCTTGTAGGACTTGACCCCACACATAAAAGAAACTGTTAAAAGTTGAAAATATGAGCAGGATAGAGGAGAACAGAAATGGAGGAAAGAGAAGTTGCAGATGGGGAGAGAATAGAGACAGGAAAGTTCAGAAAGCAAGGCTGTTATATTCTTTTACTCTGCATGAAAATAAAAGAAGATGGATCTATGTGAAGTTAGAAAAGGTATCTTGAATATGTTTTCAACAAGTTCAGGAGAACTAATTTCTCATGAAGATGAGCATTCAGTGAGTATCAAGGTCAAATTCTATATAAGTTTACTGAAAAAGAGAATAAGGAGCAAAATGCCTTTGCAGACAGTGTGAAATACAGTCATGACTACAAAACAGATTAAAACTGTAACCTGTTCCAAAATTACTAAAAGACATTAAGAAAATGATAGACAAGTAGTCACAATATAAACGATAGTTACAAAAATTTTGATATGAGATACTCAAACATGGGGAATGAACTAGAAATAAAAGAAAACATAATTTCAGAAATGAATACTAATGTAGAAGAAACCTAAGATTGAATAAAGACCAAAAAAATGCTTGTATAACTTATCGATGCATAGTAAATCATCCCCAATTGTAGCAGTTTCAAACAAAAAAACATTTGTTTCACAGTGACTGTAAGTTGGAAATTGTGCATAGTTCAACTAGATGCCTCTAGGTCAGGGTCTCAAAGTGAAATCAACATGTCAGACTTAGTGAAGTCATCTCAAGGCTCAGTAAAAGAGAATCAACGTTCAAGCTTATTCATGTCTCTATTTCAGGTCTCAAGCTCTCATTTCTGGCTGTTGGCTGGACATGGATTCCTTGCTAGGTGGGCCTCTCGAACTAAACAAATGAGGGAGTGAAAGGAAGTAAGGAATGTAGAAGTCACAGCTTTTTTGTGACCTAACCCCAGAATGGCATCCTACTGGTTTGGGTATATTCCATTTATTAAGAGTGATTCCCCAGATGTAGCCTGCACTCCAAAGAAGCATGTGGAATATACAGAGGTGGGGATCAGTGGAAGTGACATTATAGTACCTTACAACAATTGAGAGGCAAAAAATTAAAATGAAAAGTAATGAACAAAGATAAAAAGAGAAAATGATAAGTATTGAAGATACACAAAGAAGATTCAACACATGGCTTACTTAAAGTAGATCATAGATTTTTCTGTATGTATAGATATTTGCTACTTAAAGTCAAATAGTACACAATGAAATAAGAGGGCCACATTTTGGGGAAGACTTGTCTAGCAGATAGTAAAGGTTTGATTAATGTCAATTATTTTGACAGAGATTAGGAAGTAGTTATAAATGGGTATGTTCAGAATTATTCCTGACATTGTAAAGTCCGTTCAGTCATAAATACTAAGCTAAAGCATTCAGAAGAACATATGTTACCATAAGGAGGAAAGGATCAGTCTATGCATATGAGTTTTGTGGGTATAATTGTGTTTTCCTGCATTTGTTGTTGAAAATAGATGTTAATATCTTAGCCCTTAGCTTGGCCTCTATTATTGTTTACTGAAAATGAATGGTGTATGCTGAAGTTTGTCATCATCAGTTCTCTCTAGCTTTGTGTCAATTTTCAATGTGCCAGACAGATATATGCAATACTCACTCAAATTATTTCAGAGTTTTTTTCTATTTCAGAATATATTTATTACGTATTTGATACCGATAGGGATGAGGATGTTGCTGTTAATACGTGCCAGCATATACCACTCTCTCAGCCAGCAAATATTTTACCAAGCTGACTTTGCATCACCAATACTTTTGCAAAATTAGGTTATAAAAAGTCTCATGCAGAATTAGGGCAGTGAGTAAAGCTTAAAGGTATATGAATATATATTAATACATATAATCATTTCATTGACATTAGTCCTAAACTAAAAGGAAGAAAGATGACTGGTTAGAAAAGTAATGAGAAATGTGATCTTTGGAAGAAAGTTATCATCTTTTCCTAAAATTCTTAACAGTGAAGAAAATTAATATAGACATAGAAAATCATAGACTTTAGACTTCAGAGAACAGGTAGTGCTGATGAAAAAGTAACTTAGGATAGCAAAAGTCTGGGCCCCTAATACAGAATAAACTAAAACGGTGAAAGAGGCATAAAAACTGTGGTCCACGGTTTTACTGCAAGAGAAAAAAAGGGGAAAATTTTTCCATTTCAGTAGTTGGCCCTTTGCAAGTCCCTGATTATTAGAATTGCTGGGACTTTAGTGCCCGGACAGGTTATAAAATGAATAGTTTAAAAACATTCTAATTTAAAGTGTGTGTATTTTTTTCTACTTCTTTTGGGCTGGTAGCTTCATTTTCACTCTTTTTTGAATTTTTTTCTCTGTGGAAATCTAGAGGAAATTAAGTCTTTACACAGTGTTCCAAAATTCTGCAGCTAGGTTATTTATCTCTCCCCATTTCTCCATCTCTAGGCACCGCAATAGACATCCATACAGGATGGTTGCAATGGTACTGTGAATTATAAATGAAATTTGAAGTGCTTCTCTGCTTTGAGGAGAAATAGCTGTTCAGGTAATCACTGCTCCTGCTTACAGAAAAGCAGATCAGGATCATGGGACAGTAGATAAGAGATGGCTCTTTGGAAGTTGAATGTGGAGCTGAGCTTTTCTCCATCTACAAGAATGGGGAAAATTATTTTCTCACTAATTTTTTTTAATGTGACTCATTTGTATAATCTTTATTGAATGTGTTACAATATTGCTTTCTATTTAATTTTTTTATTTTTTGGCCACAAAACATGTGTAATCTTATCTCCCTGACTAAGGACAGAACCTGCACCCCCTGCATTGGAAGATTAAGTCTTAACTACTAGACCGTTAGGGAAGTCCTAACACCTCACTCACTGTAGTCCATCGATATTTGACTCCGTTTTTTTCCTAATGTATAAACGTGTCCTCTAAGATATGAGGATTTTGTATAGTTGTTTGCTCTTCATGAGAAGATTCTATCCATCCCTATCTGGGCCCCTTTGGGCTACGATAGCAGAATACAATGGACTGAGTGGCTAATAAACAACAGAAGTTTATTTGTCAGTGTTCTAGAGGCTAAGTCTAAAATTGATGTGCTAGCTGATTCAGTGTCTGGTGAAGGCCAGTTTCCTGGTTCACAGCCATTTTCTTGCTGTGTCCCCACATGACAGAAGAGGTGACAGAGTTCCCTGGGGTTTTTTCATAAAGGCACTAATCCCATTCATGAAAACCCCACCCTCATGGTCTAAAAATCTCCCAGAGGAACCATCTCCTAATATTAACTGTCATATTGGAGAGTAAGATTTCAACATCTGGACCGTGGGCCCAATCAATTTTCTAAAAGTGTCACTTATCACTAGAGTTTTAACTTAAACGTTCCTTGAGGTGCCTTATCCCCAACAGAGTTAACTTCCCTTTCTCCTATATTCAGGCAGTTTATGTTTCTATTTCAAATAATTTATTAAAATTGTAACTAACTGATTCTTCAGCTAACTTTTGATTTCAGGTATTTTGTGCTTGCATGGTCTTATTTAACACCTTATCTATGAGAAACTCCACAAATGTATTTTTGAATGATCACATAAATAATTAAATGACATTTACCAGTTCAGGGACAGGCAGGAAGCTTGCTCTTTGACCAATGGAAGCAGAGTATAGCAAAAAATAAAAATAAGTAATTGATTTTGAATTGGAACTTTGGGTTCCAGTGCTGGCTCTGTGCACTTTTAGCTGTGTACCAGGAAAGACATTCTAAGGGTTAGCTTCAACTGTAACATGAAGACACTTTCTTCACACAGATTTCCTGCTTCTAAAAGCTAATCAGATATCCTAAAATGTTGACAAGGGTTCTTTACAATGAAAAACAATAAATGTATATGGTATAATAGTATAATATTGTCCATGCAACCAGTGACCTGCACAGTTTACAAAGGTTTCTTAATATCCCCCAAAGGTTATATATATAACATATAGAAGAAAGTTTTATATTTTATATATATATATAATATAGAAGAAAAATTATGAAATTTTGCTGTCTTAAATATTAAAATGCTTGAAAGAGCAAAATTATAATAATAATAGTTATAGAAACTTCAAGTTTACAATAGCTTCACATTGCACTTAACCGAATTTCAGAAAGAGTACTGTTAACTTTTAGGTTTCTGGAATTCTCCTCCCAGCCTTCTGTGTACCATGCCAGTTTTCAAGACCAGAGATAAAGTTAGATTTTTTTCCTGAGATAAAATGGTGAATTCTATTTATTTCAGCAAACAATTCTTTGCTATTTCCTTATGCATAATGAGATATTTATGAGATATGAGATAATTATATGAGAAACTATATGAGATAATTAACAAGATAGTAAAAAAGTACAACAGATACTACTTTGAAAATGATCTATTAAAAAAAAAAAGAAAATGATCTATTTATAAAAAGTAGTACAGAAATAGCCATGAGGTAGAGAGAAATTCCTTTCTTGTGCAGGATAATGATCCCAGCCCTGCCCATTAGAGAGTCTCAGAGACAGTGACTGCCTCTGAAAGTAAAGATGCTATAATGGCCTTGGTGGACACCAGGCAATACTGAACTCCACGCTCTGAGGAAGAATCTACTTTTCTTTCTAGACTGTTCTTCATCAAAACTCCCTTTACTAATCTCTTTCCCTCACAGAATGCTATTCAAAGATAGATTAATGATTCAACTGAAACAGATTCCAAAATGGTGACTCTTTAAGCCAAGACTTCTTTGATTTGACTCTGTTCATGGAATTCTCTAGGCAAGCATACTGGAGTGACTAGCCATTTTCTTCTCCAAGGGATCTTCCTGTCCCAGAGACCAAATCCAGATCTCCTGCACTACAGACAGATGCTTTAGCATCTGAGCACCAGGGAAACCAGTTTGACTCCGTAAGGTTTAAAAAATAAGTGAATTTGGTAGGCAGAGAATTCATTCTCAAGTTCACAGTGTTTCCCATGATTCTCTAATATTTCTCTCCACAGTGTAACACATTAGTTACCTGCCTTGTCCCTAAGTCAACTATTTCTTTACCTGATATTCTCAATTTTAACAGTGACAATCTGTTTAAAGGGGCAAACAAAAGCCCAGGACCAGATGGCTTCACAGCTGAATTCTACCAAAAATTTAGAGAAGAGCTAACACCTATCTTACTCAAACTCTTCCAGAAAATTGCAGAAGAAGGTAAGCTTCCAAACTCATTCTATGAGGCCACCATCACCCTAATTCCAAAACCAGACAAAGATGCCACAAAAAAAGAAAACTACAGGCCAATATCACTGATGAACATAGATGCAAAAATCCTTAACAAAATTCTAGCAACAGAATCCAACAACGTATTAAAAAAATCATACACCATGACCAAGTGGGCTTTATCCCAGGAATGCAAGGATTCTTTAATATCTGCAAATCAATCAATGTAATACACCACATTAACAAATTGAAAGGGGGGAACTTTAATTTAAAAAGGGTAATTTTAAAGGCAGAACTAAAATTTCAGTGACTTATTGGCTAGGGTATGTACTTTTGTCTTGAAACAGCATTTGTATTTTCAAATGTCACATCAGAATAGGTAACCATCTATTAATTCATTTGGCCAGAAACTAACACGAAAGTAAGTCCTGCAGATATCACAAAGGATATACACTAGAGAATCCAAACTTCTATGTGGCTTCCAAAATGGCTCATTAATAAAAAATCTGCCTGCAATGTAGGAGACATGGGTTCAATCCCAGGGTCAGGAAGATCCCCTGAGAAGGAGATGGTTACCCACTCTGGTGTTCTCACCTGGGTAATCCCCTGGACAGAAGAGCCTGGTGGGCTATAGTCCATGGGGCTGCAAGAGAGTCAGACATGACTTGGCAACTAAACAATAACAAAGAAATATTTAGAATCAGGTCAGTGGTGTAGGGCAGGTACTGGGCACTGGGAAGGGATATGAGAAGAAGGGGTAGGCTAGTCAGTATTTTTGACTTCTAGTCTTTGCTTTGCCTACCTTCAAAAATCAGTAGGAAGATAAATATGAAACAGTTTTATTGGGTGAAAGGACTGTCCATGACTGATTCAGGCAGAAGGGCAGTAGAGAGGAGGAACCCCGTCTGTACGTGGTGAAGGCAAGCAGAGTATAGATAAGGATCTGGGTGAGAATTACTTTAATATTCTACCTCTAAGTTGGAAAACCATTATAAGAGAGCATAGAAAATGCAGCACATGGATGTCTGATAGCAGCTTTATTAACAATTGTCCAAACTTGGAAGCAACCATGATGTCCTTTAGTGAATGGATAAGTAAACTGTGGTACATCCAGACAATGAAATATTATTCAATGACAAAAAGAAATGAGCTATCAAGCCATGAAAAGACATGGAGGAAACAAGTGCATATTAATCAGGGAAAGAAGCCAATCTGATAAGGCTACATGCCATATGATTCCAAGTATATTACATTCTGGCAAAGGCAAAACTGTGGAGACAGTAAAAAGATCAGGGTTTTCAGAAGGATGGAAGAGGAAGGCGTGATGAATAAGTGGAACATAGAGGATTTTTCTGGAAGTGAAAATGTAGGTAGATACTGTAATACTTTTGTCCACACCCATAGAATGTATAACATCAAGAGTGAAGCCTAAGGTAAACTGTGGACTTTGGGAAATAATTATGGATGGATGTAGCCTCATCTTTGGGAACAAAGGTAACTTTCTGGTGAGTGATGATAATGAGGGAGGCCATGCATGTATGAGGGCTGGGATTATGTGGGGGAACCTTGGTACTTTCCTATCAGTTTTGTTATAAACTTAAAACTGTTCCCCCAAAAGGAAGTCCTAAAAAAGGGGGGATGATGGCCCTTGGTGTGCACCTGTCCATCTCCAGTCTCTCTGCTCAGATGGTACCACTGTCATTCTTGGATTCTCATCAAGCTCTCCCTTCCTGGATCTCCAGTTCTCTTTTCTCATGTAAACCTCTCTATTGGTTTGTTTATCTTTCTCTTAGAACGAAACCTTTAAAAACTTATTGTGATAAGTGTATAAATGATACATTTTTGAGCTTTTGTATTTCTGAAAGTTCCTTTTTTTTCCCTGGAATTCCTATTACACAGACCATGGACCTTCTCTATTGATTCTCTAATTTTCTTTCTTTACACTACCATTTTCCATTTTTCTGTTGATTCTGGGATGTTTTCTTTATTTTCCAATTCTTCTACTATTTAAAAAGTATTTTCTTTTCAGCTGTCATGTTTTTAAACTCCAAGAGTTCCTTTTTGTTTTCTGAATATTCATTTTTTTCTAATATCCTATTCATTTTTCCTGCAAGTGCAAAATCTTCTCTTATCTCTATGGGAATATAAGCACTTTATAAGATTTTTATAAAATTGTTCTTCTCCCTGCATTGATTTCTGTTCTTTCAAGTCACTTTATATCTGTATGTCTTAGTTTTTATTTTACATGTTAGAAACATTCATTTGCTTTTTGGAAAAATATATGAAAATTAAAAGACAGTTGTAAGTCATATAGCTGATAAAGGACTTCTATCCAGAATATAGCATGACCTCTTAAAACTCAAATAATAAAACAAAACAAAAGTGGACAAATTTTTGAACTGATATTTTCCACAGAAAAATATGCATGAATGATAAATACTCTCAGGAAGAGATGATCAACATTACTGCTGCTGCTGCTGCTAAGTCACTTCAGTCGTGTCCGACTCTGTGTGACCCCATAGACGGCAGCCCACCAGGCTCCCCCATCCCTGGGATTCTCCAGGCAAAAACACTGGAGTGGGTTGCCAGTTCCTTCTCTGAGTCATTAGGGAGATGTAAATTAAAGCCAAAATGAGGTACACTGCACACCCACTATAATAACCATAATAAAATAGGTTGACTATGCCAATCTACTTCAAGAGAGTGTGAAGAAAAATCCACTCTAACTTATTCCAATTTGGAAAATGATTTGGTTGCGTCTTAAAAATTTAAACATTCACTTACCATGTGACCTAGTCACTCCACTCCTAAGTTTGCACCCTAGAGAAATGAAAACCTATATCCATATAAAGATTTTTATTGTAGTAGTTAAAACCTGGGAGTTACCCAAATATCCATCAATGAATAAACAGAAAAGTTGTGGTATATCCATACAATGGAATACTGCTCAGCAATAAAGATGACTGACCACTGATGTACCTAACAGTGTTGATGAATCTCTTATCCTGAGAGAAAGAGACAGAGAATCTGTGCTGTATTGCTCCACTTATGTATAAAATGCAAACTAATCAATAATGACAGAAAGGAGATGATTTGATATAGGAGGGGAGGGCCTTGAGAGTGGATTAAAAAGGAGAAACTTTTATGGGTTATAACGAAAGTTTACGGTTGTGTTGATTACATAGGTTTATAAAAATATCACATCAAGTTATTGCTTTAAACGTGCAATTTTGAATGTAAAATACACATATATAAAAACATAAAGCTATTTAATGAAAAAACTGTCTTCATTAGCCTGAGTCTCTACCTCAGCTCTCAGTTCTCAAAATATTTATCACTTTCTGAACTAATATTATCCTGCCTTATTTATTATAACTTTATAAAAAAATGCACAATTGTTAAAGCAGACCATCTACCAGACATTTTGGATATTTCTGGATCTTACACTTTCAAATTAAGTATAAAATTAGTTTGTTATATCTCATAAAAATTCTTGAGGTAGGTTCTACTTTAATTTTAGAAAAGCTGATGGCCTTACTGTCATGAATATTCCTCTCCATAATAATAATTTTCCTATCAAATTATTTTGATTTTCAAGCATATTGTTCACTAGTATTTTATGATTATTTTTCCATAATGATTTGTTTTCCTCTTGTTATATTCCTAGTCAGTTTCTTAAAGATTTTTCTGATATAATGGATATTTGTCTTCTAATTCTATCCTTTTTGTTGTTATTGCTGCTGACTCTATTTCATTGACCTTTGTTTATTAATCTAGCTTTCAGTGAAACAATGAACTCTAATAATGACTCCAATAATTAATCAGCAAAAAGACAATCTTATATCCAATAATTAAAACCAAAATAAAGTTTGTTAATTTTTTTTAATAATCTGGAAAGATGACATTGTATGAGAATTATCTATTCCTTGGTGATTTCGCCAAAATCACAATTAGCTTCACCAGGTGAATACTGGGACATTGAGAATTGATGATTTTTATTAAAGATTCTTTATAGCATTTAAGTTGGATATTTTTTTCTGATATCACTTTGATAATTATATTTTCTCTAGAAAGAAAGTTCATTTTATCTATGTTTTCAAAATTTTTAAGCAGAAAATTGTCCCTAAAATCATCTTGTAAAGACAAAAGACAGTATGAAGATATTATCATTTTTCAAAATTAACTTCAATAAAATGAAATATTTAAAATTTTGTCTTAATTCCATTAACATTTTCAACAGAACAGCTTTTTTGGTTAAATAATTTTAATATTTGCTTACTGTGTCATTTATTCTATTAGCAGTTATTTTCCTAGATTCTTGAATTTATTCTAGTAACAGATTTTTCCTAGATTCTTGAATTGAATGCTGAGCTATTTTTTTTTAAACTCTCTTTTTAAATGAATGCAATTAAGGTGAAAATTTAACTTGTCCCTGAGTGTGCTAAGGACAATCTCAAAACAGATATGTATATAGTACCATTTAGCCATTTCATAGCCATACTGTGGCATTGGCAAGGACAAATACTCCCATTTTTCACTGGGCAGACATGCTGTGAAGGGTTCAGTGCTTCTCTTTTATTAGTCACACATTTGTGAATTTTCAAGCTGGAAAAAGTGTTCCATAACCACTGACTCACTGGCTGTCTGATCAGTGCTCTGAATATGAGTATGTATTGAAAGTGCAACTAGACACAACAACGAAATCTCCAAGGCAAGTTCATGTGTGGAAATGCTCTTTAAAATAATTTAATCCCAGTCCTTCTTGGGATTTTGGTTATGAGCAAGGACTTTATTATGAAAAAACATCCTTCAGGGTTTAATTCTCTTTGCATCTCATATGAGGTATGTTGTAGGACACAATTTGATTTTCCTTCTTGGATCAGGTTAGCTGCGGACAAGATGGAGTCCTGACTTGGGTCTTCTTGAATCTTCATGTGCACAGAATTTCCCTGGTAGCTCAGCTGGTATAGAAACCACCTGCAATGCAGGAGTCCCCAGTTTGATTCCTGGGTCCTGGGTCAGGAAGATCCCCTGGAAAAGGGATAGGCCACCCATTCCAGTATTCTTGGGCTTCCCTTGTGGCTCAACTGGTAAAGAATCCACCTACAATGTGGGAAACCTGGTTTTGATCCCTGTGTTGGGAAGATTCCCTGGAGAAGGGAAAGGTTACCCACTCCAGTATTCTGGTCTGGAGAATTTCATGGACTGTATAGTCCATGGAGTCGCAAAGAGTCAGAAACAGAGTGACTTTCACTTTCATGTGCACAATATCTGAATTCACTCTGAGAACTGGATAAACAGAAACTTAAGATTTGGGTGGAAGAGTCAGGATGACATTATGAGATTAGGCTTGAACTTCCCCGTCATCTCTAAACACAGTAAGGAAAGGCAATTTTTAAATAACAAGAAAATTATTAAGAATGCTAAACTCAAAACAAAATTATCTCCGTTGACCAGAAAAGGAACAGAAGTTCAGAGTAGTAAGTTAGTAATTAGGGACTGGAGCCAGGGCCCGCTGTGCTCTGAGTCTGGATGAAGCTAGGCTTTGCCTCTTGCAGGGCAATGGGAGCCAGAGCTCCACGTGCATGGCTGGAGAGCAGAGTCAAGTTAATTGCATGAAAGCGGGGACAGGTGCAGCGCCCACTAGCCTATGAAATATGGTCAAAAGAAAGCTGTGGCTCCTGCCTGGGACTCCAGCTTCTGGACATGTGCCTATCTGCAGTGTTGAACGATTCAGACAAAGTCTTAAAACACAATTGTAAAGTAAGTCACTGTGCATTTAGTGACTGATTTTGAGATGGACCCATGTTAATGAGAGAACTGGAACCTTGAACCTTTATAAAAATTGGTCCTGAGTTAAAATTTTCTTGGGAACCAGGCTGTATCTCTGAAAAATGGGATTTCTTTGGCAACCAAAACCAGATTCTCCTATATTGAGGTAAGAGGGATGGAAGGAGAGTTGTTCCAGAGAGTAAGGTTTATGCCTTTGCCCCAGGCAGAATCCAGGAAATAGCTATGCAGCTCATCAAGGGCCACAGAAATGAGTTTTTAGATAGGCCATAGAAATATCCAAGCCTTGGTCTATGTTGTGGACATAGCAGAGATTTTCCAGACTCACAGAGGCCAGAAAGACAAAAGTGACCTTGAGATCAGTGATAGATGGTTGTGTGGGATGATGACATTCAAGGGATACTGATGAACAGTCACCTCCCCATCCTCCCACATGCTTTACATCTGACTTAGGTGAGCCCCTTAGACACAATCCCATACAAAAGGAATATTCCCATTTGATTGACATTAATTTTCCTGTTCTGGCACATTATGAGTTTAAAATAGAAATTATGTAGGATTACAGAAAAATGTTATCTGTCTTGATTCATACCAGATTCCAATATAAATAATTCAGCCTGGTAAAATATGTTGCTATGTTACTATGAAGTTTGTGAAATGAACAGGGAAGCCCCCCAAGCTAACCAAATAAGAGTACTACAGGTCCAGCCATGCCATTCAAGCTCCTCTCTGTCCTGCATGGAGTTTGGCACCATCTATTAGTCGTTGTTTCTCTGGCTTAAGCTTTGATGTGAATGTCTCCGGTCCTCTGACTGGCTGAGATTCCAGAGTGGGAGCAAAGGCAGACATTCAAGTTATGTGCTCCTGATGAGGTCCCTTTTTGTTGCTGTGGGGAACTTTTTTTTTCTTTCACATCTTCTTTTCCTAAAAAACAGAGGTTTCCTTCAGGTTAGCCATTCTCTCACCATCTTTTTTGAGGTGGTGTTAAGGAGAATAATCAATTTATAGGATATGGCAACCTACTCCTGTATCCTTGCCTGGAGAATCCTATGGACAGAGGAGCCTGGTGGGCTACTGTTCATGGGGTTGCACAGACTCGGACACGACGGAAGCAACTTAGCATGCATGCATGCATTGGAGAAGGAAATGGTAACCCACTCCAGTGTTCTTGACTGGAGAATCCCAGGGACAGAGGAGTCTGGTGGGGCTGCCGTCTATGGGGTCTCACAGAGTCGGACATGACTGAAGCGACTTAGCAGCAGCAGCAGAAATCTTCAAGGGGCTGATGATTTCCAGGGATGCCTTTTCCAAGTAATTTGAATAAAAAGGCCACACTGATTATACTGACATTAGACTTGATACAGCGTTCCACTCGCCTCTTTCAGCCTAAATCCAGAATCCTTTCTGACTACTTCCAAGTTTGCCTAAAATAAAAATAAAATTGATCTCTGTAAGGAGCCTCACAGATATTTTAACTTATCTGACAATTATAATTTAACAAACCAATAAACAAGAGGGAGACTAAAGGAGCTCAGTAAGACTTTTTAAATCTTGAGTCATCCTACATTTTCATTTTTGTAAGATGATGTTCAAATAATTAATTGGAAACAGGTTGTTAAAATGTGCCAGAAGATGAACTTTTAAGGAAAAAATACTTTTATTTATTTATTTTTTTTCAATTTCTTGTGTCGTTACCAGGGAAAAAGGAACTTTTTTAATTCCCAAATTCTGAGAAGGGCTTCCCAGGTGGCACTACTGTAAAGAATCTACCTGCCAATGCAGGAGACACAGGAGACATGGGTTCCATCCCTGGGTCTGGGGATCCCCTAGAGTAGAAAATGGCAACCCACTCCAGTATTTTGCCTGGAAAATTCTGTGAGCAGAGGAGCCTGGTGGACTACAGGACATGGGTCCACAAAGAGTCAGACATGACTGAGCATTCTGTGAAGGGAAAGACGATGGTATATTTCTAAAGCCTGAGCAAGCATGTGTACGATGGAGAGGGGAGGAAAATATTTTGTGTTTCAGGTTCAAAGAAAGAATTTAAGTTCAACTGATCAGAAAGATGGTGGATGAAGGCTGGTGCTTGGAGTTGTGAAAGTGAAAACTCAGGTGTGTCCCACTCTTTGGGATCCCATGGACTATAGCCTGCCATGCTCCTCTGTCCATGAAATTCTCCAGGCAAGAATACTGGAGGGAGTTGCCATTTCCTTCTCCAAGGGATCTTCCCAACCCAGGGATCAAACCTGAGTCTGCTGTACTGCAGGCAGATTCTTTACAGGCAGATTGGAATCGGGAAGTAAAGTTCTCAGTTCTCAAGATGGTCAGGTAGGGAGTTGGTATCAGATATTAGAATGATCCAAGCAATCACAGACACAGCAGCAATAAGAATGACTGACTAAAGATGAGAAGTCTACCTGAAGATATTCTGACAAAATAAGCCCCAAGATGCTTAAAAAATCCTGGAAAGAGAGAGGTGTTCACCAAGAATGACTAGTATGAATGACTTGTCAACTTTAGTAAGCACAGACACAGAGCTAGATTTGGAAACATAGACTTACATTTAGAAAAATAAAGCAACATTAAGTATTTGTGCACATTCATACTTAAGATAAACAGAAAATAAGATATCAGGAAAATGTTAAAAATGTCTAATGAAAAACTACATTTTTCCAAAAAACTAATTTTATAGCTATAAATTTTGTCTCAGTGACATGTTAATTTCTCAGCTTTCAGTTTCTTGGAAAATTTCTTTGAGCTTAAAATCTCTTATTTAACCTTCAGTTGTACTTTTATTTCTGTAATAGTTCTGTAAGCATTTTGAAATCCTCATCCTTCTTAAAAATTTCTGAGGTCTTAAAATTGAATAATAAACCACTAAGGGTAACTGGATATACACAGTGCCTTCTATGATAAAATGTTTGAATGTGTTTATTTAGCAATGAATAACATAACCCGAAACTGGAAAACTTCTAAAAGAAAACACGGGGAAATTTTCACGCCATTTTTAGCAGTGATTTCTTGGATATGACATGGAAAGCACAGAAAACAAAATTAGAAATAGAGAAGTGGGACTGCATCAGACTGAAAAGCTTCTTTCTACATAGGAAACAATCAACGAAATGAAAAAGTGGCCTTTTGGAAGGTCATATTGCATGGGAGAAAATACTTGCAAGTCATATATCTAACAGTTCAAAAGCATCAATTCTTCAGTGCTCAGCCTTCTTCACAGTCCAGCTCTCACATCCATACATGACCACTGGAAAAACCATAGCCTTGACTAGACAAACCTTTGTTGGCAAAGTAACATCTCTGCTTTTTAATATTGTATCTAGGTTGGTCATAACTTTTCTTCCAAAGAGTAAGCGTCTTTTAATTTCATGGCTGCAATCACTATCTGCAGTGATTTTGGAGCCCCAAAAATAAAGTCTGACACTGCTTCCACTGTTTCCCCATCTGGAGTTGGTGATGGACAGGGAGGCCTGGCGTGCTGTGATTCATGGGTTCACAATGAGTTGGACATGACTGAGTGACTGAACTGAACTGAACATATATCTAACAAGAGGTTACTATGCTTTCCTTGGAAAGAAAGTTGTGACAAACCTAGACAGTATATTAAAAGGCAGAGATATAATTTTGCTGACAAACGCCTGTATAGTCAAAGCTATGGTTTTGCCAGTAGTCATGTATGAATGGGAGAGTTGGACCATAAAGAAGGCTGAGTGCCAAAGAATTGATGCTTCCAATTGTGGTGTTGGGGAAGACTCTTGAGAGTCCCTTGGTCTGCTAGGAGATCAAACCAGTCAATTCTAAAGGAAATCAACCCTGAATATTCATTGGAAAGACTGACACTGAAGACGAAGCTCTAATACTTTGACCACCTGATGTGAAGAGCTGACTCATTGGAAGAAACCCTGATGCTGGGAAAAATGGAGGCAAAAGGAGAAGGGGGAGGCAGAGGATGAGATAGATAGCATCACTGACAATTAACATGAATTTGAGCAAACTTTGGGAGATAGTGGAGGACAGAGGAGCCTGACGTTCTGCAGTCCATGGGGTCACAAAGAGTTGGACACCACTTAGTGACTGAACAACAATAAAATGAAAAATATAGGGCTTCTCCAGTGGTTCAGTGGTAAAGAATCTGCCTGCAATGTAGGAAACACAGAATGCAGGAAATTCAGGTTTGATCCCTCATCCCCTGGAGAAGGAAATGGCAACCCACTCCAGTATCCTTGTCTAGGAAATCCATGGACTGAGGAGCCTGGCAGGTTACAGTCCATGGGGTCACAGAAGAGTCAGACACTACTGACTAAATAACAACAAGCATGCAAAATATATAGGAACTCCTGCAATTTACTAACAAAAGGCTCAGTTAAAAATGAGGAAAAGGCTTGAATAGACATTTCTCCAAAGAAAACATATGAAGCTAATAAGTGTATAGAAAGAAGATCAACATCACTCATCATCAAGGAAATGCAGATCAAAACAATTAGATATCATCTCTCACCTATTAGGGTGGCTGTTATAAAAACAAACAAAACACAAAACATAGCCAGTGTTGTAGATGTCATGTAGACATTAGAACCCTTGCCCACTGTTGGTTAAAATGTAAAATAATGTGTGTGTGTGTGGGTTTTAGTCACTTAGTCTTGTCTGACTCTGTGACTCTGCGGACTGTAGCCCCACTTGTCTCCTTTGCCTGTGGAATTCTCCAGCCAAGAATACTGGAGTGGGTTGCCATTTCTTTCTCCAGTAAAATAATATAGGTACTATGGAAATCAATATAGAGGTTCCTTAAAAAAATTAAAATGGAAACACTGTGATCCAACAGTCTCACTTTTGGGCACTTCTCTAAAAGAACTGAAATCAGGATTGCAAAGAGCAATTTGCATTCTCATGTTCATTGCAATATTATTTACAATAACCAAGATATATAAACAACTTTGTCTATCAACACATAAAGAAAATACAATATATACAAACAATAAAATATTATTCACCTTCAAAAATGAAGGCAATCCTGTCATATTTGACATGTGTGAACCTTGAGGACATAAGGCTAAATGAAATAAGCCAGTCACAGAAAGACAAATGACTACATGATTCCACTCTTGTTGTTGTTTCAGTTGTTAGTTTGAGGCTGACTCTTTTGCAACCCCATGAACTATAGCCAGCAGGCTCCTCAGTCCATGGGATTTCCCAGGCAAGAACATTGGAGCAGGTTGCCATTTCCTTCTCCAGGGGATCTTCCCTGCCCTGGGATTGAACCCATGTCTCCTGCACTGGCCGGTGGATTTTACCATGAGCCACCAGGGAAGCCAGATTCCACTCATATGAGGAATCAAAAAATAGTTAAACTCATAGAAACAGGGGGTAAAATAAAGGTTCCCAGGGACTGGATCGTGGAAGAAATAGCGAGTTTCTATTCAACAGGTATGAAGTCTCCGTTGTGCAAGATGAATAACTTCTGGAGATAACTTCTGGCTGTACAACATTGTGCCTACAAATAAGAATACTGGGTCATGCATTTATAGGGATAAAGCTTATGGTTAATGTTCTTATAAAAATGTTTTAAAAAGAAAGAAAAATGTGATACCATGAATAGCAACTTGAGTAATTAGGTTGACCTTCTAATTCATTTTCTATATCATCTGTGTAAACTTTGCTCAACTCCCAAACTCTTCCTTGAAGACTAAATTGTCTCAGGCAGCCTACAGGAATTTTTCCTCACCTGAATTCCCTTTGACCATTGTTATCTACATAATTCATTGTGTGGTATTGTTTACTACATTTTCAGTAGCTTATTTGTCTATATATATATATGTTGCTTTTCCCTCTCCTTTATTGGACCTTGCTTATATGGATTGCAACATTTTGTGAGTTGATTAATTATCTAAACAATTTCTATTTATAAAGCTTATTTATAACAAGTTTTATCTTTTATGGGGAAAGAAGTTATATGGCAGAGTGGTTTGTTGCATTAAAACTTCATGAATAACTGTGAAAAGTAACATGACTTCTCTCCAGCCTTGAGAGTCCTCATTTCAAATGGGGTACTTGTATCAAGTTGGCGCTTGTGCTCAGATGCTCTGTCTTGCTCCACTCTTTGTGCCCCTGTGGACTCTGTCCTGGTTCCTCTGTTCATGGGATTTTCTTGGCAAAAATAATGAACTAGGTTGCCATTTCCTTCTCCAGGAGTTCTCCCCGACCCAGGGATTGAACCCGCATCTCCTCCATTGCAGTGGGTTCTTTACTGCTGAGACACCAGGGAAGCCCATCAAGTTGGTATCTACTATACTAATATTTATTAAATGAGTTGATGAATATTTGCTTTTTATGAAGTATGTGTTAGCTGTTTCTATTCCTTATTGATTTTGGGATCTCACCTGTAACCATCTGTTTGAGGTATTTTGTTAGTAGATTTTTCACTGCTAATATATTTCTTTAATAATTCAGGTTTCTTATTTTCCCTTGATTCACTTTGGTTGATTAAGGTTATTCTGGGAAAATATCCATTTCACCTACGTTGTTAAATTTTGTTTGTATAAAGTTCTGCATAGCTCAGGGTAGTGGGTGCTTAATAACTTTTTGATGAATGAATGAATCAGTGACTGAATATCAGGCTCAAGCGTCTAGACTGAAGCCTGAATACATCAAGCTATACTTCACACTTTTGAGAACTGAAATAGGATAATATCTAGCTATAATACTAAGAAAAAGTGAAAACACAAGTAAATACATAAAGCATGGACAAACATACATTTTCATTGATACAGAGTGCACTTTATATTGATTTTTTTCAGTTGCTTTCTCAAAAAATTTTTTTCTCACAATTCTTTCCTTTTTCTCTCTCCTGCCTCAAAATAGGACATTCAACATCTGTATTCTTTGTGCAAAGACAGCATGGTTGTCTATTCTATATATAGCTTTAAAAATAACCTATCTATTTTTAGCATCAATCCTACCCATCATTGTACCTGCAGTTCCTAAATCCTGTACTTTTCTAGCATTTCTTGAGGCAACTTATGTTTCTCCTTGGTTATAAAGATCCTTGTGCCTCTACTTTTTGCTACAGCTTCTCTGATCTCTTGTGTCAGATTCCTGTCTTGCACCCACTTTCTGTCTTGTCAAAATTTGTTAAAGTATTTCATCTTTCAGTAGCCTCTTCTCTATTTTGGCTTATATCTGTTTTATCCCTTTATTATTATTTAGTTGAGACTTTATAAGAACAGGAAAACACACATACAGTAAATTAACCATCTTGTGCAAAAAGCTTAGTTTATTCTTTTTAATATTTGTGTCATATTCCATAGAATGGATATTTAAAAATCATATTCAACTACTTTCTTCTACAAATATATAATGTACATTCACATTCTCCAGATTTTCTCCACATTTTTAAACTACAAGCATGCATGTGTATAATTTGTCAAATATACATATGTATATATATGCAAATATACATGTATATGTATGTAAATATACATGTATATAATATACACATGATTTATAAATATATAAAATCTCTCATTGCTTCTATCTGTGCACAGTTGAAGAGCATCCCATAAATGAAGCTGTTTTATTATATATCTGTCTTCTGTAATATTAACATGACCAGCCATAAACAGACTACTTCAGCAAAATATTGTATCAATTCACATTCCCAGCATTAAGGAATTGGGAACATATATCCACATCATTGCCAGCGGTGGGTGGTAGTACCCTTTATAATTATCATCACCCTGATAAAAATGTTAATCATTGTATAACTTTACATTTCACCACAAATGAGATTGAACACCTTGGCATATATCTTTTGGACATTTTGATTTCCTCTTATATGAATTGCATATTTGTGTCCAATGATAACTTTATTATAAGGTTGTCTCTTTTTTGAATTACTGGAGGAAGATTTTCTGATAGTAAGTATAAAAAATTTTTGTCACATTTTTATTATAAACATTTCCCCAATCTACTATCTTACAGAGATGTCTTTTTCATACTAAAGGTATAATTATCTACATAGGTCCAAGATCTAGAGGTACTGTCACACTCAAAAAGGTCTTCAAGCTGTAAGTTATACAACAAGTCTATATTCTGTAGATAATGAAGTTCTACTTTGGCTTAAAATATTTAAAATATTAATATATATGTTCACTTCTAATAATAAATGTATATAGTTTTATTTTATGATGTGAGGAAGAAAATCAAGAATTTTGATCCTTTTCTAGTGAGAATTTATTTATTCTAGAAAAATATGTTAAATCAATCTTCCAGTGAGTTAAATGACTATCTGTGTCACATGTTAAGTTTTCATATCTACTTTATTCTGTTTATTGATTCTGATTCTGTTGCAATGACCTATTAACCTATTTCTGAGCAGGCATCACATGGTTTTGAATGTAAGGCTATCATCTAGTTCATGGAGATTCAAAAAAGCACATCCTCCTTTGTACTCTTTATTTTTAAAATATTGGATTTTGAAGATGTTTACCTTTCCATGTTCACTTTAAATTATTTTAACCCATTTTCCTTTAAAAAATTGAATTGTGTGTAGAACTGCATTCATTTATATTTAGAAACAATGCATGTAGAAGACAGGCAGATGTTAAAGGGCTTCATAAAATCTTTAAGGTATTTGGATTTCTTTTTCTTGAGATCAGTGAGTTTAAGTGGATTTCTTGAGATCTGAAATAAAAAGGCTCTGAGAAACAAAGGAAATGTAAAATTAAAATTCTAATTTTGGTGTCTCTTAAAATTTAGAGACACCACCTTGTTTAGAGGTTGAGGGATGATTGAAATCAAAGAGGCAAGATCTGACACAAGAAATCCAGGTAAAATTACTATTGTTATCTTTGATGCTAAAAGCTCAGCTTCTCTGTACACCAGCTCCAAATCGAATCTGAGCGACAGAATTTTGAGTGAAGTAGCAAAAAAGATAGCTTTATCACTTTGCCAGAAAAAAGGGGTCATAGCAGGCTAATGTCCTCAAAACCGTGCGTCCCAACTCGGAGAAAATAGTGAGAAGTTTTATAGTAAGTATTCAAAGAGGGCATGATCAACTTGTGGACATTCTTCCGATGGATTGGTGTGAAGTAAGTAGGAGTCAGCATCAACAACCTTCAGATCCAACTGCTCTGAAATTTACATGCTTGTGGGCAGAATATGACCATTGATCATTAACTTCTCCTACCTGGTGGGAGCTTCATTATCTGCAAATAAATACAAGAAAAATGTTTAATTGTGTCTCTAGTCAGCTATTTTATAAAGAATGATAAAGTGAGATAAGAAATGAGGAGGTGCTCTTTTTACTATGGCTTGCAATACTTATTTTTAGTATTGAAAATAAGTATTTTTCATGTGGTTGCTACCCTCTGGAACAACTTCCAACGTTATTTTTCATTTACTCCCTGACAGACCTCCTAATAAGTAGGAGCAAGTAAGACTGCTATTAGTCTCCTCTTTTTTTAATTTATTTCCTTATGAGTTCAAGAAGCTGTTGCTTGCAAATATAAATCACTTGCTGAAAGTCATTCATTCACTAACAAGTGACAGAAGCAGAACGGATGTGCTAGCTAATGTGAAATAACTTTGTAAATGTTTTCTTGTTGTTGCTATTGCTGTTTTTCCCTTGAACCTTCTCTGTACTGTGTGCGTATTCAGTCCTAGTTACTGTCAGTTAATAAATGTTAACTTTTGGTGCCTCAGAGAAGAGACAGCACTTACAGAAGGATAGGAGAAGATAATTTTAAAGATAAACCAAAATGAAATACAATGTTATTTACAAACATGCAAAATAAAACATTCTATTTATGTTAAGATCTATGAACCTACTCAGGCAGTCATGTTCTAAAAATAATGCTCATCTGGGTCATAAAAATGTTAATTGTAAACGTGAATGTCCTCACCTTCAACCATAAACCCACCATTTCCTTCAGATTGAGGTTAAGTCATTTGGAGAGTGCAAAGTAGAAAGAATAACATTTTCTTTCATTCATGATCCTTTTTTGTGTAATTCTGCACTGGGTCCCATAGAATTTTTTTTTTTTTTTCAGTGTAAGTGAGCCTCCAGAATCCCTTCTAATATTATCCTTAGTGACCTCTTTCTCTCTTTTCAATAAACATGGGTGAAATGAATTTTTAATAAACCAAGTTATTCAGAGAAGCAAACATGTTAAATAGAGCAAATAGTATGATGATAAGCCAGAGGATTTAGGACAATCATCTAGTTCACACAAATATACATGAAACAAGGCCCCATAGTCCACCTTTCAATTAGAATGAGCTAAGTCAAAAGCCGTGCCGACTGCTGTCAGCCCAATTAGCATTCGTATTTTCAGCAGTAGTACAGGCCCCATGAATAGTGCCAGCATCACTGAAGATAAATCTGCTGGTCAGTTAATTTGTGCTAAAAATAGTTAATAAAAGAAGAGCAATTTCTCTTTTCTCTTTGACATGCAGTCAAGTACCTTCTAATACAGGGTGATGGGGTTTTGGCAGGACTGTGGTAGGATAAAAGTGCTCAGTCGTGAGCTTAATTGGCTTCCCAAAAAGCAAGAAAAGAAAAGAGTTGTGACAGTGGGGAGAGTCAAGCATTGTGGCAGAAGAGTTTTGGACACCGTAGAGAAAGGCTGGCTCTGCCTCTGGTTAGCTGAACGAGCAAGTTTTTAAACCTACTTTAGCCTCAGTTTCCCCATTGGAAATGAGGTTACAAATGTCTACCTCACAGGGTTACTATGAAGGAAATGCCAAATATTACCTGCACACAGTGCCTACCAATAAGCATTGGCTTCCATCTTCATCTTTCTTGCACATCTATCCTTATCCTTCTTTCTCCAACTAATTCTATTCCTGAAGAAAGAAAAAAACCATATTCAAATGATAGGAAATCACCACGTTCATTGTTACTCTTTCTCTTGCTCTATGCTTTGGCTTCTAGTTCTTTCTGTCTTGGTGAACTCTGTTCACACTCCTATCCTCCAGTTCTGTCATTTGCTACCCGTAACATTTTCCAAAAACTGATCTTCTCATGATGATCTACTTGTCCTGGTCTCATTGTCCATTACTCCTTTTCAGATAAATTATTTAGTGCCCCAGTATAATAAGCAATTTGAATTTTGACCACGGCCTCGAGGAAATAATTCCTTAAATGAAAAGCTCTGAAGGATACTCTGCTCCACGTTTTTAGCTTCATGGACTAGGAAGGCTTCGAAGTCCTAGGAGACAACTGGTAAAATCCCAAATCAGATGCCAAGAGTGGAAAACTCCCAGCCTAAGGGGAAGGAAAGAGAAGAGTTAATGGCATCTTTCCACAGCTGACAAATATTGAGGTGCAATGTAGATTGGGAATAATTCTGGAGTAACCATTAAGAGTTGGAAGTTCTAGCCCTCACTCTGTTCATATTTCAGTGTGATCTGAACAGGACAGTTTTCTTAAAAAAAAAAAAAAAAAAGTGTATTTGAATTCAAGGATTCCTAAGAAAGCAATTTATAGTTATATGATTCCATCAATATGGTTGTCAGGGATTAATTTATTTTATCTATAAAACATAACGATAGCACTTACCACTGTTCTAAACACTTTACAAATGTGAATTTACTTAATCTTCATAATGGTATATAAAGTAAACTCTGTAAATATCTTCATAGTATGCATGAGGAAACTGAAGCCCAGAGAAGTATAGTGATTTGACCTAAGTCACACAGCTTTTAAGACATGGAGCCAGGATTTGGAAACACCAAATTGTCTCTAACACTCTGTTCTTAACCACTACACTTGGCTGTACTTAAAAATAAAATATTTATATATTCTTTTGTAAATATTTAGATGTGCATCCTAATCACTATGCTATACTAGACTGAAAAAGAACACATTTTGAAAAAATTCTGAAACCTACCTACTGTGCTCATGTCCTGGAGGTGCCCCTGACCTAGGTCATAATCAAATCTGAAGAGGAACACTGACAATCCTTCTGCTGTCTTGCTCAGTCCATATCGCTGAGACTCATTCTTCTTTTCTGAAAAGTGGGAGGAAGTATGACATTTTAAAATAGTTACCCTGCATCATCCAAGATCGCAAAGACCCATCTGAAGGCTGATCGTTAAATACTTTTTTTCTCCACAGCCTTAGAGAATGAAGCACATTTTAAAAATGTCTCTGAAAACTTGCAGGTGGTTATCTTTTAAAGAAGCTCCTCTCTAATGGTTTCCATGAAGCAAACCTGCCCCTTGGCTTTTTTCTTTTGGGAGGACACTGCCCCATATGCCACCAAACCCAGAACTGTCCTATCACAGACACATAGTGGCTGCAAGTCAATTATTTATTTTAATGTGACCTTTGAATTCCTATAGTGGTGATTTGGTCTCTCAGTTGTGTCTGACTCATTATGACCCTTTGGACTACAGCCTGCCAAGCTCCTTCCATGGAATTTTCCAGGTAAAAGTACTAGAGTGGGTTGCCATTTCCTTCTCCAGAGGAACTTCCCCACCAAGGGATCAAACCCAGCAATCCTACATCGCAGGCAATCTGCACCACAGGCAGATTCTTTACCAGCTGAGCCACCAGTGAAGCCTATATATTAATAGAATCCAAGGTTGTTCTCTCTGACTCTGCTTCTAAAAATATTTTAAAATGTGGTAATGAAAACATGAGGGAGCATAGTATTATGCAAGGACTTTTTACTATATACAGTGGTCTCCCATAGCCGTCATTTTATCTTCCATAGTTTCAGTTCAGTTTAGTTCAGTCACTCAGTCATGTCCAACTCTATGACCCATGGACTGCAGCACACCAGGCTTCCCTGTCCATCACCAGCTCCCAGAGCTTGCTCAAACTCATGTCCATCGAATCGGTGATGCCATCCAACCATCTCATCCTCTGTCATCTACTCCTCCTGCCTTCAGTCTTTCCCAGCATCAGGGTCTTTTCCTATGAGTTAGTTCTTCGCATCAGGTGGCCAAAGTGTTGGAGTTTCAGCTTCAGCATCAGTCCTCCCAATGAATATTCAGGACTGATTTCCTTTATGGTTGACTCCTTTGATCTCCTTGCAGTCCAAGGGACTTTCAAGAGTCTTCTCCAACACCACAACTCAAAAGCATCAATTCTTTGGCACTCATTTTCTTTATGGTCCAACTCTCACATCCATACATGACTACTAGAAAAACCATAGCTTTGATGATACACACCTTTGTCAGCAAAGTAATGTCTCTGTTTTTTAACATGCTCTCTGTGTTGGTCATAACTTTTCTTCCAAGGAGCAAGCGTCATTTAACTTTATGGCTGCAGTAATTATCTGCAGTGATTTTGGAGCTCAAGAAAACAAAGCCTGTCACTGTTTTCATTGTTTCCCCGTCTACTTGCCATGAAGTTATTGAACCAGATGTCATGGTCTTCGTTTTTTGAATGTTGAGTTTTAAGCCAACTTTTTCACTCTCCTCTTTCACTTTCATCAAGAGGCTCTTTAGTTTCTCTTCACTTTCTGTCATAAGGCTGGTGTCATCTATGTATGTCATCTGCATAACCTCATATGTCATCTGAGGTTATTGATAGTTTGTTACCCATAGTCAACCATTGTCTAAAAATATGAAATGGAAAATTTCAGCAACAATTAAGAAGTTTTAAATTGCATGATGAAATCTCCTGCTGCCCCACTCCACCCTCCTGGGACGTGAATCGTTCCTTTGTCTAGTGTGTCCCACCTGTTAGTCACTCAGTTGCCATCTTGGTTATAGATCTCGTGTCAAAGTATTGCAGTACTTGTGCTCAAATAGCCTTTATTTTACTTAAGAGTGGCCCCAAAGTGCAAGAATAGGGATGCTAGTTGTACAGGTAAGTCAAAGAAAAGCCTTAAAGTGTTTCCTTTAACTAAAAAGATGAAAGTTCCTCATTTAATACGAAAAGAAAAATTTGTATCCAAAAAATTGTCAATGGTAAGAACAAATCTTCTATTGGTGAAATTGTGAAGGATGCAAAGGAGATTTATATTAGCTTTGCTGTTGCACTTCAGAGAACAGAAGTTAAGACCATGAAGTATGATAAAATGCTTAGTTAAGATGGAAAAGGCATTAAATTTGCACAGTAAGATATTTTGAAGAAGAGGACCATATTAATATAACCTTTATTAATAGTTATTGTTGTTAATCTCCCATTGTGCCTAATTCATAAATTAAACTTTACCATAGCTACATATACACATAGAAGAAAAACTTAGTTTACATGGGGTTTCATACTATCTGTGGTTTCAGGCATCCATGCAGGGTCTTAGAACATATCACCTGCCTACAATAGGGGAACAACGGTACTATTTCTCCAAGAAGCCCTCTGACCCTCAATCAATTTCCTGATTTTTTAAAATTGGGAATGACTCTGAACTTAGAGAATTCCTCTGAGTATTAGAAACAATTACATATGTACATTGCTTGATGAAGTATCTGAAACACAGTACAGTGGTTCAATAAATAATAATTTCTCTCTATTATCCACTATTATGTGGGACCAATGAAGATTTGCATGCATTCTTTAATACAAATGGAATCCTATGATTAGCCCATATTCTGTATATCTACAATTTAGCTGCATTTTGTTTCCATTTACAATATCATTAGATTTCTATATTATCAAGTAGGTTTTGTTGCCCACCTACTATATTCTTCACTCTGTGCTAATAAAAATATTAGTATTGCAAATTCATGTAATGAATACCTACCATAAAGGAGCTAAGAATTGTATTGAAAGACAAGGTTACCATCTTCTCTTCACTCCTCACCTTCCACTTACACACACACACACAAACACACACACACACACCCATAAATATCAAAGCACCAAATAGAATACAAGGTGATTTAGGAACAAGAGCTACACAATCAGATCATATAAAGTATTTGATCTTGATGACAAAAACTGGCAGAGTTTTCTTGAAGAAAATAGATTGTAACTTGAACATTGAAGGTTGAATTTGGATGGGCAAAGAGGAGGAGGGGGCATTTTGAGGTTGGAGACAAAAAATGCAGGATATTATATGATCAAGAGACTGAAAAGAATAGAAGGGGCAAAGATTGATGACTGAGAGGTGTAGGTATTAGAGATTTAACCTTGAATACTGTTAATAAATTGACAAGTTAAAAGGACATCTACTGGAAGAGATGCTAGATTCCTTACCTACTATTATACATTCTATGTTTTTTCCAGACATTAGACTCTCAAATTTGGACTCAAATACACAGGACTAATTTGGTAACCAGAAATCAAGACAGTTTTACATTACATATGACCTGATTTTTAGGATTTTTCTTTTTTAGTTTCTCCTAAATTTAAGTCAATATTTGTAAGGCATACTGTGCTTTATTGTACTTCATTTTATTGCTTTTTGCAGATAAATGCATTTTTTACAAATTTAAGGTTTGTGGCAACCCTGTACCAAGCAAGTCTATTCATTTTACCAACAGCATTTGCTCACTTTGTGTCTCTGTGGCATCGTTTCATAATTATCACAATATTTCAAACTTTCCCATTATTATTTTATTTTTTGTGGTGATCTGTGATCAGTGGTCTTGGATATTACTATTGAAAAAGATTATGACTCACTCAAGCTGAGATGATGGTTAACCTTTTTCAGCAATAAAATATATCCAATTGAAATACGGACATTTTAAAAAACATAGCATTAGTTTTCTAGGGTTTCCATGATCAAATATAGCAATTGGGAGGCTTAAAACAGCAGCAATTTATTTTCTCACAGTCCCAGAGCAAACAAGTCTGAGATCAAGGTATTGACAGGGTCATGCTTTTTCTGCGATCTATAGGAGTGAATCCTTACCAGCCTCTTCTCACCTCAAATGTTTGCCAGCCACCCTTGGCTAGTGGATGCATCACTCTGATTTCTGCCTCCACTGTCACATGGCTTTTCCTTCCTGTGTGTACCTGTCTCTGAGTCTGCTCTCCTTTCTTTTAAGGGCATTGCTTATTTTGTATTAAGGGTCCATGCTACTAAAGTATGACTTCATTATAATTTGATTTTATCTACAAAGACCATATTTCCAAAACTGATCACATGCAGGTCCTAGGGATTAGAACTTCAATATAGCTTTTCTAGGGGGGCACAATCCAATTCATAACAAAGACCATTACCTGAGAGACAGGAACAAGCCCTTCATAGATCACAGAACACAGCACACTGTACCTGAAGCTGAGGCATCCTGGAAGTGCCCCAGGATTCGGTAAACATTGCTGAGCCTCAATCTCACGTTTCCAGTTATTTCTGCTTTTGACAGTTGAGTTTTAAGAATAAAGTATTTTGCCAGAATAAAAATGTACACATTTATATACAGAATTGATTTTGCACAACAGTTTCATATTCATCATCACATTTGATTCTCAGAACAAAACTGTAATTCACAAATTATTATCATTAAGTTATTTAAACTCAAGAACTTGTCTTCCACAACAGGAAACATTGAAAAATGAAAATTCTAAGCAGATCTGCACATTATTGCCTTACCGTCTTAATCCTTGACCTTGAAGAATCTCATCAAGCTTCTTAACACTGGCTGAATCACCACCTGTCAATCAGCTCGTCAGTGGTTCCTCCCCACGGGAATACCTGTCCCTTTCACAGCTCCTTCCCAAAAGGGAAAAGAGAAGAGCTAAAAGGGCACATCTAGATTATTCTCCATAAATTTATCATGACAATGAAATCATTCCAATCTTTTTGAAACAAACAAAGGGACAGAGAAGCCAGAATTGCTACCTTGATTGTATTCCCTGAGATCAGTTCTGGGTGCTCATTGGGAGGACTGATGTTGAAGCTGAACCTCTAATACTTTGGTCACCTGATGCAAAGAGCTGATTCATTTGAAAAGACCCTAATGCTGGGAAAGATTAAGGGCAGAAGGAGAAGGGGACAACAGAGGATGAGATGGTTGGATGGCATGACCAACTTGATGGACATGGGTTTCGGTGGACTCTGGGAGTTGGTGATGGACAGGGAGGCCTGGCGTGCTGGGATCATGGGGTCACAAAGAGTCGGACACGACTGAGTGACTGCACTGAACTGAACACCTGGAAGGAAACATCAGAAGAAGCAAAGAAACCTTTACTTGCAAAATTTATTACCCACACTTTTTTCAGATGAGAAAAGTGAGGCTCCATGTGATAAGGTGATTTATTAAGTTTTTTTTTCTCCTGTTTGTTTTCAGTGTTTGTAACTCTTTCCATTACATCACAGTTGTCCTCTCTTCGTAATAAGTGTACTTATCAAACATGGTCTTCCCTTGATGGCTCAGTGGTAAAGAATCCTCCTGCCAACGCAGGTGATGCAGGTTTGATCCCTGATTTGGGAAGATCCCCTGGAAAAGGAAATGGCAACCCACTCCAGTGTTCTTGCCCAGGAAATCCAATAGACAGAAGATGCTGGGCTACAGTCCATGGGGTTGCAAAGAGTTGGACACCACTTAGCTACTGACCAACAACAACAACATTAAACATAATCTGGTCTCTTCATTGTACATTGTGCTATGGTTTCTATCAGTTTCAATTCTTAGACCAGCGGAGCCTACTGTCACATATCTCAAATGATATAATTAATTCTTAGAAATTATGCTTTGCCATATTTTCCCAGTCAGAATGGATCAGGTTGGCATTTTGAACTTCACTTGAACTCTTAAGTGCTAAAAATAACTGACTCTTGAGAAAATAAATCCTTTATATTCTCTTAAGCACAAAAGTTGAACTTTCTCATAAGAAGTTAAGGATGTTGAGTTGCCCCTTTAGAGCAGGAATCAATGCATCCATCAATTAATTATGTTCCTCTTAACATGTCAGCCATCTCGTCTCATTTCTGAAAAATCGTCCCATGAGCCTCCTATCTGAAATACCAAAATTATCCAAATTATATTTACTTCAAAGCACTTTACAAGATCATAAATTATAAAAATTGTATTGATTTTCTATATTTTCCATTACAATGTGAGCTCAGTTACGACAGAAATTTCATTTGTCTTATTTACCCTTCTTTCCAAGCATAATTTCTAACAAGCAAATACAAAGTTAGCTGAAGAAATAAGCAAAGCAGTGTGATCTTTTTACCCTTGTTGGACAATATAATACTTTTTTATTTGTGCTTTACACAGATAATTCACTTATTTTTGACAGTCTTTAGGCACTAAAACATTTCTTTTTTAAAGATTTTTTAAATGGACCATTTTTTGAGTCTATTGAATTTGTTGCAGTATTGTTTCTGTTTTGTGTTTTAGTATTTTGGCCATGAGGTATATGGAATCTTAGCTCCCTGACCAGATATCAAACCCACACCCCCTGCATTAGAAGGTGAAGTCCTAACCGCTAGACCACCAGGGAAGTCCCTAAGCACTAAAACATTTCCGACAGTTTTAATGTTCTCACTCTTAGATTCAGAATTTAGTAGAAACAGTGATGATGCAATGTTGGGGAAATGTCCTTTGCCTCTATAACCATCCTCATTGTATTTTATCTTCCAATATACTGTGTTCTGTTTTGTTTTCTTTTTTCCCAGTTCTTAGGATCATACCTGTCCTATTTAGGATCAATCCATTCATACCTGAACATAAGTATTTGGAGATATTTGATAAGTAAGTTATTGAAATGTACTGAATTTCTACATTTGTTCCAGGTATTGGAAATAATTATCTACTAATATTAAAGCAGTGCTAAAAATGTGGAACATTTCTTTTTGCCTTAATTATTTAATGTTAGTATACCTTAAATGTTATCATTAATTCCTTTGAAAACATTAAAAAAAAAGCCAAAACCCTAAAATTAAGAAAAGTTGAGTAACTTTTCTAATGTTTCACAAACTTCTCTTCCTATCTTCTGGCTCACATTTTGTTATGAATAGGAACCTATACACATACAATAAGCTGATGAAGAGAATTATCTTTGGAGTTTAATTGATTTGGATTTGCATTCTAACTGGCATCAGTTTTTGCTTGTTCTATGACTTCTCTGAACCTTAGTTTCTTCATCTCTGTGTTAGGTAAATAGTGATTTAATCATGGCCTATTGTGGTGGGTCTTAGCATATTGACATCATGTGCTTATGAAAGGATGTTAAACTCCTGTGGTGTCAATCTGCTTCCCCGTAGTGATAATAAGTCAGTAGTGATCCGAGAATTGTACAAACTACATGACAATCATGGGCAAGAGATCTCATAGCAATTGCTAAGAATTCACTGTCTTCATATATGGATAGCTTCTTGTGAATATAGCCTGCTGTCTTCTGTGGACCATTCCCATAAAAGCAACTGTGACCTTTTACCTTGCAGTAGTCCCTTTATTCTTGGCTGTTTTCACTTCCCACTTCAGCTAGACATTCATAAGTATTTTGTTGCACCACTTTTCTGCAGATACAACTTTTCTTAACATGACCTCTTACGTGTCTGTCCTTGGCAATGTGTAAAAATCCATTGCCAGTTGAGGATTTAATCTTCATGTTTAATTGACAGCCCTGCCCACCAGACTCAATAGCTTTATAAAATATCTTGCTGTCAAGAAGTAATATTTTATAGCTTCTTGAGTTTTTTCCATATTTCTAGTGTACTTGTTTGCCCTTAAAACGTTTAGTGAATGATAAATATCTTCCTAGAATAACCAATAAACATGCACATATGCTACTGGGCAAAAGACAATATCGGTTCATTCACTGTGCAAGCCATTATGATTGATTAAGTGCTCATTGGGTCCTAAGATATAAAATATAAGAATAGGTAAAGTGAGAACCACCCTCCTAGGCTGGGGCCTTGGAGCACTCTTGAGAAACTCTCTCTGTCACTCCTTTTTCTTTCCCTCCTTTCTTTTTCATCTTCACTATCTATTGCTTTTTTTTTTTTTTTTCCTGGCTAGATATAGTTGGAGGCTCTCTTAAGATAAAATATCAATTAGGAAAATAAATTCTAGTCTCTAGTAGCTAAATCCAAACAACACAAAAACCAAAGAAAGATGCCAGGAAAGGAAGAGTCACAGAAGAGCTCATAATTTCCAAAGGTTTTCAATTACATTCCACCAAGTTTCAGCAACTTCATTCATTGCCCCTACTAATTAATTGGGCTTCCCAGATTGTACTAGTGGTAAAAAAAAAAAAAAAAAAACAACAACCAAAAACCTGCCTGCCGATGCAGGAGATGTAAGAAATGTGCGTTTGATCCCTGGATCAGAAAGATCCCCAGGAGGAGGACATGGCAACCCGTTCTGGTATTCAAGCCTGGAGAATCCCATGGACAGAGCAGCCTGGCGAGATATGGTCCATAGGGTCACAAAGAGTTAAAGGCGACTGAAGTGACTTAGCACGCGTGTACTAGTTAGCTATTGGCTATGTCTGTAAGGTCATATTTCTTAAAATTATTTAAAAATCCTTAAAAAATAGTGTTTTTGCCTCTGAAAGTAAAATTCTTAGTATATATTATAAAAAATATTGCATTTCGTTTTCCCATTTGTTGACCCTTTACAGTAGGGGCCTTGATGGCTCAGACGGTAAAGCATCTGTCTACAATGAGGGAGATCCCGGTTCGATTCCTGGGTCGGGAAGAAGCGCTGGAGAAGGAAATGGCAATCCACTCCAGTACTATTGCCTGGAAAATCCCCTGGACAGAGGAGCCTGGTAGGCTACAGTCCATGGGGTCGCAAAGAGTCGGATACGACTGAGCAACTTCACTTCACTACAGTAGGCATGATGGGAAATTTTGTTTCAGTTTTCCAAATGAAACTTGTAGAAGTGACTTAGGTAAGGCCACAGAGCTAATAAGGGCCTTATTAACAGAGGCTAATAACCTAATAAGTGTCACAGCTGTGCTTTATTTCAGTTTAGAACTGTATGTTCTAAGGACACCCAAGGCGGTGCTTATGAAGCTCCTAAAAGTGGCATTAATGTTCACATAAGCATCTAGGGAGCCACAGTCTCATAGACTGGTCTGAGTTTCCATACCTGAGTGTCTGGAAGAGTCTGATACACTTTGGTGAGAGTATGGGAGCACTACTTCTGCCCTGCATCTTCTTATCTGTGTAATACCCCAGATACTGTCTGCATCAGGAAGCATCCCCAGGGTGAAATTGATGATTCATCATCACAGTCCTGCCTGATGTACATAAGAACTCTAGGAAGAGGTGTCCAGGCCAGTACATCAAAAAAAGACTGGTGTCAGAAATTATCTCTCCTGTTTTAGATTTTTCTCACTGCCTAGCATACTGAGGCATTTGTTTTAACATTCAATATCTATCTTCATGGAGAGAATTTTATTCTAGAGTTGCTATCAACATTTTAGAGGGGCTATAATTGAGCACCTACTGGTGCCAAGCATTTGGCTGGGCACTTTAAAATCATTATTTTATACAATGGCAATAATAAAACTATGAAGAAGTTGTGTTTTACCTAGCTTATCATATGAAAATTATACCAAGAAGGTGACGATCTCTTTTACATAAGTAAGTCAAGTTTTAGGGTTAGTCAGGACAAAATTCTTCCAAAACCTAAATTCTAGGGCTTGTCTCCTATTAACCAATAATGGTTTATTAATCAAATGGTTCTCTTATTTACTGTTATACCTTCTAACTGTATTGGAACTTTTGTAAATTTTTATTTTATTCATTTAGTTTTGGCTGCACTGGATCTTCGTTGCTGTGTGGGCTTTTTCTAGTTGCAGTGAACAGGGCTACTCTCTAGTTGCAGTGCACTGGCTTTTCATTGTGGTGGCTTCTCTTGTTGCAGAGCATAGACTCTAGGCACATGGGCTTCAGTAGTTGTGGCTCATGGGCTTAGTTGTCCCACAACATGAGGAATCTTCCTGGATCAGGGATCAAACCTTTGTTCCTTCATTGGCAGGTGGATTCCCAACCACTGAACCACCAGGGAAGTCCTAAATCATTTTTAAATCTAACTTTATTCATGTGTGTGTGTTTGTGTATGTATATATATATATATATACACACATATATATATATAATTCCCTATCATTTTTTCCTATGAAACATCTTTTTTCCTTCTTATTTCAGCCTCAAAGGTAAGTGTTATAATTTTGAGGCCCCCAAATCCATTGCTACCAGTAATGTCACCATCTTTTCTTTAGTTTATCATTTCTTAAGGTAAGTGTATATATATATGTATATATATATATATATATAAAATTCCCTATCATTTTTTCCTATGAAACATCTTTTTTCCTTCTTATTTCAGCCTCAAAGGTAAGTGTGATAATTTTGAGGCCCCCAAATCCATTGCTACCAATCATGTCACCATCTTTTCTTTAGTTTATCATTTCTTAATGTTTGAGCTCTCAGCCAATGCTTCAATGTAAGAATCCATAGTTGAACAATGGTTTCGTCATCAGTGCTCTATTAGTAGAACACTTCCAATACTGGGTTCTGCAAATGTTAACATTTTAATATTGACTTTTTATAATACTGGGAATCCACATCACTAGACAATGAAGATGATTACTAAAATTTAAATTTATTGAATTCCTACTACATATTTTCTAAAATTACATCATTTAACATTATCGACAAGCCTACAAGATAAGAAAAGATTATTTACATTTTGCAGAAGTAGAATCCATAGCCATTATAAAGTTGGGCAGATAATAAATAATGAAGCTTCTATTTGAATACAGTTCTGTCTGATTTTAAAGTCCATGCTGGGTCCAGTGATGCCTTCAGTTCTCAGAATCAAGCAATGTTTTCCTGCAAGGATGTGTCACTGCCTTCTTTGTTTTAGAAATTTCAGATTCCAATATAGACCTAAACTACAGGCAGAATATTAGCTCTGCAGAGGTTTTAAAATCCAAAAAGATATATCATATATCTACTTTGTAATATTAAAATATTTTTGGTAGATTGATCCCATTTTTCATCAGGAACAAGTAGTCCTGGAAGAACTGGTGCAAACAAAAAATTTGCCTGCTGAGGATATTTCTAAACTCCTTCTAGATAACCTTACTGCATCCAGTATGTTTTTGAGCTGGAAGAATATCTCTGGCAATGTGGGGAATGCAAATTTACATTAATGATCAGGGTCTCAGACCAATCTACTCATTCTCCAAATTTATCATAGATATATTTAATGAATGCTGACTCTGAGGAAACTGGCTTCCCAGCACAGGATTCTGCCTCAAAATTTCAGGATCCATTTGAGAGCTTAGCTAATGTTTATGTATTTCAAGACAAGCATTAGCTATAAATCCTGGATTAATATACATGGAGCAGAGATAGGAACAAGAGTGAAGAACACAGCAAGAGCTTCATTATTCAGCTATAAAAATATTTCCATGCTGGAGTTGGAAAGGACCTTAGAGATAAGTGGGTCTGACCTTCTTATCATGTTTCTATTCATCATAATAATAATACATTCTTAGGAAAGAAAATCTGAAAACTCAGAAAAGCAAATCAGGAAAAATAATTTACCCTTAGTGTTAAGATCCCAACACAAACAGTGATATGCTGCAGAATTTGTATCCTTTCCTTTATTTCTATGAAAAGATGATTTTTAACTCAGTTTAAATAAATTATATATGCAATTACATTCAGTATATGTATATTATTTTTACTTAATATTATAAAATAAGCATTATTCTACGGGATTACACTGTTTTTCAATGAGAATTTTAGTTGTTAATGTCTAAATCATATTCTACTTTGTGAAAACATCATACTTTACTTAGCTAATCTCAGTATTTGGACATTTCTAGTCCTTTCCATTTGGGTCATCATACACAATTCTACAATAATCATATTCAAAACTAAAGCTTTTAGTTTCTTAACATTATTTTCTAAATTAGATTCCCAAATGTGTAATTACCAGGTTAATATTATGTATAGTCAAATTGCTCCTCAAATAGATTTACTACTAGTAATGAAATGTAAATCTCAATGTCTGCATTCTCAGTGTTCTCATAGAATGCATATACACACATGTATGCAAAACACACAAATTCAATATTCAATATCACTGCATTACTGCCTTTAGACTTAGCAAGGATAGCCCTTGGACTCTGTAGGACCACACTGACCTTCTTCTAGCCATACCACTCTCCAGGAGACAAAGATTTCACAGGTCCAAGTAGACATAGAACACCAAACTCGTGTCCCATTTTTGACAATGCTGTCATTACACTGAGCTCTAAAATATCATGTTCAATAGAATCTACATTCATTTCCAAGGGTTTTTGGGACCTTCTTCCCAGGCCAGTATTCCTAAAAACAAACTGCTCAAGGAGTGGGCAAAAGATAGCTCTTTGTGCAGACAGTGAGGTATAGAAGAATCTAGACAAAGCTTTATCCTGCGGTCTTAGGTGTATGTATATGCATATGTATGCTGAGTGTGTTTAGAAGAGTAAGAAAAGCTCTGCTATCACCTCTCTTTCCTATTCTGATCCAGAATAGAATGGTGAGGCATAAAATAATTCTAAACTCAAATTTGACTTCATAGGTCCTTATGGAGATATTTTTGTCAAAGCAGAAAGATGAAAATGCATTTTTTTCACAGTTTGTTTTGCTTGGTTTAAATCTCTGAAGTATTTAGAAATATGTAGATCCATATTCTGTAGATCTCCATTTGTGTTCTTACCCTGGGCCCTACAGATCACAGGGGCTGAACTGCCTTTTTAATTTTTTATAAATTAACTGAATAATACACTAGAAATGTTTATTGTCCCAAACTTATTAATTTGTCTAAAAGAAGTAGAGAAAGTTAATGAGACCGAAGTGAATATATAAGGAAATTCTACCAAATCTTTAATGATGAGATAAAGACTGAACCAAAAAAGGAAACTCTAGACCAGCATTTTTGTTTAGTCGTTAAGTCATGTCTGACCATTTTGTGATTTCGTGGACTGTAGTCTGCCAGGCTCCTCTGTCCATGGGATTTCCCAGGCAAGAACACTGGAGTGGGTTTCCATTTTCTTCCCTAGGGGATCTTGCCAACCCAGGAATTAAACCCCCAACTCTTTGCATTAGCAGGTGGATTCTTTACCACTAAGCCACCTCCCAGGGAAGCCCTTTCTATATTCTAGGACTGATAAAATAAGTAAAAAGGAATATTAGCATATGAAAGTAGAGAAAATGAAAATTAAGCATTTGATGTTTGTTGGATTTGAATTGGAGGTGTCAGGATGAATTCTTAGTTTTAAAGAAAGGCCATATAGATATAAATATGCAATAATAGTATGCATATATTTGTATATGTACACATTGCATTTATTTCCCCACCCAAATTCTAGAATTATGACACCTCAGTAATAATGAGCATACCTTGCTCCCAGGACTAGGTTTTTTCTTAATAAACATAAATGGGAAAAAGAAGTAAAAAAAGAAAAAACTAATATAGAATAAATACTTGAGTTTGAGAATTATAATTTGGCAACCATCAGAGTAACAATTGAATTAGGCAAAAATCGTCAAACTGTTGGGTAAAATTTGTTGAGAAACAGAGCATCTGCTTGGTCTCAAAGTATCTTTTCAAAGTTATTTATTATTTATAAGGGGGAAATCCAGTAACTTTGCCAAGGAGATCTGTCACCTTAAGGAAGCCATTACATTTACCACCATTAATGGGACAAACATCATGTGCCTCCATATATAATGCTAATAAGGTCACTTCACTTTTGTAATATTCCTTCTTAAACTGAGCCACCTAAATCTTATCACAAGGAAACATCAACCAAGCCCCAAATGAGAGACATTAAAAAAAAAAAGCTGTCCTGTACTTTTCTCAAATGTTAGTATCATGGGAGACAAAGAAAATCTGACAAAACAGTAGTTGAACCTGGATTGGCCCTGGGAATAGCAGCAAAGGAAATTATTTCTGAAGACTGATAGAATGCGTTTAGGATCTACAGGTTAGACAATATATTGTGCTATTATTGGTTACATTAGTTTAATAATTATGCTGTGACTAAGTAAGATAATATTTTTCTTCAAAAATGCATGCCAAACATTAAACAGTAAAGCAGCATCATGACTGCAACCTTTTGCCAAATTATTCAGAAAAATTATTATAGGACAAACATGCACACACATATTATGATAAAGCAAGAATTACAAAATATTTACAACTGTGGATTCTGGGTGGGAGTACCATGTAGTTTTTTGTACTACTCTTACAACTTTTCTGTAAGACCAAGAGTATTTGAAAGCAAAAAGTTACAGTAACAATGGCAAGAACAGATTAAGATGATATTGAAGTCTTCCAGAAAAGAACATTCTTCTCTTACTTCAGGTTCCTGAAAGCTGGGTTTTAGCCTCACTGAGCATCTGCAAATACTGAAATAAGGTACCCCAGAAATGAAAGGGAAAAAAATAAATAAAACCCAATGTTTGGTGTGATGGGAAGGGTGAGCTCATTGCCTAGCCTCTTAATAATAGCCTTTCTTCAGATGCTATTTATATAGGACAGCAAGAGAGAGAACCTCCTCTCAGATAAAGGCCTGTTAAAAGCAGAACGGATCTAAGGATTGATTGTTTATCACCCTACCCTTCAAGGCGGCCCATGGGTCATGACAGAGTTGGAACGTATATCACCTGAGGAAGACTACAATGTTGTCCAGTCAACTCGTATGGTATTTTACCATATACTCCATCTATATGCTGTCTCTTGGGAGCCTCCCTTTTCTAATTACACAGTGCAAACTGGGAAAGGTTGAGTCACGGCTTTCTATTTGAAGTCTAAGTATGTCAATGTGTTTAGAAGACTGTGTATCTGGGGGCCTGTCTGCTTTTGAGGAAGCCTCAGCATTACCACAGTTCTAGTACTCCAGACCATCTAAATAGAGTCTGTCGGGCACTTGCCTAGACTGAGTTTCTGGCGCTAAACCAAGACAAGATTAAGAACTTTACCACTCTAAATATTAAAGCCACAAAATTACCCCTGCCATCTTGGCCACATACAGTATATTTCCACAGGAAGACAAAGCTATACTGTAAAACAAGTATAAAGTCAAACAGAGTTCTATTTTTTTAATGATGGCTATGTCAGTACTGTTGTTGTTTTTAAAGTTATCAGGCATGAAATAGTTCTTTTTTATATGTGACAATTAAAAAAATTTATTTATTCCCTTATTTTATTTTTGTCTGTGGCTCAATAGTTGCAGTGCATGGGCTTAGTTGCTCCGAGGCAGGTGGGATCTTCCCAGACCAGGGATCAAACCTGTGTCTCCGGCATTGGCAAGCACAAGGAAGTCCAGAATAGTTCATTTATTTTCTTCTCACTTGTGCCTGTGCTTGTCATTGGCTTTAACTTATAGTTCTTCTGCGTGTTCATAAGACAGCTTGAGAACACACAGCTCCCTGATAGGAGATACTCAACAGGGGAACTGGGGAAGGAAGGAAGGATGCTTATTTCCCTAAGATGTATCACAATCATGTGAAGTGGCATTTCAACGTACCCATACCCAGCTGAGACCCCAAGCCCTTCATGTCCGAATGAGTAAACCCTACCCTCTATTCTCTTTTAAGAAGGACTGCAACTTTTGAGGCACCGTTACCGATAAGTTTAAATTTCTCAGCTCTGTGAATGCTGGGGAATCAGATGAGGAGAAAGGATAAGGTCTACTGTTCTAAAGATACTCTTTTACTGCCTAGGAGAGAGTAGCTGTGCATTCTTATATCATGTGTCTTTTGTGGGAACTCTGGTCCAGCCAGAAAGATCAGTAAAATAAAGGTGATAGCTGAGTTCCAAAACTCTATAACTAAAATAAAAGAGGATAAGGCTTTTTTAAGAGCCAAGATATTTGGAAACAAAGGAGTGTATCTAGGCTTTAATATAAAAACCTCCCCTGATTTAAGTTCTCTCCAACACAGTGCCAACCTTCTGTAACCTGCTGCCTCTGCCAGGCTTGCACTTGGCCTCTGCTCTCCAGTAGCCCTATGGCAGGTTCCCCCACTGCTCCCAGGCCTAGCCAGACTTGTGACTCTGTGTGGAAATCTGGTTTTTGAGAATTATAAAATAACTTGACATTTACTAGGCTATAGTTCCTTGTTTGTCTTTCTGAGTAAGTACTATTTAACCTGAAGTAAAATAAAAATGACCATCTTCCCTAAATGTCCATATTTGTTGACATTAACTAAAGAATCCCATGGATCCCCTTTTTAGAATTTAGAAAGTTGATCGTTTCATCAGATGTATCTTAATGAGGACCCTAATTAACATTCCCAGATCAATTAAAATAACTCCATTGATTCTGATTATAGGCACTGAAATTTTCCTTAAAAGTACTGATTGATTCACTAGCCTGTACTCTCTTGTGAGCAAATTAAAGCCATTGTGAGCTATTGTTTTTTTAATTGAGGACTTCAGTACCTGCTGTAGTGCCAGATAAACAGATATGGTTTTTTTATTTGACATTCTTCTGAGAAAAAAACATATTAACACACCACATCAGGAAATCAATCCAGGACACCATGCTTTGTCTTTAATGCTATGAAACTGTCTTCACCTCTAAATCATAGACCAGAAAATTATTCTTTCCAAACAAATAAAATGCAGCTTTATTTATAATCACAGGCATTTTTGTTGGGAAAATTTATTCATCAACAACTCCTTAATCACTGGTAAAAATCCTACTAATTTTTTTTGGGTCAAGTGAGTACTACAAATTCTTATGAATATGTGACAAAACTAGATTTATTTAAAGAAACAAAAGGTTTTCTGCAATTTGACTCATAGAATGTAAGGTTAGTGCAAAGATCCAAAGTTCCAGTAGAAATACTACCATGACATCATTCTTATTCCGAGATCTACTTGACGTTAATGAGTAATACGGGCAGCCATGTTGAATGAGGAGCATTGAGGTTCTGATACATGGAGCCCTCGCAGCAGCGACCTCCAGGCCTTCAGCCTACTTCAGATCCACTCTGCTCACAGCAGCTCTATACAGGTTGCTGTGCGAAGTCGCTTCAGTCGTATCCGATTCTTTGTGACCCTATGGACTATATATACAGCCCACTAGGCTCCACTGTGCATGGGATTCTCTAGGCAAGAATACTGGAGTGGGTTGCCATGGCTTCCTGCAGGGAAACTTCCCCACCCAGGGATGGAACCGGTATCTCTTACAGTTCCTGCGTTGGCGAATGGGTTCATTGCCACTAGCACCAGCTGGGATGCCCCATACGTGTTGCTAGGTATAATTAATAAAAGTATTTAAATTATTATTTTTTGCTTCTCTTTTTCTGTTGTGAGTGCCTCACCACAATAGAAGTGCTGTCAAAATACAAAACATCGTTAAGAGCTTTTTTCTCAAAGCAAGATGTCTTGTTTCTAAGCGTTCCCTGAGTTTCTTCTGGAGAGAATTTTTTTTTTTTTAATCAGATAAGCCAAAAAGTAGAATATAATTTGGTTCTAAATTTATTTTGAACTTTGACATTCCAAAATGGCCTTGTAAATATTTGTAAACAGAGACTTGGTTTTATTTTGGGCAAGTTGTAGGAATTTTATTTATTCTTTTTTTTTTTTTTTTTTTTTACTTTTTTTTTTTTTTTTTTATTAGTTGGAGGCTAATTACTTCACAACATTTCAGTGGGTTTTGTCATACATTGATATGAATCAGCCATGGATTTACACGTATTCCCCATCCCGATCCCCGCTCCCACCTCCCTCTCCACCCGATTCCTCTGAGTCTTCCCAGTGCACCAGGCCCGAGCACTTGTCTCATGCATCCCACCTGGGCTGGTGATCTGTTTCACCATAGATAGTATACATGCTGTTCTTTTGAAATATCCCACCTTCACCTTCTCCCACAGAGTTCAAAAGTCTGTTCTGTATTTCTGTGTCTCTTTTTCTGTTTTGCATATAGGGTTATCGTTACCATCTTTCTAAATTCCATATATAAGTGTTAGTATGCTGTAATGTTCTTTATCTTTCTGGCTTACTTCACTCTGTATAAGGGGCTCCAGCTTCATCCATCTCATTAGGACTGGTTCAAATGAATTCTTTTTAATGGCTGAGTAATATTCCATGGTGTATATGTACCACAGCTTCCTTATCCATTCATCTGCTGATGGGCATCTAGGTTGCTTCCATGTCCTGGCTATTATAAACAGTGCTGCGATGAACATTGGGGTGCACGTGTCTCTTTCAGATCTGGTTTCCTCAGTGTGTATGCCCAGAAGTGGGATTGCTGGGTCATATGGCAGTTCTATTTCCAGTTTTTTAAGAAATCTCCACACTGTTTTCCATAGCGGCTGTACTAGTTTGCATTCCCACCAACAGTGTAATAGATTCAATGCAATCCCTATCAAGCTACCAACGGTATTTTTCACAGAACTAGACCAAAGAATTTCACAATTTGTATGGAAATACAAAAAACCTCGAATAGCCAAAGTAATCTTGAGAAAGAAGAATGGAACTGGAGGAATCAACCTGCCTGACTTCAGACTCTACTACAAAGCCACAGTCATCAAGACAGTATGGTACTGGCACAAAGACAGAAATATAGATCAATGGAACAGAATAGAAAGCCCAGAGATAAATCCACGAACCTATGGATACCTTATCTTCGACAAAGGAGGCAAGGATATACAATGGAAAAAAGACAACCTCTTTAACAAGTGGTGCTGGGAAAACTGGTCAACCACTTGTAAAAGAATGAAACTAGAACACTTTCTAACACCATACACAAAAATAAACTCAAAATGGATTAAAGATCTAAATGTAAGACCAGAAACTATAAAACTCCTAGAGGAGAACATAGGCAAAACACTCTCCGACATAAATCACAGCAAGATCCTCTGTGACCCACCTCCCAGAATATTGGAAATAAAAGCAAAACTAAACAAATGGGACCTAATGAAACTTAAAAGCTTTTGCACTACAAAGGAAACTATAAGTAAGGTGAAAAGACAGCCCTCAGATTGGGAGAAAATAATAGCAAATGAAGCAACAGACAAAGGATTAATCTCAAAAATATACAAGCAACTCCTGCAGCTCAATTCCAGAAAAATAAATGACCCAATCAAAAAATGGGCCAAAGAACTAAACAGACATTTCTCCAAAGAAGACATACAGATGGCTAACAAACACATGAAAAGATGCTCAACATCACTCATTATTAGAGAAATGCAAATCAAAACCACAATGAGGTACCATTACATGCCAGTCAGGATGGCTGCTATCCAAAAGTCTACAAGCAATAAATGCTGGAGAGGGTGTGGAGAAAAGGGAACCCTATTACACTGTTGGTGGGAATGCAAACAAATTTTATTTATTCTTAAAAAATTCTGATAATAGTAATAATACCAACATACATACTTAACATTTATCTGAAATTTATATTTGCTCGTTGACATAATCAAGCTCCCCAGTGAGAAATTTCTAATAATTCAGCAATTTTTTTTCTTTCTACCTTTAATTTAATAGATTCAAGAAGATATTTTTCTATTACAAATATCTAAAAATTTGGTAGAATTTTAGGGAAATGTTGAAATAGCAAATTTTTGTAGATAAATGATATCCATAAATAATGGATGTCATCAATACGCAAATCTTTTGAGAAAATCCAGGCTAGTGACTCACTGATTCCAAACACTCCTTCTTTATTTGCCTACATAATTTTATTCATGCAGGTCATTTTCACATAATAAGTTGTATCCCTACTCAACTTCTCCCATCCTTCAAGACTCAATTTAAATTCTGTTTTCATATTTCATAAAATTTCATCTTACTACCTAATCTCACAATGGTGTGAGTGAGTGAAGTCGCTCAGTTGTGTCCAACTCTTTGCGAACCCATGAACCATAGACTACCAGGCTCCTCTGTCCATGGTATTTTCTAGGCAAGAGTACTGGAGTGGGCTGCCATTTCCTTCTCCAGGGGATCTTCCCAACCCAAGGATGGAACCCAGGTCTCCTGCACTGCAGACACTTTACTGTCTGAGCCACCAGGGAATTCCCTCACAATGGTACAATGGTGTTCTTGTCTGAGCCATTCTCTTTATTTTTAGTATTAAAGTCATAAGTTCTAGAGTCAGACTGATCTAAGGTTTGAGTCTAAATTTTTCCACCCACTGCTGGGTGAACCAGGTCTTTTAAACCCTTTAATCATTTATTTCCCCTTCTGTAAAATGATGATGATGATACTTATTTGAGGATAAATCTGATGAAGGATGTAAAGGATTCTGCACAATGCTTGAGCCATAAAAAATAATAAATGTTGCCCTTAATATCATGACTGGCATCCTGATTCTACCAGAGTAGGAATAAAATATGGGCACCTCTTTTTAACACCCAAACTAATACTCCAAAATCTCTATCTTGTTTGCATAAACTTGTCTTTCTTTGTTTCTTAGTCCACCTCCATCCTTAGTTACATAGTTTTTATATACAATATTCAGGAGACTTTCCATGCTCACTGCAAGATCTGCCTGGAATATTCCCTTCCCTGGTGCTAGAGTAGTGATAGTCACGCTTTGTCAGTCACGAGGCCCACTATTTCCCATCAACCATACTTTAAATTTCTTGAAAAGAAAAGTCCGCCTTGTAACACGATTAGCAAGTAGTGCTAATTAACTTTATAGCTGTAGCTTTTTGCTTTCTTCCCTGATGATCTGTAATAATTTTATTATCCCTATAACCCCCATAGTAGTTGTACACATAGTAGTTGTACAATAAATATTTTATTTCCATGATCATCAGCCTACAAACAAGGCCTTTCTTTACTTTTTCTTTCTGTTTCTTCCATTCTTCTCTCTTTGGTGAAGTTGCTAATAAATTGTGAAAAGTCCAAAGCTGGGACTAAGCCTAGGGCTTAGATAAGCCATATTGCAGAGGAGAAATCCCTGAGTGATTCACGACTGAGCTTGTTTCTATTATGACTCAGCTTCTATTTTATTTATTGACTCTGAGTTAGGATGGAATTCTACCTCAGGAAAAATACCTCAACTTTTAAGGATAAAGTGATGGTATACATATTTTTTCTTTCAGCCCCAATATTAGACCTAAGGGGTAAATTCTGTTTTCCACTCTGAAGAGAAGACTGCAAAGTTCCCGCTCACATAACATTGACCGTGGGTAGTGTACTTTGCTGATTTGTTAGTAGTCAGAGGAAGAGGCTCAGTTAGAAGACAAATACACCAAAATGTCTGATACTTTTTGCTGAGTTAAACTGCCATGCAGTTGCCACGAAAAGAAATTTAAAATAGGGTTTTAAAAATCATGAAATTTTATTAAAAAGGAGAGAGAGAAAGAGTTTTAAAAGACAGGTTGGCAGCCTTCTATTTTTTCCTATAAAGTCATAAAGTTTAATTCAAAAATTTCCTGGAATTTATAGTGCCAGAGGCTAAGCTAAAAATAATTTTCCCTCATTAGATCTTGTAGTTTAACCTCTGAAGTGGAAGGTTTGTGACAGTTACATCAAGACTCCAGCTCACAAAAGCACCATTCAAAAAGGAGAAGAATGAAAAGGAACTGTTGCTATTAAATGACCCAGAGATAATGGGGGAGACAAAGAAGACTATTTCTGTAGCTTTCTGGGACCAAGCAGAGGGTGGCTGGGCTGTTCCAGATGGATCACTGCTGTCAACTCCAAAGGTAGCATGTGCTAAGTGAGCATGGAATTCTATCTGGGAGTAAAGCTTTGGAAGTTAAACTTGACAAGGACAGGAATCTAAGTGGCGGAGTGAGGGTTGGGGGAGAAGCATAAGATTTGCTCAATAACTCCAGTGGTGATTATTAGTAATTGTCTCCCTGTCTCCTTTCCCAAACACTGAACAAAACTTTTGTATTTTGTCCATGGGATGGAGAAAAACAGTCACAAAAACTTAAACTCCAAGTTACTCTTGAAAATCTGAGACTAAAGGAGAGGGGTGGGGTTTATTCTTGAAATAAAAACTTCTAAACTTTAATGCTGTTTTTCTTTGTCTTTCTTTACTTTCATGGTTGAACGAGGTTTAACACTTATTATAGTATCCTGGTCAGATTCTAATAGTCTGTGTTATCTACTCAATCATATTTAGCCCATGCTACTAAAGGGGGAAGAAAAGAAGACAACCAATGGATTAGTTGATTCAGTCAAGTGAACATAGTCACTTGGAGTGATATGGAAGAAGGGCATTTAATATAATGGGAATTAGACCATACACAGTTCTGGAAACTGGTGAAAAAGTCTATGGAAATTGCCTCTGTGTCCAGCAGGAGCCTAAAGATGCCACAAATTCACAGAAACAGTAACTGGCAAGGAAAAAATATAACTGTACATAAAATTAGAAAGAGTAGGAACAAACTGGAATCTATTAAAACAAATGGAAATTAACACCTGTCTCTCAAAACCTTCTCTACATCAATCTTGATGATGTAGGCAACTTGCAAGAGACACTGGTACCACTGACCTTGACCCAGGATTCAAACTGAAGGAGAGATCTGATTGAAGCTGAAGGAGCTGTGGGCCCACATCCTGTCCCACTCCAACAAGGTGAACCAGCAGACTAATAAAGGTGTGCATCATTTGCCGCAGCTCCTGGCTGTCCATCTCTGTTTATTGCAGAATGGCTGCTGCTTCACTTCTGCCTTCCAGATATCAAGCAAGTTTCTCTTGAAGCCAAAGCTAATTAAAAAAAAAAAAAAAAAAGGAAGAAAGAAAAATATATAGGCAAGGAAATTCTAGGATACAAAGTTTAGCTTAGCTGCTGCTGCTAAGTCACTTCAGTCATGTCCAACTCTGTGCGACCCCGTGGATGTCAGCCCACCAGACTCCCCCGTCCCTGGGATTCTCCAGGCAAGAACACTGGAGTGGGTTGCCACTTCCTTCTCCAGTGCGTGAAAATGAAAAGTGAAAGTGAAGTAATATAGACACAATTCAAAACCACTAGAGTCCAAATGTGTTCAATTACTGGTTTTCCAGTCACTGAACCAATTTCTATTTCATCTACCTTTTTTTTTGTTAAAACAGCCCTCTAGGAAAATATCTCACCCTTGAGATAAAGGATGTGTCGAAAGTTCAGATTTGTTGGCAGGTTAGCAAAAGCAGTGAAAGCTAGTAAATTCTCCAGTACTGGCAATAGTAGGATGCCATTACAATCCCTAAGTTTGACGATGGAAGGATGAGAAGTAGTTACTCCATCCAAGGGGGTAGCTGTATGGTGAGAACCATCAAAAAGGAGCTAAGGTCTTTGGTAAAAGGGAACAGCCAATCTGTGGTACTCAGAAAGTAGGGAACAGAGAGAATAAACACTCCAACTTTGATCTCTTTCAGCCTCTTATTTCTTGTGTTCTCTGCTTAGTGACCCCTGTTCACTCAACTCAATTGAAAACCAATGAGCTAAGGAGTCTTTCTGTGCAGTCAATAGGAGTCAGAATCCTGGGAGACAGAACAGGATGAAAGGTGGAGATTGATCCAGGGACACAAATGGAAAATATCTAGCATACATAAGTTATTCCAAGAGTTAAACATTAATAATATTTTAAGAAAATATCTTGTTTTTATCCAGAGTTGTAAATATCCACCTAAATTTTTCGAGGTAATGCCTAAACTTTTCCTAATTACTATCTAACAAAATATTTCTATGCTTTTCATCATGGAATGGATTTCAAATTCTGGATATATAATGAGCTGGTATAAAGAACCAAAGTAAGACCACAGCTTTACCAACTCCTTGTGGGGGATGGTTGGGAAGTGATGGGGGGAGATTGATTGGCAGAGGTACATTCCCTGGGTCATGAGTGGATCATCAAAGTGTTTGCTTCTTTAATAAAATATCAAAGGCTGCTATATGCTGCAGGTATTTCTGAAACTAAACTAAGGTGAACTGCAAGTACTTCACAGCAGAAAACAGGGCACTAATATTTTGTGAATCTTTTGGATTCTTCCTGGTAAAACTTTCCCATTCTTTTCCTAAGTATCCATTTTCAGGTTCTCTACAATGTATAAAGTCCTTTGAGGGTCCCTTGGATTGCAAGGAGATCCAACCAGTCAATCCTAAAGGAAATCAATCCTGAATATTCATTTGAAGGACAGACACTGAAGCTCAAGCTCCAATGATTTGGCCACCTGATGCAAAGAGCTGACTCATTAGAAAGACCCTGATGCTGGGAAAGAATGAAAGCAGGAGGAGAAGAGGACATAAGGGGATGAGATGGTTGGATGGCATCACTGACTTGATGGACATGAGTTTGAGCAAGCTCGGGAAGATGGCAAAGGACCGGGAGGCCTGGTGTGCTGCAGTCCATGGGGTCTCACAGAGTCGGTCATGACTGAGCAACTGAACACACACACACATACAATGTAGAAAGGGCTACTCTAAGGACTGAGAATTCAGGTCTTCTTATTTTTTTGATGGGAGGAAAGATTTTTGGATCTATAATCAGGATTCCAATAGTACCTTCCCAATGCTTATGATAAGTAGACTTTATAGGTAGCAAGAGGAAGAAAAGACAGCATCTGTCTTCTTACCATTAAAGCTGAGGTTGAGGCTCTAGTCCTCCAATGAGTTGACTGCCAGGAAAAGAACATATTAGCAAGGATAAATATCAGTGCTAAATTAAGCCCCTCCTCAGGCTCCAGGTAAAGTTCAAGACAGTATTTATGTCAGATTTTCACACAGCTACATAACACCAGGGCTCCCCCTGTGGTGCTAGTGGTAAAGAGCCCACCTGCCAATGCAGGAGACATAAGAGATATGGGTTCAGTCCCTGGGTCACGGAGAACCCCTGGAGGAGGCATGGCAACCCACTCCAGTATTCTTGCCTGGAGAGTCCCATGGACAGAGGAGCCTGGCAGGGTAGAGCCCAGAGCTTCATAAAGAGTCTGACATAACTGAAGTGACTCAACACATAGGCATGCACACAACACAAAATTATGGCATATGGTTGGAAGGAAATGAAAACTGAAGCTTCTAGGTCTGGAACCAGTGTTAACTTTCTGTGCAACTTTGAGGAAATCGCTGAACTTCTTAAAATTTCTGTTTTGTCATCTATAAAGGATGGCTCAGGCTGTAAATAATCCATCTGCCTACACAGGACCTGTGGGTTTGATCCCTGGGTCAGGAAGATCTCCGGAAAGGGAAATGACAACCCACTCCAGTACTCTTGCCTGGAAAATCCCTTTGACAGAGGAGCCTGGCAGGCTACAGCCCATGGAGATGTGAAAGAGTTGGACACAACTGAGCAACTAAATGACATTAGCAACAAAAGATAGATATATAGATAGGTATATAGATAATGGCTTCACTGCTTTTCTGTGAGGAATAATTGGAAAAACATCTATAAAACACATATCAGAGGGCAAGCAGTTAAGATGGGAGCTACTGAGGAATTATGGGAGGGTGGGAGTATGGCATTCATGGGCTGGACACTTTTTGCTGTCCAGAAATACAAAGGAAATCTTTGTATTTCTTTTATTTTTTTCTTGCTTGCTTCTTTTTTTTTAACACTTTTTTTTTTTCTTTTACTGGTTTGAAAATTAGATACTAAGTTTTTGGTCTCATACTGATTCATTTAGGAATTGTAACATGAATATTTATCAGTGTTTAATCAAGTTATTTACCCTCTCCCTAATATACAAGGACGAATATTTGCCTATCTTTGGCCGTGTATTTAACTCTTTCTTGGTTCACTGTTCTGTGTCTAGAATCACTTATGCTTAAAATACATTTTTTTAAATTTCCATATAGTAGTTTGTGTCTACCATATGAAAAACATTTCTGTTTGCCCCTTTTTAAAGGCAGTTTTTTATAATGTTTGTTATACATAACTGCCAGCTAGAAGAGACAGCTACATTCCATGTATAATAACAGAATTTGTGCAGATGGTCCCTGACTTATCATGGCTTGACTTAACAATTTTCAACTTTACATTGGTGCAAAAGCAGCACACATTTGGTAGAAACCTTAGTTCGAATTCTGAGTTTTGATCTTTTCCTGAGCTAGCCATATGAGGTTCAGTACTGTCTTGTGATTCTGCGCAGGCAGAGCCCCCAGTCAGCCATGAGATCAGGAAGGTAAGCAACTGATAAACTGACAGCCACTTTGTACCCATTCAAGCATTCTGTTTTTCACTTTCAGTACAGCACTCAATGAGTTACATGAGATATTCAACACTTTATTATAAAATGGGCTTTGTGTTGGATGATTTTGCCCAGCTGTAAGGTAATTAATGTAAGTTGTTCTGAACACATTTAAGGTAGGTTTAGGCTAAGCTACGATATAGGTTAAGTGTATTAACTGTGTTTTTTACTTAGGATATTTTCAACTTATGATGGGTTTTTTAAGACATAAACTCATTGTAAGTCAAGAAAGATCAGTATGAACTTCTAGCTTAAACTGTTTAACACCGAAAATAAGCAGTTTTTTAAAATAAAACTGCTTAATAAAATAAGCAGTTGATCCAAATTCTGTTCTACCTGTTGTTTTAAAAAGTCTTCAGGGTTAGATGCAGGAAGCATAAGGGGCTTGTGTATGATAAATTCATGTGACTGTGACATGTATGTGTATGTGCCCTTAGACTTTAGTAAATATGTCTGAAACACTCAGGTTTAACAAGCATGTATAATTCTTTTTTTTTTTTAAGCATGTATAATTCTGAGACAGTGATTTAATTTGATTTAATTAACTGACAGAAAGGAATAAAAGTCCTCCTATTATAAAGTTAATTCCTAGAGCTGGGGAAGAGAACCAATTCAATGAAATTATTAAACAACCAAAGACTAAGTAAGTAGTCAAAAATGACCTGTACCTATGATGCTGTCTTTGGGAATCATTTTCTCAAGACACAACAGAGGATTTAGAGGGTTTGAAAAATATGATTTAACTTTACTTCAGTGCAGAAGCAGTGAATGATGGAAAGTAAAATAAACTATTTGATTGAAGTAGTAAAGAAATTAAGGATATCTTAAAAACTAAGATATTAGGACCAAACTGGTGGTGATGGTTTAGTCGCTAAGTCATGTCCGACCCTTGCGGCCCCATGGACTGTAGCCTGCCAGGCTTCTGTGTCCATGGGATTCTCCAAGCAAGAATACTGGTGTGGGTTGCCATTTCCTTCTCCAGTAGGACCAAGCTAATGATATATGAAAAGAAAAAATGAATCTTACAATCCAAGATAGTGAAGACAAATCAGAATTATAATCGATTAACCAGGCATAAAAAAATGGAGTTGGGTGGCCATTGAGGACCTGGTCTCAGACATGTCTTCCCCACTGAAAACTTGAATTATACCTAACCCAGGAACTCCAGCTGTTTTTAAAAGAGCATCTGTTAGCTACAACCTTGCATCTCACACCCCCATGCAACCATATCAGACCCCAATCCACCCTTGCTTAATAAACACTCCTAATTCTTGCCAGTTGCAAATATAATTCTTGATAAACAACTCTTGTAACTAACTGTGGCCTTGCAGTTTTTACCTTTATTATCTGCTTGCATTTTGTGACCTGATGGAACATGACTAAAGTGCTTCTTGAATCTGTCTTCCAGGCTGCAGTCCTAACAAACCCCAAATAAAGTCTTTATTCCAAACAGTTCTCTGTTCCTGAAATTTGTTTGATAGTAGATATTGAGAGGGCAGAAGGAAGAGAAGGTTTATTTAGACCCCAATAGGAAAGACCAGATTAGCATGGAAGACCAAAGCAGTATTAGATGGGACTTTATATAACATGGCTACTCGAGTTGAAGATTTAACAATTTTCTCTGTCCTCAGGGAACATACTCAAGAAAATTACAGAATTAGGACATTAAGGAAAGTCACAACAAATTAGAAATACATCAACAGGGAGCTAATCAATCCATATTTAAACTTGATGTTAGAACCCTTCAGAATAGGGTAATCCAAGCCAGAGGGATGAAAAATGAGAGGATTTGCTTGAACAGGATCCATTTATTTCATGTATCTTACTTTGGGAGACTATACTTTTCAAAATCTAGAGGAGCATTTGAAAAACAAACATCTGATCCAGAAACCCAATGGAAAGTGAAAAACAAATGGGCCCTGGACTCCAGCAAACAGTGTGAGCTCTAGTTATGTTTGAAGAGGAATGCAGCCAAATGAACAAGCATATTAAACTGCTAAATTTTAAGAAGGACCTTTCTGAAAGAAACAGGAGAATACATGCCGCTCTTGCCAAAAGGGATGCAATGGAACAAATGTTACTCGAGGCACATGACATCAAGAGCCACAGTAAACACAGGAGTGTCTTTGGAAGAGCATGCCAGAGGTATGACTCTACAGGAGGTGCCTAAAATACAGATTTCAGGAGTACCTGAAGCTTTGATCCAAGAATCTGTGAAGAGTGATTCTTTAGCTGAAACAAATGGAGATGATGCTAAGTTTCCCTAAGAAGAGCTAATTTCACAGTTCCAACAATCCCAAATTGAATGACCATGTTGATAGGCCCTGTAGCAACCAAGCAAAAATCCTTGCTCACATGGGGCGGAAGAAGCCAAGTGTGTTAGTCAGGATGAGCTAGACTGTCCTGGGCTAGCAAGTTAACCCCTGCATCTCAGTGCCTAAAAATAAAAGGGCTTAATTTGTATTAATATGCAATGGAAAGGGCCCTGTTCTCCACATTGACATTCAGCACCAAGAGGGAGGAGCTGCTGGAGTTTTGTCTCAGTACTTTTTTTTTTTAAAACTGCTTCAGCCTAGGAAAGACTTTTATCACTTTTCATTGTTCATATTGTTTTGGCCAGATCTAGTCACATGACTCTCCTTAACTACAAGGCAACTGGAAAGTGTTAATATCCATGTGCCCAAGGAAGGAAACAAAAGTTTTGGTGAACACTATTTTGTTGGGTGCACAGTGTTGCTCAGATCATGCCACATTCAATGCAGCATGGGTGACCAGGATCACAGAACTCAAAGGGAAATGAAACTGAAGTTTTGAATATGGTGGATGGGAAATAAAAGACACATCAGTAAACAATATTGATGATAAAGACCGCCATCATTGCAAACCATTGAAAACCCTCTCTGAGAAAAGAGAAATTATGGCTAGGTAGATCCCCTCCCTCTCAACAACCATAAGGGTAAACACGTTAACCAAAATTAGTTTCTTGGCGAATTTATTTTAAATGCACAGTTGATGGACTCCACGTAATTACAATAAATGACAGAGGTCACAGGGAGGTGAAAATCAAGATTATTCTCTTCTTTCTTGTCTCCTTCACTCACTAAGGAATCACTCCTCTGGTCTTTTTGAATGTCAGGTATAGGGTTGCAAATATATATTTTTGCCTGGAGCTGGGGTTGGTTCATTTTTAAAATTGCATTGCTATGGCATTTGTGGCATGATTATTCAATGAACTCTTGATTCCTCAACAAATGAGACATATAAAAGGCTTTTAGTTGTGCTAATTCAGTTTGGAGTTGTTAAAACACACACACACAAATTTTCTTGTAGTACTCACCTCAGATTGCAGTTTCTGAACAAATTAAATCTACCCAGGCATAAAGAACATTTTTTGACATGAATAAGTGAATGTTATATTTTTTTGGACTTCAGTTATGAAAAAATTGGAGGGCTATTTCTTGTTGCTTTTCAGTCACTAAATCATGTCCGACTCTTCGATCTCGTGGACTGCAGCACGCCTGGTTCCTCTGTCCTCCACTATCTCTTGGAGTTTCCTCAAATTCATGTCCATTGAGTCAACGATGCTATCTAACCATCTCATCCTATGCCATCCCCTTCATCTGTTGCCTTCCATCTTTCCCAGCATCAGGGTCTTTACCAATGAGTTGGCTTTGCACATCAGGTGGTCAAAGTATTGGAGCACCAGCTTCAGCATCAGTCCTTCCAAAGAGTATTTAGGGTTGATTTCCTTGAGGACTGACTTTTTGATCTTGCTGTCCAAGGGACTCTCAGAGCTTCCCATGTAACTCAGTCAATAAAGAATCTGCCTGCAATGCAGGATACCTGGGTTTCATTCTTGGGTTGGGAAGATCCCCTGGAGAAGGAAGTGGCAACCCACACCAGTATTCTTGCCTGGAGAATCTCATGGATAGAGGAGCCTGGCAGGCTACAGTCCATGGGATAGCAAGAGTTGGACATGACTTAGTGATTAAACAGCCACCAAGGGGACTCTCAAGAGTCGTCTCCAGCACCACAATTGGAAAGCATCGATTCTTTGACACTCAGCTTTCTTTATGGTCCAAATCTCACGTTCATACATGACCATTGGAAAAATCATAGCTTTGACCATATGGACCTTTGTCAGCAAAGGGATGGCTCTGCTTTTTTTTTTTTTTAATTAGTTTATTTTTTATTGAAGGGTAATTGCTTTACAGAATTTTGCTGTTTTCTGTCTGTCTAGGTTTGTCATAGCTTTCCTTCCAAGGAACGTCTTTTAATTTCATGGCTGCAGTCACTGTCTACAGTGATTTTGGAGCCCAAGAAAAGAAAATCTGTCACTGCTTTTATATGTTCCCCTTCTATAGATGTCCATGTGTAGAGCTGTCTCTTGGGGTTTTGGAAAAAGTGCTTTCTATGCTAAGCATGTTCTCTTGACAAAACCCTCTCAGCCTTTGCCCTGCTTCATTTTGCACTCCAAGGCCAAACTTGCTTGTTATTCCAAACTTACTTTGGATATCTTTTGACTTTCTACTTTTGCATTTCAACCAATCCCCTATGATGAAAAAGACATCATTTTTGGTGTTAGTTATAGAATGTGTTGTAGGTCTTCATTGAACTGCTCATCTTCAGTCTATTTGGCATCAGTGCTTGGGGCATAAACTTGGATTACTGCAATGTTCAATGGTTTGCCTTGGAAACGAACCAAGATCATTCTGTCATTTTTGATGTTGCATTGAAGTACTGCATTTTGGACTCCTTTGTTGACTATGAGGGCTACTCCATTTCTTCTAAGGGCTTCTTGCCCACAGTAGTAGATATTAATATAATGTCACCTCAATTAAATTTGCCCATTCCTGTCCATTTTAGTTCACTAATTCCTAAGATGTTGATGTTCAGTCTTGCCATCTTCTGCTTGACCACATCCTATTTACCTTAATTCATGGGCCTATCAGTCCAGGTTCTTATTCAATATTGTTCTTTACAGCCTTGGACTTCAGTTGCACTTCCAGTCACATCCATCACTGAGTGTCATTTCTGCTTCAGTCCAGTCATTTCATTCTTTTTGGAGCTATTAGTAATTGCCCTCCACTCTTCTCCAGTAGCATATGGGATACCTTCCAACCTGAGGGGCTCATCTTATGCTGTCACACCTTTTTACTTTTTCATACTGTCATGAGGTTCTCCAAGGAATAATGCTGGAGTGGTTTGCCATCTCCTTCTCCAGTGGACCATGTTTTGTTAGAACTCTTTACTATGACTCATTTGCCTTGGATTGCCCTGCGCAGAATGGTTCCTAGCGTCACTAAGTTACACAAGTCCCTTCATCACAGCAAGTCTGGATCCATGAAATGGGGGGAGAGGTTTACTACTGTGCTGTGCTTGATCGCTCAGTCATGTCTAACTCTTTCCCACCGCATGGACTGTAGCCCACCAGGCTCCTCAGTCTATGGGGATTCTCCAGGCCAGAATACAGGAGTGGGTAGCCTTTCCCTTCTCCAGGGGATCTTCCCAACCCAGGGATCAAACCCAGGTCTCCCCCATTGCAGGCAGATTCTTTACCAGCTGAGCCACAAGAGGACAACCTACTTTCTCCATTATAAAAATAAAATATAAATTTGTAATTATCAAGTAATCTCTGTGGTGATTTTGGCAGGATGCAAATATCCTGTCCACATCAATTTTTGCCTCCTTTTAACATCCACTGATTATCTTTATCTGACACAGTTATTCTATTTGATGTCCAAATGGTACTTTAAAATAATCTGTAATACATTATTTCCTACCTGTCATACTTCTGTTAGAAAAGGTTTCCTTTTCAATTGCTAATGAAGTATATTTCTTCATAAAAAGGCAGAAAAATAATTTTTAATTGTTTTCCTTTTTTTAGAGAGGTTACTATAACAGTTACCTTTATTGATGGCAAATACTCTTTTATTGTCTTTTTTTCTTTTTTGATTACTTTTTTTCTCTTTTGATTTCACTTTATTTTATTCATGTCATTATTATTCTGTTGTCTAAACATTTTCTATTTTGTTATTAATGTGTCTTTATAATGCTCATTTTTTATTTTGTTTATGTTGAATATTTTTTTTCTTATTCTATAGGATGTAATTATTTTAGGCTGTGCAGTTTCATCTAAGTAGTTCTTCTTCTATAGTCTGTGTATTATAGCATATATTATTCACATTAAAGTTATTTTCCAAAATTTTAGAAATTTTGATTTTTTTAGTTTAATTGTTGTATTATATTGGGGTATAACAGATTCACAATGTTGTATTAGTTTCAAGTGTACAGCAAAGTGGTTCAGTTATATATATGTCCATTTCTTTTCTTTCCCTTATAGATTATTATGGAATATTGAGTAGAGTTCTCTGTGCTATATGATAGCAGTCTTTGTTGATTATCTATCGTATATATATAGTAGTGTGTATATATGCATACTCCTTTGTGTAATTTTGTATTGCTCCCAAAATACTAGTTTGGGTGTGACATATATTAATTTCCAAAATGAAAGAGCTTGATTTTGACTTCTGTTTGTTTTGCCATTGTTTTCTAGTTTTATTGCATTGCTATCAGAGAACTTTTGGTATTATTTTTTTCTTTATAAAATTCATTGATATTTTCTTTGTGCTATTAAGTGACTAATAGAGTAATCCATTAAATTTTATAGATAGCATCATGGAACTTTATAAACAGATGTGTCTTCTTGTTATTGAGTGTTCATATTTTGATGAATATCCACTTTAGAGCCTCCTTATCAATTATGTTATTAATTTTATATCTTTAATAATTTTATTTTACTTTAGACTCATATACAGTTAGGTTTGAGCTTTGTTTTATGAGCCAATTGGAAATTCATCTTCTAATACATATGATATCATCATTTTGAGGATTTCTCTCACCTTTTTAATACACTTAGTGTATTGTGTTGCAGTGACCCTGTTTCTTTGTCAATATGATATGCTTCATTACTATTTTTGTCAACCTTTTTATTTTTTGGTAATAGGAATTTTGATATTTTTCCAGTTATTATTTTACATCAATAATTTTGTAATATCTCTTGGTTCCCATTTATCTTAATTCAGCTTCTACTACTTGAGTTTGTCAATTTTCAATTATATCAATAGACCATCACCTTCTCTGAAAATTTCCAACTCATATTCTATTTTCCCTTCACTGCCTCCTTTCTCCAACCGTTTTTAGTGGTATTATTTCTAATTTGTCAGAACATGTAAGATTCATATTAATACATTGTCCTCCTGCTGCTATCCTCACTTTGTTTTTAATCTTACTTTACAAATATACTCAATTCTTAAAATTTTTGCTCATTTTCCTAAAAACCTATTGGTTGAGTGGAACTTAGTTCTAGTAGATTTCATAGGAAGGGCTTGTGGGTATGATTTTCCACAAATTTCCTACATTTGTGCATGTTTAGATCAGTTTTATTATAGCCTTAATACCTGAAGAATACTTAATATTTGGCTGAGTGTAACAGTTGTCACATAATCTCTCTCCTTTGGGTTCTAAACAATGGTGCTTCACTGTTGTCTTGCTCTCCATTGATGTTGAAAAGTCTGATGGCAACCTGAATTTTTTTTTTTGCCCCAAACTTTATGATATATACAGTGTAGCTTAAAAATGTACAATGTGTTGACTTGATATACATATATTGCAATATGAGTACCATGGAGTGTTATCTAACACTTGCATCACATCACATCATTGCATTTTCTTTTTTGTAATGAGAACATTTTCTACTCTTTTAGCAGGTTTCATGTACATAATACAGTACTTTATCTATAATCACAATGCTGTGCATTAGATCTCCAGAAGTTATTCACCTTCTAACTGGAACTTTGTACTCACTGACACCTTCCCATTTCTCCCACTCCTCACCCTCTGGCAACCTCCATGCTACTCTCTGTTTTCACAAGGTCAGATTTTTCACACTCCACATATAAATGATATCTTGCTGCATGTGGCTTTCCTTGTCTAACATTTCATTTAGTTTAATGCTCTCAAGGATTGCCTGTGTTGTCACAAATGGACATTTGTTCTTTCTCATGGCTGAATAATATTCCAATATTATCCATTCACCCATTGACAGATATGTAAATTGTTTCCATACTTAACTGTTTTGGAGTAATGCTGCAATAAATATGGGAGTGTAGATATCTTCTTCATATCCTATTTTTATTTCCTTTGGATATATACCCAAAAACAAAATTGTTGAATCACAATATGGTTCAATTTTTAATTTTTTTGAAGAACCTCAATAGTTTTATCCATGGTGGATATATCAATTTATAGTCCCAATAGTACAGAAGATATTTTTACTCTACATCCTTGCCAATGCTTGTTTTCTCTCTCTGATGATAGCCATTCTGATAGGTATGAGGTGACATTTCATTGTGATTTTGACTTGCATTTGCATTTAATGTTAGCATAACAAATATACAACTTTCTCATTCTGTAGGTCACTTTTTTTATTTTGCTGTTGACTTTCTTTGCTGAGCAGAGGCTTTTAGTTTCACATAGTTGCACTTATTTATTTTTTGCTTTGTTGCTTGTGTTTCTGGTGTCATATGTCTATTTTTATGCTGGGACCGTATTGTTTTGATTGCTATTGCTTTGCAGCATAGTTTGAGATGTATTGAAATTTTGATAGGGATTGCATTCAGTCTATGGATGGCATTGGAAAGTGTGGACATTTTAAAAATTATTCATTTTCTGACCCATGAAAATGGGATATCTTTACATTTGTTTGTGTCTTCTTCAATTTATTTTATTGGAGTCTCTAATATAGAGATCTTTCAACTCTGGTTAGATTTACCTCTAAGTATTTTATTGTTTGTAATGCTATTGTGAATGATATTTTTTTTTATTTCTTTTTCAAATATTTCATTGTTAGTGTATAGAAATGCAATTAATTTCTGTATATTGGCTTTCTATCCTGCAATTTTATTGAATTTGTTGATTGCGTCTAACAGGATTCTATAAGATTTTCTCTATATAAGATCATATTAACTACAAATACAGATGATTTTACTTCTTCCTTTCAGATTTGGATGCCTTTTATTAATTTATTTTGCCTGATTGCTATAGCTAGGACTTCTAGTACTGTGTTCAAAAAAAGAGTGGTGAGAGTGGGTACCCTTTACTTGTCCTGATCATAGTGAAAAAGTTTTCGATCTTTCACTATTGAGTATGATGTTAGCTCTGGGCTTGTCACAAAGGTAGTAGCAATGGGTGTGGTGACAAAAGGGGTAATATTTTACATAAATTTGGGAGAGCAAGTTGACAAGATTTGCTGATAGACTTTGGTATCAAGTGTACAAGAAAGGAAAAACAAGACAAACTTCAATTATTTTGGCTACGCCAGTGGATGAATGAGGTTGCTATTTACTGAGTGAGGGAAGTATGGAATAGAGGAAATTTACATTCAGAAAGTAGTTTTTGTTGTTGTTAGGTCTTAACATCCACATGCACATGTCAGATACACAGGTGGATATCAGATCCTGAGATTAAGGAGAAAGATCAGGGATAGAGATAGAAAGTTGATGGTTTTCTTGGCTAGAAAATAGAGGTGAAATGAATATTATTTATTATCTCACTTAAAAATTACTAGATGTAGGATAACACTATTTTTACTTTTTTGACAGTGGAGGCAAAACTCATTTTGGAGAATACTCTTTAAGAGAAAGAATTGTTCAATTTGGTTTTGTGTCCCCACCTCAGATGGTAAAGAACCCGCCTGCAGTGAAGGAGACCCAGGTTAATTCACTGGGTCAGGAAGATCCCCTGGAGAAGGGAATGGCTACCCACTCCAGTGTTCTTGCCTGGAGAATTCCACAGAAAGAGGAGTCTGGCAGGTTACAGACCACGGGGTCACAAAGAGACACAACTGAGCAACTAACGCCTGGGCTTCCCTCGTAACTCAGACATCTGCCCACATTGCAGGAGACCCAGGTTTGATCCCTAAGTTGGGAGAATTCCTGAAAAATGGAAAGACTACTCCCGCCAGTATTCTTGCCTGGAGAATTCCATGGACAGAGGAGCCTTGTAGGCTACAGTCCAAGGGTTTGCAGAGTTGGGCATGGCTGAGTGACTAATACTTTCACTTTGTCCACCTCCTAAATATTGAAATTTTTGTTAAATATACCTTGAAATAATGCATACATAAAAGAACTTTGAGTCCACTGACCTTTTTAATGTCAGTAGTTTTTGTTTCTTACATATACATGTATCTATTATTTTTCAATTTTTTCCCATTTTGTTTATTACAGAATATTGAGCAGAGTTCCCTGTGCTTTATAGTAGATCCTTATTAGCCATCTATTTTATATATTTCAGTATGCATGGGTAAATTCCAATCTTTCAAAAACTAAAAAATCATCTAATATTCAGGTGTCATGAAAGACGCAAAATGAGTCATAAACAGATTCTGATTTTAAGAGGTTTATATCATTTCATTGTTTACATGGCGTGAAGCTCATTCATGGCTGCATGATGAGATGATTAATTTGTTAATTAGGCAGAAACAGAGGCTACTCTTTTACCACACATGCAGGGGTTTACGTTTTCCATATTCTTTTAGTCGTGGATCAGAGATTCAAATCGATGAATCTTAGTTTAACAGTTAAACACAACAAAATGATTGAAGAAAATGAAGTAATCCACTAAAATCACGTCAAAGTAGTGCATATTTATAAAAGCTCATGTATCCCAAGACTCTTTATCTTTGTAGTCACTTTCAAATGATCTCCATCTTACCCTTACATTCTTTGTACCATCATAGCAACCCATATCCATTATATCTTTATGGTTAAGAGGATAGATTCTGAATCAAATCACTTGGTTTCAGACTCTTAGCCCATTTAAATACTAGTCTGTACATATGTGATATGAATATAGTTATAATAGTTACCTAATGATGTTGGTGAGAACATAACTGAGAAAAAAACATGTAAAATGTAAAACATAGTGTCACATGAATAATAACCAGGATATATCTTAGTAATTATTACAAAATGTCCAATTTTTTCTTTAAAAATTACAATTTAATTTTACCCATACAGAGACTTATTTTCCCTTTTTTCCTATTTCAAATTATTTACTACATTAATAGTACATTAAGAATATACCAATTAGGGATATAGGTTTCAAACAATTCAGTAATTTATGTCACAGTGAAATTTATAGGAAGGACATCAGAGAGCTCAGAGAATTGACAGAAATGTTGGTGAACCAGGTGTGGAAAATGGACATGAATTAAGAAAGGATAAGCTATGGAAAAGTCTGTCAAAACAAGGTCACAAAAAGAGTTGTATTAAGAATGCCATCACTGGACACTCATTACTATATAATTGCATCCTTATGCCATTTCACCATAATTCAAAGTCTTCAAATTTATATACATCATATGTCTGTGTTCTCAAATTGGCTGATATGGATGGAGGTTGTGTTAAAAATATAGATGTCTAGGTCTCATTCTCAGAGCTTTTAATTTAATCGGTATAAATTTAAGCCTGGATAACAGGATTTTTTTTTCTTTTTTTGCATTTTTAAGTTTCTATTTAAGTTCTATTCTACTGAAGTATTCTATAGTCAATACATCTATTGACTGTATGATAACAAGTAAACTTGATGTAGAGGGTTTTTTTTTTTTTAAGTTTCACATATGTGTTAATTATTATAGCATTTTTACAGCTCCCTAGATTAATCTAATTTGTGGCAAAATTTGATATCTACCATTTTGGATGGTAGAAAAGAAGAAATAGCTGAAATTCTAAAATGACTCCTACATGTATTGTATGTTAATTGCTTGATTCATTAATAAATTACTATTTTTCAAAATAATTAATATTCCATTTAGAAAGTTAAAAAACAAAGATAAGCATGTTATGACAAGTATCCATAATCTGTTAAAGGATTATTTCTGTAAATATTTTCACATTTTTCTTCAGATATTCCACTTTGATTGTGTGATATGTGATGTGTGTCTATGGAGGAGGTAATCTCAAATTCTCATATGTACTTTGGTTCATAATATCAATAGTTAAAGTTCCATGGTTGCTGTCTCTTCAGAACAAAATTTTTCCTTGTTGAGTTGTGTCTTCTAAGGAGAAGGCCTCCAAAGGTTAAGGATTAATGTAGCTAATGAACTGTGAATATTGGTAAGTCGACACTTCAAAGGGCAATGACATTCAGTGATTCTCTAACACCTGCTATCTTAGTGAAGTAATATTTGCGTGTGTTAAGTTACATCAGAAGCCACAGATTTTCATTCACCTCTTTCCTAATTCCTTTACCTCCATTTTATACTCTTTCTGCTTACATGCATTTTCCTTGTTTTGACAAATGAAAAATGAAGAGGCATTTAAAAATGTGTGCTTTATTGGAATAGTTTAATGGACCTTTTCCGAAAATGTAAGAAACATAAACATACTTTATAGCTTAAACTACTTTATAGTTTATCAAAAATAAATTGTAATTTGCAAAAAGTTGTTTACATAAAGGTCCTATCTAGAATGATGCTTATCACCCTTCTTGAAAGCATAGCCAAAATATCAAATTTATGATCAGTATTCTGCTGACTTAGATTTTCCATATTTGTATGGTTTCACTGTACTAGTTGGGCTTCCCTGGTGGCTCAGGTGGTAAAGAATCTGCCTGCAGTGCAGGAGACCTGGGTTCGATCCCTGGATTGGGAAGATTCCCTGGAGAGGGAAATGGCAACCCACTCCAGTATTCTTGCCTGGAGAATCCCATGGACAGAGAAACCTGGTGGGCTACAGTCCATGGGGTCACAAAGAGTCAGACACGACTGAGCGACTAACGCTCTGACTGTACGAGGTGCAGTTAAGAACCTTACTGCCAATGCAGGAGACATAAAAGACCCAGGCTCGATCCCTGGGTTGGGAAGATACCCTGGGGGAGGGCATGGCAACCCACTCCAGTATTCTTGCCTGGAGAATCCCATGGACAGAGGAGCCTGATTACAGTCCATAGACTCACAAAGAGCTGGACACAACTGAAGTGACTTAACACGTACACACACCTTGTGTTAGTCTCTGTGTTCTGTCTGTAGTCTTAACCCTCAGAGTCCTTGCTCTTCAAATACTTGTCAATAAGGCCCGCGTGCTCTATTAAAGTTTTGAGTAGTATATGCAGTAGCTTCATATCTAATGGAGAAAAATACATAAATGGTGTGTGTGTAGAGGATAAGGTGTATTTGAAATATTAATTACCAAAGCAAATGTAGGTACTTCATGTTTAGGCCAGGGTTGACATATGACTCATAGCAAGAAGCTATTTAGTAGAGGCAAAATGCAGACCACTTCTTACAAGCTCTCATTTGATAAATAAGAAAGTTAAAAGTCAACAAGATAGACTAAACATCTCTTATTACATATATTTGTTAAAAATAAAACAGCAAACTCAGTTTCCTTATTCTCAATTTAGTAATATTTCCACTATACTGCAGTGGCAGCTCGAATCATCACTGATCTGTATTCTATTTGCACCATTGGAAAATGTGGGCTATAAAACCAGTTGCAACTATTAATTTAACTGCAACCCATTGATTTGAAATTCTACCAAAGACAGAAGAGGGAGAGGGGATAAGGGGATGTTAAGGTGATGTAGTATATTGATGAGTAAGAAATAAATCATCTGTTCTTGTTCATTTTTCCTGAGATACCTCAGTAGCTAATGATTTGTTGGCCAAAAAATTGCAATGTTTTCAGTACCAGGTGAAAATCACAAGTATGGACAATAGAATGGTGACAAAGTAGCATTTTTAGGAAACATATCCACTAGAAGGAAATTCTACAGCATGGTACCTAGTGGAGACTGCCCTAAAATGCCCTAAAATCATGTTTAGGATAGTACTTAGTGGGTTCTGGGTTAAGCCGTGTAATCAATTTAAAGATTATTCATGAATTTAGAGACATCAAAGCTACTGAAAATTAACAGATGCTCTCAATTCCCACAATGTAAATTCAATTTGCTTCAACTTTGTTGTTGTTAGTGGCTCAGTCGGGTCCAACTCTTTGTGACCCCGTGGACTGCATCACATCAGGCTTCCCTGTCCTTCACTACATCCTAGAGTTTGCTCAAACTCATGTTCATTGAGTTGATGATGCCATCCAATCATCTCAACTTTATTCAAATTTAATTTCCTCCAAAATGTTATAATAAACTTGTGATCATTTGAATTAATTTTTAAAGCCAAAAAAGCCAAAGTTTATTTCTGTTCATTAAACCACAACTTTTCTTGAAATAAATGCTACAGTTACAAACCTATATTATAATACTCATTATGGTTGGATAGAAAATATGAGCTAACTAATGGTCCATTGCAGCTTGAATAAATTAAAACACTCAGTCCTGAGAATCATAAAAGAGAAACAAAAAGTGAAAATTATCACCGGAGGGAAAAAAGAAATGTGTTAAATCCTGTTTTACATGGTGCTGAGACACCTGGATACAAAGTACTAACTCTGGTTGAACAGCTGGATCCTGGACCTCTTCTGTGCCAAACATCTGTATGATTAAGGGAACTGAAAACTTCCCAAGCATGTGGATGTTTTGGCATCTGATGACAGAAGTAGTGTCTTCTGGAAGTACTGCATTGCAGCTTCCTTTTTTCCTTCTTCTAATATTACCACAGACCCAAGAGATGAACGATGTGAGCCAAAAGTGTCCTATTTGGCTGTCGTGCCACGTCCCTCAGCTGGGGTATGACTATTTTCAAGATGTGATCAACATCTGCTCGAAATCCACAGTCCGTACCCAGAGGGCATCCTCTGGGGATTGTCTTTGTGCTTTAATTCAAGCGAACCTGTTTTCTCTTTTGATGCATGACTAAAATGAAGAAAGGGGGTGGAATGGAAGAAATTGGGAGACTGGATTGACACATACACACTATTGATACTATGTATAAAATAGATAATTGCTGGGAACATTCTGTATAGCATAGGTAGCTCTGCTTAAGGCACTGTGGTATCCTAAATGGAGGGGAAATCCAAGAGGGAGGGAATATATGAATGTGTATGACTGATTAATTGTGCTATACAATAGACGCTAACACAACATTGTAAAGCAAATATACTGCAATAAAAATTAATTGATAAAATGTATATAAATAAAATGAAACTAAGTAGTAGTAAGCAACTTGCACAAGTTCACATAGTAGTGTGGAACCAAGGCTTAGTCTCAAGTCTACCATTCCATTTCTCAGCAATTCATCTTCATTTAAAACAAACTATCAGCATTATATATTTACATGGTGATTTTAAATTTGTAATGTATTTTCTCATCCATTTCTATTTCTTGGCATAATTCACCACCACTATAGCCATTCATATTAATGTTAAATATTTATTTATTTCTGTAGTGTGCTTTTGAAAAGGTCCAACTTTCTGATATTCGAATATACACATTCAAATAGAAATGGTTTGTGTGTATATTTAGATGACATAAAAGCATAAAAAAAGAGCTTGTTAAATGTTAATTCCTAGGAGTTAACACTCGCTTCTCTGGAAATTCATTAAAGGTAGATGTGAATTTCTAACATTAGATGCAGATTCAAAACAATGCGTGTGTTGATTAAATGATTTTTAAAACCTTTTCTGTTAATTAAAAAGCACATATTTATCTTCAACTCAGAGTCATTGACAATCGTTGCAACATTTTATTTTGGCTTGAATGTTAAAGAATATCAAATGGCATATGACAATTTGGAGTATTAATTTTGCATATCATGGGCTTCTGTTTTCTGTAATTTATGAAAACTAGGCTTGCATGTGGAAAGCACAATTATTTATTTATGTATTTATTGAAGTATAGTTGATTTACAAAGTTGTGTTTGTTTCTATGTACAGCACAGTGATTCAGTGATATGTGTATGTGTGTGTTCTTTCTAAGATTATTTTCCCTTATAGGTTATTACAAGATGTTGACTGTAGTTCTCTGTGCTACACAGTAGGGCCTTGTTTATCTGTTGTATAAACAGTAGTTTGTATCTGCTAATCCTAAACTCCTAATTTATCCCTCTACCACTCCTTCTTGTTTGGTATCTGTAAGTTTATTTTTCATGTCTGTGAGTCTGTTTTATAAATAAGTTCATTTGTATTACCTTTTTAGATTCAAAAAAGTAAGTGATTATCATACGTTATATGTCTTTCTCTGACTTACTTCACTTGGTATGATAATATGTAGGCCTATCCATCTTGCTGTAAATGGCATTATTTCATTATTTTTTATTACTGAGTAATTTTCTCAGTTCAGTTCAGTTCAGTTGCTCAGTCATGTCTGACTCTTTGTGACCCCGTGGACGGCAGCACACCAGTCTTCCCTGTCCATCACCAACTGTCAGAGTTTGCTCAAACTCATGTCCATCGAGTCAGTGATGCCATCCAACCATCTCATCCTCTGTCATCCCCTCTCCTCCTGCCTTCAATCTTTCCCAGCATCAGGGTCTTTTCCAATAAGTCAGTTACTTGCATCAGGTGGCCAAAGAATTGGAGTTTCAGCTTCAGCATCAGTCCTTCCAATGAACACCCAGGACTGATCTCCTTTAGGATGGACTGATTGGATCTCTTTGCAGTCCAAGGGACTCTCAAGAGTCTTCTCCAACACCACAGTTCAAAAGCATCAATTTTTTGGCAGTCAGCTTTCTTCACAGTCCAACTCTCACATCCATACATGACCACTGGAAAAACCATAGCCTTGACCAGATGGACTTTGCTGGCAAAGTAATGTCTCTGCTTTTGAATATGCTATCCAGGTTGGTCATAACTTTCCTTCCAAGGAGTACGGGTCTTTTAATTTCATGGCTGCAATCACCATCCAGTGATTTTGGAGCCCAGAAAAATAAAGTCAGCCACTATTTCCACTGTATCCTCATCTATCCACCATGAAGTGATGGGACCGGATGCCACGATCTTAGTTTCCTGGATGTAGAGCTTTAAGCCAACTTTTTCACTCTCCTCTTTCACTTTCATCAAGAGCTCTTTAGTTCTTCTTCACTCTCTGCCATAGGGTGGTGTCATCTGCATATTTGAGGTTATTGATATTTCTCCTGGAAATCTTGATTCCAGCTTCTGCTTCATCCAGCCCAGAGTTTCTCATGATGTACTCAGCATGTAAGTTAAATAAGTAGGGTGAAAATATACAGCCTTGACATACTCCTTTTCCTATTTGGAACCAATCTGTTGTTCCATGTCCAGTTCTAACTGGTGCTTCCTGACCTGCATACAGATTTCTCAAGAGGCAGGTCAGGTGGTCTGATATTCCCATCTCATGAAGAATTTTCCACAATTTATTGTGATCCATACAGTTAAAGGCTTTGGCATAATCAATAAAGCAGAAATAGATGTTTTTCTGGAACTCTCTTGCTTTTCTGATGATCCAGCAGATGCTGGCAATTTGATCTCTGGTTCCTCTGCCTTTTCTAAAACCAGCTTGAACATCTGGAAGTTCGTGGTTCTCATATTGCTGAAGCCTGGCTTGGAGAATTTTAAGCATTACTTTGCTAGCGTGTGAGAAGAGTGCAATCGTGCAGTAGTTTGAACATTATTTGGCATTGCCTTTCTTTGAGATTGGAATGAAAACTGAACTTTTCCAGTCGTGAGGCCACTGCTGAGTTTTCCAAATTTGCTGACATATTGAGTGCAGCACTTTCATAGCACCATCTTTCAGGATTTGAAATAGCTCAACTGGAATTCCATCACCTCCACTAGCTTTGTTCATAGTGATGCTTCCTAAGGCCCACTTGACTTCACATTTGGTGGCTTTATTCCTAGTTTTTTAAGGAATCTCCACAATGTCTTCCATAGTGATGGTATCAATTTACATTCCCACAAACAGTGCAAGAGCATTCCCTTTCTCCACACCCTCTCCAGCATTTATTTGTAAACTTTTTGTGTGCATTCTGATGAGTGTGAGGTGATATCTCAATGTAGTTTTGATTGGCATATCTCTAATAATGATTATGATTTTTCCAGTGGTCATGTATGGATGTGAGAGTTGGACTGTGAAGAAAGCTGAGTGCCAAAGAATTGATGCTTTTGGACTGTGGTGTTGGAGAAGACTCTTGAGAGTCCCTTGGACTGCAAGGAGATCCAATCAGTCCATCCTAAAGGAGATCAGTCCTGGGTGTTCATTGGAAGGACTGATGCTGAAGCTGAAACTCCAATACTTTGGCCACGTGATGCAAAGAGTTGACTCATTGGAAAAGACCCTGAAGCTGGGAGGGATTGGGAGTAGAAGGAGAAGGGGACAACAGAGGATGAGATGGTTGGATGGCATCACTGACTTGATGGACATGAGTTTTAGTAAATTCCCAGAGTTGTTGATGGACAGGGAGGCCTGGTGTGCTTCGATTCATGGGGTCGCGAATAGTCGGACATGACTGAATGACTGAACTGAACTGAACTGAATAAAGAGCCATGTTGAGCATCTTTTCATGTGCTTGTTAGCCATGAGTATGTCTTTTTTGGAGAAGTGTCTGTTTAGGTCTTTTTCCCACTCTTTGATTGGGTTGTTTGTTTTTCTGGTACTGAGTTGTACAAGCTGCTTGTATATTTTGGAAATTAATCCTTATAGGAGACTATTATGAATAACTATATGGCAATAAAATGGACAACCTGAAAGAAATGGGCAGATTCTTAGAAAAGTTCAATCTTACAAGACTGAACCAGGAAGAAATAGAAATTATGAACAACCCAATTATAAGCACTGAAATTGAAGCTGTGATTTAAAAAAATCTGCCAAAAAACAAAAGCCCGGGACCAGATGGCTTCACAGGAGCCATCTCTTGATAGGAGAATTCTATCAAACATTTAGAGAAGAGCTAATGTCTACCCTTCTAAAAAATCTTTCAAAAAATTGCAGAGGAAGGAATTTTCCAAACTCATTCTATGAGGCCACCGTCACCCTGATACCAAAACCAGACAAAGACAAGACAACACACAAAAAAGAAAACTACAGGCCAGTATCACTGATGAACGTAGATGCAAAAATCTTCCACAAACTTTTACCAAACATAATTCAGCAACACATCAAAAAGCTCATACACCATGATCAAGTTGGGTTTATTCCAGGGATGGAAGGATTCTTCAATATATGCAAATCAATCAATGTGATAAACCATAGTAACAAATTGCAAGATAAAAACCATATGATAATCTCAATAGATGCAGAAAAAGCCTTTGACAAAATTCAGCACCCATTTATGATTAAAACTCTTCAAAAAATGGGCATAGAAGAAACCTACCTCAGCATAGTAAAGGTCATATATGATAAGCCTACAGCAAACATTCTTCTCAGTGCTGAAAACTGAAGCATTCCCCCTAAGATCAGGAACAAGACAAGGGTGTCCACTTTCACCACCATTATTCAACATAATTCTGGAAGTCTTAGCTATACCAATCAGAGAATAAAAAGAAATAAAAGGAATCCAGATCATAAAAGAAGAAGTAAAGTTCTCACTGTTTGAAGATGACATGATACTGTACATAGAGAACCTTAAAGATAGTATCAGAAAATTACTAGAGCTAATCAGTGAATTTAGCAAAGTTGCAGGATACAAAATCAATACACAGAAATCACTTGCATTTCTACATACTAACAATGAAAAATCAGAGAGATCAATTAAGGAATCAATCCCATTCACCACTGCAACAAAAAGAATTAAATATCTAGGAATAAACTTACCTAAGGAGACAAAAGAACTGTACACAGAAAATTATAAGACACTAGTGAAAGAAATCAAAGATGACCTAAACAGAGGGAAAGATATTCCATGCTCCTAGCTAGGAAGAATCAATATTGTGAAAACAGCTATACTATTTAATGCAATCTACATAGTCAATGCGATCCCTAGCAAATTCCCAATGGCATTTTTCACAGAACTAGAACAAAAAAAATCTCAAAATTCATATGGAAGCACAAAAGGCCCAGACTAGCCAAAGCAGTCTTGAGAAAGAAGAATGGAACTGGAGGAATCAACCTTCCTGACTGCAGATTATACCACAAAGCTGCAGTCATCAAGACAGTATGGTACCTGCACAAAAACAGAAATATAGACCGAGGGAACAAGATAAAAAGTCCAGAAATAAACCCATGCACCTATGGGTAACTTATTTTTGACAAATGAGGCAAGAATATACAATGAGGTAAAGACAGCCTCTTCAATAAATGGTGCTGGGAAAACTGGACAGCTACGTGTAAAAAAAATGAAATTAGAACATTTCCTAACACCATAGACAAAGATAAACTCAAAATGGATTAAAGACCTAGATGTAAGACCAGAAACTATAAAACTCTTAGAGGAAAACATAGCAGAACACTCGATGACATAAATAAAAGCAATATCCTCTATGACACACCTCCTAGAGTAACGGAAATAAAAACAAGAGTAAACAAGTGGGCGGGACCTGATTAAACTTAAGAGCTTTTGCACAGCAAAGAAAACTATAAGCAAGGTGAAAAGACAACCCTCAGAATAGGGGGAAATAACAGCAAATGAAACAACTGACAAAGGATTAGTATTACCTTTTAACTAATATAGTCAGTAGTGCACATCTGAACAGCTAATAATACCACCAGGACATAGCCTAATGACAGATTTTTTTATCCTTTGGTTTATCATTGAATTTACCCAATGAGAGAGATTCAACAGGAAATTGGAGAGTGGAAAATTGAAAAGTTAAGGTGTTTAATCTCTTGACTCATTTACTGCCCAGGCACAGGCTGGAATCAGCTACTTTCATGAGGGACACAGCCTCAGTGGAACAACCCTTCCTTAAAGCAGCAGGTCTCACCTTATTCTGGTAATCACTCCCTCTCCTTCCATCTTAGGATGGTAGTGACTTCCAGATGTTATTAACCTGAGGATACATCACCATCTGTCATCCCTAATTTGATATTCCTTACACTGTTCATATCTCTATAAATAGTCCTTTGTCTTCTATAACCTGTTTTGATTGGGCCATCTCACTCCTGCCACTGCTCTAGCCATTATAATGTGCCTAATTGCTTCACATAGTATTTTATGTCTTTTAACTAAATGTTTATATAACAGAAGCAAGTAACTGAAACAAACAAATGATGTAATCTTATTTTTGTAATAAGCTGAGGACCATCAAGAGAGCTGAGTGAGGCAGCATATCTCTTTTTCCCCTTGTTCTCCCAAATGTCTTCACATAGCCTCTAGGTGCCTGTCTCCACTCTCATCAGTCATGTACCATGATGATTCATCCCCCATGGCCCAGAGATCATGCCTCAATACTAAGAGCAATGCCATACTAGCATCCTATTGATTATTTGCTTGACTCTTCTAAAGGTTTTATAGGTACTAACCCAATTAATCCCTACATCCACACTTTCAGGTAAATGTTGGTATTATCAGCCCTTTTCACAGAGAAAGACATTGGGCCTGTGGCAGTTAAGTTGTTTTTACCAAGTCATACCACTGGAAATGGAAAAGGTGGCATTCCAACCCAGAGAATGTGGCTCCAGCATCTGTTCTTATCATTATGTCCTATGAACTCTTTTTTTTTTTTAAGTATACATGATGACTTTACACTGTAAAATATTACCACAGTCAAGTTAATTAACATATTCATCATCTCACATAGTTAATTTTGGGTATGTAGTAAGGACATTTAAGATCCACTCTCTCAGCAAATTTTAAGTAAACATTACACTATTATTAACTATAGTCACAATGCTGTACAATAGGCCACCAGAAGTAATTCATCTTATAACTGAGTGTTTCTACATTTTGACCACATCTCCCATCCTACCATGTGCCTGCCCAGTTGTACCCCCTGATTCTCTGAGTTTGAAATTTTTAGATTTAAAAAGTGATATGTGAGATCATACAGTACTTGTTTTTCTGTATCTGGTTTATTCTGCTTATACTAACTCTTAACATGACCATATTTATTCACAGTATAGGCAGATAAACAATTCCCTGTTTACATTACTTTTTTTTTTAATTTGTAAAATGTATAGCACATACCCTACCCAAGACATGGTTATTGGAATGAAAGCTTTGGAAAATGAAGGCCAATGCAGGGAGAAGTATAAAATAATCCATCTCCCTTTGACCTTTGGAAAATCATTCAGCTTCTGCATTCTTAAGTTGTTCATCTGTAAAGCAAAACATTTGAATTAAACCCATGAAGAAAAGAGAACACTAGTGAAGTGTGAATAAGATAATCAGGAGACAAGGATGAAGGTGAACAAAATTAGTAGATTATTCCAGCTACAATAAGAAATTTAAGAGAAAATAATGATACTATAGAATTTCAGGCTAAATTAGAAGCAGCGCCATATAAAAACAGTAGTAAAGTAAACAGAATTTGACTTTAAGCAGGCTGGAAAAAATAATTTTAAAAAATGCAAAGACCTGGACAGGCAGGCAACTGAAATCTAAAATATAAAAAGAACCAACCAAATGAAATACAGAAAAGGTCTAAATTTAAACAGAATAAAGTTTCTCCAAATTAAATACAAAAACCGAGAAAATTAAAAACTCATTGATTTTCAGGAAAGTATCAAACAAGTGTAGGGAATGGGTAAAATAATCCTGAGATTCTAAAATTTCAAATAAAAAGAATCTTATAAGTGTCCAGAGAATAAACGCACCAGTTGCAGAAGAATACATAAATTATCTAATAAAATATTAATCATTAAACACAAAATTAAACCACACAAAAAAATGAATAAATACAGTATTCCATTAAAAATCAGAAAAAGATCCAATAAAATACTTGAAAAAGAAAAATGGTATTAACTAAATATGATTTGAAAAAGTGAACTGCAAAGAAACTGGTCATACAATCAATATGTAGAAATTAATATTTAAGAAAACATTATTCTCACTAAAAATGAGGGGTAATATTCTGTAACTTGAGGGGTTATTTAAAATGTTTTTAAATGAATTTTATCAGTTCTATTACAAAATAAGCCAATTTTACAATAATGAAAGAGAAAAATAATTCTAATAATACTACTTGCAAACTTAGGGTAAGGTGAATGTTTGGACCATGAAGATAGAGCCAGGATATCACTCTTTACAAGGTGACAATATACTAAAATTGTTGTCAAGATACATTCTTGTGGAAGTCTAGCCCTACAAACCCAAATAAATCAACTGAAAGCAAATGCTTTATAAAAAGTTGATAGCTTCTGTATTCTGAAATACAATTAATATACTTGTTTTCTTGCTCTACATAGAACATATTGGTTGGGAAAAATTTTAAATTAATAAACAAAACCTCTCCTGAGAATTCCCTGAAGAACTTGCCACTTGTATCAGTAAGTGAAGCTACTGACAAACGAACAGGATTTCCTTAGCTAAAATACTCTTAGGAAGTGTTACCTGACTGCATGTTTCAGAGTGTTTATTAGTCTTTTTCTGCAGAACTTTGTTAACTGTGGCTGTCAGTAAGTCATCACAATCACTGCCAAAAACTGTCAGCTTTCAATGCTCATAAATCTATTTGTCAGTCCTCTCACCAGTGAATGGGGGTACGTTAACAATTCATTTCTTAGGAATAAATTTGGAGGCTATAGAGAATAGACTCAGTATTTTTATCTTTCAAGAATCGCTCCACCATCACCCTTTTTAAAGGAATTACTCCTTCTCCATTGCACCGAAACGTTTCCTCCTGAGTTTATTAATCACTATACATCATATTGCCCCAGAATATAGTGCTTTGTCTGAATATGGGCATATGACCAAAACTAAGCCAATGGAGCCTTCCTTTGGGATTTTTCTAAATTCCGTTTCCTCTCTGGAGGTAGAATTGTAGCAATGTGGCTTCTGCCTGAATAAAACCACTACCCAAGGAGGAAAAAAAAAAAAAAAAAAAAGACCAGAGGAAGACAAAAAGAAGCATGGTGGATCCAGTTGTAATTCTGACAGCCCTTAAAGTTGTTCTTCCCCTTTGGGAGAATCTTGGTTCTCCCTATGATTATGTTAACTCAAAACTGTTTTTCAGGAAAAGAACTCGTTTCATACATCATGAGGTATTTATTTATTTATTTATTCAAGCATTCATCCATTCATTGTTTATTTATTCACTTATTTATCTATCCATTCGTTCATTGTTGGAGTCAAGAGTTGTGCTGTATGTTACAGCTGTATTGCATGGGCTGGATTTGACAGAAGGATTTGCATTAAAGTTTCCTTTTCTTTTCTCTCACCATTAAATTCACTCTATGGACTTGCTCTTCTCTTCATCCAGAAAAGACCTGGGCAGATCCAAAAGCATTTCCAGGAACTCTTAGATAATTGTGTCCAATCATAACCCAAATTTGAAGCTTTGTCTTCAACTCCCATGTTTTAGCCTGGTTCAGGTTTGGAATCTGCTATTGGATGAGTAAGAAATAGTCAGTTTCACTTCTTTTTCTATGCCTCATTTCTTACTCCCCACTTTTCTAATAAATATTTTTTACACCTTCAGCCTTGAGTTAGAGAGGGAGATGATTAAGGGGAAATGTCATGGTCTCACTTGGCCAAGCTGTTGAAATCTGATATGGTATCCTCTGAAGGTGAAAGCAACACTGTCAAGACTTTTTTTCTTTAGTTACTTGTATAGATTTCTAACAAATTCTCTTTAGGATGTAGGTACTTTCAGCTACACTTGCCACCTTGTAGATTATCCCTCCTCAGGCTGCCCAGTTTTGACTCCCACATCAACCAGTGGGCTTCTGTAACTGTGTATTCTTGTTGAGATCCCTTTGCCTCTTCATAACTTTGTCACTAGAGAGTTCATTTTAAGACAACTTCAGTCATTCTCTTCTGCAGAGACCTCATTTGTATACGCCTCCAAATAGACACACACATACACACAGCCCCTGGTGGTAACGCAGTTCCCATTTATGGCAGTCGCCTCTCTGCTCTGCTTGCCAGTAAGGACAGCTCTAGTCACATCCTCATAGTTTTAGACATTTTCTAGCAATTTTAGACATCTGAATGACTGCTCTCTGAGGTCAAAATTGTCTACAGTCTAGTCTTTCTTTTTTTTTTCTGCAAGTACACTGTTTCATTTTGGTTTGAATACCCTTAGGTGAGGCATGTAATCCCCAACTGTATAGTTGCCACAAATACTATACTACTTGCGAATTTCATTTTCTTCCTTCCTGGACCAATAGCTCTCTAAAGAAAAAAATGTTTGCCCAGATCCACTATGGGAAAAAAAAATCACAACCTCATCACTTCCTGAAGATTCTATCTCTAACTTAAAGGGGTTTTTCACTATTGTAGACATAGCAAGGTTTCTGTTACGACCAATTCGCTCAGTATTTTTCATTATCTCAATGAAAACATGAAGACATTCAATGAGACCTGGGAATTCCCAGGGAATGATCATTTTTAATAGATAAACTATTCTAAAAAAGGTTGAAATAACATTAAAGTTAGTATACAAGTATACATCAAATACAAATAACTTCAAACTAATATACAAGTCACCTTAACAATACAAGGGCCATCATTTTACCAGTTTTTGTCAAAATAAGCCTGGACTCTAAAAGATAAATGTCACTTGAGGGCAAAAGTAGTGACCATTAGTGTGTCTGCACATTTGGAGTATGACTGCTTCCTTCTCTATTGTGAACTTTATATTCTAACACAAGAGCCAGGCATAGGCTAGGCAAGAGGGAATATTAAAACTTCAGTGGAAGTGTTATAAACCACGTCATCATAATATGGGGCATCACCTGAATAAATCACTGTATTACAGCATATGAACTCACACTGGTGATAAGAATAGAAAGTCTTCCTTAAGTAACTCCCGCCATGGGTGGCCAACTAGAATATGTCATACTGGAGATAAACATGGTAAGAAAACAAACAGCCACTAAAATTGTGATCAGAAAGCAGCCAATTATGCTTGGACAGTTTGCTTTATTTATAAAAGTTTCAATTAAGAAGGAAAGAACAAAAATGAAAAGTTAAATTCTTCTCCCTCCTTAAACCTTCACTACTGTTTCTCAGGAAGTACTGCTGCTAACTAATGTTTAGCTGTTTCTGATATATCTTTCCAAAAATCTTTGTCATTTACCAAAATTTTATCATTTTTAATTAAATGATATAGAATATATATTATATTACTCATTAATTTACTTTTCATTTTGCCTAATGATGTATCTTAGCAAGTCTTTTAAATCAGCATAAGCAGGTTAAATTGATTATTTTTAATGGACACATAAAAATAGTTGCTAACTTAGGAAATTATATCTATATAATATCAGGCCCTTTAAAAAATACTATACATATATTAACTTAATCCTTAAAACAGCCTTATATGCAAGGTATCATTATTATTATTCCAATTTACAAATGAAAGAAAAGTGGCAAAGAGAAGTTGAGCAATGTATTCAAGATTATATAGCACAGCTAGCTGACATTTCAAGTCAGGGAGCCTAGCTTCTATACTGTCCCAAATAATAGTCCTCTATTAATCATATTAATGTACCACAAGGTTGGGGTGTGTGTGTGTGTGTGTGTGTGTTGGGGTATGTGTGTGTGTGTATGTTTGTGTGAAAAAGAAAAGGATGGGTTGGGCAGAGATAAAGAGTGAAAGAAAGAAAGTGAAAGAATTCTCATTTTGTCCTATACAAGTAATGTAGTGATGAGCAGTATGGTATATCTATTGAATTAATTTCTAGCATTAGGTTTGCTGGGTCAAATAGCATATGTATTTTATATATATATACACACACACATATACATACATACATATATATATACACACACACACATACATACACATAGCATATGCATTATATACATATGTATATGTGTATCTATGTATAGCAATTATATATATGTATACATCTCCTAATTACATTTGTACCTTAAACACCTACATATACATACTAAAAATGTATTCCAAATATTGTACCAATTAACATTGTGTTCAGTCACTAAGTCATGTCCGACTCTTTGCAACCCCATGGAGTGCAGCCTGCTGGGTTCCTCCGTCCACGGAATTTTTCAGGCAAGAATACTGAAGTGGGTTGCCATTTGGTACTCTAGGGGATCTTCCTGACCCAGGGATCAAACCCATGTCTCCTGTGTCTCCTGCATTGGTAGGCAGATTCTTCACCACTGAGCCACCTGGAAGTCCACCAATTAACATTACTGTTAGGTAATTCTGTCACTGTTACCAACATTCTTTCATACTTTTGAAATGTGTTTAGTCTAACAAATAATAAAGGGTATATATTTTCCAACTCATTTCTATTTAATCAAGAGCAAGGTTGAGCACCCCTAGACTGGAAGTCACATGATAAGCGGAGCCAAATGATACCCAACTAATTATAGCACATAACCATGCTTGACAAAACTAGTTGAGCTCCTGAAATCAAAGGATAATGCTTCAACAGATTTTGAAGTTATCTCACAGATATCTGGTTCTTTATCTCTTTGGGATGCTATGTAAATATTTTGTTAGAAAACCCCCCACAAGCAAACATGAAATACTCACTTAAATGCATTATTTCCAATTAAATTTTAAGCCTAAACCTCTTTGACTACAAGAATTGCTTATGTTCTGGCTGCTTCTCCCTCCTGTTTTGATCCCAAAGCAGATGTAGGTTGCAGGTTGCATCTGTTTCCCTACATTGTTAAGATATGAGATATTAGAACTGAACTAATCGAATGTAATTCCATTAGAATAAAGATCATATCTCCGATTGCTTAAGCCAACCAAGGGCAAAGCAGATAAGAATAAAGCACCGGGTGTTTGAAGAGGTAAACTGCTAACACATGCTTTGATCCAATCTGATAACGTGAACAACAGAAGCATGGACAATTAGAGTGACTTAAAAGAGGGGCTCAGATCAAACTAGATCAAACTGATTCTGCCCAAGGTGGTAGTAACCAAGTTATGTCCAACATGGAACAATTGTACACTGGGAGATTGTTACAAAGAAATCTGTGGTGTTTCAAACTGAAAGAATAATTTTTTTTTTTCTTTTCTTTTTTTTTAATCAGCTTTCCAAGTGCTTGCCTTTAACAGAGAGATTGACTAATTCACGTATAGGAAGCTTGCATTGAGACCCACTGCTTTGTAAGAATTCCAGTGTTTGTACAGTCTATAACATTTGTATCTGGCTTAACTCCATGGCTGCTCTCTACTTGATAAATACATGATTACTTTCTTTTTATATAAATGGTTTCTTGTAAAGTAAAAGTCTTATTTCAGTCTCTCACTAATTCATGAAACATTTCATGAACAAATGATAGATCACAAGCATTTACATAACTAAGAAATCATTTTAAGTTTCAAACTATTAAGTTTTCCAGCCATGCCTGGTGTAGGAAAGACTGACTAATAATTCTTGCTGTGCTTCTGGTGAAATTATTGAATAATTCAAATAAGAGATTATTTAAAGCAATGCTGCTGGAAGGAGGTGGCTGGATAAGTGACTCGTTGATTCATTAGCCCGTAGTTTCTTCTTGCTGCATATGAAAATAGTGAAGCAAGAGTAATACCATTTGATAATCTCCATTGGGGAGATTCTTTTTCAGGAGATGTCACCCAAAGGTGATAACAATCAGAGTACTTTGTCTTGTTATGTTGTTAGACTGCCTTATGATAACTTCATTGTTAAAGAAGCAAGTAATTGCTCAAGATTTTTTTATCAGAGGAATTGTATAAATTTGTTTCTTCACCAACTCCAGAAAGTCTCACTGTTGCATTTACTGCTCCCAAGTTCTCTACAAAGTTACTCTTCTTCTCCTGAGTGCCCTCTTCATATACAACAATTTTGGTCAGTTTCAAAGAATGTTCATGTGTATTATCCTATTTGCCTGACTCCTCTTCAAAAGAGGAAGCTAAAGTTCCAACTTTCAGATACCCAACAAAGTAGAGTTCAGGCATTTCTAACCCTTCTCTCCAGTTGCTAAAAATTAAGATGGTCTTCACTCTTCACATAATTAGGAGGAAAGCTGTCACTAAACCTAGAGATTGAGCGGTACGTATTATGAAAGATTTTACTGTGACAGAATCCTTATTGTTTATGGCAGTATAATTGAGTTACAATATTATACTAGTTAGAGGTGTGCTTGTGTTCTTTCTACATAGCTTTTGTGTATCATTGTGGGTTTGTGGTTTTGGTTACTTGGAGTTCATAATTGTTGACATATATCTACTTGTTTTTAACTGATAGTCATCAAATTTCAAACACATTCTAGAAGATTCACATTTTATACTCCATTCTCCCTCATTTTGTGTTTTTAATATCTTATTTTATATCTATGTGTCTATCCCAATATACTTGATTTCATCATTTTTGTCGTTAATCTTAACATTAGCTTACTGAAGGTGATCTATCACCTTTACTATATATTTGCCTTTACTACTGGAACTTCTTCTTTCCTATAAATTCTTACATTTTGTTATAACTTTTACTTTTCCACTTAGAGAAAACCCTTTAACAATTCTTGTAGGTTGGTTTAGTATTGGTATAGCTGCTAAGGAAAATAATATGGAGAATCCTCATAAAAATGAAAGAGCAATTGATCCAGCATTTCCACTTCTGGAAATATATCCCAAATAAATAAAGACACTAACTTGAAAAGATATCTACATCCCTATGTTTATAGAAACCATCTGCAATAGCAAAGACAGTAAAACAATCTAAGTGTTTATAGATGGATGAATGAATTAAAAATATTGTAGCATATATATATATATATATATATACATACACACACATATATACACAATATATATATATATATATATATATATATATACATACACACACACATATATACACAATAGAAATTTTTGTTTGTTTGTTTAGTTGCTAAGTCATGTCCAATTCTTTGTTACCCCATGGACTATAACCCCACCAGGCTCCCCTGTCCATGGGAATTTCCAAGCAGAAATTCTGGGGTGGGCTGCTATTTCCTTCTCTAGGGGATCTTCCCAACCCAGGGACCAAACCTACATCTCCTGCATTGGCAGGCAGATTCTTTACCACCAAACCACCAAGGAAGCCCACAATAGAATATTATCCAACTACTGAAAAATGAGTAATTCCTACCATTTGAAACAATACAGATGGACATTGAAGGCATTATGTCAGGTGAAATAAGTCAGAGAAAGACAAATACTGTAGCTATCACATATATTTGAAATCTAAACTAAAGCAAACACAACAAATTAACAACAAACAAACCCAAACTCAGAGAAAGGAAAGCTCAGATTTTTGATTACCAGAATTGGAGGATAGGAAGAGGATGAATTAGAAGATGGGTGTTCAAATGTACAAACTTGTTATAAGATAAATAAGAACTAGAGTTGTAATATAAGCATGGTGATTATAGTTAACACTGCTATAAAATTTATAGAAATGTTATTAAGAGTGTAAATTCTGAGAATTAACATCACAAGTATAGAATTATTTTTCTTTCTTATTTTTTCTTTTTTGCTTATTATGTTTATACACAGTGAAAGATGTTAGCTGAAACTATTATGCTAATCATTTAACAACATATATAAATCAAACCATCATGCTATATGACTTAAACTTATACAGTGAGATATATCAATTATTTCTCAATAAAACTGGAAAAAATTGTGTCCTCAAGTAGGAGTGATCCAAAAATTATAGAAGAAAAATGAGATTGTCTTCTGACATTTATATTGTAAAAATCAACACACAATCAATGAAAGCTGAGAGATGAGAATTTCTTTTAAGAACAGAGAGTCACTCTTGGCAAACAAGAATTGATTACTCTTGATCGAAGATGTCAACATTCCTGAAGGAAAAGAGGGTAATCTCCCAGGAGGTTGGTCGTAAAAGTTTAGAGACAGAAGCAAACAAATGTAATAGCCATCCAACCCATATTCCAAGGAAAAGAAAAACTAGATAATGAGATTTAAACTTGTCATTGTTGTTAACAAGGTCACCCATGTTGTGGAGATGAATTTGTTATGTAAACCTGATGGTAATTACAATTGTATTCATCTACTGTTTCTTGTTCAGATTCCACATAACATTCTAATTATAATTTGCTCCCCTATGATGTCTGCCAACAGAGATAAAATAATGACTCTCATACTTCAAACTACATGACAATTATATTTTAAGCAGAAAATTAAGAAACTGGCATTCTGATTTTATCTGCAATATCACAAATTCGAAAAATGCAATTTTCCCTGAGAAACATATCTGCTTTCTCAATTTAGTTTATTGAGCTAGTATGCTTAAGGGGCAAATGCTGGGCATTGCAAAACTCACAAGTATAAGAAACTAATAACTACATTATAATATTTCCACTAAAATTATGGAGAAAACTTCCTGAAGCAATCTGCCCTATCTGAACTTCCTGAAGTAGTAATAGCTGAGCATTTACTGTGTTCTAGGCATTGTGTGAGATGCTCCATATGTGTTACTCATCTAAATTTCATGTGAACCCTGGTGAAATGTGTTATAACATGAATTTTATAAAAGAAGAAATTGAACATCAGAAATGCAAGAAGGTTTCTTTTCTTCTGGCTTAGTGTACATCTGTGTCTCAGTGTTATACTTAAAATCAATTCTATTTCAACTTTAACACTTTAGTGTCCCTGAATTCTACTCCTTCAAACCACGCATTGTCAGATCCATGAATCTGGCACCAACTCCCATTTAATGGACCTACAATAGAAATTTGGTTGCCATCCTCCTTGCAATGCATGAAACCTTCTTTCCAAACTCAGGAGTGTTTAGAAAACTGATGTGTGTGCACACGTGTGCATAGTCGTGTCCAACTCTTTGTGACCCCACAGGGACTGCAGTCTTCCAGGCTCCTCTATTCACGGGATTTTCGAGGCAAGAATACTGTGGGTAGCCATCTCCTTCTCCAAGGGATTTTCCCTACCCAGGGACCAACCCCAGGTCTCCTGCATCTCTTGCCTTGCAGGCAGATTCTACCACTGGGAAGCCCAGAAACAGAGAAGAAATCTCAGAGTTGGAACAATCCAAGAAGAAAGTACATCTAAACCAAACAGGAGGTCTATGATAAAACACTAAAATTCATCTGGATAGTATTTGCCTAGGTATAAGAATAGTTAATGAATGAATGACAAAGAAAAATAAAATGAAACAACTCAGAACCAAAAAAAAATATAGTAACTTTGAGAAAATTATTCCTCAAATGGATCAGATCCATCTATTTTTCAATCCTGTTCATTTATATTACCAAAATTTTAGTTGCCTATCAAAATGACTAACTCAAATTCCCTCAAGGCTTGAGGGGGTTGGCAGGGGGAGCGAGTCTGAATGATTCATTCACAGAACAACTGCCACAGAGACGAAGTAGTTCTGATGTGTTTGGCCATCCTCAATTATCACTTATTTTGTCTGGGGGGAGAAAAAGTCTTCAATCAGCAGCAATAACTAGGCAACAAATAAGATCTTGCTGATCTTGCAGTGCAAATCACATGCCAGTTATATATGTCAGTGGCTGTGCTTAAAGACCCAGTAAAGAGGAAACTTATGAAGATCTTCTTTCAGTTATCCTTGACTTTAAACAAACAAACAAAAAGGAATAATTTAACAGCCAGCCAGAGAGGAAGGTGAGGAATCGTCAGTCCTTCTTTTCATAGTTATATCTTAGAGCTTGTTCTATGAGTAATCCTGTCTAAAGAATTATATTTTCATACTAAATATCTCTGGAAAGAGATTAGCTGTTGCTACTGAATTTTGATAGCCTTTAGGTAAAGCAGTTGTAAATTAAAAGAGACATTTTCTTTGTATTATGGATATTGGCCACAGCTAGTCCTTGGTGGAAGGCTTACCGGTGAGACACCATACATTTATTTATGCAACATCTAATCTGTGTTGAAGGCCAAAACTGAGGCATTGGGAAAGTATTGTAGAATAAGAGAATGTCTCAGTCAGGATACCTAGACCCAGAGAGTGAAACAAAGGAGCACATGAACAAGTAAAATGTAATGATAACACTTTAACAGGTGTTCATCTTCAAAGCCATCAAGAAATATACATTAAATATGCACGGCTTGTTTGTATGCCAGTAACATCTAAATAGGAACAAAACACAGCAAAATGCAATGAGACATGTTCTATTTCTGTAGTCCTACCATTCATGATCTGTGCAAGTTCAAGAAAATTGCTAACCTCTCTGATCTGTTTTTCTCTGAATTTATCACAATTAGAAATATGTAAGTATAGTGAATTCAGTTGTGGTCCCTAAAAAGACATGTCCATGCCTTAATCTCTAGAATCTGTGAATGTTCCCTTGCTCAGAAAAATGGAATTTGTGGTTGTAAATAAGCCAAAGATCTTGAGATGAATTCATTCTGGATTATTCGAGGGGATCCTAAGTCTAATGACAGGTTTCCTTGTAAGAGACACAGAGAGGATAAAGAAATATCACAGGGGCAGAGGATGGAGTTACGTGACCACAACCTCAAGGAAGCTGGCAGCTACCAAAAGTTGGAAGAAGCAAGGAATTAAATCTCCCACACATCTTTAGAAGGGAGTGCAAACCTGCTGATACTATGATTTTAGACTTTTGGCCTCCAGAACTGAGAGAAAATAGATTTATGTTGTTTCAAGTCACCACGTTGATGCAATTTGCTATGGCAGATCTAGGAAACTAATACAATTAGTAAAGGGCTCAGGACATTAATTGATGCCAAGCAGACATTCAATAATTGTATCTGGAATGATGAGGATTGTATTTTCTTTTCTAAATCAATAGATTCCAAGTATTCATTCAACTTGCATAGTCTTCTGTGAGACTTATCTTTAGATTGTTTTGACAGGCTTATAAGACACATTTTTAAAACATTTACTTTAATATGCCTTCCAATTCTATTGGCAAGCTGGTCTGGGATGTTTTTATCTATACATACACACGACTTTAATGATTACAGATATTTTATTTTGCCTTTTAGTAAAAAAGCAAGGCAAACAGAAAAGAAAGTTAGAAGAAGGGATTAAAAATTATTCAGCCATTATAAATACATTTAAAAACTCATTTTGAATGTCAATAGCTGGTACATTGATGTAGGCAAGAACAAAGAATAATATTAGCACTGAGTCAGACAGTAGGAACTGTTTAAATCAGAGCCAAGAAAGGCTAATTATAAATATAATTAATATTGTTTTCATTGAGTTCACGGAAACTCTTCAAGGCTGGCATTCATTTTATTCCCCATGAGTGATTAGACAGGAAGATGACATACTATCAAGGCCACCAATATCTCATGCTAGACTGGAGGAACTGTTTTGTGTATATAACATACTCAGAATTTGTGGGTGTAAGATTTCAAAGCCTGAACTTAAACCTTGGCATTCAAATTTGAAAGCTTAAATAATTGCACAAGTCTGAGAGATTAATACTCTGCAAGCAAGAGGACTAAGTGAATTTCTTTTCCTTTTTTTTTTAAGAACTACAAAGTTTTGGTGATTTTGTGTGACACACTCTCAGTATAGATAGACATATTTACAGCAAGTAATTGAGATGTTTTGAGGAATGACATTTATTTTACCACAGAAATTGCTTAGCAAAGAAATTACTTCCTTGACACAAATAAAGAGATTGTCTCCAAGCAAAAATCAAGCAGGAATATCTACTTTTAAATGTATATTAAGAAGCCTATGGGGAACCTGATGCTAAACCATTTGTAGATGACCTGCTTCTGGGTCGGGATTTTGTATGCAGCAGAGCGGCTCCCTCGCTGCGATCGATTGAAAGTCAGCCCTTTACACAAGGGTTTGAAGAAGGAAAAAAAAAGGAAAACAGCAACCAAAAAAAAAAACTCTAAAACTTTTAAAAAACTTTGCCCAAATAATCCATTCTTTATTTTAAAGAAATAACCTCTAACACCAAAATATTTGTATTACAACAGGAAGTAAAGTTTAAACCGCCCAGTCGTGGTAGTTGTTTGTTATTATGTTTCCTAAACTAGTGGAGAAGAGGATTGAAGAAGGGAGAGTTATCAGAAATCACTTTGAATGAGTGACCAAAGATGAAGCTGGAAAGGAACTAATCCCATGGAGAAAATAAACCAAACACCCAAACTTCACCAGGTAGTAAAGTTTTAGGGACAGAGCAAAGAGTGACTCTAATCTTTCATTTGGAGTTCCCAGGTGATGCTAGTGGTAAAGAACCCAGGTGCCAAAGCAGGTAGACTTCAGAGATTCGGGTTCGATCCCTGGATCAGGAAGATCCCCTAGAGAAGGGCATTGGCAACCCACTCCAGTATTCTTGCCTGGAGAATCCCATGGGCAGAGGGACCTGGCAGGCTGCAGTCCACAGGGTCACACAGTGTTGGAAACAACTGAAATGACTTAGCACGCATGCCCACCACCTGTCATTTGAGAATACTCTCTTCTCCTGGACTTCTGTCTGCCTTCCCAGGAAGTGGACCAATAGTTAAAAATAAGGCTGAGTCACTGCTCTGGTGTCAGGGCACAACTGCTACTCTGGTGTAACACAAGAAGTACCATTATTTTTCATTCTGGGGCAATCCATCTAGCATCTGTGGTGGCTTCTGAGATCTCTGGTAAGCTACTTGCACACCTGGAATAAGGAAAAAGTAGCAGTCACACCACTTAGTAGAGGCCGTAGTATGTGCCAATGGCTTCCAATAAATATGGAGAAATGGTCCATCATTCTTCTAAAGTATCCTGGAATCCAGGAGGAATGATGGTAGTCAGAGGGCCCAGAATGACCTAGTGGACACCATGGTGGCCAGAGAATGTCAGTGGCCCTTGGCAATCACATGAGAATAGATCAGATCCATATTCCTGAGGCAATGTAAGGTGCTGTTATGTGATCACCGGGGACTATCTGAAATACTTTCCAGAATCTTAGCAGGTTCTGAGGACTTACACAGGGAGGCAAGGACAAGAGCCAATGAAATTTGAATAAATAATTAAATATGACCCCATTTATACTTACAGGTCTTGAGAAGCTTGGAGGCTAATGTGTAAATAATTAGATATTTGACAAATATATATTTTGACAATAAAATATGTAACCATTATAAATAATTTTAGAAAGAATTCTAAATATAAATTAAAAAGCTATTTGCAATCATATATGTAAATAAATGTAAATGTATTGAGGTATGTCTGTTTTTCTGTTTGTTATTGTAGCAGGCTAAAATGCTAAATGTATTTTAACCATATCTAGAGGTTGTGACCTAAAATATAGGCTATATGGAGCACGTGAAATTAACTCCAAATGGATATATGTAGCACCTCAATATTTACTTTGTATAGTATCATTACACCAACATTTTCAGTGTTTCTGGAAATAAAGTCTAGGAGTTTGTTAATTTAATTATTTAAATCAATTTTAATGGAAATTTTGGTGGGAGCTGAGGATACGACATAAGACCCCAAGTCACCAAAGTCCTGAGAAAGAAGAACAAAGCAAGAGGCATCATACTTCTTGATTTCAAACTAATAGAAAGTCACAGTAGTTAAAATACTATAGTGCTGGCTTAAAAACAGACACAAAGATCAATGGAAGAGAATTGAGATTCCAAAGATAAATCCATGCATATATGGTCAATTAGTTTGTCACAAAGGAGCAAAGAATATTCAATGGGGAAAAGAGAGTCTCTAATAAAGGATGATATGTGTAAACTGGATACCCACATACAGGAGAATGAAGGTAGATCCCTATCTTCTACTATACACAAATATCAATTAAAATGGATTAAAAGTTTGAATGTAAGATCTAAATCCACAAAACTTCTAGAAGTAAACATAAGGGGCAAACTCCTTGATGTTGGTCTTGGCAGTGATTCTTTTTTTTTTTGGATATGAGACCAAAAGCAAAGGCAATAAAAGCAAAAATGAACAAATGGGACTACATCAAACTAAAAAGTTTGTGTGCAGCAAAAGAATTCATCAACAAAATGAAAAGATAACCTAAGTAATGGAGGGAAATATTTGCAAACCACATATCCAATAAGCACTTAATATCCAAAATATGTAAAGAACATGCACAGATCAATAGCAAAAAAGAGTAAACAACTTAATTAAAAATAGGCAAAGGATCTAAGTAGACACTTTTCCAAAGAAGACATACAAGTGATCAAACAGTACATGAAAAGACGCTCAACATCACAAATAATCAGAGAAATGCTAATCAAAAACACAATGAGCTATCACCTTATATCTGTAGGACAGCTATTATCAAAAAGATGAGAGATAACAAGTACTGGCAAAGATGTGGAGAAAAGGGAACTTTTGTGCACTATTGCTGGAAATTAATTGGTTCATCCACTACGGAAAATAGTATGAAGGCTTTTTCCTCAAGAAATTAAAAATAGGACTACCACGTGATTCAGCAGTCTCACTGCTGGGTATATATCCAAAGGAAATAAAACCATTATTTCAAAAAGATATCAACACTCCTATGTTCATATCAGCTATTCACAGTAGCTAAAATAGGGAAACAAACTAAGCATCTGTCAGTGACCGAATGGATAAGAAATATGCTATGTGTACATATATATAACATTTAATAATATACATATATATGAAATTGAAGTCATTCAGTCGTGTCCGACTCTTTGCGACCCCATGGACTGTAGCCTACCAGGCTCCTCTGTCCATGGAAATTTTCCAGGTAAGAATACTGGAGTTGGGTTGTCATTTCCTTCTCCAGGGGATCTTCCTGACCCAGGGGTCGAACCCGGGTCTCCTGCATTGCAGGCAGACGCTTTACCGTCTGAGCCACCAGGGAAGCCCCCATACATACATATAAAACAATGTAATATAAAAGTATTTATTTATTTAAATTCTGGGTGTTTATTACCGTGTGGGCTATTCTCTAGTTGCAGCACTCAGGCTTCTCATTTCAGTGGCTTCTCTTGCTGCTGAACATGAGCTTTAGGGCATGTGGGCTTCAGTAGTTGCAGTTCCCAGGCTCTAGAGCACAGGCTCAGAAGTTACAGCTTGCTCTGCAGTCTGTGGGATCTTCCCAGACCAGGGATCGAACCGGTGTCTCCTGCCTTCGCATGTGGATTCTTTGCCACTGAGCCACCAGAGAAGCCCTAAAACAATGTAATTTTTTCAGCCTTTATAAAGAAGGAAATTGTCTCAATTGTGACACTGTGGCACAAGCTTAAGGACATTATGCTAAGCGAGGTTAGAGAAAGATATAAGCAGGAAAGAGGTACAGCTAGTAAATCATAATCAAATTTCTGTAGGCTAAATAAAGCTTACATCTTAAAATCAGTTGGAGAAGAAAAAATTCATTGTTTATAAGGAAACATTAGTAACAAGATGAAAGTAAAACTCACTCAGCCATGTCTTACTCTTGGCAACCCCATGGTCTATACAGTCCATGGAATTTTCCAGGCCAGAATACTGGAGTGGGTAGCCTTTCCCTTCTCCAGGGAATCTTCCCAACCCAGGGATCAAAACCCGGTCTCCCACATTGCAGGCAGATTCTTTACCATCTGAGCCACAAGGGAAGCCCAATAGCAACATGGATGGCATCTATCTTCACATTAGAATAAATGAAAGACGGAATACAATGAAATATTATTTTTAAAGTGCTGAAAGAAAAAGAATTTCATCTATCTAGAATATATTATTCATTAAAAATATCCTGTAAAACTAGAATGAAATAAAAACATTTACAGACAAGTTAAAGCCAAGAAAATTTGTCTTTAGCTGTACTGAACTACACAAAATGCTATAGCATGTTTTCAAGCTGAAGGGAAAAGACGCCAGAAGAAAACTCAGAAAGGAATGAAGAGTCCTCAAAATAGTAACTAAGGATTCAACTTAGAAGTGCATACATTTGTTTCTTTTCATAGTTCTCTGAAAAGAAAATGACTATAAAAGTAAAAAAATAGAATACAATTGTAACATGGGGTTAGTAATATATAAGAAGCATAAGTTATGACAACAATAGCACAAAAGAAAGGAGGTGGATAAACTAAATGATAATATTGTAAATTATTACATTTCAGACAAAGAGACTTTGAAATGTAGAATATAATAAGGAAAATATAAGAAAAAGAGAAAGAACTGAGAATCTGAGCAGTGAAGTGGTGAAATATTGACCTGAATATATGGATAAATTAAGGACGTATATTGCTAACCCTAAAGCTGCTACTAAATATAATCAAAAGCAGTATAGAGGAGAAACATGGGATACCAAGAATATTCTTCAAAGGAAAAAAAAAATTTTCCTTCACTCTTCACAATACGACACATCACTGCCAACACTTTGCTGAGCACTTCTGATATTTCTGATCATCAAATGTGTGGGGGTTTCCTCCCACCAAGAAATACTCATAAACACCACGTAGTATCTCACAGTTGACTCAGTTCTTATGCCAGCTGTCAGTAGACAGCATCAGATCCCACAGGTTAAGAGTTCAAACCCAAAGAGTAACCTGTTTCTCACTGCAGATGCTAAATGAAAGTCTAAGTTTTCACCTGTGCTATAAATTGGAGGCTGTAACAACCCCCTTCTTGGGTTCAATTAATTTCCCATGGCTGATCCCAGAACTCAGGGAAAGGGTTTACTTAGTAAATGACTGATTTATTATAAAAGGATATAACTCAAGAACAGCCAGATGGAAGACAGGCATTGGGCAAGGTATGTGGGAAGGAATACAGAGGTCTGCTCACTTTGTCTCTCTGCGATGCTGTTCACCCAGCACTGCCACATAGTCAACCAACGGGAAGCTCTCATCCTTTGGGGGTTTTATGGAGGTTTCATTACTTTGCATGATCAATTAAATAATCAGACATTGGGGATTAACTGAACCTCCAGCCCCTCTCCTCTCCCCAGAGGACATGGCAGGGGGTGAAAGCTTCAACCCACTGATCAAAAAGCGGTTCCTCTGGTATCCAACCCCCATCCTTAGAGGTTTTTCCAAAAGTTACTTTGTTAACATAAACTCAGGAGTGGTTGAAAGGGGCTTATTATGAATAAGAACAGACTATTTTCACCTTTGGGGTTCTAATTACATTACAAAATCCGAGGGTTTTAGGAACTCTGTTACAGGAGAGAGTACAAAAATGATATAAATAAATATCTTGCTAATACTCCTACTATTATTATGTTTAATTAATTAATTAATTATATTTTCTGGGTCTTCCTTGCTGCATTGCTTGCGGTGGCCTCTCTTGTGGAGCACAGGCTCTAGAGCATGCAGGCTTCAGTAATTGCTCACAGTCTAAAGAATGCGGGTTTGGTAACTGTGGTATACAGGCTTAGTTGCCCTGCAGCATGTGGAATCCTCCTGGACCAGGGATTGAATCCACCTTCCCTGCACTGGCAGGAGGATTCTTAACACTAGACCACCAGGAAAGTCCTACTAATATTATTATAAATCATATGACTGTATCTCTCGATTCCACAAAAGGCAAGATAGGTGCCTTAGACTATGCTATTGTTTAGTTGCAAAGTCATGTCTGTCTCTTTGCCACCCTATGAACTATAACCTGCCAAGCTCTTCTCTCCAGGGGATTTTCCAGGCAAGAAGACTGGAGTGGGTAGCCATTTTCATCTCCAACGGATCTTCCCAACCCAGGGATTGAACCCATGTCTTCTACACTGGCAGGCAGGTTCTTTACTTCTGAGTCATCACAGAAGCCCCTCCCCTAGTCTATCAGTTCAGTTCAATCGCTCAGTCATGTCCAACTCTTTGAGAACCCATGGACCCTAGCCTATACAGGAAGACAAAGAAATTAAACTAAAAATATAAAGATTCAATTTCAGGAGGAAAAATTGTTAGGATTGTCAGATTGATGGATATGGCTATTTCCTGGAAAATACAAGAGAAGCTACAGATAAATAGTTAGAAAACTCATCCATCAGTATGCTAAACACTCGATAAGCATACAAACTGCAGTGAAATCTGTAGATTTTCACAATAGCAAAAAAATTAGCATATGTAAAAATATGCAATTTATATTAGCAAAAATATGAAGAAACTAAGAGTTAATCTAATAAAATATGTGCAAGTACCTACACATGTAATTTAAAAACATATAAGAATGCTGGAATAATGATATAGATAGTTTATTTTCTGGATAATAAAACTGTATTCACTGTTGTAATGATTTATGACATTTCAATCCCAATAAAAATCTTCCAAGCTGTTCTAAATTTACGTGGAAAAGGAGAGCCAAGATGATTCAGGCCACATTTGAAAAAGCAAAAAGGTGGAGACACTGAGGACATAGCCTATGAAATATTAAGACTAATTATAAAGCTATAGTAATTAACATATTGTGGTATTGGTCAGGGACAAAGAAATATAATCATGGAATAAAACAACCCAGAAACAAACCGCTGCATATATGGACATTCAGTGTTAGAGAGAATGAGCGCTGTGAAACAGAGAAGAGGAAAGACTATCCAATAAGTGGTGCTTGAAAACTAGTTATGCTCAAGAAAAAGCACATTAGCTTACTACTTCACATGATACACTAAAATTAATTCAAGAGTAATGCAAGACTAGGGTATAGTATAGGTAGAAAAATTTTTCATGCTAAAGTTAACATTTCAAAATAGTAGAAGTAAGAAATAGCCAATAAATAATTCTAGAGTAGCTGAAAAACATTAAAAATATAAATATAGATCTCTGTTTCACACCGAATTTCTAATTAATTAGATATGCAATCATTTTAAAAACCAGTAAACACAAGAAAATGGGTTTTGAAATTTGAATACTAGGAAAACATTTAAAGCATAATAAAAGATATAAAAACTAACAACACAAAAATTTTAAACTGCCTAATGGTAATGGAAGAAAAATAAGCAAAATTAATATAAATGGCAAACTAGAAAGATAAATATTTTTAGAAGATGGAAGGATATATGTGTATTTTAAAATTCAATGAGGGGAAAAATTATTAAAAAGACAAATGGGGAAAGAATTTGAATAGGCATCTCAAATAAGCAATACATAATAATAAAGAGGGCTTGCCTGCTGGCTCAGACAATAAAGAGTCTGCCTGCAATGAGGGAGAGCAGGGTTCCATCTGAAAAAAGGAATGGCAACCCACTCCAGTATTCTTGCCTGGAGAATTCCATGGACAGAGGACCTGGCAGGCTAGAGTCCATGGGGTCACAAAGAGTCGGACACAACTGAATGAACATAAAGATGTTATGTTTAAGGTCATTAACTTTCAAAGAAAATGATAAGAATTGCTTTTGCTGTTATTTTATAGACTGACAAAATATGAGATATTAAAATATTGATGGTATTTAGTATTGGTATAAGTATGGGAAAATGAACACTTTCTTGCATGGCTTATCTTATTTAACTTTAATATTTATGCTGTTTCCAGAGAACAGTTTGAAAGCCTTAGATAGTTTAGAACTTTTGGCTAAGATTCTTCAATTTTAGGGTTTTGCTAAATAAATTGTACACATGAATAAAAATGTTCATTGTGATAATGTTTAGAATAAAGAAAAATTTTAATTTTGTAGTGAAAATGAAATTCACTCAGTCATGTCCAACACTTTGTGACCCCATGAACTATACAGTCCATGGAATTCTCCTGGTCAGAATACTGGAGTGAATAGCCTTTCCCTTCTCCAGGGGACCTTCCCAACCCAGGGATTGAACCCAGGTCTCCTGCATTGCCGGCAGAATTTTGTAGTGAGAGAAACTCAATATTTGTCAAATATTCACTTGACAGATGTTTGTTACTTGAGATCAGGGTTTTGTTTTTACTATGGGATTATATGGGCTTCCCTGTTGGCTCAGATGGTAAAGAATCTGCCTGCAATGAGGGAGACCTGGGTTCAATCCCTGAGTTGAGAAGATAACCTTGGAGGAGGGCATGGCAACCCACTCTAGTATTCTTGCCTGGAGAATCCCCATGGACAGAGGAGCCTGGCGGGCTACAGTCCATAGGGTCACAAAGAGTCAGACATGACTGAATGAATAAGTACTCATGGGATTATATGGTTTCTCCTTATACTTCTTAGTTTTTTGTGTCTTCTAAAATTATAATGCATGGGTTAAATTATTCCTTTTTGTATTAGGAATAATTATTCCTCTTTGTAATTATTGTAAAAATTATAATTATTCCTTTTTTAATACAAGTACAGTTTATTAAAAAATAAAGGCATTCCAGGCATTCCATATCTTACCTCTTATTTTTACCAAATGAGTAAGCAATTTATGTTGAACTATGCGGCTTCAGGGTTGGAAGCTTCTATGAATTTTCAGCTATGTCTACATTTTCTATGACCATCGCCCAGAGCACTAGCAACTGGAGGTAAAGATAAATAAATTGCTCACATTCTTTTAGCTAAAGCTTTCTCTAGATTTAGGAAATGGAACATAATGCATCCAGTCTGGCTGTTTTGGTCACTTTGAAGGTGGATAACAACCCTCACAGCCAAATTAATCATAGAATCCTCCGCTCTGATATATTTGGTCCGTGAAATGGATGAAGCCACTCTCTGCTGTCTGTTCGTTCCAAATGAAACAGAACATATATTTTGAGACCTTTATGTTTAAAAGGTTTGCTTACTGGAGCTTTTCAGAATAAGTATTGTGGTTCTTTTTTAATGGGGAATCTGGAGAAAATAATTATGGCAAATACTGTGCTAGCTATTTTATGCATTTAAAAAAAAAAAACTTTGCTATAACCTTGTTAGAGGGGTACCATTTTTTCTGATTGCATAAATAGGAAAAGGTAACCAGAGATTATGAGTAACACAAGTGTCCATCCAAGAAGTTACAAAAGTAAAATTCACAAATAATTGATTTTTTTTAAAATTTAAATGTCCACAATCTTTTTACACTGCTTGAAAGACTAGGAAAGTGATTGACATGGTTATAATTGTCTGCCTATTTTTCCCCAAATGGATGAAAGTCTATCTTGTTGCATGACATATGAAAATAGCCCTGCATCTCCCTCCTTATTTTTTTTTTTTTCCTCTGCATTGCCTTTCCATAAGGCAAGAAGACCAGTTTTGCTTGGAATTTATCTGGAACTACTGTTTTGTATAAATTCAGTTATCTAGGGCAGAAGAATTTAAAGAGGAACTCCTTTTCAGAACAAAGAACAAAAGCTCACCTTTATTTAAAAACTAGTGTCAGAAGATACAGGAAACACCTAAATGAGATTCTAAAACTTTTAAAGAGAATAGAGATAAGAAAGAACTCCTATTAGATGGCAACTGTCAATTTTCTGTCTTTAGCTTAACCAAAGCAATTGTAGCATACGGGAAGAACTTAAATCAAAGTCAAAGCTTGACTCAAGTTGAAAGTCTATTATTTACTAGTCATACAATCTGTGTATGTTTACAAAACTCGTAACCTTTAGTTCCAACATCTGTAAAATAAAAATAATAATTTCTACTTAAAAGGTATGATAAGATGCAGGTGAAGGCATCTTCCTGAAATGTTAGATGCTGGATAAATGTGTTTTCCCGCAATGATCAAAAAACAAAACACTTTTCCCTCCCGTGAAAATGATAGTTACAGAGAAGTCTTTATTGTTAGAGACTAAATTGCTTTAAACATCAGAGAAGTAGTGTTTCTCTCTAAAAGCCAGATGTTTTGTTTTATCTTTAACAGATAGGTTACATTATGTGATGGTAACAAACAACCCCTTTTCTCCAAATTTCAGAGGCTTTTAACATGAGAGGTTTATGTATTGTACATGGTTTGTGTCTGTCATGATTTGACTAGGGCAAGTGCTATATATCTCTTTGCAGACTGTGGAAGCAGCCTGCATTTTAAATGTTGCTCATGGTGGTGGCAATGGAAAGAGACAGTGCTGGAAATTGTCACTGGTTTTTAAAATATTCCAATAGCACATGTCTCTTTTGCTTACATTTCCTTGGCTAAAGCAAGTTTTGCAGCCACATTCATCCTCAATGGGGCATGAAAGTTCAAGTCTGCATATAATGGATAGGTTTGTTATTTTATTTAAAAAGGAATTAGTAAATTATATTTTAAATTGTTAGCAGTTTTAATTCATAACAGAAAGTGAAAGTGTTAGTTGTTAAGCTGTGTCTCACTGTTTGCGACCCCATGGCCTGTAGCTCTCCAGGCTCCTTCCTCTGTCCATGGGATTCTCCAGGCAAGAATACTGGAGTGGGTTGCCATTTCCTTCTCCAGGGGATCTTCCAGACCCAGGGATTGAACCCCGGTCTCCCGCACTGGTGGCAAATTCTTTACCATCTGAACCATAGGGAAATATCACTAAATATAATGCACTTAAAAAAAAAAAAAAAAAAAAACTCTTTTGGGTTCTAGACTCCCTTGTGTCTCAGCTGGTAAAGAATCCATCTACTATGCGGGAGACCTGGATTCGATCCCTGGGTTGGGAAGATCCCCTGAAGAAGGGAAAGCTACCCACTCCAGTATTCTGGCCTAGAGAATTCTGGTTGCAAAGAATTGAACATGACTGAGTGACTTTCACTTTAACTTTTCTCAGCACAAAGGATTTCTGTGATCTAAGTTTGAGGATGACTGGCTGAAATTATTCCCTCTCACTGAAATGTCCTTTCTTCTTTCTGTTGTTGCTGAAATTCTGTATGTCGTTTCAGGGTGAAATCAAGTATCACTTCATAAAAACCTTCTTAGATTGCACTCCAGCACTGGAAAAATTTGTTCCTACCATCTACCATCTATTCCCTTTAGTGTTCATTTCTAGCATACAGTTGTAGTGGTTTCAGAATTAACCTATATCCCCAAGGGAAACAGCTTTGTCAACTGAAGTGTGGAATGTATGTACCGTTGCTTTGGCTTTTAGAATTTCAGACTCCACTCATTTTCAGACTTACTAGTTCAGCACTTTTACCTCCACTCCTGTCAGAGAGATTGTTTCATACATCTGTAATCCAATTAGATTCTGTATTCCACCCCAGGATCCCTCTGCCTTCTAATTAGTATTTTTTAAGTTGCTATACGTTGAAGTTCACTCTTTGTGCTGTGAGATTTCATGGATTTTGACAAATGCATATGCATAGAATGTACTCACTCTTAAGATACTATGCAGAAGTTTCACGACACTAAAAAATCTCTTGTGCCTCCACTATTTAACACCTCCTCACCATCCTGACACATACACACCCACCATACACACATTCACAACCCTTAAACTCCTGACAACCACAAATCTGTTTCTTATCTCTGTGTTTGTGTTTTTCCAGAATATCGTCTGAATAGATCAGTACGTAATCTTTTCAGGCTGGCTTATTCAAGTTAGCAATATGCATCTGTGATTCACTGATATCTTGCATGGCTTGATGGCTCATTTCTTTTTATTGATAAATAATATTCATTGGATAACTGGGTCATGGTTTATTTATTTACATATTCAAGAAGATCTTTAGGGCTTCCCAGGTGGTTCATGGTGAAGAATCCACCTGCCAATGCAGGAGACACCGGCTCGCAGTCCAAGAATATCCCACATGCCACAGAGTAACTAAGTCAATGAGCCACAACTAATGAGCCTGTGCGCTAGAGCCCAGGACCCACAACTGCTGAGCCCACACGAAACAACTACTGAGCCCATGTGCGGCAGTTGCTAAAGCCCATGTGCCCAAGAGCCTGTGCTCTGCAATAGGAGAAGCCACTGCAATGAGAAGCCTGCGCACGGCAGCTAGAGAGTAGACCCACTCATCGCGGTTACAGAAAAGCCCACACTGCAACATAAGAGCCAGCACAGCCAAAAATAAATAAATAAATTATATCTATATAAAAGATCTTGGGTAATTCCATTTTTTTGGCAATTACTAATAAAGCTACTATACACATTTCCAGGCAACCGTTTGTGTAAACATACATTTTAAAATGAGTTGGGTATACAGAAGCATGTTATTTAGCCTCCGTATGTTTGAATTTTTAACAATTTTTTTATTGTAATTGAGATCTAATCTTACTGCACTGTGGTATATTATCTAGGGTGAAACAGATCACCAGCCCAGGTGGGATGCATGAGACAAGTGCTCGGGCCTGGTGCACTGGGAAGACCCAGAGGAATCGGGTGGAGAGGGAGGTGGGAGGGGGGATCGGGATGGGGAACACATGTAAATCCATGGCTGATTCGTGTCAATGTATGACAAAAACCACTACAATACTGTAAAATAATTAGCCTCCAACTAATAAAAATAAATGAAAAATAAAATAAAATAAAGGAAAAAAAAATAAAATGAGTTGGGTAAATACCAACCAGCACAATTGCTGGATGATATAGTAAAAGTATGCTTAGTTTTGTAAGAAACAGCTCTGCTCTCTTCCAAAGTGGCTGTATCATTTGTATTCCTAACTGCAATGCATTCCTGCACCTCACCAGCAATTAATATTGTCAGGGCTTTTTTTTTTTTTTTTTTTTTCTGTTTTATTCTTTCTTGTTGCTGGGTAGTGATACCTCCATACATTTTAAATCTATGCTTGGTTTTTATATGAGAGCCATAATTTTAACTTTCTGAAAAGTATTTTCAGTTTTATTTCTAGTCTCTCTTTGTTATATAAACTCAACTTTTACTAATGCTATGGTAAATAGTCACAATATGCAATTATATGATCTTCCAAGAACAATGAGTGTGTATCTGTTTGCATGTGTATTGATATAAAGCTGTTATTTATCATATTTAGCCAATTCAAATAGCAGATAAATGGATTTAATTAAAAATCAGCAAGGTGATTTGATTTTGCTCTATTTTTCTCTGACATCTACCAATTAGAAGGGGAGACAATAGAGATTAATTAATTCACCAAACCTTTGATATTGATTTATTTTCCCCCAAGGCCTTAGGAAAGTATATCTTGTATGAAATTACTGAGGTTACTGTGAAAAGTTGCTGCTAAATCTGAAATACTTGACAGCCAGAGAATAAGGAGAAAACTCAGAGTGCTGTGTGCGTTGTGCAGAGATAAGCTCAGCTATTTTCATATCCCTTTCATTTCAGTTGCTATTTAGGACTTACATAATTTGATAACACTGTTGAGGGCTTATAGATTAACCTGAAATTCATAGAGTTTAATTTATGTTTAAAAATTTCAAGATATTATTGGCTTACAAAAAACAGTTTTCAGGTTGAAAATTAAAGAATTAACAATCAGTAGGGTTTTAAATGGAGAGTGATTAGAGAACAAATGTTATTGGGGAAAAAAGGGACAAGTCAATATGAGATTTGGGAGAATCTCTCACTGCTTTGATTAATATTTCACCATTCTCATATGAGCTCCAGCATTAAGGTATCAATCAAATAATTCTACAGTTCTCTTCACCAAAAATTTCTGGAATTTGTATAAGGAAGCAAGCACAGCTTACATGTTGCATTTATTATAAAAATACTTTTTTAAGTTAACCAATTCTTTAGCAATTAGCCCAACATGTTACTAGAAAAGAGATGAAAATGACTATAATAGGGTCACTCAGTATGGGACCAATCTGGCCAATATGTCCCATTATTACCAGCAAAGGATAGCCTTATTTTTCTCACTACCAAGTTTTACTTCTCAATTCCTAGGAGGTCTCCATATCCTTTTACTTCTGGTTGATGAGATGATTGAATGTAGGTATAGATAATAAGCTTAGCATTCATTTGATTTTAAACACCTTAATAGCTATAGCATAATTGTTGTTCAGTTGCTAAGTGATGTCTGACTCTTTGCAACCCCGTGAACTGCAGCACATGAGGCTCCCCTGTTCTTCACTATCTCCTGAAGTTTGTTCAAAATCATGACCATTGAACTGATGATACCATCCAACCATCTTATTCTCTGTTGTGCCCTTCTCCTCCAGCCCTCAATCTTTCCCAGCATCAGAGCATTTTCCAATGAGTCACCTTTTCACATCAGGTGGCCAAGTATTGGAGTTTCAGCTTCATCACCAGTCCTTTCAATGAGTATTCAGGGTTGATTTCCTTTAGGATTGACTGGTTTGGTCTCCTTGCAGTCCAAGGAACTCCCAAAATCTTCTCTAGCACCACAATTCAAAATCACTAACTCTTCCACACTTTGCTTTCTTTACAGCCCAATTCTCACATGCATACATGATTCCTAGAAAAACCATACCTTTGACCATACAGACATTGTCTGCAAAGTGATATCTTTGCTTTTAAATATGCTGTCTAGGTTTGTCATACCTTTTCTTCCAAGAAGCAAACATTTTTTTAATTTCATGGCTGCGGCCACAGTCTGTGGTGATTTTGGAGCCCAAGAAAATAAAATCTGTCATTGTCTCCAATTTTTCCCCTTATATTTGTCATGAAGTGATGGTATCAGATGCCATGATCTTAATTTTTTGAATATCATGTTTTAAGCCAGCTTTTTCACTCTCTTCTTCCACCCTCATTAAGAGGCTCTTCAGTTTCTGCCATTAGAGTGGTATCATCTGTACATCTGAGCTTGTTAATATTTCTCCTGGCAATCTTGATTCTGGTTTGTGATCCATCCAGCCCAGCATTTCACCTGATGTACTCTGCATATAAGTTAAATAAACAGAATGACAATATACAGCCTCGATGCACTCCTTTCCCAATTTGGAACCAGTTCATTGTTCCATGTCCAGTACTAACTGCTGCTTCTTGACCTGCATACAGATTTCTCAGGAGACAAGGTGTTCTGGTATTCCCATCTCTTGAAGAATTTTCCACCGTTTGTTGTGATCCACACAGTCAAAGGCTTTAACATAGTCAATGAAGCAAAAGTAGACTTTTTTTAATGGAATTTCCTGCTTTTGCTATGACGCAATGGATGTTAGCAATTTGAGGTCTGGTTCCTCGGCCCTTTCTAAATCCAGCTTGTACATCTAGAAGTTCTTGGTTTATGTACTGCTGAAGCTTAGCTTGAAGAATTTTGAGCACTACCTTGTTAGCATGTGAAATGAGTGCAATTGTATGGTGAAAGTGAAAAATGAAAGTTACTCAATCATGTCTGGCTCTTTTTGACCCCATGGACTATACAGTCCATGTAATTCTCCAGGCCAGAATACTGGAGTGAGTAGCCTTTCCTTTCTCCAGTGTATCTTTCTGACCCAGGAATCAAACTAGGGTCTCCTGCATTGCAGGCAGATTCTTTACCAGCTGAGCTACCAGGGAATCCCTTCAATTGTATGGTAGTTTGAACATTCTCTGGCATTGCCCTTCTTTGGGAATGGAATGGAAACTGACCTTTTCCAGTCCTGTGGCCATTGTTGAGTTTTCCAAATTTGTTGACATATTGAGTGCAGCACTTTAATGGCATCATCTTTTAGGATGTTAAATAGGTCAGCTGGAATTCCATCACTTTCATTAGCTTTACTCATAGTAATTCTTCCTAAGATCCACTTGACCACCATTGTGGTTATCCAGGTCATTAAGACCTTTTTGTGTAGCTCTTTTGTGTATTCATGGCCATCTCATCTTATGCTGTTTTGACTCTGTGAGGTCATTGTCCTTTCTGTCCTCTATTGTGCCTATCTTTGCATGAAATTCTCCCTTGATATCTCCAGCTTTCTTGAAGATATCTCTAGTCTTTCCCATTCTATTGTTTTCCTTTATTCTTTGCATTATTCCCTTAAGAAGACATAACTCATCTTGCTATTCCCTGGAACTCTGAATTCAGTTGAGTATATCTTTCCCCTTTCTCCTTGCCTTTTGCTTTTCTTCTTTTCTCAGCTATTTGTAAGGCCTCTTCAGACAACCACTTTGCATTCTTGCATTTCTTTTTCTTTGCAGTGGTATTGGTCACCACTGACTGTATAATGTTATAAACTTCCACCCACAGTTCTTCAGGCATACTGTCTACCAGATCTAATCCCTTAAATCTATTCATCACCTCTACTGTATAATAATAAGGGATTTGATTTAGGTCATATCTGAATGGCCTAGTGGTTTTCCCTACTTTCTTCAATTTCAGTCTGAATTTTGCAATAAGGGGTTCATGATCTGAGCCACAGTCAGCTCCTGGGCTTGTTTTTGCTGACTGTATAAAGCTTCTCCATCTTTGGCTGCAAAGAATATAATCAATCTGATTTCAGTATTGACCATCTGGTGATGTCCATATGTAGAGTTGTCTCTGTGTTGTTGGAAGAGGGTGATTGCTCTGACCAGTGTGTTCTCTCGGCAAAACTCTTTAGCCTCTGTCCTGCTTCATTTGGACTCCAAGGCCTAACTTGTCTGCTACTCCAGATGTCTCTTCTTACTTTTGCATTCCAATTCCCCTGTAAGGGGCATCTGTTTTTGATGTTTGTTCGAGAATGTCCTGTAGATCTTCAGAGAACTGTTCAACTCAGCTTCTTTAGCATTAGTTGTTAGGGCATAGACTTGGATTACTCTGATGTTGAATGATTTGCCTTGGAAACAATGATCATTCCATCATTTTTGAGTATACACTGAAGTACTGCGTTTCAGCCTCTTCTGTTGACTATGAGGGCTACTCCATTTCTTGTAAGGGATTCTTGCCAACAGTAGTAGATATAATGGCTATCTGAATTAAATTTACCCATTCCCATCTATTTTAGTTGACTCATTGCTTAGATAGAATAATTATATCTCCTAATTTATACATTCACTATTACATCTCTGAAAAGCAGAAACAGGTAAAAATAGTGCAACCTATTACATTTGGGCTTTGTTGTCACAGAGACAAGAGTTTAAATTAGGCTCTAATGCTCTTGTTCTTGAGAAAGTTACAATAACTTCTTAGAACTTCATTTTGTCCACTTGTAAAATGGAGATGGTGATATTTACCTAATTGAGTTTTAGTGAGGATTAAGTGGAAGGACTAGCACTTTATAATCAACTAAAAATAGTCTCCCTATTTCCTCTATTTGGTGATTAATAAGCAATACTCAAGTACTTTGTTCTTGCTTACCTAATACCTTCTTCTTCTTCTAAAGAATAGAGTAGAATTAGGAAATTATGTTTATAAATTGATTTTCTTATCCCCTCCCACCACCGAAAAACATAGACTGATCTGTCTTCATAGCACATTTGATCACATCTTTAAAGATAAGAGCATTCCAGTAATGCTGTCTCTTTCATAGTGGTCAGATTAGACATAAAAAAGGAAGTCAATTTAAAAATTCTTTTTAAAGTTAGCATTGCCTTGCTACCAAAACAGGACAAAGACTGCACATATAGACAGAAATTATAGATTTAATCTTACTATAAATATTGATTTACTAATTTCAAACAGAATTTTAGCAAATAGAATTCAGTAGCCCCCCCCCACCCCGCCGAAAAAGAAAAAAAAACCTAGTACATCATAACCAATTGTGTTTTTATAACAGAAATACAGTATTGGGTCAATGTTGGGAAATGTATTAATATAATGTATTCTATTGATCTATGTATTGAAATGAATAACATGATCATATGTTTGCATGATAAAAAGGCATTTTTAAAATTTTTAAATGTCTCAATAAGAATGGAATGAATTGCTCCTTCTCAGTGTGATAAATTATATCTCAAACAAAAAGAACCAGCACTATGCTAAACAGGAATATACTAATGTTAAAATGTTAGTCACTCAGTCATGTCTGACTCTTTGCAACCCCATGGACTGTAGCCCAGCAGGATCCTCTGTCCATGGAATTCTCCAGAAAAGAACACTGGAGTGTGTTGCCATGCCCTTCTCCAGGGGATCTTCCTGACCCACGGATCAAACCCGGGTCTGCTGCACTGCATGCAAATTCTTTACAGTATGAGCCACAAAGGAAGCCTTATGCTAATGTTAGGAGTAACGTAAAAATGCCACCACTATCCATATAACTTAACATTGTACCAATATATTAATAAAGTTTTATGAAAGAAAAAGTTAGATGTATAAGAATTTAAAAGAGGGCAGATTGATCACTATTTGTATACCTAGAAAAGAGAATCAACTGAAGATACTTTCAACAAGGTTATGGGGTTAAAAAAAATATGCAGATATCAGCAGCTTTGTTATGTCAGAACAAAAAAAAAGCTATTTAAATGACAGAAGCAAATAAATCATTGTTGATAACGATAGAATGCTTAGGAATAAATGAAGTAAATCTTCAAAACAAAAATGAGAGACACCTGGAAACAGTTCTTTTATAACGTTAATGTTGTGCTAATTAAATAACACTTGGTATCCTAAGGATTCTAAAGTTTACATGTAAAAACAAAAAAGAAATATTAGGAAACTGACTTCAGGGGAGAAGGAAGAATTAGTCTTCAAACAAACTAGTACATAATTATGTTTTAATTACTAGGATACAGTGTTGGTGTTTGGATACATCGATAGGACAATAAAGTCTGGAATAACTGAGCTGCCGCACAGACGGCTATAAAAGATCATGTTGAATCCATGCTTCATACTGTGCATTTGTATAAACTTTAAATTAAACAAGTATTTAAATGTGAAAAATAAACCATACAAATTTTAGACGACTATCTGGGTGGATTTCTCTATAATTTTAGAGTGAGGATGCCTGTTCTAACATACTCAGGAGGAAAAACTGATAAATTAAATTACTTAAATACTACAAAGTTTTGCAAAGGAAAATATTATATTATATATATATATATATATGTATGTATATAGCAAAGTTAAAAGACAATCAACAAATCAGAAGATATTTGCAACTCATAACACAGGAGAGAAAGATGTTCTTCAAGAAGTTGAGAAGAATAATATTAATAACTCCCAAAAGAAAAAATGAACTAGGAAAGGTACAGATGTCCCTTAAACATGTAAAAAGCTGGTAAATCTCACCTATGATAAAAGAATAGCAAATTAAAACTAAATTTCAGTACCAGATTTCATTTCTCAGATCAATGAAAATGTCAAAATTTGACAACAGCCATTTTGCTGAGGTTATGGGAAAATAGACTTATTTCATATTTCTCAGTTGAGACTGCAGATTAGTACAGTAGCTAACAAAGGTAATTTGGCAATGTCTCTCTAAATGATAAATGCTTTATTTTTTGATTCAGCAATCCCACTCCTTGGGGAATTTATTCAATGGATATATCTGCACATATATCAGATGATATATGCACAAGATTATTCATTTGGTATTGTAATAGCAAAACATTAGAAACAAACCAAAATTCCATCAACAGGAGAATGATTAAATGTTCTACGGTACATTGATAAGATGAAATACCATGTCATTGTAGAAAAAAAAGGTGAAATTCTCTATTTACATATATGAACAGTTCTACAAAATATAAATTAGAAAAGCAGAATTCATATGACAGCATAAGATATTTTTTGATGTATAAGAGGAAACTTAGAATATATGTTCATATTTTCTTATATTTTCATGGAAACATTGGAGGAATACATAAAAATTTTTGGCATCTGGAGATGTGCCTGGGGTCCTGAGACTAGATGTAAGACTTATTTTATAGATGAGTTTTGTGTTTGTTTTTAAAACTTCTTTGAGCCATGTGAATATTTCTTACTCAATTTTTTTTTCAGTGAAAGTCTTGACAATTCTTTTTTCTACCATTAGCTGAGGTCAAATACTTAGGCGTGTATATTGTCCCCTGAATAATACAAAAGGGATCCTACATTCACTGGTCCCTTCACACACGTTTTACTTTTGAAAGTGAAATTAATTAATAATGTTCTCTGGCTATTCAGACACCAGGAAAAAAGCCTACTTTTGCCTTTTCTATTCCCTGCTGAGCTTCTAGCTGAGTGACAGCTAGAATGCTCTGGGTTTGCCTGTGTTTCAGGTAGAAAACCACACAAGCATCCAGCACTTATTCTGCAATGCATTTCCTTCTCTACTGAATTTTGAAAAGATTCCACCAGGCAAACCTGGTTTACCTTCTCTCCAGATTTGACACTGCAGGCTACAGCCATAGAGTCTTGTTTTTGTTTTTAATTGATTGGGGTATATTACTGGGCTCCCTGACCACCATTCATCTTTCTGAGAGGTTGGGTCTTTAACTATTTTTAAAAAAAAGAGAGAGAGAGATGCAGATACAGAGAATGGGCTTGTGGACACAGCGGAGGAAGGAGCGGGGGGGACAAACTGAGAGAGTAGCAGTGACATATATACACTCCCAAGTGTAAACAGGTAGCTAGTGGGAAGCTTGTGAGTATAACACGTGGAGCTCAGCTCCACGCTCTGCGATGACCTAGGAGGAGTGGGATGGGGGTGGGGCGGAAGAGAGGCTCAAGTGGGAGGGGAAATATGTATACTTATTGCTGACTCACATTTTTGTACAGCAGAAACCAATACAACACTATAAAGCCATTATCCTCCAATAAAAACCTTAAAAAAAGTTGAGAGAGGATGAACATGTTGCTAATGTTGACAGTGAATTACTTTTTATTGCTTAACCACACATGATCACAAAGAAAAAGGGAAGAACCATATTTTATTATGGTCAATGGGAAGTTAGTCCTAAGCCATGAAGGATGCTACAAACACTATCAGAAGAAAAAGAATCCACTCGATGTGATTTCTTACCTTCATTTCAAGTTCCCTCTCATTCTATATGAAATATTAAGAATTGAGAGATGAAAGAAAATGGTTGTGAAACGTCCTTTAAGAGTTTCCTTAAAAGAAAATAAAAAAGGCTTCTCTGAAACAAAATTGTTTTGCAATTATTCATGGAGTGCTTCATAATTCCCATAATTCTTGCTGAAACTTCAAGAGCAGACACCCAGATACATAGCAAATGCATAAAATAAAACGTGTACCTGTTACAATATTTCTGTTAATTAACACCTCTGTTACTACAAGGAAAATGTGATATAGGTTATGATAAAATAAGAATCATGAATAAGAGTCACTTAGTTTCTCTGTATCAGTTAGGGTAAAACAGGAAAGTAGATAGCACTGAATAATACCTTGCAGAAATTAAACTTTAGACAATTTGAGGGAAAATAGGCTTCTGAGGGAAGTTAGAGGATCAGAGGAAAGTCACTAATGCGATCTCTTGGAGCAGGGGCACTGGGGCACAGGGAGGAGCTTGCAGGGAGATCTGGAATTCAGGCACGTCCAGCCCATGGGGTTAGACTACAAAGAAAACTGGTGGAAAAGTTGGTGGAAAGCTAATTTCCTGTCAGTCTTGTTGCTGTTGGTCAGCAGATCTAGCAATTGGGAAAAAGAGAGGACACAGGACAGGATAGGAAGAGAATAAACCAGGGTGCACCTCTATGTCTTCTACTGCTGGGAAGAACAAGGATAAATTCAAACTTGCATGCATCTCCATAGCTGTCTCTCACTATCTAGCCATGACAGCCTCAAAGAGTAATGGCTGCTAACTCACTATACTTCCCAAATCTCACTCAATTTTCACGTTTGCACCAAACAGTAAATCTCCACCATATGGGGAAGAGGATTCTGAGAAATGTGATGTCAGCTTGGCCAAGTTAACCATGAATGATAGCACCACACAGTACCATTCAATCAACAAGTACTGAGTACTTACTGTGCATCAGGTGCTCATCTTATGTTCAGGGATGAAAGAGACTCCATCCTCACCAAATACATCATTTATTAAGGGGGAAGAATGTGGAAAAAAATATTGTAATCAGGGTAGGAAGAGTAACTCTGTTTAACACCAATGGCTGGGTTTCAGTTTTCAGTTCAGTTCAGCTGCTCAGTTGTGTCCAACTCTTTGCGACCCCATGAACCACAGCATACCAGGCCTCCCTGTCCATCACCAACTCCCAGAGTCCACCCAAACCCATGTCCATCGAGTCGATGATGCCATCCAACCATCTCATCCTCTGTCGTCCCCTTCTCCTCCTGCCCTCAATCTTTCCCAGCATCAGGGTCTTTTCCAATGAGTCAGCTCTTCGCATGAGGTGGCCAAAGTATTGGAGTTTCAGCTTTAGCATCAGTCCTTCCAGTGAACACCCAGGACTGATCTCCTTTAGGATGGACTGGCTGGATCTCCTTGCAGTCCCAGGGACTCTCAAGAGTCTTCTCCAACACCACAGTTCAAAAGCATCAATTCTTCGGTGCTCAGCTTTCTTCACAGTCCAACTCTCATATCCATACATGACCACTGGAAAAACCATAGTCTTGACTAGACGGACCTTTGTTGGCCAAGTAATGTCTCTGCTTGTAATTCAACACTATACCCAACCCATTTCTCTCTGGCTCACTATCTCTACCAAAGATGAAAAAGCTAATAAGTTTGGCAGTCTTTTTTGTGACTAGAAGTAATCATGTGACAAAATTATTGCAAATTGGCTCTGATTGGAATTCTAATTGGTACTTTGGGAAGTCATTGTTTCTTTCTGATGATGGGAGTAATCACAGCTCTATCCCCTTTCTGGCTTTGAATGTGGATGTGAAGTCTGGTGCTTTTCAATGACTATCTTTCAACTCTGAGGAAATGGCCAAGAACATTTCAGAGATGCTGGCCTTGACATTGCTGACCCACTAAATGCCAACGGATTTCATAGTCTAGATTTCTTAGTAAGTAAGAAACAACAAACTCGTATTTCTTTAAGCCTTTGTACTTTGAGTTTCCGGTTACTTGCAGTTAAATGCATCCTATCTCAGCTATAGAAATAGCTATCATAAAGAAAAGATAAAATCAAGAATAGCTTCCCTAAGAAAGATACAGCTGAATTGTTTGCTTCATGTGCAGGTAGATAAAGGTAGACAATTTTACCCAGGTATATAAATACAAAACAATAAAATATATTCATTATATTAAAGGAAAGATATTTTCACAGTTCTTTTATGCCATAGAAAGTTCAGGATATATCTTCCAGTTGAAAATTAAAGGAAGTAAACAGAATAGAATGTTTTTAAACCTTCCCTAATAGCACTGAGATCTGAGTAGAGCAATATTCCGTGGATGTTCTATCTTGATACTGCATGAATGCTTTGGAGAGAAACATTTAGGAATGGAAAATGTTGGTGAAAACAATGGGCTATTGGCTAAATTGTAAATGAGAGAAAATCAGTTGAGACTGGCTATAGTCAGTATCTTAGAATATATAATATTATGTTGGTATGTGTGCCAGGTGACAGAGTGGTAAAGAATCCGCCTGCCAATGCAGGAGACTTGGGTTGGATCCCAGGGTTAGGCAGATCCCCTGGAGTAGGAACTAGCAATCCTCTCCAGTATTCTTGCCTGGAAAATTCTATGGACAGAAGAGCCTGGAAAGCTATAGTCCATGAGGTCACAAAGTGTCAGACACAACTGAGCAACTGAACACCCGCATGTGTACTAGCACTTCTTTATGTATCAAAGATAGATGTTATTTTATATTCATCTGTTAATCCCAGACTTACCTTCAGATAACTTCTTAACATGGAACTCCAGCCAGTCACTGTTTATCAATTAGAGCTGATATCGTGGGGGGAAAATCACTTGCAGTCATGTTCTTGAAATATCATGAGAGATCTAGGAGTTGAAAATAAAAACCTTAAGTTAATCCTTGCATTTCAGGTCAATTTAGAAACAAGCCATTGTTGGGATAAAAGAAGAGCTTGATAAGGAAAAGGCTTATTGAAATTCAGAACTATCTGAGCTTGAATTCTGAATTTTGAATGCTGGTTAGGAGAATTTATCTCTCAGTTTGTATCCTCTCTAAAAATGGGGTGAAATACCTAACTCATAGACATAAATAATAAATGAGCTAATTTATGTGAAAATATTATCTGTAAAATATCTATGATGATGGTAATAATGTCTTGGTGATTTAGTCACTAAATCGGGTCCTACTCTTGTGACCCCATGGACTGTAGCCTGATAGGCTCCTCTATCCATGGGATTCTCCAGGCAAGAATACTGGGGTGGGTTGCCGTTTCATTTTCCAATAATGTCTTAGATCTTTTTGATTGGAATCAAGGAGGAAAAAACAATTGTGAATATCAAATGGGACTCTCATCAAATGGAATTTCTTGAGCCATTTCTAATTTGACTATAAGAATGTATATAAAGTTACTTGAGAGAACCAAGAAACAGAGAAGTAACTTAGAACGACAAAACAGAAATACCACATTCTTCAGATTAAATATTTTTAAAAGCCTGTTGTAAAGGATAGAGGTACTACTTCACTGAAATGTGCCATTGTTATGCAGAAAAGGATCAACATGTCTTTCTCAACCCTGAATTTATAACGTTTATATTTGTAGTTAGGATCATGACCAGCAATCCCTTCTACTTTCATCAAACCTGTCTCATTAAAGGACTGATCCAGATTTTATGAGACTTCAACACATACAATCTGTGGGTCTTTCTCTGAGGAAAGGAATGAAAAAAATTAGATTTGAAAAGAATAGTCAAATAAAATAAGAAAAGAAATCACAAAAAGTAACTGTGGACTAAATGACCCAGGCCTTTTTTCTGAGATCTGTTTAGGCAACTTACAAGTAATTCTTGGAGATGCTTTCTGGTTGCTACTTTGCTTTTCATACCTGAAACACTGCCCAACTCTTAGCAACTCCCAACCCTCACAGGGGTAGAAGACAGAGGACACTGAAGATTAAAATTCATCAAGTTCACAGCAAATCCACGTCTGGCTCCGCTCTAAGTCATTCTAAGTCATGTTGAAGTAGCAAAGCAATAGAAAATTCAGTTCTCATTGCAGTTGAGTGTTTTTCTTTAAACACTGGGCATTGGCAACCAAATTTGAAATAGCTTCCTAGTCTAGTTATTAGTAACTTAGTCCTCCTAGAGGAGTGATTTTTCAACACTTGCTAGACATCAAAATGATCCAGTATACTGTTAAAAACTTCCAGTGCCTGGGTCTATTCTAAGAGTTCTGATTTAACAGGTCCTAACAAGGGTCTGTGGAGAAGGGAAAGGCAACCCACTCCAGTGTTCTTGCCTGGAGAATCCCAGGGATGGGGGAGCCTGGTGGGCTGCCTTCTATGGGGTTGCACAGAGTCGGACACGACTGAAGCGACTTAGCAGCAGCAGCAACAAGGGCCTGAGCATCAGTATTTAACCCCTGTCAAGGATATTCTAATGTGAAGCTATTAGGGGAAACACACTGACTAAATCCGCCCACCCTGACCAGGCACCATAGTAAATCATTTGGATGAGTTATTTTACAACAGGAGGAACATAGAACTAATAAGCCACCACCAACCGGAAGAGTTCAGGAAAGGTCAAAAGGAGATGCCACATGTCCTTCCATCTCCCAGAATCCTTCTTGTTGGCATCCATCTTGTCTGAGCAATGGGTGCACCATCGGGAAGAAACCTGAGTCAGAGTGATTGGCCTGAGAAACGCAGAAACTAATCCCATCACTTAAAACCCGAGACTGCAAGCCACATGGCAGAGCCATTCTCCTGGGTTCCCTTACCCTCCTGCTCTCCGCCCGGATGCCCCTTCCCAATAAAGTCTCTTATTTGTCAGCACATGTGTCTCCTCCTATAATTCATTTCTGAGTGTTAGACAAGAACCCACTTTTGGGTCCTGTAAGGAGTCCCCCTCTCTGCAAAAAAATCAGGGTTAAGATTCACTGACCTAGGGAGTTGAAAGATTCTAAAATATTTATCATATTTGTCTAATGAAGTCTATATTATAACTGGTGGTTGACAATTAAACAGCATATCATCTCTTAATTTCAGATTGCTAAAAGGATGAATCTATACAGAGAGTAAGTGCCCACTCAAGGGTGCACCAAGCAGAGAACGGAGGGGCAGAAAAAAAATTCAGAAGCTTCCTATTTTCTTTTGTCCTAGAAAACAGGAATCAGACAAATCAGAAAGAACATGAAACGTATTGATACATTTTTATCGACTACAATAACAAACCAAAAAAGGAAAATTTTAAAATACAGGAAAATGAAAAGCTCAACAAGGTAATGGGACATGAGTAGATGTTAAATATTCCTGGATGACTCAAAATTGCTAGTTGTAGCATATCTGTAGGTGGGGGCTTTTTTTTTTCTTCAAACATCAGATTAAAGAATCTGACAGCATGACAGGTTATGACATGATAAGTTCTGTCATGTTGATTCCTTTATTCATTCTCTATCAGTTTTATTAAATAGCAAACATGAATTTTCCTGGACACTATTGTAGCAATTATCATTCAGCCATTCAGTCTATCAAGTGGAGAACAGGATGGCAAAATAAATAAATAAAATGAAACTGTAGTTTGATATAAGGTGAAAAAAAATATCATTTGCCCCAGTTTAAAAAAAAAAAAATAGAAAGTGTCAGTTTGGGAAAGAATAGAGAAAAAATCTATTTTGATATTCAATGTGATTCCATTTAGCTCCAGAGTTGGCAAAGACTGAAAGAGAAAAATGGTGTCTGTATAGATCAAAATAAGCACAGTCAAGAAAATGACCTAATTTAGTTGTTTTCAAATTTTCTTTTTGATTTGGAATCCTTTATTTCAACAAAAATCTTGGTCAAAAGCTCAATATGGAAAATGAAAATAGCAGAGTTGACCTTGGTGAGAAGAAACTGGGAAAAGTTGAAATAAGACTCTTGATGGGCTGGGTGAAAGTGTCTCATGACTTTTAAACTTTCAGCAACCCTTGTTCCACATCCTCAGAACTATAACAAAGATGTGGAAAACAGTTTAAAAGCCACAAATCAAGGGAATTCAGATTCTTCTGCTAACAAAAGAGACATTTTCTTTTTTTAAGAGAAGATTAACTTTTCCACTGATAATAGTAGATATAAGCAAATAATGCTTTGTTTTGTTTTTTATCCTACTAATATGTAAACACTTTTGTTGTAGAGGAATCCATTAAACTGTGGAACTGAATGCATGACACATTTACTGAGCACCTTTATATGTTAAGAATTCTACTAAAAGACAACGTATAAAGGACTAAATAAAATTAAGGAGTAGGTAGAAAGGGAAAAGAGAAAGATCCTTTAGTCAATTTTATTTATTGACTATTGTTTGAGCACATATTTTGCACCAGACACTGTTCTAAATGCTAAAAATACATAAATGTCCCTGCCAGCAAATAAGCAAAACTCCAAAAAACTTATGTTCCATCACAGGAAGATAGAACATAAATAAACTTTAGGGGTGAACAAGAAGATGACATCAATGAAGTAACGAAGTTTGGGAATGTTGGAGGTATAGTTACCATTTCAAATAGGGAGATCATTTAGGTCTTATTGAGAAGGTGCATTTGAGAAAGACTTGAAGTAGAGAAAGGAGTAAATCGTGAGGATATCTGAGAACAGCATTCCAAGCAGAGGGAAGAATCAGTAGAGAAGCCCTGATCTGACAGAGAGTTTTGTTGGAGGAATAGTGTGGTAGCTAGCTTGATTTAAGAGAAAGATTAGTAGGACCTGGGGTCAGAGAGGTAAAGAGGTATGGATGGAGCATGGCAGAGCACCCACCCCCCCACACACACACTCCCCACAGACAACTGTGTAACTATTACTATGAGTGAAAAGGTGATCTAACCCAAGGATTTGACCAAAAGAGTAATATGCTTTGACTTTCATACTAAAAAGGGTTATTCTAATTCCTACACTGAGATTAGGTCAGGTTTGGGAAGAAATCCAGGAATAGTAGAATCCAGAAGACATCCAGTAGAATCCATTTAGACAGCTATTTACAATAGCATAAGTGTGAAAATGAAGTGGTTTGGATTAGGGAGATGAAGAGATTTGCAAGTATTTTCAGATTTTTTCAGATGGAGATAAAGGGGCTTCCAAGTGACTCAGTGATAAAGAATCCACCTGCCAATGCAGCATCTATCCCTTGGTCAGGAAGACCCCCTGGAGTAGGAAATAGCAATCTTGCTTGGAAAATACCATGGACAGAAGAGTCTCGCAGGCTACAGTCCATGAGGTCACAAAGCGTCAGATACAACTTATTGACCGAGCACAAGCACGCACACACAAGATGAAGATAATAGAATCTTGCGGTCAATTGAATGGATGGATGGTAGGAAAGAAAGAATCAGAGCCGAGGATTACTCCTAGATTTTTGGGCAGGGAAATTGGAATAATGCAAAATGAGCTTCTGCTCATGTTACTGCTTCCACTGATGATGCTTTCTTTTTAGTTTTGCCATTTTAAAATTCTATCAATCTTTCTGTTAATGATGAATGTGTTCTCTGCTAAAGAAACATTTATTATTCTCTCAAAATGAAAGGATTGTCTTTCTTTTTGAACAGCTACTGTCTTTTTTGATGCCTTCTCATGGAAATGAAAAGATACTTGCTCCTTGGAAGAAAAGGTATGACCAACATAGACAGTATATTAAAAAGCAGAGACGTTGCTTTGCAAACAAAGGTCCATCTAGTCAAAGCTATGTTTTTTCCAGTAGTCATGCATGGATGTGAGAGTTGGACTATAAAGAAAGCTGAGCACTGAAGAATTGATGCTTTTGAATTGTGGTGTTGGCAAAGACTCTTGAGAGTCCTTTGGACTGCAAGGAGATCCAACCAGACCACCCTAAAGGAAATCAGTCCTGAATATTCATTGGAAGGACTGATGCTGAAGCTGAAACTCCAATATTCTGGCTACCTGATGTGAAGAACTGACTCATTGGAAAAGACCCTGATGCTGGGAAAGATTAAAGGTGAGAAGGAGGGGATGACAGAGGATGAGATGGCTGGAAGGCATCACCGACTCAATGCACATGAATTTGAGTAAATTCTAGGAGTTGGTGATGGACAGGGAGGCCTGGGGTGCTGCAGTCCATGGGGTCACAAAGAGTCGGACACGACAGAGTCACTAAACTGAAACTGAAACATGGTACATATCAACGCCAACTTCATGCTGGAACTTTTTGTGATGCTGTCAAGCTTTCTTAGTAGACAACCAGTATTTTCAGGAGAGCAAATAAAAGTTGATAGCAAGATGGTCCCTGACGTATTAGATGAACAATATTAATGCATAAATGACATTTCCAGAATATATTTGTGAATTAAAATTTGGCCTTTTCTCATTCATCTGTATCCACGCTTTATTTATATTGGTGGTTACCTTTCTTTTTTTTTTTTGCCAGTTATAAACAGAATATATTAATAGGTTCAATGGAGGATGAGGATTAGTTGATAAGGCAAATACTTTGATAGAGAAGAGATTGCGAAGATGGCTATTTTAATTTTGTGAAGAAATAGGTAACCATAGGAAGTGGAGGGAAGCCTATTTTATTAAACACTTACTGTCATGTGTCAAGTGCTTTATGTCTGATCCTCTTTTACCCTCAAAAGTGTGTAGATATGTGCTCAGCATTTCCATTCTGCAGATAAGAGAGATGAGAATCAAAGAAGTGAAATAACCTTGCAAAAGTCACATCATTCATGTGGTGCAGGAACTCAAGTCCTTTGATCCTCGACTCTTTGCCTTTGCCTTTTGTATCACGTTGCTTCCCCAGATCACTGGCCTTTCTTTCTACACTATAAATTCAATAAAAACGTTTTGAAGGTTTCTTTTATTTAAGTGTAAATTTATGGAAAATTTAAAGTCAAGTAAACAACTCTGCATATAGGGTCTGGAGCAACTGAAGTTTCCCTGAGTACTTATCATGAAGGGCACAGAAAGCTTTATGTCAGGAAGCAAAAGTTAAGACTCCATTGTTGTTGTTTAGTCACTCAGGTGTGTCCAACACCCTGGCAACCCCATGGACTGTAGCCGTCCAGGCTCCTCTGTCCATGAGATTTTCCAGACAAGAATATGGAGTGGATTGCCATTTCCTTCTTTAGGGGATCTTTGATCTTTAAGGATTGAACTCAAACCTCCTTCATTTCCTGCACTGGCAGGCAGATTTTTTACCACTGAACAACCTGGGAAGCACATAAGACTCCATGGTACCTGGCAAATACACACAAAAAATTATTTAAATAAGCCCCACCTCCTTGCTAAAAAAGTCATCATAACATGGGAAGAAAACAACTTCTAATTAGAAGTGATGAAATGGTTCTTAAGCAGTTGACTTGCTTTTCACACTCCTTTCTAAGAAATATCTCTAGAAGCACTAAAGCCATTTTGATTCTAAATGTGTTTATTTTAATAAAGCTACTTTTTAAAAGCTCATACAGAACTGTAAGCTCTGAAAGACAGAACCTGCTCTGTTAGAGCCCTGAAATTCAAAACAAAGCTGAGCAGTAAATTGTTAATTCAGAGGAGGTGTAAAAATAGAATCTTCAACCCCTCCTGGGCATTAGTATCACATTTTTTTTATTCTAAAGAAGAAAGGAGCTTTCTTTTACCTCATAGTCTTTCCATCAGCAGCTGAGATCAAAAGAAAATGATCTTTTTTTAAGTTGGCATAGAAAATGTAGCCAGAAATTTGGTCACTGTTTTGACTTAGATTGGTTTAGGGCTGAGGTCAATCTGAGATGTTGAGAAAAGGAGAAATTTTACATTTCCTGAAAAGCAAATTGTAATAATAATTCATCTTTTAACTAAATGCATTAAGGGCATAGTGTATATTGAGCCCTGCTGTCAGTAACTGAGATCCAGAGATAAAACGAAGAGTTTGCATCCTCTGTTAGGTGAGGTGAAGAGTGAAAGTCAGTCAGTCATGTCCAGCTGTTTGTGACCCCATGGACTGTAGGCCCACCAGGCTCAGACTTTGTCCATGGGGTTCCCTCGGCAAGAATACCTGAGCGGGGTGCCATTTCCTTCTCCAAGGGATCTTCCTGACCCAGGAATCAAACCCAGGTCTCCTGCATTGCAGGCAGATTCTTTACCATCTGAGCCGCAAGAGAAGTCCATTAGGTGAGACACATGTAGAAATTTGGAGAATTGGAAGACAATAGGCTGGAGGTGGTTTAAATTATTATACTGGTGTCATTTAATACAAGGTTTATACTTTTTATAAGAAGGAAGACCTTTTTTTATTAAAAGAGTGTGCTGTGTGCTCAGCCCTGTCCAACTATTTGTGACCCCATGGGCAGAAGCCGGCCAGACTCCTCTCTCCATGGAATTTCCCAGGCAAGAATACTGGAGTGGGTTGCCATTTCCTACTCTAGGGGATTTTCCCAACCAGTGTCTCTGGCGTCTCCTGCAAGGGCCAGTGGACTCTTTACTACTAGTATCACCCGGGAAGCCCCCTTTATTAAAAGAGGATTATTTAATACAAGGCTTGTACTTTTATAAGAAGCAAGTTTCCCTTCCCCAACTGGATGGAAAAGGAAAACACTAAATGCTGAGGACATGTATATTAAATAAATTATTTAACTTTAGACGTTCACACTTGAACGAGTTAATGTGAGAGTGACCATCTTGAAGCATTAGAAAAAGTGAATCTCACCCTAATCCTGCAATAGAATCACAGATGCTGAAACAGAAGCTCCATGGGTATGGCCATGGCATTTCTATTTTTAAAAACCTTCCAGATGATTCTGATGCTCAGCTAGTATTGAAAACCATTGATTAAGACATACAGGAGACAGGGGTTTCCTGCAAAGAAGAAACAGGTAGGTACTGAAAGGTTTCAATTTTGGTTGGGATTCTAGGGAAACTGGAAAAAAAGACAAAAGAAGACTGAGAAATGGAAAAGGATGAGGAAAGACAAAGAAGCAGAAAGATATGAATGCATGTTTTTGCTTCTGAAACAATGGCAAGGTTGTTTCTGATCCTCTCTCTTTTTGTGGTTTTATTTGACCAAGCAGATTACTGTTACCAGGTTAAACCTTAATCTTTCTTGAAGAATGGGGATTTACAGTTGATTTATGTTTGTATTCACCCCAACTGGTCATTTCTGTTTTACTCTGCACCCTTCTGGGGAACAGCATAGCAACTGGAAAACACATGATTTTCTCTCAAATGTTGACTTATTCATGCCCCACCCCGCCCCCTACTCAGGCATACACGCACCTGTTTGTCTGTCTATCTATCTACAGAAAGAGAGAAAGAAAACACCAACCTATTCTGTGCTGACCCTTTACATTCTTAGAAGGAAGTTGCAGACGCATCAAGTGAATATAAATGTACTATGATTGGTTGAATTATGTTCCCACAAAAGGAATGTACTGAAGTCCCGATTACCAGTATCTGTGACTGTGACCTCATTTTGAAACCAAACAGGGCCCTGTGGGGCTCCCAAGTACAGAAGCCTTTGTGTTTCCCGTTTTTGGTAGGCAAGACTCCAGCCTCCAGGACCTTCCTTGAATTCCAAAGGACAGATTCTAACAGTTGCTAATCAAGGGAGGAGCAGCCAAGAAACCATCTGAGGTAGGACTAAAGGAAACCAGTGCTATGCTGTGCTTAATCACTCAGCAGTGTCTGACTCTTTGCGACCCCATTACTGTAGCCCACCAGGCTCCTCTGTCCATTGGATTCTCCAGGCAAGAATATTGGAGTGGGCTACCATGACCTCCTCCAGGGGATCTTCCCAACCCAGGGATCGAACCCAGGTATCCCGCATTGCAGGTGGATTCTTTACCATCTGATTCACCACGGAAGCCCAAGATTACTGGAGTGGGTAGCCTATCCATTCTGCAGGGGATCTTCCCAATCCAGGAATCGAACCAGGGTCTCCTGCATTGCAGGTAGATTCTTTACCGGATGAGCTACCAGGAAAGCCTTAAAGGGACCAGAGAAGCTCATTAAGATTAAGAGACCGACCACTAGAGACCCTGAACACACCCTTATCAGCAAATCCCCCCTTGAACCTTTGCCATAAAACTCCTCACCAAACTCCACTGAGTTAGAACACATAAGATTTCTAAGCAGGATCCCTCTGTGTACCCCTTTGCCTGGCAAAGTAATAAAGCTTTTCTACTTCACCCAAAACTCTGTCTCTGAGATTCGGTTTGGCACCAGTGCACAGAGAGGCTGATTTTCACATCAATTTGGAAAATAATTCTTTGTAGATGTAATCAAGTCAGGATGAGGTCATTAGAGGAAGTCCAAATCCAGTATGACTCGTGTCCATACTAGAAGGGAACACAGAGACATAGACAGATACACACAAGAAGAATGCCATGTGATTATAGAAGCAGAGATTGAAGTGTTGTAGTTGTCAGTCAAAGAACATCTGGGGCTACCAGAAGCTGGAAGAGGCAAAGAAGTTTTTTCTCTGGGAGGCTTTGAAAGGAACATAGCCTTCTGCCAACACTGTGATTTCAAACTCTAGAGCCAAAAATGGGGAAAGAATAAATTTCTATTGCTTTAAGTCACCACATTTATAGTACCTTATTACAGCAGTTCTAAGAAACTCTACACCTGCCTTTACATGATAGGAAATCATATACCTTATTAGGTAGTGGATGAAATTCATAGAAATTTACCCTAAAAAAAGAAAGAAAGTAGGCCCATTGCTTCCTTTCTTTTTTAACCTATCACATAGAGACATAACTATATGAGCAATCATATAATGTGAGATATTTGTTAAGTGGGAAAGAACTTACAAGGTGTCATAGGAACACATAACAGGGACCTCTAATTTAGTCAGTGGAGAAGGGGTTTCAAGGGAAGTCAAAGAAAGTCTTCTATGAGGAATGGTTATTTAAGATGATCCTTGAAAAATGAAAGAAGTCAGCCAGACAAAGCAGAAAGGTGTTCTGGAGAAAAGGAAAGTGTGTAATTGGGCCTAAACTTGAGACATCCTTGGTGTAATAGAAAATCACACAAATATGGTTGCAGGCCGGTCTCTCCCCCATAATCCTGTTAAAGGATGTCATTTACTTACTGTGATATTTGGCCACTGTTCTTTTGTTCCTTCACCTTTTCTTGGAATTCCTTTAGCATCTCAACTTAAGACTAGAAGTTCCTTGGTTTTCATTAGTCTCTTTTATTTTTTAAGCTCTGATCCAGGAATTTAAGTTCTGGAAATGAATTCCAGAGGACACTGGCATTAGACATAACCCGGGTTGAAAGGGAAAATGAGACTGTTTAGTTTCTGCCTTCTAGTATGCGTATAGAGTCTAGGGGAGGACATAGATAAAATGTCTGTAGAAAGCTTAAGACAACAGTTCTCAAATTACAACCTGAAGAAAAATATTGGAAATATTAACATATTCTACCTTTAAAATGTCCCATGAAATTTTGAGGAATGCTGAATCGTGAAGTTCACAGGGGCTTTTGTGCTCTTGTTTTACTGTAAGAATCTCAGAGACTCTAATACACAAAGAAAATTATGAATTTCCAGGAGCAAATTTTAGTATCAGCTGTCTCCATTGTTTTTTTGTTTTGTCTTGTTTTAAACATTTTGTGGAATGCAGAAGATATTTGTTACTTATTCATTTACTTATTATTTATGTTTGAAGACTCTGATTTAGGGTGAGTCTTTATGGAGAGCAGAGCTCTGATTCATACCAGAGACACCAGAAATACTAGATATTTGAGGTGCTTGTTTTCCTGAAACCAGGCAGCTAGAGTTTGAGGACGTGATCTCAGCTTGGCCAATAGGATTCTCTTGCAAGGGACTGTAAATCTGGAACCCATGGTAAAAGAAATCAAAAGACATCTGGAATTCACCCTGGAGTGGTGACAACATCTGATGATCGCATTGGTGCTAGTGGTGGTTGATGGCCGATAGTAGCTTCTCTCTACCATGACTACTATGATGCTCCCAGCTGCAAAGGTTCCTGCCATTAACCAAAGTAGACGCTGTCAACTTAGGAGCTCAACTACTGTCCTTCTAATACAGTCTGTTTTTCCTTTATCAGAGTCAAGTTTCTATTGGCTACAACCAAGACTATGCTCACAGGATATCTCTGATTACATTGCTGCAAGGAACATATTTTGGGGAAAAGTAGTTTAGGAATACATGCATATACCCCAAATAGTATCATGGACCATGTCCTTTTAGCCATCTCTGACCAAGGCCCAGGTGCCTTCAATCTCTTCAATCTCTTCTTCTAATGCCTCCTAGAGAAGTAAGAAAAATAGGATCTACTGTTGGTAAGGATATGGAGAAAAGGAAATTCTCATACACTGTTGTGGGAATGTAAATAGGTGCAACCACTATGGAAAACAGTGGGCCTTGAAGTCAAATGGGCCTTAGAAAGTATCACTGTGAACAAAGCTAGTGGAGGTGATGGAATTCCTGTTGATCTATTTCTAATCTTAAAAGATGATGCTGTGAAAGTGCTGCACTCAATATGCTAGCAAATTTGGAAAACTCAGCAGTGGCCACAGGACTGGAAAAGGTCAGTTTTCATTCCAATCTCAAAGAAAGGCAATGCCAAAGAATGTTCAAACTACCATACAATTGCACTCATCTCACACACTAGTAAAGTAATGCTCAAAATTCTCTAAGCCAGGCTTCAACAGTATGTGAACCATGAAATTCCAGATGTTCAAGCTGGATTTAGAAAAGGCAGAGGAAACAGAGATCAAATTACCAACATCTGTTGGATCATCCAAAAAGCAAGAGAGATCCAGAAAAACATTTACTTCTGCTTTATTGACTATGCCAAAGCCTTTGACTGTGTGGGCCACTACAAACTCTGGGAAATTCTTAAAGAGATGGGAATACCAGACTACCTGATCTGCCTCTTGAGAAACCTGTATGCAGGTCAGGAAGAAACAGTTAGAAATGGACATGGAACAATAGACTGGTTCCAAATAGGAAAAGGAGTATGTCAAGGCTGTATATTGTCACCTTGCTTATTTAACTTATATTCAGAATACATCATGAGAAATGCTGGGCTGGAGGAAGCCAGGAGAAATATCAATAATTTCAGATAGGCAGATGACACCACCCTTATGGCAGAAAGTGAAGAGGAACTAAAGAGCCTCTTGATGAAAGTGAAAGAGGAGAGTGAAAAAGTTGGCTTAAAGCTCAACATTCAGAAAACTAAGATCATGGCATCCGGTCCCATCACTTCATGGCAAATAGATGGGGAAACAGTGGAAACAGTGACAGACTTTATTTTGGGGGACTCCAAAATCACTGCAGATGGTGATTGCAGCCATGAAATTAAAAGACGCTTGCTCCTTGAAAGAAGACATATGACCAACCTAGACAGCATATTAAAAAGCAGAAACATTACTTTGCCAAGAAAAGTCTGTCTAGTCAAAGCTATGGTTTATCCAGTAGTTATGCATGGACCTGAGAGTTGGACTATAAAGAAAACTGAGTGCCAAAGAATTGATGCTTTTGAACTGTGGTGTTGGAGAAGACTCTTGAGAGTCCCTTGGACTGCAAGGAGATCCAACTAGTCCATCCTCAAGGAAATCAGTCCTGAATATTCATTGAAAGGACTGATGCTGAAGCTTAAACTCCAATACTTTGGCTACCTGATGCAAAGAATTAACTCATTTGAAAAGACCCCGATGCTGGGAAAGATTGAAGGTGGGAGGAGAAGGGGATGACAGAGGATGAGATGTTTGGATGGCATCACAGACTCAATGGACATGAGTTTGAGTAAACTCCAGGAGTTGGTGATGGACAGGGAGACCTGGCATGCTGCAGACCATGGGGTCACAAAGAGTTGGACTTGACTGAGTGGCTGAAATGAACTGAACTGAACTGTGGAAAACGGTACAGAGGTTCCTTATAAACTAAAAATGGAACCACTATATGATCCAGAAATTCCTCTCCTGGGCATATATCAGAAAAAAACAAAAACACTAATTTGATAAGATATATACACCCCAGTGTTCATACCAGCATTATTTACAGTGGTCAAGATATGGAAACAACTTAAGTGTCCATCAACAGATGAATGAACAAAGAAGATGATATATATATATATATATATGTATATGTATATTTGCATATATATATATATACACATACAATGAAATACTACTCAGCTATAACAAAGAATGAAATTTAGCCATTTGCAGCAACATGGATAGACTTGGAAGGCATTATGCTAAGTGAAATAAGTCAGACAGAGAAATACTGTATGGTATCAACTTTTATGTGGAATCTAAAATATATAGCACACTAGTGAATATAATAAAAAAGAAGCAGACTCAGAGATTCAGAGAACAAACTGGTGGCTACCAGTTAGGGAAAGAGGGGCAATATGTACATAGGGGATTAAGAGGTACAAACCATTAGATATAAAACAAGCTACAAAGACATATAGAACATGGTGAATAAAGCCAATATTTTGTATCTGTCTGGTGGTGGTTTAGTGGCCAAGTTATGTCCAACTCTTGGGACCTCATGGACTGTAGCCTACCAGGCTCCACTGTGCATGGGATTTTCCAGGCAAGACCACTGGAGTAGGTTGCCATTTCCTTCTCCAGGGGGTCTTCCCAGCCCAGGAATCGAATTCCTGTCTCCTCATTGCAAGTGGATTCTTTACTGCTAAATCACCAAGAAAGCTACAATATCTATCAGTGGAGCATAACCTTTAGAATTGTGAATCACTATATTGTACAGCTGTGACATATAATATTGCACATCAACTATACATCAGTTAAAAATAAATAAAAGAAGAAAAGCAAAAAATAAATAAATAAGGAAGATCTATATCATGTATTCCTCAAGGCAGTCCATATACTCTGTCAGCATGTATTTCAGGTCCATGAACATCAACCATAGAAAATGTCTAACCTTTTCCCCCATGTATCATTTATTCTTATCCTTACCCCACTGAAAAATAATAAGGCTCTTTGTGACAGGACGTCATCCTTTACTGCTCCCACTATGTGAAACAATACAGCAGATGTAGGCCATAGAGTTGGGAAGACTTAGGATGGACTCCTACTTTGACAAATACTTGTTGATTGAAATACAGGAAGAAAAGATGTCAGAACAACATCTTCCAGAGTGTGTTTCTTTTGATGAATTCTCTGAACAAGTTGATGGTAAATTATCTTCAGCTTAGACACGGAGAATTGTGTGCTCAAGTTCTCCAAATCTTTGGGTATAGGGCTTAGCATCTCCACTATTCAGTAATAGTATTGCTTTGGGTTGAATCACTTAACTTCCCTAAGACTCAGGGACTTATGTGTAAAATGAAATGCAATAGTGAGGGTTCTGTTACAAATGTCAGAAAACCTTATCTACCCTGGGTTAAGCTGAAAAGAATTTTTTTCATAACTGAGTAGATGAAAGATGAGCATTGACTTCAGATGAGGCTTGATTCAGGATTCAATCAATATCACCTGGATCCAATTTCCATCTCTATTTTTTATAGTTTCACTTCACTTCCCCCCCCCCCCCGCCCCCTCCATCTGAAGCAATTTATTCTCTTAAAATACCAAAACGAGCTACTCTCAAGGACATATCCAAGTTTAGACACAAGAGAAAATAAGAATGTTTCTTTCTGAGAAGTTTCAGAGGAAATGACATTGTCATTTATATTGTTTATGAACTGTCAATGGGCTCAAATTTGTCACATGCTTCAACTCTAGTGTCAAGCCACAGGAATTTAATTAACAAAATGGAGGAAATAATATGGCTATTCAAAAGGAAATTAGGGTTTACTAAACATGATTAGGGTGCTATGTGGCGCTAGTGGTAAAGAACCTGCCTGGCAATGCAGGAGACATAAGAGACACAGGTTCCATCCCTGGGTCAGGAAGATCCCCTGGAGGTGAGCGTGGCGAAACACTCCAATATTCTTGTCTGGAGAATCCCATGGACAGAGGAGCCTGGAAGGCTACAGTACATAGGGCTGCAAAGAGTCGGACATGACTGAATCAACTTGGCACACAAACAAGATTAGAATCAATGGATATTAGGATGAAAACACAGCAGAGAGCTGTAATAGCTCAGACTTCTGTAAAGCTTGTATAAGATAATGTGTTCAGTCACTCAGTCGTGTCCAAATGTTTGTGACCCCATGGACAGTAAACCACCAGGCTCTGTTGTCCATGGAATTTTCCAGGTAAGAATGCTGGAGTGGGTTGCCATTTACTACTCTGTATAAGATAATATGTATAAAATATTCAACACAATGTGTGACCCATGGAGAGAACTGAGTTATTTCAAAATATTGCTACTTTACAAGTGCATGATGCTTAAGTATACTCTAATTCGTATTAAAGTCCTAATCATTCACATCAAAGACAAGAGGATGTGCTAAAATTATGTCACAGTACTAAAAAATTAAGCTTTTCCTATACAGTGTGAGATGGGAAAAGGTAAAAGATCTTGTGTGACCATGAAAAATGTTCTACTTGATTCTTCTTTTGATACTTCTTTCTTGGAAGATTAAACTCTTGCTCTGACTTCCCTCATGCTGCTGACACAGTAAGAGGGGCCTGGAATCACCTATTTGGAGGGTTGCATTTTTCTAACCTATCTTGAAATTCTGTCTTGGCAAATAAGGAGGAGTCCAGGGGAAAGAAGTCTGAGCATCCTATTTGACTTATGCTTCTTATTTAAAAATAAATAAATAAATTCCTGTAGTTTCCATATTCTCTTTTCCAGTCAAATAGAAGACTCTGCGGGGCCTGGTTGCCTAATTTCATCCACAAACATAGCATGTTCACACACCTGATGTACCACTTTGGGCTCTTATTTAGATGTTCAGCTTTTGAGACTATAGTCATGATTCAGAAGAGGCTTCCCTGGTGGCTCAGACAGAGTCTGCCTGCAATGCGGGAGACCAGAATTTGATCCCTGAGTCAGGAAGATCCCCTGGAGAAGGAAATGGCAACCCACTCTAGTATTCTTGCCTGGAGAATTCCATGGACGAAGGTGGTTTACTGTCCATGAAGTCACAAAGAGTTGGACATGACTAAGCGACTAACACTTTCTTTCATGATTCATAAGTTTCAGATAATAGATAGGTTTTTTCTGGACATCCAACTACCTAAAAAATGGCTCTTTCCTTTCCACAGACAGATTAGGATTCAAATATCAATCATGGAAATAGAGAATGACTCTTTCTTTCTGTCCTTCAGGCTTTATTCAACTCTCCAGTTATTTTGTGGCCCCAGCAAATAAGGAGGTGCTGGCAGTGTCTGTCTGATGTCAGTTCAGGAAATTAAGCAGAAAGAGGAGTCCAGACAGTCTGAATCATTTTGTCTGAGAAGATACAGCTAGTTAAGCAGTTTGTTAACTGAACTGAGGTTTTGCTACCATAAAGATCTATATGTTAGTTAAGACTGTCATTACAGAATACTATTGAAGTGTTTAAAGCAAAGAAAATTTATTTTTACATTGCTGGAGGTTTGAAGTCCAAGGGTTGATTTATAAAGAGACCTTTCTTCTTGATTTTCAGATAGCTGCCTTCTTTCTCTGCCTTCACATGGTCTTTCCTGTGTGCTTGTGGGGAGAGAGAGTGATCTCTGGTGTCTCCTCCTCTTCTCTTAAGGTCACCAATCCTGTTGGATAGGGCCCCACCCTTATGATCTCATTTGAACTTAATTACTCCCTTAAAGACCCTGTTTCCAAACAGAGTCACATTGTGGGGTTAGAACTTCAGCATAAGAATTTGGGGCCAAAATAATCCAGCCCATTACAGAAACCAAGAAGCAAATGTGCGGAAATGAAAGTGTTAGTCACTCGGTCATGTCCAGCTCTTTGTGACTCCATGGACTGTACCCCACCAGACTCCACTGTCCATGTAATTCTCCAGGCAAGAATACTGGAATGGGTAGCCATTCCTTTCTCCAGGGGATCTTCCTGACCCAGGGATCAAACCCATATCTCCTGCATTGCAGGTGGATTCTTTACTGTCTGAGCCACCAGTGAAGCCCAACCAAGAAACAAAACTCTGAAGCTATTCAAATCTGTTGTGGTTCTGACCACAATTATCCCTCTGCTTGACTTTGTGTGCTAAAATGGGACCACTGATCATAATTTTACAGAAGCAGAAAAAAAAAATGACTTAAAGTTGTGACTATTTGTGGCATCTGAAAATTTCCCAGGAAAAGAGACTTACGAAATATATATCGATACACTCTTTGCAGCATAATTCATCAGCAGTCCCTACAGTCTTTCTTTACCAAGATTCCAAGATTTCTGGAAGCAGTATCAGTGTGGCTATGAGATTCTTTCAACTCTGCTTTCTGTCTGGTATTTCCTAGGCCTGAGGTTCTCATTAAGTAAATGCATCTCTCCCATCCGTATCCCTCCTCCTTCTCTCACAACACCTGTTCCATGATATTCTGGCTTTTTTTTTTTCCCCTCTTACTCATTAGAAGTGAGCATATTCTAAATTAAGTCTTCACTTCTCGGTTTTAATTGGATAATCACTTTTACTTTTAGATTAGCCAAAGTGTTTACAGACACAATCTGCACGCTTATGCTTAATTTAGGGATGGGTATTTACTAGAATGCTGGAAGGGAGTCTTTTCATAGTCTGGCCAACCTTCTTAATGTGGCATTAGGGGACAGGAAATAGCAAGAAACTAATCCAGTGGCATAAGTGGGCTAATTGTATATACATATGTTTATATTTACATATTTATATGTACTTATAATACATTTGTAATTTTGTGCATATATATGTTTGTAAATGCGATTTTCATTTAATATTTTATCATGAGTTTCATCATTTTACTAAGTATCTTTCAGAAATATTATTGATGCCTGTTAAATATACCATTACATAAGATAGCTTGTGCTGTGCTGTGCTTAATCATTCAGTTGTTCCGACTCTTTGTGACCCCATGGACTGTAGCCCACCAGGCTCCTCTGTCCATGGGGATCCTCCAGGCAAGAATACTGGAGTAGGTTGCCATGCCCTCCTCCAGGCGTCTTCCCAATCCATGAATTGAAACCAGGTCTCCTGCATTGCAGGTGATTTCTTTACCATCTGAGACACCAGGGAAGCCCATAAGATAGCTTATAACTAACCCAAAAGGCTGGAAGGTAGATTTCTTAGCATAATTTGTGTATGGTATATTATTAGCTAGTGAACTTAAACGACTTCCTTAAGGTGATTAAATAAGTGATGAAGATAGGATCACCTGAGAGGGAGATGTTGGTCAAAGGGTATCAATTTTTACTTACGAGGTGAGTTCTGGGTATCTAATGTACAGTATAGTAGTTCTAGTTAATTTTAATAATATTGTGCTGTACACTTGAAGTTTTCTAAGCAAGCAGATATTAAGTGTTCTTATCATACAAAAAAAAAAAAAAACAAAAAAATGGTAAGATATCCATAGTAATGGTATCCATTGCCACGTAAGGTAATGGATATGTTAATTGGGGCTTCCTGGGTGGCTTAGAGGTAAAGAGTCTGCCTGCATTGCAGGAGATGCAGGAGGCGCTATTTAGATCTCTGGGTTAAGAAGATCCCCTGGAGGAGGAAGTGGTGGCTCACTCCAGTATCCTTGCATGGAAAACTCCGTAGATAGAAGAGCATGGTGGCCTTAAGTCCATAAGGTTGCAAAGAGTTGGACACGACTGAAGTGAGTGAGTACACACGCATGTGTGATGTGTGTATATATATATATATATATGAGGTGATGGATATGTTAATTAGCTCAGTTGTAGCAATCATTTCACAGTGTACACATACATCAAATCATCATATTGTATACTTTCAGTATTTTAAATTTTTGTCAATTATACCTCAAGAAAGCTGGAAAAACAGAAGTAAGGATAATAGTTATTATTTCATATGGCTATGGTGAGAAGTAATTGAATTCATTGATATTAATTTTCTGTTGTTGCATAACAAATTAATAAAAATCTCACACGTGAAAGCAGCTCTTAGCTGTTCCCTCGCCATCTTCGTGGGTCAGGTTTGGCGTGAGTTCTGCTCTCTGCGCATGCGGTGTTCAGTTGTTCAGTCGTGTCTGACTCTTTGCGACCCTTTGAAATGTAGCCGCCAGGCTCCTCTGTCAATGGGAATTTCCGGGCAAGAATAATGGAGTGGGTTGCCATTTCCTCCTCCAGGGGATCTTGTCGACCTAAGGGTCAAACCTACATCTCTTGCGTCTCCTGCCTTGCAGGTGGATTCTTTAGCACTGGGCCATCAGGGAAACCCTCTCTGCTCTGCGTAACACAAGGCTAAAACCAAAGGGCAAGCCAAATTAAGTTATTAACTAGAGGTTCTGGGGAAAAATCTCCTTCCAACCTCATTCTTGCCGCTGACAGAGCCTGAACTCTGTGGCGGAGTGGTGTAGTCCCTCTTATTGATGGCTATCAGCTAGGGGTTGCACTCGGCTCCTAGAGGTTACTGTTAAGTCTTGATGCACAGTCTCCTCTATCTTTAAACCAGTAATGGCACATTCAATACTTTTCCTGCTCCAAACCTGACTCTCTTTAGTTATCAGCTAGAGAAAACTTACTGCCTTTAAAGAGCTCATGGAATTTGGTAAGCTTATCCAGAAAATTTCCCTATCTTGAGATCAACTATGCCATATAGCATAATTTAATCACAAGAGTAAAATTCATCAGAATTACAATCCACAGGGTTATGTATTCAGACAAAGAGGTGAAAAGTCTTGGATACTCTCTTAGAATTCTGCAGGTAAAGCATCTAGAAAGTTTACTATTCATATAAGTACTTAACAAATGTTTGATACTATTAATTTATAACTAAAATATCAATATATAACATTCCTCAATATCTAGAATTATCAGAATTTAGAATCATCACTATACAGTAAAACTGAAACCCACCTACATATTTTCATCATTTTGTTAAGAAAAAAATCTGAATGAAGACTAAAACAATTTAGGTTCTGCAAAGTGTAAGATACTGTCTAAAGGCTACTTTATATAACAGAATTCAGAATTCTCAAACATGTGCATCTTCTGCCTTCTTCTGGTGCTTTGAAGTATGGCATGACAATGTTTTTCTTTCATAAGGGAGGAATTTTTAAAAGTATTGATTTCCTGTTTGAATATCACAGAATCTTTGTTGGTCTTAATTTAGGGGTGTTTTAGTTCACAACATGCAACATTACTAGCCACATTGACCTCAGTGTTTTAATTAAATATAAGAAGACTATTCAGAGTAATGAATAGTCTTCTTATATTTAATTAGATACAGGTGCCACCTAACTACATGATTGATTTACAGCCACTGCTATGGTGTTCATTGTAAGGCACATAGATTGAGTCAGCAAACCAGCAAGAGATGGTTCAATCAACATAGTGGGTCTGCAAGAATGCAGTGAATTTCCAAAGAAGGTGTAGAAAGTCAAATCTTTCCAGAGAAATTCAGAAACTTCCTGTGGTGAAATAAGGTTTTATCCCCTCTATTCATAACTGTCCTTGCAAAACTCTGTCCCTAATACCTTTGTTGGATTTCAGTGGATTTAGATAGCTATCTGCATAACTATCTCAGAATCACTCATGTCTAACAAGTCACTTCTATGTATTTCATTGTATTGTGGTCACTGAGTTTTGTGTCTCATTATCTTTTCTTTCCCCCAGCCTGATATTGTGTAGAGCTGGCTAAATAACTTCATTTCCCTCATAGTCCCAGCACAAACACTGCACAGGAAAGTACCTAGTTAATAGTCCTTAAACATGTTAACTCAATGCTCTTAAAGGAGACATACAATAAAAGGGCTATTGTTGAGGTGATATAATCACAGGATGATAATGGGGGAAAAGAACCTTAGAATCTCAAGCTTTCATCAGAAATGAGAAAAAAAAAGTATCAACAATTAGTGTGCTATGTCCCAGATCACATAGCAGATCATCCATGCTATTTTTCTACATTAACTTTCTCAGCTTCCCTAATTCTAGTGGACAGTTTTTGTATTCCTTGTTTGCAGACAACTGAGTTTATTCTCTGGTGCTGTTTCTTTATAAGTTTCTATTCATTTGTATGTATTAGAGTATAAGCAGTGTGTACATACGTTCGATATACGTTTCAAATATCAAGTAAGATCGGTGTCATTGGCAGAACTTTGGCCCCCATAACAGTTAGCTCCCTGATGTGAAGTCTACGAATGTATTTTATTACATGTCAAAAGGAATTTTTAGATTGCTGATCAAGTAACCCTAAAAGAGGGAGGTTGTACTCTGTTTTCCAGTTGGGTCCAATATAAACAAAGCAGATTTTAAAAGTAGAAGAGTGAGGCAGAAAAATCAGTGAGAGAGAGATTAAAGGCTAGGAGAAGAACTATAGATCCAAAACACGACAGGGATTTCACCCACCACTGCTGTCTTTAAAATCAAAGGGACCTGAAGCCAAGGAAGGCAGAGAGCTTCCAGAAGATAAGAATGACCCTGAGGTCACAGCCAGCAAGGAAACAAGAACCTCAATCATGCACCTGCATAGAGTGAATCCTGCCAATAACTTAAATGATTGTGGAAGTAGATTGGGGCTCCAGAAACAAACAGAGCCCCACAGGCATCTTGATCTTGACTTTGTAAGACCTGAAGCAGAAAAATGAGCTGAGCTCACCAGACTCTGACCTATAAAACTGTAGTGCTGTTAAATGGTGTAGTTTCATGCTTCTAAATTTGTGGTAATTTGATACTCAGTAATAGAAAGCTAGTGCAATTGGCTTTTAATGACTTCTCTTAGGAGGATTGGTGGATTGCTTTTGTACGGGTATCACAGACCCTCAATGCTTCGGCTTTCTTGATAAGAATCAGTACAACACACAGCTGGTTGTTTCAAAACAAGCTTGATGATTTGATGTCTTGGAGATAGACAAATGCAACTGGATACGAACCGGTTTCTGAATTTTCCTCCACTTTCTGAGATCTGCTCACCAAAGTACAATTTCTTCCCCAAACAGATGAGGATGAACCCAGTTTCTTAGATCATTAACACACTGTCTATTTGATTCCATAACACCCCTCCTCTGTTATCAGCACATGTCAACTCCTTTCTGTATTGATTTTAGCACTTTATTCTCAATCTTGACTAGGAATCTTCTCATTTCTCATAGCAGATCTCAAGCAGAGAGATCTCATGCGTTTTGGTTTGAATAGCCATATAAATTAAGTATTGAAGTCTTCACTTTTATTTTTTAAGTAGTATTTATCTTCACTGTGATACTTAATAGACTATATTTCAGTATAATTTTAGATTTATGGAAAAATTGAACAGAAAGTACAGTTCCATATATTCACTCTACCTCCATTTTCAACCTCCCTCCTACACTCACACACAGATTCCCTTGTTATTATATTATTATCTTCTTACATTAGTTACAGCTAATAAACCAGTACCAATACATTAAAACCTATAATTTGCATTAAAGTTAACTCTTGCATTATACAGTTTGATAGATTTTAACAAATGTATATGTCTATCATTACAGCATCATGAAGAATAGTTTCACCCTAGTGATCTCCCGCACTTCACCTATTCATCCCTCTCCTTCCTCTAATTGAAACTCTTGATAAAAATGAATCTTTTTACTTTATCTATAGTAAAAATGCCATATTTCTTTCAAAATACCATATATTTGGAATCTTAAAAGAGGTACGCCTTGGAGACTGGCATTTTTCACTTAACAATAAACACTTAAGGTTCCTGCATGTGTTTTTGTGGCGTATTAGTTGGTTTCTAATTATCACTGAACACTATTCCATTGTATGGATATACCATAATCTGCTTATCCATTCATCTACAGAAGGACATCTTGGTATGCCTCTATCTGGGGGCTATCACAAATAAAGCTAATAACATGCCTGTTCAATTCCATGGACAGCAGAGCCTGGAGGGCTACAGTCCATGGAATCGCAAAGAGTCGGACACAACCGAGTGACTGAGCATGTGCATCCCTCTCTTACATCTCCTGCGTGGGCAAACAGGTTCTTTACCACTTGTGCCAACTGGGAGGCCCATGGCGTCCGTATTTATAGTTAATTATTTTTTTACTCCTTCGAAACCTAGGCAGGAAAAAAGAATACTATTTATCATAAGCTGTCTCACAGACTCCAACAAAAACTAAAAGCTCAGAAAGGTTAAGTAATCCATATAAAGTCAAACAGTTAGCAATTAGCACAGCCAAAAATTCAATCTAAGTTGGTCAAATGCCAAAGTCCGTATTCATTGTACATATGATCCTTTTCCAAAGTACTTTCTGAACTTAGTTTCACCGGGTATTTATCATTACTACTGGCATAGAGGGAGGGGAAAGGAATTTTTATATTCAAGTAAACAGGGAAATTGGATTCAATAAAGTTAATCTAGCTTACTTATCAGAGAAGGAGATGGCACCCCACTCCAGTACTCTTGCCTTAAAAATCCCATGGATGGAGGTGCCTGGTAGGCTGCAGTCCATGGGGTCGCTAAGAGTCGGACATGACTGAGCGACTTCATTTTCACTTTCACTTTCATGCATTGGAAAAGGAAATGGCAGCCCACTCCAGTGTTCTTGCCTGGAGAATCCCAGGGATGGTGGAGCCTGGTGGGCTGCCGTCTATGGGGTCACACAGTGTCGGACACGACTGAAGTGACTTAGCCGCAGCAGTAGCAGCTTACTTATAGAATATGGTTCACATTCTGAAAAGTAGATACAGTGCATAGTGTTTCCTAAATTTATATGGCCATGGAGATCCTTTAAAGAGTATTTCATGAGACTAGTATTCCAGGAAATTCACTTTATCAATCATTTCATTTGGAAAAGGAATTTCGAGTTTCCCAATATCTAGAATGTGGTTTAAGAGGTGAGGGATGTAAGCTTCTGATGGGGATTTCCCCTTAGCTCTGTGAAAGGGGACCAGCTCTGACCTGTGAAAAGGGAAAAAATGGTTAAACTTGGGACAGACTGAGGTCTCTACACGAGGTTTAGGGCAGGGACCCAGCCTGCATGGGCAAAGAGTATGTTTAACCTTCTTTGAGTACTCCCACTATGCCAGGCACACATTTCCCCCATCTTTTTAAGTCACATAATCTATAACTGTTCCCCCTCTATAAATAGGAAGGTTGTAGGCATGAACAAGTTAGATAACTTTTCTAAGGCCGTATTAGCAATAACTGGGAGAACTAGAATTGGAATCCAAGGAATCTGATTCCAGAGACTATCATTTTCATCTTCATAAAGTATAATTTTCACAGAGGATATCCAGCTTTCTACCAAATATCCAAATCCAGTCAGCAGACAACCAGAGATCCCATGGTGGGTACAATTTGGAATTGTTGTAAAATGGCACATGTGAGGAGTTTTGATATAAACACCAAATCCATGTTTAAACAGAATTAGATCATATATTTTAGGAATTCTTAAAATTGGCAAAGAAATACTGCGGTGCCTTCAAGGAGCATCTAAGCTACTCATTAAGAATCTTATCTGAGGATGGTGGGTCGGGGTAAGGGAGAGGGAGGGCATATATGTGTACATACAGCTGATCCATGCGGTTGTACAGTGGAAACCATCGCCAACATTGTAAAGCAAATTGTTGCTGTTATTCAGTCGCTAAGTCCTGTCCAACTCTTTGGAATTCCATGGACTATAGCACACCAGGCTACTCTGTCCTTCACTATCTCCCAGACTTTGCTCAAACTCATGTTCATTGAGTCAATGATGCCAATCCAACCATCTTATCCTCTGTTGCCCCTGCATATCAGGTGGCCAAAGTATTGGAGTTTCAGCTTTAGCATCAGTCCTTCCAATGAGTATTCAGTGTTGACTTCCTTTCAGATTGACTGATTTGATCTTGCAGTCCAAGATACTCTCATGAGTCTGTTCTAGCACCATAATTCAAAGGCATCAGTTTTTCAGCACTCAGTCTTCTTTATGGTCCAACTCTCAAATCCACACATGACTATTGGAAAAACCAAAGCTTTGACTAGATGGATCTTTGTTGGCAAAGTGATGTCTCTGATTTTGAATATGCTGTCTAAGTCTGTTATAACTTTTCTTCCAAGGAGCAAGCGTCTTTTGTAATCACTGTCTGCAGTGATTTTGGAGCCCAAGAAAATAAAACAATTATTCTCCAAAGGAAAGAATCTTATCTGAGATAATTTTTCTCTATTCTTAAAATTCTTCCTGTTTCTGAATTTTTAGAATTTCTCATCTATTTTAGAAAGAATCATTGGGCTTTCATCACCACTCCTAGGATACTCAAGCCGCCTCACCTACCAGAACACTTCAGAGCAGTGTTTCAAATAGTATGTAACACAGAGCCTCCCTCTACAGGATGGGAATAGGCAATATGCAGGGAATAGGCATATGCAATGATCAAAGCTTCTGGGTTAAACAAAATGAAGGGTATTTCCTTATTGCAGGACTTCTCAGAGCCTTTACTATTCTATCTTGCTATTTCAGTCTCCTGAAACAGAATAGAGAATAAAGCATTTCTCAGCAATGCTGGGAAACAAAACTGCTTTTTTTTTTTTTTTTTTTTTTTTTTTTACTAAATGATCTCATTCTGCCAAAAAACAATTAGGAAAATGCTGCTTTATCGCAAAATGACCATTTTTCCTAATGATACCCTATATCTTCATCTCTTTACAAAAGAAACATGAATTGAAACTCTCAGTTATAGTGACTTTTAAAAAATGTGCCGTAAGAGCCAGGTTGACTTGATTGCAGATGGTCCTACGAGCAAACTGTTTATCTTAGAGAACCACTTTGGACTTAGAAAGCTCTGCCTCCAGGGATAGGATGAAGTGAAAGTTGTGTTGCCAGACTTGCCGAGAGCAGCAATTTGGGGCTCAGGCTCTGCCACACACCCTCTTTGGAGAAGCTTTTGTAATTGAGAGGTCAGAAGGTAAGGAAAGGAAAGGCATCTTTTTACAGCCCCACTAATGTATTCAAGTCCAGCTCTGTACTGTTTACATTGTACTGTTTGCAATTCTAAGTGAATTGCAAATTTATTTTTAGAAGCTACTGAGCACTTTACAAGGTATTTTACTGCTTGCCAATATCATTGTTCATTTTCTTTAGCATCTAGGAGCTGGGTTTAATAAAACCCAGCATCAATTCACTTTCAAGTTAATTCATTTAGATCTATCTGAACTAGGCAAGTGTTTTTGAACCTTGTAAAAACTATTCACCTCTTTTATATAAATAAAAATCATCCAAGGCATATCAAGGGGATATTAAATAGAAATCCCAGACTGCAGCAAATAAGAGATAGAGAGGGAATGCATTAGGACTTAGTCTTAAACATCTGTATTTAATACCTTGCAGGCTTAAATACTCCTAAATACCTTGCAGGCATCTTTATTATCAGTATGTAGTCAATCATAAGCATTTACGCACCTATGTTTTGTGTTGCTAACAGTCCATGATGTCTGCATTTGTAATTTTGCTGAAGCCTTAGATTGAATTGCATATGGAGAGAGACTGATGTGTGGAGACAAGTCACATAGGTAGTGAATGATGAGGCCCAGTATCTCCTTCCTATCACTAACTAGCAAGGAGAGTGGGGGAGCTGCATAACAACCCCCATAATAGATCCACACATGATTCATAGAACCTGTGAAAGTTACTTTATATGACAAAAGAGACTTTGCAGATGTGATTAAGTTAGGGTCCTGTGATGAGGAGGCTATCCTGGAATATTTGAGTGCACCCAAAATAGTCACCGATAGCCTGTCTCTTGAGAAACCTGTGTGCAGGTCAGGAAGCAACAGTTAGAACTGGACATGGAACAACAGACTGATTCCAAATAGGAAAAGGAGTAAATCAAGGCTGTATATTGTCATCCTGCTTATTTAACTTATATGCAGAGTATATCATGAGAAACGCTGGGCTGGATGAAGCAGAAGCTGGAATCAAGATTGCCGGGAGAAATATCAATAAACTCAGATATGCAGATGACACCACCCTTATGGCAGAAAGTGAAGAGGAACTAAAAAGCCTCTTGATGAAAGTGAAAGAAGACAATGAAAAAGTTGGCTTAAAGCTTAACATTCAGAAAACTAAGATCTGGTCCCATCACTTCATGGGAAATAGATGGGGAAACAGTGGAAGCAGTGTCAGACTTTATTTTTGGGGGCTCCAAAATCGCTGCAGATGGTGATTGCAGCCATGAAATTAAAAGACACTTACTCCTTGGAAAGAAAGTTATGACCAACCTAGATAGCATATTTAAAAGCAGAGACATTACTTGGCCAACAAAGGTCTGTCTAGTAAAGGCTACGGTTTTTCCAGTGGTCATGTATGGATGTGAGAGTTGGACAGTGAAGAAGGCTGAGCGCCGAATTGGTGCTTTTGAACTGTGGTGTTGGAGAAGACTCTTGAGAGTCCCTTGGGCCGCAAGAAGATCCAACTAGTCCATCCTAAAGGAGATCAGTCCTGGGTGTTCATTGGAAGGACTGATGTTGAAGCTGAAACTCCAATACTTCGGCCACCTCATGCAAAGAGTTGACTCATTGGAAAAGACCCTGATGCTGGGAGGGATTGGGGGCAGGAGGAGAAGGGGACGACAGAGGATGAGATGGTTGGATGGCATCACTGACTTGATGGACATGGGTTTGGGTAGTCTCTGGGAGTTGGTGATGGACAGGGAGGCCTGGCGTGCTGTGATTCATGAGGTCACAAAGAGTCGGACATGACTGAACTGAACTGAACTGAGTGCTAAGTCACTTTAGTTGTATCTGACACTTTGAGACCCTATGGACTGCAGAATGCTGGAATGGGTTGCCATGCCTTCCTCCAGGGGATCTTCCCAATCCAGGGATCAAACTTGCATCTCTTAAGTCTCCTGCATTGGCAGGTGGATTCTTTACCACTAGGGCCACCTGCGAAGCCCCACCTAGTCATAGGGGTTTTCTAAGAGTTAACCAACAATAAATGCAGTGTTTAGCACAGAGCTTAGCCCAGGGTACCTACTCAAATACTGCTTGTCATTGTTAAGAGAGTCTACAGAGTCTGATTTTGTTGTTAAATGGTTACTGAGAGAGAAGAACATACTCAGTATTGAAAATGCTACTTTTTTGTGATAAGAGGGTAGAGTCTACAGAGTCTGATTTTGTTGTTAAATGGTTACTGAGAGAGAAGAACATACTCAGTATTGAAAATGCTACTTTCTTGTGATAAGAGGGTTTCTCCAGGAAAACAAGTTATTGTCAATGGCTGTATTCAAAGACCAAAGATCGATACAATGATCCTGCTTCTCAGGAAACAGCTATTTCTTTTCAATCCGAAAACTCCAATCTTGTTCGTAGTTCATTGACTTATGCAATTTAAAATATCTATGGAGGTCTTCTCTGATGATCTGAATATGTGGTTAAGAATCCATCTGCTAATGCAGGGGACATGGGTTGGGTCCCTGCCCTGGGAAGATCCCACATGCCACTGAGCAACTAAGCCCATGCCACAACTACTAATGCCCATGTGCCTAGAGTCCATGCTCAGCAACATAAGAAGCCCAGTGAGAGGCCCGAACACCAAAGAGCAGCCCTCACTTGATGCAAGTGGAAGTCCTCCAGCAGCTCACCCATAAAATATAAATAAATAAGCAAAATGTAAAATAAACAAATTTTAAAATAAACATTTTAAATAAAATTTAAAAATTATTAAAATAAATAAAATTTAATATCTATTGAGTACTTGTGATGTTTTGTAAATAGGAAGTACATATACTGTGGTGAACAATTGACGTATTTCTGGACTGTTTTAGTGAGAGAAGACAATAAATAAGTAAGCAGGTGGATAAACCAAGTCAATTCAGAGAGTGGTAAGTATAGAAATAAGAACAAATTAAGTTGCTGTGATGAAGAGGGGCCATTGTTACTTTAGATATTCTGACTGGGTGACCAAACTTAGATGGATGACCTGAGATCTGAATAATAAATACCAGCCCTTGATAGATCAGAGATGGAGCACTCCAGGCAGAAAGAAGTACTGTTAGTAATCCAAAGCTCTAAGGCAGGAATGACTGGGGTGTGTGTGTGTGTGAAGTTGTGGGAGAAGGGCAGTATTTCTCAAGCATAGTGAGTGAGAGTGTAAATTATAAAAGGAGCAGGCAACCACTGGATTATGAGAAGGCACATAGATCATGTTATAGAGTCTGGACTTTATTTTAAGGACGCTGATCATTTTTCGGAAGGTTTTAAATAAAAGAGGGGCCTGAGAGGCCTGATAATAAATATTTTAAATCATCACTCTGGTTCATATATGGAGCATGGATTGTAAGGGGACAAAAAGAAATGGAGAGTCCAGGTGGTGTGGCTTTTGAAGTCATCCATGTGAGGGATAATGGTGGCTTGGACAAGATGGTAACACTGGAGCTGGAAGTAAATGGAAACTTTGACAATGTGTTTTGGAGGTAAGAGTCAAGCATTTCTAGTGGGTTGGATTTAGAGTGGGGAGGAAGAAGAGAAATAATTTATGGCTCCTAGATATTTGACTTGAGCGATGAGGGAAATATTGTTTTCATTTTCTGGGACTGCAAAAGTGTACAAAGGATCAGGTTTGGGGGAGGGAAATGGAGTTCTATGTGGTACTTACTAGACATCCAAATAGAATTATTGAGCAGGTCATTGTAAATATTTACGTGCCTCGAGTCTATATGGTTAACACATTTAATTGATAAATAGTAAAATTAGACACTGTGACAACATATTTCATGGGGAAGCATGTTAAATAGTTCTTACAATTGGACATTTTCCTTAGGTAGCAGTATGCTGATTTTAATGAATAAGAATTTGTTTGTGTTACTACTTATTGTGCACTTTTAAGACTGTTCTGTTTTTAATTGTGTGTTTGTGGTGGTGGTGGTATTATTCTTCAAAATGATTTTCAGTTTTGCAACAACAACAAAATCCTCTGGAAACTAAGGCAGAGAGGATATTAGTTAATTCCTGCTGCCCTCTAGTGGCACTTTCAAACATTTAAAAGTGAAGTTTAGTTGAAGAAGAACTTGAGAGCTGCTGGATCCTACCTCACTCTACAGATGAGGAGGTAAGACTCAGAAAGGGGGGTGACTAGTCTGAGGTTTCATAGCTACACACTTGGACTCTGTCACTGCAATCTCAGTTCAGGATGTTTTGCATTATAGAGCTTCTCTCACCTGAGGCTCTCATCGTAGATCTTCCTTTTCTAGCTTTTTGAGATTCTTTTTTCCTGTTCTCTTGCTCTGAAAAGATCTTATTTCTGACCTCTGGCTTCATGTTGATAGCCTTAGGTACTGGGGAGCAGAGATTCTTAGAGCTTATCACTAAGCAGATTTCAATCAATGTTGAATTTTTTTATTATTTACAGCACTGATTTCTTAAGAGCTAATGAATCAAATTGCCCTTTTATTTTTACTTTAATGATTTCTACACTGATCTCAAGCAAGCTTTAGCCAAAGGAATTTACCTTCATTTCAAACTTCATTTCAAAAGGTGCTCCTTTTTTACCATTCATTTATAAATATGAAAGCTATTTTGCAAAGGGGCCTTTTCAAAATTTTCACATTTCCCCAATTCTGAACTAATCCTCTTCCAAAGAAGGAGATTTTGTTGATATTATGGGGGAACTCATTAAGAAAATACATACATGAAATTAAGACTTAGGTACTTCGAATCAGTGCGGTAGAATTCAGGCAACATACCTACTGACCATGACCTGGTAAATTCTTTGAAGGGGGCAGCTGTGACTGAGGAGGCCTTCAAGGCCATACACAGTAGAGACTTTGGAGGCAGAATTTGGAGGCAAAATAATCTTGGATTTGAATTATAACCACTATCTAATAATCATGTGACCTTAAACAAGGTACTTCGGAGAAGGCAATGGCACCCCACTCCAGTACTCTTGCCTGGAGAATCCCATGGACAGAGGAGCCTGGTGGGCTGCAGTCCATGGGGTCGCTAAGAGTCAGACATGACTGAGCAACTTCACTTTCTCTTTTCACTTTCATGCATTGGAGAAGGAAATGGCAACCCACTCCAGTGTTCTTGCCTGGAGAATCCCAGGGACGGGGGAGCCTGGTGGGCTGCCGTCTATGGGGTCGCACAGAGTCAGACACGACTGAAGTGACTTAGCAGCAGCAGCAGCAAACAAGGTGCTTAGCCTGCTTGTGCACAGGTTTCTCATCTCCATTTAAAGGAGAACCACATATGATTACACTAAAACTTTTTAGGTGATTTTAAAAACTCATTAAAGGGTTATATTGTTTTATTTTTTAAAAAACTTTATAATGTTTTATTTTATATTGGAGTATAGTCTACTAGGGCTTAATATTTATTTTCCACCCTCTTCCCTCTCTTCCCCTCCCTCATTTTCTCTGTTCTCTTTCCCTTTCCCTCCTTTAGTCTCCTCAACTCTTTTTAGCTTCCTTTTCTTTTCCACCTCCCTCATTTCGACACTTCTTTCTGTGAAATCTTATAAGCTCCTGCTGTTATGTTGACAATGTTAATTTAAAATGGACATCACAATTTCTCTCATGACTTCTAGGCTTATAGTTCCTACTGCCAAAGAACAACTCCACTCTGCACCAGGCTTGTATGCAATTCCCCCAATACTTTCACACAGCCTCACTCCTGACTGTGTCATGCTGCCATGTGAAGGACAGTAAGTAAGTGTAGGGACACAGATGTATAAAATTTGAGCTCTCAGTCTTGACTCAGCCACTTGATTGCTGGGTGACTCTAAGGAAACCCCAAATCTATTCAAGGCTACTTCTTTTTACAGAACATGGAGCCAACAATACCCCCTTCATCATTTCATCGTGAGGATTAAGTATAACAAACTTGTGGGGGCAAAAGGAGATATTCTATCCATTGGGAGTTCATTAAAAAGGATTATCCATAATCCCATACATGGTGGGTGGCTCCAGAGGCTTCTTCTTGTCATCAGGAATTCTAGAAAAGTTTGGCTGCCTGAGTTTTATGTTGTATTTGGTTTTGTGATTCTGCTTTCCGGGAATGAGTGAAGATGATGTACTCTCCTCCTGTAGTAAAAATGTTAAAAATAAATAAAAATTGGAAGACCACAAATTCTTTGCAGTACCTCCCAAAAGAATGGGATGAAATTGACATTGCGTGATTTCAGAACCTAAGCCTCAGGGGGCCTTGCAGCTCCCACCACTGCTCCTCAGAACAGGACAGGGAGACCACATGCCACCCAGAAGCCCTGAAGACAGAGGACACTTTGTAAATCTGAATTATGGTGACAGTTGTGCTACAAAATTATGTTATTAGACATCATTGGGTTTTATGCATAAACTTTATGATTTTTAAAATATTTATATCATGAGTGAAAAAGCTGTTAAAAAAACAAAGAAGCCCTGAATGAAGGTCACATGGAGAGAAAGGTGCAGGCCTCCCAGATACCCCAGCTAAGAGGTCAGTTGAGACTCAACTGACCGCTAGTGGAATGCTGCGAGAGTGATTTCAAACCAAATCAGTCAACCTAAGAATTTTGACTGACACACATCAATTCAAATAAAATTTATCCTTCTAAATTATTGTAATTTAATAACTCCTTCCCTGGAGCATTGCTTAAAAAAACATGATTTAGAGGCAGAAAGGAATATTAGGGTAAAATTATGTTAACTTTGGTGACAAGAAAAGAGGGTTTGAACTAGAGCTTTGGTGCCAAGATGTGGGTAAGGAGATGCATTAGGAGATCATAAAGTCCTTCTGAGAAGGAAACAATGAGATAAAAGACTGGAATTAGAAGGGCAGATTTAGGAAAGGGTCAAGCATGATTCCAAGTGCCCTAATATGCGTTACTAGATAGACTGACATATTGTGAAACAAGATGTGGAATGCATGAAAAAGGATGAATTTTATTTGAATTGATATGTTGTCAGTCATTGGACAAAATGATGTATATATAGAGTGGTATGATAATAAACAGCTTTAATAGCTGGATCTGGAATGTCTGTTTAGGATGAAATTGCTTTTGGTTAGGAAAATAGTTTGACAGGTTCTTGGTAATAAAATTGAGACCTCAGATGATGGAACATAAAGAAACCAAAAAGTAAGCCATACTTTATAAGTGAGGGGTATCTAGTACACAAATTGGGAGGGAGATTGAACAAAAGAAGAAAGAGACAGGGAAAGAGAAAAGAGAAACAGTGAAAAAGTGAAAGAATTTTTAAGAAAAATAATATCTAATATTTCACTTGTTCTTTTGGTTGATATGAACTGTGTTCCCTATTTCTCCAGGCCCTTCAGTAAAGGCTGTCACATACATGCAGGCACTTTGTTTAAATGTTTGTAAATAGATGTATGTGGGGTTGTTCAATTCAAGGAAATAACCTGAGTGCCATACATGGTTTAAAGAATTGATAGAGTAAGGACAACCAATTATTTATTAGTGCTTAAAATAACTCTGATTTTAAAGTTTCTCAAAATTCTTTGGTTGACTGATTTGACTTGAAATCACTCTTTGGCAGCATTCCACTAGCAGTCGGTTGAGTCTCAGTCTTAGCTGGGGCACTGGGGAGGCCTATACCTCTCTCTCCATGTGACCTCATTCAGGGCTTCTTTTTTTAATAGCTTTACTGAAAAATATTTTAAAAATCATAGTTTATGCATAAAACCCAATGATGTCTAATAACATAATTTTGTAGCACAACTGTCACCATAATTCAGATTTACAAAGTGTCCTCTGTCTTCAGGGCTTCTGGGTGGCATGTGGTCTCCCTGTCCTGTTCTGAGGAGCAGTGGTGGGAGCTGCAAGGCCCCCTGAGGCTTAGGTTCTGAAATCGCACGATGTCAATTTCATCCCATTCTTTTGGGAGGTACTGCAAAGAATTTGTGGTCTTCCAATTTTTATTTATTTTTAACATTTTTACTACAGAGGAGAGTACATCATCTTCACTCATTCCCGGAAAGCAGAATCACAAAACCAAATACAACATAAAACTCAGGCAGCCAAACTTTTCTAGAATTCCTGATGACAAGAAGAAGCCTCTGGAGCCACCCACCATGTATGGGATTATGGATAATCCTTTTTAATGAACTCCCAATGGATAGAATATCTCCTTTTGCCCCCACAAGTTTGTTATACTTAATCCTCACGATGAAATGATGAAGGGGGTATTGTTGGCTCCATGTTCTGTAAAAAGAAGTAGCCTTGAATAGATTTGGGGTTTCCCTTAGAGTCACCCAGCAATCAAGTGGCTGAGTCAAGACTGAGAGCTCAAATTTTATACATCTGTGTCCCTACACTTACTTACTGTCCTTCACATGGCAGCATGACACAGTCAGGAGTGAGGCTGTGTGAAAGTATTGGGGGAATTGCATACAAGCCTGGTGCAGAGTGGAGTTGTTCTTTGGCAGTAGGAACTATAAGCCTAGAAGTCATGAGAGAAATTGTGATGTCCATTTTAAATTAACATTGTCAACATAACAGCAGGAGCTTATAAGATTTCACAGAAAGAAGTGTGGAAATGAGGGGTGCAGAAAAGAAAAGGAAGTTAAAAAGAGTTGAGGAGACTAAAGGAGGGAAAGGGAAAGAGAACAGAGAAAATGAGGGAGGGGAAGAGAGGGAAGAGGGTGGGCAAAAGCAGGAACCTGGGAAACGGTGTAGGACATATTGGGAAATTAACATTTCCAGGGTAAGCAGTTGGGAAGTCTTCAATCTGGGAGTTATCAACTCCCAACTCTTTGTGAAAGTAAGAATTCCAAGAAAATATTGTAAAGGAGGATAATGACTGAGTAAGAGGAAAAAATTCCCTTCACAAGTTATGGCAGAGAGGCAATGCAGAAGGAGGAATAAGATGATATTCTTTGTTCTATTTCAGAAGCTTCTTAGGAGAGTGTTAACAGGCCTCTTATTGCATTTAAATTATTGGGTCTCTGTATTTTAGGAAACAACATGGAATTGATGACTATATTTGCACAAAGGTTTATCAATGAAGGATCAAGGATGTACATTAAGCATTTCAGGACTTAAGCTAGGAGGAATCAAAGAGGATAGGAAAAAGACTGCTATTAGGTGTAATGACAGAAGCAGAAGATATTAAGAAGAGGTGGCAAGAATACACATAAGAATTTTACAAAAAAGATCTTCATGACCCAGTTAATTCCAATGGTGTGATCACTCACCTAAAGCCAGACATCCTGGAATGTGAAGTCAAGTGGGCCTTAGGAAGCATCACTACAAACAAAGCTAGTGGAGGTGATGGAATTCCAATTGAGCTATTTCAAATCCTGAAAGATGGTGCTATGAAAGTGCTGCACTCAATATGTCAGCAAATTTGAAAAACTCAGCAGTGGCCACAGGACTGGAAAAGGTCAGTTTTCATTCCAATCCCAAAGAAAGGCAATGCCAAAGAATGCTCAAACTACTGCACAATTGCACTCATCTCACATGCTAGTAAAGTAATGCTCAAAATTCTCCAAGCCAGGCTTCAGCAATATGTGAACCGAGAACTTCCAGATGTTCAAGCTGGTTTTATAAAAGGCAGAGGAAACAGAGATCAAATTGCCAACATCCACTGGATCATCGAAGAAGCAAGAGAGTTCCAAAAAAAACATCTATTTCTGCTCTATTGACTATGCCAAAGCCTTTGACTGTGTGAATCACAATGAACTGTGGAAAATTCTGAAAGAGATGGGCATACCAGACCACCTGATCTGCCTCTTGAGAAATCTGTATTCAGGTCAGGAAGCAACAGTTAGAACTGGACATGGAGCAACAGACTGGTTCCAAATAGGAAAAGGAGTATGTCAAGGCTGTATATTGTCACCCTGCTTATTTAACTTATATGCAGAGTATATCATGAGAAATGCTGGGCTGGAGGAAGCAGAACCTGGAATCAAGACTGCTGGGAGAAATATCAGTAACCTCAGATATGCAGATAGCACCATCCTTATGGCAGAAAGTGAAGAGGAACTAAAGAGCCTGTTGATGAAAGTGAAAGAGGAGAGTGAAAAAGTTGGCTTAAAGCTCAACATTCAGGAAACTAAGATCATGGCGTCTGGTCCCATCACTTCATGGCAAGTAGATGGGGAAACAATGGAAACAGTGGCAGGCTTTATTTTTGGGGGGCTCCCAAGTCAGTGAAGATGGTGATTGCAGCCATGAGATTTAAAAAATGCTTCCTCCTTGGAAGAAAAGTTATGACCAACCTAGACAGCATATTAAAAAGCAGAGACATTACTTTGCCAACAAAGGTTCGTCTAGTCAAGGTTATGGTTTTTCCAGTGGTCATGTATGGATGTGAGAGTTGGACTATAAAGAAAGCTGAGCACAGAAGAATTGATGCTTTTGAACTGTGGTGTTGCAGAAGACTCTTGAGAGTCCCTTGGACGGCAAGGAGATCCAACCAGTCCATCCTAAAGGAGATCAGTCCTGAGTGCTCATTGGAAGGTCTGATGTTGAGGCTGAAACTTCAACACTTTGGTCACTTGATGCAAAGAGCTGACTCATTTGAAAAGACCCTGATGCTGGGAGGGATTGGGGGCAGGAGGAGAAGGGTATAACAGAGGATGAGATGGCTGGATGGCATCACTGACTCAATGGACGTGAGTTTGGGTGAACTCCGAGAGTTGGTGATGGACAGGGAGGCCTGGTGTGCTGTGATTCACGGGGTTGCAAAGACTCAGACATGACTGAGTGGCTGAACTGACTGAACTGAACTGAAGGAGTCTTTCCCCTTCATGGATCACAGCCTTATCATGGCAAAGGGGCTTGGGAAATGCAATGGAACTGTGAGCCATGGCTTGCAGGGCTACTTCAGATGGAGGGGTCATAGTAAGGAGTTCTGATAAAATGTGGTTCGCTAAAGGATGAAATAGCAAGCCTTTCCAACATTTTTGCCAGGAGAACCCCATGAACAGTATCAAATGGCAAAAAGACATGACACTGAAAGGTGAGCCTCTCCAGGCCAGAAGGTAAAAGCTGGAATCAAGACTGCTGGGAGTAATATCAACAACCTCTGATATGCAGATGATACCCCTCTAATGGCAGAAAGTGAAGAGGAACTAAAGAGCCTCTTGATGAGAATGAAAGAGAAGAGTGAATAAACTGGCTTAAAGCTCAACATTCAGGAAACTAAGATCATGGCTTCTGGTCCCATTACTTCATGGCAAATAGAAAGGGAAAAAGTGGAAGCAGAGACAGATTTTACTTACTTGGGCTCCAAAATCACTGCAGACAGTGACTGAAGCATGAAATTAAAAGACACTTGCTCCTTGGAAGAAAAGCTGTGACAAACCTAGACAGCATATTAAAGAGCAGAGACATTAGTTTGCTGACAAAGGTCCCTATAATCAAAGCTATGGTTTTTCCAGTAGTCACATACGGATGTGACAGTTGGACCATAAAGAATGCTGAGTGCCGAAGAATTGCTGCTTTTAAATTGTGGTGCTGGAGAAGACTCTTTAGATCCCTTGGAGTGCAGGAGATCAAATCAGTCAATCCAGAGGAAATCATCCCTGAATATTCACTGGGAGGGCTGATGCTGAAGCTCCAATAGTTTGTCCACCTGATGCGAAGATCTGACGCATTGGAATAGACCCTGATGGGTGAAAGTTTAAAGGCAAAAGGAGAAACAGGTGGCAGAGGATGAGATAGTAAGATAATATTACCAATTCAATGGACATGAGTTAGAGCAAATTCCAGGTAAGAGTGAGGACAGGGGACCTTGGTGTGATGCAGTCCATGGGGTGGCAAAGAGTTGGACACAATGAGCGACTGAAGGACAACAAAAAAAAAGGAGTTTCATAGGCTGTTTCTCCACCAGAGCCGAGAGGAAGTAATACTGTTTCTCTTGAAAGAACATTTTTCACATTTACTCTAAAATTTTAATTTGTATGATAAAGAAAATATTGGTAAATATACCTGAGCTGAGGTTTATTATTAGAAATTATTACTTGATAAAAGAATTATTGTGCAGCATTTTATGGTTTATACCATGCTTTCTAGTAGTAAACTTTTTATTTATTTTATTTTTTGGACCCATAGTCCCTCACCTGTATTCTTCTTGAGAGTAAGAATTGTGTGACTGTTTTAGTGCTAGCCTTTGTACACTCTGAGCCAGATCTTTAGTAAATATATGCTGAATAAATTAATGAGAACAAATAAGATTCATATGAACAGTCCATATTGATTAATCTATGGTGTACCCAAGAAGATCTTGTTTCTAAACTAAGTAATGTTGCCACCCAACATGCATATGTTGTGAGCAAAACTGACATAAATTATGTGAATTATAACTGTATTATATAGGGCTTCCCTGGTGGCTCAGATGGTAAAGTGTCTGCCTGCAATGTGGGAGACCCAGGTTCAATCCCTGGGTCAGGAAGATCCCCTGGAAAAGGAAATGGCAACCTACCCCAGTACTCTCACCTGGAAAATCCTATGGATGGAGGAGCCTGGTAGGCTACCGTCCATAGGGTTTTGCAAGGAGTTGGACAGGACTGAGCAACTTCACTTTCACTTTCATAACTGGATTAATCCAGGGGCCACCCAGGCCCCAGTCTTGTTACTGTCAAATTCAAAGAAGTCGTTCAGAGAAGTAGGTAGTTAAGGATTATTTGGTTTTTACTGTCATCATTGATAATCTGTTAAAGGGCTTAATTCCTAGTCCACAGTCACATGTCCTAAAATTCTTCTGTCCCTTGGTATTTATCACTGTATCCCTTAACGCACAGCTCTTTTTCTATCTTCACTCCATCATTTGTTGTTGTTGTTTAGTCACTAAACAACAGTGTCCAACTCTTTGTGATCCCCTGGTCTGTAGCCCAATAGGCTCCTCTGTCCATGGGATTCTGTCAAGTTTACTGGAGTAGGTTGCCATTTCCTTCTGCAGGTAATCTTCCTGACCCAGGGATCGAACCCACATCTCCTGCATTGGAAGACCGATTCTTTACCGCTGAGCTGTCAGTAAAGCCATCTTCACTCCATATACCTCCCCTAACTGAAAGTCTCTCTGACACCTGAACAGGTATTTCTTTCTTCTTGTCTCCAATCCACAAAATACCATGTTCATACATCCTCAAAAGTAACCTGTGGAGGGTAGGTTTGTTATACTTCCGACTTCTGAACTCCACCTACTTTTACCTTTAGTGTTTTTTTTTTTTTTTTTTTTTACACTCTAATAACCTTTTCTACAATAAATCCTTCTGGTTGATTTCTGGTGAATAAAAAATATCATTCTATGCAGGTAAGCTTAACTCATAAAAGTTATTAACTAGTTTTATGGTGAGATTAAGAAGCAAATCCATTTCTCTACCCTCACGTTCTGCCTTATTCACTCAATTCAACAAACACATTTGGCATCTACTATATTTCTAACTGCCTGGGCTATCCCAGGGAATAAAATGGAAAGAAATCCTAACCCCAGTGGACCTTTGATCTTCTGGAGATACAGAGATTATATACCATTTGCATTACCTGGAACACTTAGAAGACAGTATGTGCAATTCACATATATACTTACTCTCTGCCTAGATTAGTTTTACTGTGAATTATAGGGAGCTACATTTCTTAAACCCACCGGCTTCTTGGGGTTTTGCCCAATGTGAAACAATGGAAGTTTAGAGGCTGATAGAAGTTCAGTGTTTCTCCATCTATATCTCTCTGCTTTCTGGGGCATCTACCTAACAGTCCCTTCTCCTACAGTCCCAGATAGAGCTGGGCAGCCTCCAACCTGATCTTCGCTCACACAGAGAGCCCCAGATCCTGAGTTCTGATAATAATTATTAATCTTCCTAGTCTTGTGTGTGTGTGTGTGTGTGTGTGTGTGTTCTCAGTTGCTCAGTTATGTAGGACTCTTTGCAACCCTGTAGACTGTAGCCTGCAGGCTCCTTTGTCCATGAAATTTTCCTAGTCCTGTGGAATGGCTAAAGTCTGGATTGCCTCTCCATCTTCTTTTCAGGCTTCTCAGCTCTTCCATCAACTTTGTCACCAGTTTCCCATATTTAAATGTCTTTTTAAGATTTTAAAGATCTAGAGTGATTCTTTTTTATTTTATATATATTTGATTTATACAAAGACTATGGGCTTAAAAGTACTGGTTGTTGGGTGTGCATTTTTAAATAGGAATGATCAGGGTGGGATTATTGAGAAATTAGCATTATAAAAGTCTTAAAGAAGTGAAGTAGTGAGATGTGTAGCTCTCTGGGGAAAGAATGACGGGCAGAAAAAATGACCACACCAAATTCATAAGCATGCTTGGCAGATACTTATACAATGAGGAGGTCAGGGTGTCCGTATGGAGTGAGGAGGCAACCTGCCTAGGAGTTATTAGCATATAAATAGTACCTAAAGCCAAAATGCTAGAAATGATTTCATTCTGGTAGTGAATGTAGATGGAGAGCAGAAAGGTCAAAGAATTGAGTCCTGAGTCATATCAAAGGTAAAGTGCCTAAAAAAGAAGAAGAGGAACCTGCAAAACAGATTGAAAAGAAACAGCTGAGTAGGAAGGAAGAGAACCATGCATCCATAGTATTCTAGAAACTAAGGAGTTTACAGGAAGAGGGAGTGATTAGCTGTGTAGATGCTAATAATGGGTCAAGTGAAATGAGAACTCAGGACACATTGTTGGACTTAGCCTGTGGATACCATTGGTGACCTGAGTAAGAACTGTTTGAGTAAGGGGGTGGGAAGGGTTTGAATGGAGTGGATTTGAAAGAACGGAAGGAAAGAGCCTTATGGGCAAAGAATATTTTTAGATATTTTGCTGTAAATAGGAATAGAGAAATGTCATGGTAGTTGAAGGAGCACTGAAATTAGGAGACTTTATTTCTAAGAAAGAAGAAACACTAGTATGTTTGGATACTGGTGTAATACATCAGGAGAGTTGGAAATAATGTTGACAAAGAAGAGAGGTGTTTTATTTTTAAAATTTGGATGTGCTGGGTCTTAATTGCAGCACACAGCCTCTTCAATCTTCCCTACGGCATGAAGGATCTTTAATTTTGGCATATGGAATCTAGTTCCCTGACCAGGGATGGAACCTGGGACACCTGCGTTGGGAGTGCGGTGTCTTAGCCACTAGACCATCAGGGAAGTCTGAGAGGGAGGTGGGGTTTGTGTGAAGTTCTTGAATAGGTAAAAGGATAATACGCAGTTCAGATAGGAAGGTGTTGGCATTAAAACAGGGGCATGAATAATCCCTATGTAGTAATAGAAGAGAAGGTCAAGTGTATGGACTCACCTGTTAGCAGGTGAGTGCGTGCAGCAGGGGAGTTTGTGAAAGTTCTCCTCTGATGGTTTCAACTTTCCTAACGAAGTAGAAAGCAGAATGAGAATGGGGTCTGAAGAGAGGAATGTGCGAAATAATTCTCTGAGAAAGTAATAGCATAAATGAGTACTTTTTTATATCATCTATATGTGGAATCTAAAAAATACAGCAAACTATTCAATAAAACAAAAAAGAAGCGGACTTATAGAGAACGAATGAGTGGTAACCAGTGGGGAGAGGGGAGGGGGGAGGGACACTATAGATGTAGAGGATTTAAAGGTACAAGCTATTAGGTATAAAATAAGCTTCAAGGATGTATTATCCAACACAGGAAATATAGCCAATATTTTATAATACTATTAATGGAATATAACTTTAAAAATTGTGAATCAGCATATTGTATACCTGTAACTTATATAATATAGTACAGCAACTATACTTCAATTTAAAAAAAATTTTAAAGTGAATGAACTAGGGAAATGTAGTGTGATTGCTGAGTATTAGAGTCTGTGCTTGACATCTGTGGTCATATTTTAACCTGAGTGGTTAAACATTTTAAAGTACATTAAAATGTATTTCCTCCAGTCACATTTAGCTATACTGAGGCAGATGTGAGTAGAGGAGTTACATTTAAGCAAGACGGTGGTTTTAACATGAAAATAGAATGAGTCCAGAGAGAGGGATGAGGAGGTTGACATATATGCAAAGCTGTGATCATATTAATTGACTACGAAATGGAATCTCGGTTAGGGTTAGGATTAGGGTTAGGGTTAGACTCTAGATACTAGGCGAGTCAGAAATGGGGGCAGTTTAAGTGATCTTTACCAATGCAACTTTGTTTTATGCCTCCCTTGAGATCACCAAATCTTTAAACTATCTTTTATGTGGACTTTTAAAAAATCTTTCCCCTTCTGCATCCCTGGAGACTATAAGAGGAATCTGTCGCTTTCAAAAGGCTAGACTGTGAAGAAATATGAGTACTTGTTTTAGTTTCCAGAAGCCATGCTGTGACGGGTCAGCCTTCCTGGAATGCTCAATCATGAGTGTTTTGAAACCAGACAGAGTCTGAAAGAGCACTTTATCAAGGATTTTCAAATATCTGTCAGGAACAGAGTCTTTTCCCAATCAAATTCCTACCATGAAATATATAAAAATTCTCTTATCTGCTAAGGTGACCTGTAAGGTACTTCCACGGAATACATCTCAAAATCTGAGGATAAACAATTTACTAACAAAGGGTTTAAGGTATGATTGCTTATAGTGAATTTTCCAAATAATTCCTCAAATCTAGATCTCAGGTTTTCTACTCCTATGGTCTTACCTTTTCAGACTGTACAGACTCCAGCGCCTTTCTTTCTGAAGTTCACCTCTTCCTTTCTTCTTTCTCCCTTTTTATGCTTTTATTTTTCTATATGTATAACCAAGACTGCCAAATAGGAAAGGAACAGGTCACCAATGCCATTTCCCACAGTATTCAGTGGTGAGAAAAAAAAGAATAGACAATGGCAGTTTATGAACTGTCCAGTGGCTCAAGATGAAGGCCAACCAACTAACAAATAACCTTCTTGACATATAATAGCCCACAAGATGGGATTTAGAAAAAAAGGAATCATAATCCCTCTCCGAAAGAACACTGGTCCTCACTCTTTCAATTCTGAGTGTTCTTAAAAAGAATTGCCTTCATTTGTTTACTCAAGAGGGCAGGCTATATTTAGCATTTTGATTCTTGCTGTTTCTCTAAAGTCAAGGTTTCCATATGTAGCACCTCTTCCCACTCAGCACAGTAAAATCAATGAATGTTGCTGACTGACTAACAGGTTGATCTGTAACAATTTAAAAAAAGGAAATAAGTAGCTGTAGGCAGACACATCAAACACAAGTAATTTAGTCTCCATTTCAAATTCATATCAATGTATGACAAAACCCACTGAAAAAAAAATATATATATATAATAATAATAAAAATAAATTAAAAAAAAAAAAAAGCCTCTCACAGGCAGATAAAGAAAAATGATTGGCAATATGTAGACCAGAATAATCTCAGTTTATTGTTCTATGCATGTGCATGCTAAATTGCTTCAGTCATTTCTGACTGTTTGTGACCCTATGGACTGTAGCTGCCAGGCTCCTCGGTCCATGGGATTCTCCAGGCAAGAATACTGAAGTGGATTGCCATGCCCTCCTCCAGGGGATCTTCCCAACCCAGGGATCAAACCTGTGCCTCTTGTGTCTCCTGCATTGGCAAGCAGATTCTTTACCACTAGCACCACCTGAAATACATTTATATATAATATATACATATGTTAATATATACACACATATATCATATTTATTCACAACTCTCACACTGAATAAAATGCAAAATCATCAAAATATAAAAAATACTCAAACTCAATATAGTTATATTCACAAAACTTCACACATGCATGCTCAATAAAATACACCCTTTCCCCTTACATAATCACATACATATATATCGCCTTTTGGTTGGGGCTCAGATATGAGCAACCAGACAGTAATTTTTTTTTACACTCCTCCTCTCCCATTCCCTTTTCCTAATCCCAGTGTGAGATAAAATCAGGACAAAGAAGATTTCCAAAGAAGAGAAAATACAAATGCTGGGATGGGGCAGGTATTAGTCTACTGTTAGTCTAGAGTTAGTCGCTCAGTCATGCCCGACTCTTTGTGGCCCCATGGACTGTAGCCCTCCAGGCTCCTCTGTCCATAGGATTCTCCAGGCAAGAATACTGGAATGGGGAGCCATTTCCTTCCACAGGGGATCTTTCTGACCCAGGGGTAGAATCTGGGTCTCCCGCACTGCAGGCAGATTCTTTACCATTTGAGCCACCAAGGAAGTCTGGAGCAGGTATACAAGCCTTGATTAAATCAGGTAAAGTAAATTCTGTTTGTTTGTTTGACTTCAGGCAGGGAGACTTCGTCAGTCACTAACCTGGAGTCAAAATTGATTCTCCTCTAGGAGATCCTGCATATGCATTTAGAGCCTTCGAGATGAGCCAACTTTCAAATATTCATTCTCATATTTGAAATTTAACAGAAATCCTTTTTTTCTGAAAAAATTATATATTGAAAAGTACAAACACAACTTTGACATTTCCTAAAGAGAATAATTGGTTGTAAGGCATTAGAGGACTAATTATATGTAAATGTTGCTACTGATTACAGATGAGCCTCATCCACTCCATTAAACATCTCTCTAGGACTTGCACGAAGCACTGTGCAAACATTTCCAATTTCTGTCTATGCTTAAAAATAATAAAACCATATTCCTTTGGAAGCTTCTGAATTAAGATATCGCACTTCAGTGGATCCTCTCCAGGTAGGTCAATGAGGGTAGGTTAATCATTCATGATTGAAGGAGTTAGAGTCATTGAATGCCAGCTATAGAAAAGAAAATAGAGAAAAACACTACTTAATATGGATTACAAAGTCTAAAACACTCTGGTCCCTGTCTACAAAACCCACCTCAGCTACTTTAAACTTCACTCGTTTTTAAACCAACAAAGTTTTCTTTTTCTGCTTTTCCAATTCACTATTGTCTTTCCCATCTCAGGGTATTTGAGCAAATAATCCTCTTGAAATTTACTTTTCCATTCTTTGCTCAGCTAATATTAGTCATCCTTCATATATAGGTTCAAACGTTTCTTCCAAAGTGAAGACACATAACCCTGAATTAGTTAAGTCTTACAAATTAACCTGTGCTTCTCTTCCATGGTCCTTGGTACACCCACAGTCCAACCTGTCATAGTAAAAAGAATCTAATCTTTACCTTAGTTCAGTGCTATCCTGTCTCCTAAAAAGAGCCCCCGTTTTTTTTTCAATCAGTTGAGTTTGGGGATAGGTACAGGCACACAGCGCTAAAAAGGTGAAGATCAAAAGGGAGAAGGAAGAAAAGAGCAAGAGGTAGGTAAGCTGGGTCTTTATAGAAAATTTTAGGTAAAGTGGAATATGAAGATGGAGCATAGGAAGTCCGAGAGGAGCTGGGAGATGTGAAACATAGAGTCAAGAAAATTTTTAATGCAAAATTTATTTTCTTGTAATGTTCTGAAAGAGATATAAGTAAAGATTGGTGCCAATTCAACTACTTTGAACATCACTATTTATTTGAGATATCAACTGCTAATTTATTTGGATTTGCTCGGAAATGATACATTCTTTTTCTCTTCCTGTTTTCGAGATTGTCCCTTGTCTTTGACTTTCATCATGTTTACTAGATGTGGCATTTTATAGGTCTCTCGTCTTTATCCTATTGTTTAGTTGCTAAGTTGTGTTTGACTCTTTGTGACCTATGGACTGTAGCCTGCCAGGTTTCTTCTAGCCATGGGATTTCCAAGGCAAGGATACTGGAGTGGATTGCCATATCCTTCTTCAGGGGATCTTCCCAACCCAAGGATGGAACCTGAGTCTCCTGCATGGGCAGGGGGGTTCTTTATCCCTGGGCTACCAGGGAAGGCCTTTCCTTTATTCTACTTTGAGTTTATTGAGTTTCCGGGATAAATTGTTTATTTTAAATAATTTAAGAACTTGTCTGTCTTGGGGTGAAATGTCCTATAGATATCAATTAGGTCTAGCTGGTCCATTGTGTCATTTAAGGTTTGTGTTTCCTTGTTAATTTTCTGTTTAGTTGATCTATCCATAGTTGTGAGTGGGGTATTAAAGTCTCCCACTATTATTGTGTTACTATAAATTTCTTCTTTCATACTCGTTAGTGTTTGCCGTATATATTGTGGTGCTCCTATGTTGGGTGCATATATATTTATAATTGTTATATCTTCTTCTTGGATTGATACTTTGATCATTATGTAGTGTCCTTCTTTGTCTCTTTTCACAGCCTTTATTTGAAAGTCTATTTTATCTGATATGAGTATTGCGACTCCTGCTTTCTTTTGGTCTCCATTTGCATGAAATATTTTTTTCCAGCCCTTCACTTTTAGTCTGTATGTGTCTCTTGTTTTGAGGTGGGTCTCTTGTAGACAGCATATATAGGGGTCTTGTTTTTGTATCCATTCAGCCAATCTTTGTCTTTTGGTTGGGGCATTCAACCCATTTACATTTAGGATAATTATTGATAGGTGTGGTCCCGTTGCCATTTACTTTGTTGTTTTGGGTTCACGTTTATACAACCTTTCTGCATTTCCTGTCTAGAGAAGATCCTTTAGCATTTGTTGAAGAGCTGGTTTGGTGGTGCTGAATTCTCTCAGCTTTTGCTTATCTGTAAAGTTTTTGAATTCTCCTTCATATCTGAATGAGATCCTTGCTGGATACAGTAATCTAGGTTGTAGGTTATTCTCTTTCATTACTTTCAGAACGTCCTGCCATTCCCTTCTGGCCTGGAGGGTTTCTATTGATAGATCAGCTGTTATCCTTATGGGAATCCCTTTGTGTGTTATTTGTTGTTTCTCCCTTGCTGCTTTTAGTATTTGTTCTTTGTGTTTGATCTTTGTTAATTTGATTAATATGTGTCTTGGGGTGTTTCGCCTTGGGTTTATCCTGTTTGGGACTCTCTGGGTTTCTTGGACTTGGGTGGCTATTTCCTTCCCCATTTTAGGGAAGTTTTCAGCTATTATCTCCTCGAGTATTTTCTCATGGCCTTTCTTTTGGTCTTCTTCTTCTGGGACTCCTATGATTCGAATGTTGGGGCATTTCACATTGTCCCAGAGGTCCCTGAGGTTGTCCTCATTTCTTTTGATCCTTTTTTCTTTTTTCCTCTCTGCTTCATTTATTTCCACTATTTTATCTTCTACCTCACTTATCCTATCTTCTGCCTCCGTTATTCTACTCTTGGTTCCCTCCAAAGTGTTTTTGATCTCATTCATTGCATTGTTCATTTTTACTTGACTCTTTTTTATTTCTTCTAGGTCTTTATTAAACATTTCTTGTATCTTTTCAATCTTTGTCTCCAGGCTATTTATCTGTAACTCCATTTTGTTTTCAAGATTTTGGATCAATTTTATTATCATTATTCTAAATTCTTTTTCAGGTAGATTCCCTATCTCCTCCTCTTTTGTTTGACTTGGTGGGCATTTTTCATGTTCCTTTACCTGTTGGGTATTTCTTTGCCTTTTCATCTTGTTTAGATTGCTGTGTCTGGAGTGGGCTTTCTGTATTCTGGAGGTCTGTGGTTCCTTTTTATTGTGGAGGATTTATCCAGTGGGTGGGGTTAGACGATTGGCTTGTCAAGGTTTCCTGGTTAGGGAAGCTTGCGTCAGTGTTCTGGTGCGTGGAACTTGATTTCTTCTCTTTGGAGAGCAATGAGTTTTGAGATGGGTCTATGTGTTAGATGTGACCTTGGGCAGCCTGTATGTTGACGTTCAGGGCTATGTTCCTGCGTTGCTGGAGAATTTGCGTGGTATGTCTTGCTCTAAAACTTATTGGCTCTTGGGTGGTGGCTGGTTTCAGTGTAGGTATGGAGGCTTTTGGACGGTCACTTATTAGTTAAAGTTCCATGTAGTCAGGAGTTTTCTGGTGTTCTTAGGTTTTGGGCTTAAGTCTCCTGCCTCTGGATTTCAGTTTTATTCTTCCTGTAGTCTCAGGACTTCTCCAACTATACAGCACTGATAATAAAACTTCTAGGTTAATGGCGAAAAGATTCTCCCCCGTTAGGGACACGACCCAATCAAAAAATGGGCCAAAGAACTAAACAGACATTTCTCCAAAGAAGACATACAGATGGCTAACAAACACATGAAAAGATGCTCAACATCACTCATTATTAGAGAAATGCAAATCAAAACCACAATGAGGTACCATTACACGCCAGTCAGGATGGCTGCTATCCAAAAGTCTACAAGCAATAAATGCTGGAGAGGGTGTGGAGAAAAGGGAACCCTCTTACACTGTTGGTGGGAATGCAAACTAGTACAGCCGCTATGGAGAACAGTGTGGAGATTTCTTTAAAAACTGGAAATAGAACTGCCATATGACCCAGCAATCCCACTTCTGGGCATACACACTGAGGAAACCAGATCTGAAACAGACACGTGCACCCCAATGTTCATTGCAGCATTGTTCATAATAGCCAGGACATGGAAGCAACCTAGATGCCCATCAGCAGATGAATGGATAAGGAAGCTGTGGTACATATACACCATGGAATATTACTCAGCCATTAAAAAGAATTCATTTGAACCAGTCCTAATGAGATGGATGAAGCTGGAGCCCCTTATACAGAGTGAAGTAAGCCAGAAAGATAAAGAACATTACAGCATACTGACACATATATATGGAATTTAGAAAGATGGTAACGATAACCCTATAAGCAAAACAGAAAAAGAGACACAGAAATACAGACAGACTTTTGAACTCTGTGGGAGAAGGCGAGGGTGGGATGTTTCGAGAGGAATCGGGTGGAGAGGGAGGTGGGAGCGGGGATTGGGATGGGGAAGACGTGTAAATCCATGGCTGATTCATATCAATGTATGACAAAACCCACTGAAATGTTGTGAAGTAATTAGCCTCCAACTAATAAAAAAATTAAAAAAAAAAAAAAGAACTTGTCTGTCATATTTCTTGAATATTTTTCTTCTTTTCCTTTCTTTTTCTCTTCTCCTGTTTATTTATTCATTTATCTTCAGTGCACTCAGTCTTCGTTTCTGCGTGCAAGCTTTCTCTAGTTGTTGTGAGCGAGGGTCACTCCTTGTTGCAGTGTGTGGGCTTCTTATTGCAGCAGCTTCTCTTGTTGCGGAGCACAGTCGCAGCCCAAGGGCCCTAGAGCGTGAAGGCTTCAGGGGGTGTGGCACACAGGTGGTTTTGGCCTTGCTGCTCTGCGGCATCTGGGATCTTCTTAGACCAGGGCTCTAACCGTGCCTCCTGCATTAGCAGATAGACTCCCAACCACTGGACCATTAGGGAAGTCTCTCTCTCCTCTCCTTCTGTTATTTCCATTAAACTTACATTGGCATAACTAAGGGTGCCCTACAGTTCTCTGAAGGTTCATTCATTTGTTTTCACTCTCTTTTCCCTCCTTTGTTTGGGTTGCATAAACTATCAAGTTTACTAATTCTTTAATTAGTTCAATTCTAATGCTGAGACCCTCTCGTCAGTTTTTATTGGAGTTATTATACTTTCCAAGTGCAAATTCTACATTCAGTTCTTTTTTCAAATGTCCATCTCTTTACTGATCTTCCCTAGTTGTTATGACACTGTCCTCATACCTTCATTTTTTTTTTTTTTTTAGTATGATTGCCTCACAATGTTATGTTAATTTCTGCTGTACAATGAAGTGAATCAGCTATATATACACATACATCCCCTCCTTCTTGGACCTCCCTCCCACCCTCTCCCCATTCCAGGCATTTAGTTATGTGTAAATATTTAGAATGGCTACTTTGAAATCTTCCTTTTGTTAAATCAAACATCAAATAAATAACCTATAATTCTGCTCCCTGTAGGAGGAAGACTATAAAGACTAGAAGAAGCAAATATTAAATAAGGGTTAAAAATAGAATTAATGAAACCAAGAATTATTTCTTTGAAAAAATCAACAAAATGGACAAAACTTTAGCTAGTTCAACTAAGAAAAAAGACACAAGTAACTAAGTTCAGAAATCAAAGTGAGGATATTACATTACAGCTGACCTGACAGAAATTAAAAGATTTATAAGACAGTACTAAAAGCAGTTGTGTGTGTACTAATTAGATAATATAGATAAAATGAACAAATTTCTAGAAATACAAAAATTATAAAAACTTACTCAGGAATAAACAAACTATCTGAACAGACTTCTAACAAAGAGGTTGAATTCATAAGCAAAAGCTCCTAACACAGAAAAGTCCAGGACCAGATGACTTCTCTGGTAAATTCTTCCAAATATTTTAAAAAGAAGTAACACTAAGTCCTACCTGAATGCTTTCAAAAAATACAAAAAGAGAGACCAATCCTTAACACATTCTATGAAGTAAATATTTGCCTGAAACTAAAGACAAATATACTACACACATATACACATACAACAAAAACTATAGACTAATATCCCTCATCAATAGAGGCACAAAAATCCTAAAAAAATATTAGCAAACCAAATCATGAGCACATCAAAATGATTTATCCCAGACATACAGGGGTGGATGATTCAACACAAGAAAGTAATCAATTTAATTCACCATATTAATAAAATGAAGGAATATAAAAACACATGACCATCTCAATAACGAACATAGAAAAAAGCATTTGACAAAGTTCAACATCATTTCATGATAAAACCACTCAGAAAACTAGGACTAGAATGGGAATTTCTTAACATGATATGATATTGTGATACAGTCTAAGAAATATTAATATATACATTTGTTCTTGATCTCTGTTTCTGGTACACAGCTCCTGAAACCTGTGAAATTTCCTAAATGGTTAGAATCATAAAGGTCTCTTTTGTTATGTTAATGAAATGACTTTTAGAAAGAACCTAAGTACTAGGGTTTCCCTGATGGCTCAGACAGTAAAAAAAAAAAAAAAAATGCCTATAATGCAGGAGACGCTGGTAGGATCCCTGGGTCAGAAAGATCACCTAGAGAAGAGAATGGCTACCTACCCCACTATTTTTGCTTGGAGAATTCCATGGACAGAGGAGCCTGGTGGGTTACAGTCCATAGGGTCACAAAGAGTGGAACAGGACTGAGTGATTAAAACTTTCACTTTCACTTTTCAAGGTTGACAGTGGAAACTACCAGACCAAGGGGTTAGAGGATTATTTATTGTCCCACCCAACAAACTCTGGGGAGGAGAGAGGGGCTGGAGGTTGACTTAGTCACCAATGAGCGATGAGTTATTCAGTGAAGCCTCTATAAAAACCCTGAAAGATGGGATTCACAGAGCTTCCAGACTGGTGAACATGTGGAGATCTGGGGAGAACAGCTTGCTCCAAGATGGAACTGGAGCTCTGTGACTCGTTCCATGTGCCTTGCCCTACGCAGCATTTCCATCTGGCTGTTCCTGGATTAAAAATATAATAACTGGTGATCTAGTAAGTTAAATAATTCTCTCTGAGTTCTGTGAGCCACTCTAACAAATTAATTGAACCCCAAAAGGGAGCCACAAGAACCTCTGATTGTTGATCAGAAGTACAGGTAACAGCCAGGACTTGCCACTGGCATCTGAAGTCCAAGGAGAGGGTCCTTGGAGCTTCCAATTTGTAGCCAGTTCATCAGAAGAACCTGGGCTTGTGACTGGTGTCAAAGTGTGTGGGTGGAGGCAGTCTTGTAAGACTGAGTCCTTAACCTGTGGAATCTGATGCTGTCTCGGGACAGATAGAATTGAGTTGAAATCTCAGCACCTTACTGGTTTATGAGATGTACGGAGGCCACTACTCATCCCCCAATCAGCACACACATTGAAGTTGAGAACAGGAACCAAAAAGACATGATAAAGGGCATTGACCAAAAACCCAAAGATCTTCTCATACTCAGTGGTGAAAGATGAAAATTTCCCCCTAAATTCAGAAAGAAGACAAGGATGCAATTACCAGTGCTGTTCAATATTATACTATAAGTCCTAGCCAGGGTAGTTAGACAAGTGGAAAAAAAAACACACACACACACAAGGTATCCAAATTGGAAAGGAAGAAGTAAAGCTATCTCTATTTAGATAAAATGATCCTACATATAGAAAATACTAAAGAATACCAGATGGCTAACGCAGTGAGGAATCTGCCTACAATGCGTGTAGAAGGCAATAGAAGAAACAACTATGGAAAGAGTTACCAAGTGGTCATTGAATTTACTACATAAACAAGTAAAATGTTTTAGTTGATGTTTTGAGCCATATGAGATTATTATTTGGTTATACACAGATTAAGGTAATCTGGTGGAAACAGGACATATAGAAAATCTGAGCAACTATTTCTCTCTAGTCTCAGCTATATTCCTAATTGGCACATGTCCTTAGCTTTCAGTTTCCTAACTAATAGGATTCTATGATATTTTGAAAAGGAGCTTTGTGTGCTGAGAATAAAACAATCATATTTAAACATCTGCTTATGATACGAAGTTCAAGGTATTTATGAAACTTAAGAACATAAAACATTCCAAAATAAGTAAAGGCTGCCCCATCCTTGTTTTGAAGGATAGAATGCATACACATCATAACCCAATTTAGGTATCAAAATTTTGATAACAAAAACAAGAGAAACCAGTGTAGTTCAGATATCAGTGTAAAGCAATATTTGGAGAATTTGAATCAGGACTTCAAGTAGAGAGAGTATAAAAAAATAAAAGTAGCTCTTGCTATCCCCTAATATAATGCATTTTCATTTAATTAAAAATAGTTCCTAGTTTCCTTTGGGACTTACTCTTTGATCTATAGATTATTTGGAAGAGTATTATTTAATTTCAAGTTATTTGGAGTTATTCTAGATACCTTTCTATTATTAATTTTTAATAAATTTATTGTGGTTAGAGAATATACCATGCATTATTTCTATTGTTTTACATGTGTTTTATGGGCAGGCATATGGAATATCTTGGTGAATGCTCTGTGTATGCTTGAAAAAAATGTGTATGTACTCTTGGTGGCAAAATATTAAATAAATGTCAATTTTATCCATTTGGTTCATGGTGTTCAGTTCCTTTATGTCTTGATTTTCTGCTTACTTGTTCTATTGATTACTGGGTAAGGAATGTTGAAATCTCCAAAGAACTGGATTTCTCTATTTTTCTTTGTAGTTCTATCAATTTTTGCTTCTTAGGTGCACAAGTGTTTATTTAGTTTTTGTTCTTTGATACACATAAAGGTAGAATTATCATGTCCTCTTACTGAATTGATCTTTTGTCAACATGTGATATTCCCGTTTATTCCAAGTAAATTTCTTCAGAAATCTACTGTGAGATTACCATGCCCATCCCATCTTTGGCAATAAAAATTCAAAGATGACTCCTAATGACTCATACCCTGTAGTAATGTCCTCCCCTGGAGTTGGCCAGCAAATTTGAAGGAAATTAGCTTTTACCTTGTATGGCAAAGGTGAAGGGATTTTGCAGATGCAGCTAAACTTCTCAGTTAGTTGATTTTGAATTAATCAAGAGGGTGATTACCCTGGGTGAGTCTGAGCTAATCAGGTAGATCTTTAAAAGGGGAGAAAAGAAGAGTAGCGAATGCTCTGGCACTGATTTGAAAGAAGTAAACTGTCATGACGACGAAAGGCCATGTGACAGGAAATGGTGAGTGACCTCCCGCCTCAGTTCTACACCACAAGAAACAATTCTATCAACAGCTAGAAAGCTTAGGAAAGAACCTCAAAAATCAGATGAGATTGCAGCCTTAGGAGTCACTTTTATTTCAGCTTATTAAGTACCTGAGTGCAAGATTTGGGTAATCCATACCTGGACTCCACAGACACTGTGATATAGTAAACTTGTTTTGCTTTATGCCACTAACTGTGTGATAATTTGTTATGCTCTTGTAGAGCCAGTTTTCCTTGGTTCTATGGTTTCACAGTATATATTTTTCTTTTTTTTTTTTTTGCAAACGTACTTCATTTTATTCTGTTTTTATTCTTGCTGTGCTTCACAATATTGTATTTTTTACAAATTGAGGTTTTGTGGCATCATTTTCAGATGATAGTACATTTACCAATATACATACCTTTTAAGTGATTTTTATTTCTTCCAATAAATGGGCCTTCCCTGGTGGCTCAGACAGTAAAGAATCTGCCTGCAATGCAGGAGACCTGGGTTTGATCCCCAGTCAGGAAGATCCCCTGGAGAAGGGAATGGTTACCCACTTCAGTATTCTTGCCTGGAGAATTCCATTAGCAGATGAACCTGGTGGGCTACAGTCCATGTGGTCTCAAAGAGTCTGACATGATTGAGCAAATAAGAATTTCCATTTGGCATCATTTTTCTTTAGATAAAGACCTTCTACTTGTCATTTTCTGTATTGATTAGTTTCCCCCAAAAAAATCTATTTTATTTTTTAATCAAGAAATATCTTTATTTTGCTTTTATTTCTGAAAGTTATTCATTTTAACTGCATACAGAATTCCAGGTTGGCAATTTCCTTTTTCTAGTACTTTAAACAGTTTTGCTTTGTTTTCCTGATGAGATGCTAGTTCTCTTTCTATCATGGCTTTCAGCCATATTCCAAAATGTGGTTTTCTTTGCTTTGACCCAGTTTGAGGCACTGCTACTTGCAGGAATTTGATCTTCCAATATCTGAGCTCTGGTTGCTATAAACCCTGTCCCTTTCTCCAAGGTGAAGTTGGCCCTGTACATCCTGACTGGGAAAGAGCCCTGAATATCAGCAATGAGACTCAATAGGAGAACTTCAGCCTGCAAAGAAACTATCCTGCAAAGCAGGAATCACAAAGACTTTGAATCCAACATAAAGTATTTGAAGTGATCGAGACTGAGGAATCATGCTACCTTGTCATGAGTACACTAGTGGAGGAGAGGTTTGATTGCCTAGTGTCTCATGGATTTATGGTAGAAAAAGAAGCCTAAGCCTGATTCTGAAAGGCCGTGTCAACTGTGGAGTACTGTCACCAGCAAGTTTATTATATGTGAGGACATAAAGGCAGAAAATCTGTACTTTCATGCTAGTATGAACATTAAGATTGCAGTCTTTAACTTAAGCAACAAATCCACCTTTGGTAGCATGCTAGGTACTTTGTAGCCTACTCTGTAGACCCTGGGACTCTCTGAGGGTCAAAAGTTTGATGGTCCCCCAGTGCATTCCTGTAACCTAGGAGTCATTTTGCTGGTCAGCAAATACCTGTCTTATTTTAGGCACAGAAATTCAAGGAGCTGTGGGAACAGACACTGAGGAGGACAATACCATATTCCCTTCTGCTTGTCCATCATATATGACTTGCTCAAGAAATTTCCCCTTCTCAATCCCAGCGAGAGAAGCACTTTTGAGTAAATAGTGAAAGATCAATGGATGCATGTGGGTTATGAAGATAATGAACTAAAGCCTTATATGAGCCACCCCTGACTCCAAGGACCCCTAGATGGTGCCCGTGCATTACACATGGGATGAGATCCCATATCCCAATGGGCCAGAAATACTACAAAGTGATGGCCACCTCTTTGCTTAATGGTATAAGGGACCCCAGCTGGAAGGTTATGCCATTCCCTGGAAACCCCGACCTTCAGCTGACCCAACCAATAGCAGAACTCCTTACTCATTCCACAAGGTAGACCTTAGCATTTCTGCTGACCTCAAGTGGCAGTTTCAGCAAGCCTGCCATTCCCACCTTCAGTTCCTACTCTAAGAATACTCTGAGCAGCAGTGCAGAAAATCAGCCAAGTAAGAATAGAAGTAAGGAAAGATTGAAGGCAGGAGGAGAAGGGGATGACAGAGGACAAGATGGTTGGATGGCATCACTGACTCAATGGGCCTGTTTGAGCAAGCTCTGGGAGACGGTGAAGGTCAGGGAAACCTGGTGTGCTGCAGTCCATGGGGTCACAAAGAGGTGGGCACGAGTGAGTGACTGAACAACAATAGCAACACGAAGGAAAGTGCATTTGCAGGAGTCCGAGTTGGTAGCAATCATCCACTGGTGCTTTATTTTACATTATAAAACAGTTTTGTGTGTTCAAAAAATAATCCAAATATTTGTCTTGCAAGAGTTGTTTCCTGATTCCCATGTTAGAAGAGAAAACTGTTTCTTGTGGTTTAGCACTAGGCTCTTGCACATTTGAGAGATTAGCCTGCTTCCCTTTGCCATCAGGTTAAAGTGGATCATTGTCAGATGGGCCTTCCCTGCCTGTTTCATTTACCTTATTCCCCTAGCCATTATCGATTATCACAGCTCCCACATCATTTTGTCTTTGTCCTTATCATTGTGGTTTAGTTGCTAAGTCATGTCCAACTCTTTTCAGTCCCATGGACTGCAGCACGCCAGGTTTCCCTGTCCTTCAATATCTTCTGGAGTTTGCTGAAATTCATGTCCATTGAGTCAGTGATGATATCTAACCATCTCATCCTCTGCCACTCTGTTCTTCTCCTGCCTTCAACCTTTCCCAGCATCAGGGTCTTTTCCAAAGAGTTATCTCTTTGCATCAGGTGGCCAAAGTATTGGAGCTTCAGCTTCAGCATCAGTTCTTCCAAAGAATATTCAGAATTGATTTCCTTTAGGATTGACTGGTTTGATCTCCTTGCAGTCCAAAGGACTCTCAAGAGCCTTCTCCAGCACCACAATCCAAAAGCATCAATTCTTTGGTGCTCAGCCTTCTTTATGGTCCGACTCTTTCATCCATACATGACTACTGGAAAAACCATAGCTTTAACTATAGGGACCTTTGTCGGCAAAGTGATGTCTTTGCTTTCTATTGTGCTGTCAAGGTTTGTCATAGCTGGAGGAGGGAATAGCAAACCACTCCAGTATCCTTGCCCCATGAACATGAACAGTATGAAAAGTCATTATCATGATGGTAATTAATTCATTATCATCGAGTTATAATCACCTCCAGTCTGCTGTGCCCTCTGCAAATCAGATATCACATCTTTTTTTTTTTTGTCTTTATTGAATTTGTTACAATATTGCATCTTTTTTTTCCATTTTGGTTTTTTGGCCACAAGGCATGTGAGATCTCAGCTCCCTACCCAGGAATCAAACCCTTCATTGAAAGGCGAAATCTTCACCTAAACCTCCAGGGAAGTCCCCGTTATCACATCTGCTTTGGATACTACAGTATCCTCTGGCAGAGAACCTAATACATATTTGGTGTTCAAGTAAAACTTGAGGAATCAAAGAATCTGTGAAATTGCATGAATTAATAAACGAATGGCCGTCGTGTCATCTCTGCTGGAGACTAACACACAGTTCAATTAATCATATACTCTCTTACTCTTTGTTCTAATAAACAGACCTGCCTGTTCTGCATTGCTCTCCATCCTCCCAACACACACACACACACAATCCTTGAGTCCTTGCCTTGGGCAACAGTGCTAGACTGGCTTCTTCTGTCTTATATTTCCTAGTCTGTCTAGGAACCGACTTCATGTCCCTGAGCAAAGTCACTCTGCTTGGGCTTTGCCTCCTATTACTTGTTTTCCTGAACCTGCTATGCTGTGCTAAAAGGATGCTTGATGGCGAAAGTAAGGCAGTGATTCACAAATGCTAACTGGCACAAATATATGAGTTTATGCATATCATCAGTAGTCAGGGTAGGACTCTATGGAATCAGAATCTCTAGAGCAGAGTACAAGGAATTGATATTTTGTAACAAATTCCTAGGCCATGATGATGATGATGAAGTGTTAGGAGCTTCTAGGGTAAAGAGCCCACCAGCTTAGAATCACATGTGAGTTGGGATCTTTGCTCAGAGATGGATTATTAGCTCAGTGACTTCCATCAGTTAATTAACCTGAGTTTGTCTCCTGCTCTGTAAAATGTAGGGAGGGCAACCTATTGGTTCTTACCCCATCCCCAGTCCATTCAGAAGCAGATCATCTTTTAATACTGATCCCAAATTTTGTAAGGTCCTAGTTCCAATCTTTACTTAAAGTAATTTATTATTTATTTATTTTATTTTTGGTTGTGCTGAGTCTTTGTTGCCATGCCCCAGCTTTCTCTAGTTGCAGGGTAGGTGGCGGGGCCGGGGGGGGCCTACTATTCTTTGTGGTGCGTGGACTTCTCATTGCGGTGACTTATTCTGTTGCAGAGCATAAACTCTAGGTTTGCGGGCTCAGTAGTTGCAGCAGGGGGGCTTTAGGGCGCTCAGGCTTCAGTCGTTGAGGCACACAGTCTGGGTTTTTGCGGCTCGCAGGCCTCTAGAGCACAGGCTTAGTAGTTGAGGCACACAGGTTGGCTGCTCCATGGCATGTGGGATCTTCTGGACCGTGAATTGAACCTGTGTCCCCTGCATTGGCAGGCAGATCCTTATTCACATTGCTATCAGGGAAATTCCCAGGCCCAATATTTTTAACTTAAGCCAAGAGTTTTCCTAGACCCTAAATTGTAAGATCAATTCATTTTTAAAAGAAAATGTATTCAAATCAGAATATACTAAATAATAATGATACTTAAACAGAAAAGTAGTACAAACATATGATTATCCAAGGTATTTATTATCAATAGATGAAAAAATATTGTTTGTGCACTGTTCTTTTTCTTCCAAAAAACCCCTTACTTGCTGCCACAAGGACCCCGTCCATGATTCTTTGTCCGGGTTCGCAATCTCCTTTCATGCCCTACTGCCTGTAGGCTGAAGACATGCTGACTTAATCCCACTGGATTCCCAAGGCCTGTAACTAACGTCCCCATGATGGGAGCCAGTAAGAGTCTCACTCCTGCTGCTGATAGAATCTTTATCAACCTGCCCTGGAATTCCTAATTAGTTTCTCCTTACAACTGATATTACAAATAATGAACAGGATTTGAAGGGACACTGCAGGTAGTGCCATAATCCACTTAGATTAAGTTAGATAGAAATTAATTTAATCTGTTTAAATATGAATTTTCTAGTCCTGAGAGTAGAACTTGAGCTGGTTGTTTGCTTAATCCAGATTTCATGCTGCTTTCTGCTAACCTTGACCCACTGGGGATGGTAAAGGCCTATGTCCTTCATCACCACAAAGGGTAAAAACAGCCTCTCACTCCCCCGCTTGCACGTGATTTCACCTGGGGGCAGGGATCTGTCTCCGTCTTGGTCTGCAAGGAAATTAAACCAATCAATCCAGAAGGACATCAACCCTGAATATTCATTGGAAGGACTGTGGCTGGAGCTGGACCTCCAGCTTTGGCCACCTGATGCAAAGAATTGACTCACTGGGGGAAAAAAAAAACCCTGATGCTGGGAAAAATTGAAGGCAAAAGGAGAAAGGGTCAGCAGAGAATGAGATGGTTAGATGGCATCATGGATTCAATGGAATTGAGTCTGAGCAAACTCCGGGATACAGTGAAGGACGGGAGCATGGCCTGCTGCAGTCCATGATGCCGTAAAGAGTGGGACACGACTTAGCAATTGAACAACAACAAATCTGTCTCTATCACTTACTGAACACAGTTCCCTCCCCACACAAAACTAAAGACTAACAGTCCAGGCTTCTCCAGTCTCTGGCAGCCACCATCTTCTGGGTTAAACTTCCCTGTTCAAGTCCAAGTGCTGACAATAGTCCTCTACCTTCAGGGATAATTCTGTCTTTTAGCAATTTTGTAAACACAGACATGGGTGGAGTTTTCTTCAGGACATTCACAGAGGCTGGTGAGAGGTGTGTAAAAAAGTACTAAAAGTGATAAGGCTCAAAGTCTTAGCTGACTTGAGGGCAAACTTGGGAGGGAATAAAAAATAAAATCACTTTTTCAGTTTTTCCCCTCTCTCCTCTAGGAAGGAGAATGAGAGAGATGTTAATTGCACTGCATATGTTCTTCCCACACTTAATCTTTATCTGTGGTTCTCTCTGGTATTTCATCAAGGGGGAAGGAGTATTAAAACGAACAAAAGATCCTGCCGCTGCTGCTGAGTCACTTCAATTGTGTCTGGCTCTGTGTGACCCATGGACTATAGCCCACCAGACTCCTCTGTCCATGGTATTCTCCAGGCAAGAATACTGGAGTGGGTTGCCATTTCCTCCTCCAGAGAATCTTCCTGATCCAGAGATTGAAGATGCTTCTCATGTCTCCTGCCTCGGCAGGCAGCTTCCTTATCACTAACACCACCTGGAATGTCCCAAAGAACCAGCTAACACGAACCAGTAATCTGGGAAGCATATGTCATTAAGGAAAAATATTTTCACTAGACTCATCAGTTTTCAAAATATTACCGGGGAAAATGCTTAGAGGTCTCAACCCCCTCTGCAGAATTTGCTTTTAGTGTTCAGAGGGGTGAGGGTACGAAGGTGGACAGAATACATGAAGAAGATTAAGAGGTACAAGCTTCCAGCTATAAAATGAATAAGTCACAGGGATGTAATGAGAATGCTGGGAATACAGTCAATGATATTATAACAACTTTGCATGGTGACAGATGGTACTGGTCTTATTGTGGTGATCATTTTATAATGTATAAAAATATGGAAGCACTAGGTTGTACATCTGAAACTAATATAAGGGGTATGTTAATTAAAACTCAATAAAAAACAATTCTAGGAAAACAGTGTCTGCTGTACTCCCCTTGCAGACAGCCACATTCATATTTTAAAGACTTTTTCTAAATCTTAACACAAAGCATCCTATTCAACATTGTTTAACTCACTGTTTGCCAATTTCATTTATGTCCCCACTCCCCTCAGGAAGTATCTATACATTGCTGATGTTAGAGACTGTGTTAATATTTTGAATATTGTGATTTAGAAAAGATATTAGACCTGCCCGTGTTCCCTCCCCACCATTTGTATATGCATGTTTGGGGCTTTGATAGCCCCTCTTCAAAGATGTTCTGGAGACACTGTCAGAGCTAAATTTCTTGGCTCCCATCTCATGTTGAATCTGGGGAAAGACATTGCAATTTGAAAGTAAAAATAGCTCGGAAGATTGTAAATGGTAAAAACAGAGGAAAAGGGAGGCAGAAAATGATAAGAGATGTAGCTAAATATTTATATATACAAAAAATGAAAATATGAGAAACGTTCCTTCTGAAATACATAATTAAGCTCAAGACAGAGTAGGCAGATGGAGTCAGTAATTACAGGTTCCTAATGTATCTCAAATTCTCAGAGAATGAGGCTGTTGCTACTAATTTTGTAGCTTCACAGTTTATAGCTTGTTGCTGTTTATAACAGGCTCTGCTCCATTAACACTTGCTGTTCCAGTTTAGATAGCTTGCTTTTTAAAAATATACCTGACAGAGAAAAGCCATGCCATTTCTGACCTACTTAGACTAGTTCGTCAAGATGTGATGTAGGCATTATGTGTGTATCATAATGGTTCATATTACTATCATCCTCATTATGGTTCAGGCAGTTGTGGCGTTGTAGAAAAGACCTGGGCTCTGGTATCTCAGGTCATTTCCACAGGTATTTACTGAATGCCTGGTCTGGCTGGGCACCCTTCTGAGCCTTGGTATACGTCAGCGAATAAAACAAACTTAGGTTTCTGCCCTTGTGAAGCTTTCATTCTAGCAGAAGTTGGGGATACAGAAAAATTAATAATCAACAAAATGATTAAGTACATTATATACTATATGAGACTGTAATAATGGAGATGACAAAAGAGGAGATTGTCTTGGGTAAATGGATTTATCAATAGGGTAGTCAAAGCAATGATGCTGGAGAGCATGCCATGGAGACAAGACTGAAGCGGTTGGCTGTGTAGGTGTCTGTGTGAAGGAATAAGGAAACACATGTGTGTGCCATGGGATTCTGAACCCTCTTCCAAGGGATCTTCCCAACCCAGGGATTGAACCCATGTCTCCTAAGTCTCCTATATTGGCAGATGGGTTTTTTTTTTTTTACCACTAGTGCCACCTGGGAAACCCAGTAAGGGAATAGTCAGAGCGAAAGCTCTGAGACCGGACAATGTTGAAACTGTCAAGGAACAGCAGGAGTTGAGCATGGCTGCACTTGCCAAGAGGGTGGGAGAGCTATAGGATATGCAATCAGGACGGGGACACAGAGAGATATAGACAGCCTTGACGGCCTTCATCCAACTTTTGACTTTTGCCCTGAAGGGAAATTGGGATTTGTTTCCAGAATGCAGTCAACTGGCTTCCATTTAAACTGGATCTGATTGTTAAAGAATTAAAGCTATCTTCAGTTTATATGGGTTCGTATTTTCTTTTCTGTGTATGGTAATAGAAAAAAAAATCAATTTCCAATGACCTTGCTCTTAAACAAAGGGGGCGAGTAAGGTGTCTTACTTTTAACCAATAGAATTCTTTTTAAGAAAAACCTTAGAACATTTTTCATAAAAGGGGGGCCATACCAGGCCCACCACGTTTTCCCCGCAGCCATACACAGATTTAGTTTCTCTTCCCAGGTGCTGAGTTGTCTCAGAGACGACTTCTCTGGTGGTGAGAGGTGACACAGGAACTCCAGTCCTTGCTTCCACATGGGCAACTCTTATCCCATTTCTACTGTCAAGATTATAATTCTATTCTTTTGACCTCATCTCCCCATCTCTTTCAAACTCAACACCAACCAGAGAAAGCCAACTCTGCTTTGGGACAATCACAGGAGAATCCCCCTTATCTGGTTAGCATAATTCCACCTTCTCCATGCCAACAACCTCCAATCAGGCAGAACTGAAGCCTTCTCTCTCTCTCTCTTTTGCTTTTTTTCATTATAAAGCCTTCCTACCCTACTTCTCTGTCTGCATCTGGGTCTCTGGCAAGGGCAAGCAATGATGCCTGATCTTGCTATTGGAAACTTTGACTAGATAGGCCATTTTCACTTGCATTTATCAGAATCCTCTCCTTCCCCCAGCAAACACAGAGGAAAAGATGGAGAAGGGCAGAGAGGAGAGAAAAACAGGAAAAACATAGCAGCTCCACTTCTGTAGTTTTTTCCAGTTGTGGCTGGAGTGGCAACTCTGGCAGTCGGGGTCAGCAGACCTTTCCTCTTGCCTCCCAGAAGACTCTGGTTGCATTTTAAATATTTATTTATTGGGCTGCGTTGGGTCTCAGCTGTGGTGCACAGGATCTCTCATTGTGCCATGCAGGCTTCAGTGGTTGTGATCGTGGGCTTAGCTGTTTCACGGCTTGTGAGATCTTAGTTCCCCAACTAAAGATCAAACTCATATGCCCCACATTGCAAGGAGGATTCCTAACCACTGCAGCACCAGGGAAGTTCCTTAGTAGCCTTATAAAGCTTCAGTTTCGTGGTTAATTTGTGAGGGACATGGAGATGCTGGGTAGCTGTGTTAACTGCACCTGGTGAAAGACCACTGGGGCAGTTTGCACATCTCCATCTTCCACTGCATGAAGTCCCCTTGGCCCAGTGAGCCGTGCGTGCCCAGGGCATGAACTTCTAGCACAGCTTGCACACTGCTCTTTGCACCCCTTTCCTTCTCTCTCGCTCCTGAGGCTCCCTGGGGCTGGTGGTCTTCACAGCCCACCTAAGTGTGGTGAGTGAGACTCAGCCTCTCAAAATTCTTCTCCTTTATCACAACCTGCACTGCCCACTGAGCATCTCCACTAAGGTTTGAGCATCTCCACTGAGTCTTTGCCTTCAGGTCCCTTTAGGATGCTTCAGACAAGCCTGAAGAGATATTTGTGTATCAACCCAAAGGAGAATTTGCAGCAGTTTGCCATGGCCCCCTGCCAGTCCTGGTCATTACCAGAGGGTGTGGCTGGGGTCCTGTCCTAGGCCAAATTCTGCTGGTCACAACTGTTATAAGCTGCCGTCCAACATGGACAATTTCTTTGGACACACTCAAAGGATTTGGTTGAGTCTGGGGCACCACCGCTGCGGCTGGTGCGAGCAGAGGTGGGGGGGGGGGCATCATGGAGATGTGCTGGGGGCTGTGCCCGGCTGTGGCACCTCACAGTTACTCTCCTTGGGGCGCAAGTGAGGTGGGGATGTGCTGAGGCTTTCTTGAATATCCGGTGCAGGGGGGTGGGCTCAGGACACTGTCAGGGCTGGGAGCACAGAAGCCAAGGAGGTTCCAATCCTTTTACAGTTAGGATTGACTTTGCTGTTCTAGATGGAGGGCTCCCAGGGCTGCGTGGGTGCCTGCTATGTTGCTTCAGTCATGTCTGACTCTTTGTGACCCTGTAGACAGTAGCCGCTCCTCTGTCCATGGGATTTTCCAGGCAAGAATAAAACATTAATGTAACCGAGATATCAGCTGAGGTTACATACCCACTTAGAGTCCAGATAAAATTGGCTCCAGAGCCAATTGTATACCCTAGGGAAAATCGAACATTCCAAGATTTCTTCACATCCAGAAGAAATATATTTCTCCTTATCTGTTCTGGCTCTGGTTTCTGGCTTCTGCCTCCTGCATCTGTTCCTCTGTTTCTGCTTTGTCATTAACTTGAAAGTCTAAAACAGCATCATTTTCTTGAGCACTTTTCCCACAAATTTATCTCATATGAGGAAGGCATGTACAGGGAAATTTGACTGGAGATTTGAGGGTATATGCTAGGAGCTTCCATGACTGCGACGCACAGTAAATAATTAAATATCAGATTAAGGAGATGTTAAGGATCACTTTGGCCATTTTTGCCAGTTTTATCTCTAAATTCTCATCTACCTGTACTCCTATTCTCTCTTCTCCTTCCTATGATTTTCCCTACATTTAAATTCTTATTTCTTGGAGCTAAACTTTTTCTCCTCCATTCACTTTCTTCCTTGTAATATTCTGTATCAGAATGTAGAATATTATTTTAATAGTACAGAACATTATTATTCTTTATCAGAATATAGAATATATTAAGCTTCCAGACACATGTAAAGGCAAAGTTTTAAATCAGGAATCTCAGACATCTAGGGATTCTTCTTTCAGATTTTGTTTACATCAGCCCTAGAAAATTATATGCAAACAGCTGCATGTATGCGTATCTGTTTCTTTCTGAGACAAGAATTATAGCTTTCACAGGATTCTCAAATGAGTCTGTGCTCCAAAGAATTTAAGAGCTATAGTTGTACAACTTTTTCCCCTTCTTTAACTATGTTTCTTAACTGCAGGAAATCAAAACATACAGTCCTGTAATGCACATGAGAATTAAGTCTCACTTAAACTATAAGATTGATGTACAACAATTTGTGTTCATGAAAAAGATTAAATGGAACACAAATTCAATAAATTAGAAATGAATGTTCCTTCACTGAATGACTCACTTTAAGATTTATTTAAGTTATTATTTTATTTGTGCAAAAACATTTATGTGTGGATTGTCTTCATCTGTTTTGGCTGCTTTAATAAACTACCGTAGAGTAGGTAGCTTATAAACAACTGGAATTTATTTCCCAAAGTTCTGAAGACTGGGAAGTCCAAGATCAAGGAGCTGGCAGATTTGGTGTCTGGTGAAATTCTTAAGTATCCATCTTTTTGTTATGTCCACATTGGCAGAGGGGCAAGTTGCTCTCTTGGGCATCTTTCATAAGTGCGCTAATCCCATTCATGAAGGCTTTGCCTATAGGACCCTAATTCCCTCCCAAAGGCCCCATACTGAGAATTAAGCTTCAACAAGTTCATATGGAGGGGACAGAAATATTCAGTCTATAGCATGAATCAATATTTACAGTAAGTAAAGAGTTTGAAAAGAAAATAGAGTGGTAGAAACAGACATATATTTAACATGATGTACCAAGTATTCATATTATTTAATACCTATGAGAAAGCAGTATCCAGAGCACAGAACTGAGCATTTGCAGATGTGAGTTGTTGTGATCTTGGGTAAGTTGCTTTAACTCTCTGAGCCTGGGACCACTCATCCAAGTACTGAGAAAACACAAGGAAATTCATGGTACTGATGATGAAGCTCTGAAATAAGAATGAAAGTCAACAGGAGGACTTCCTTGGTGGTCCAGTGGTTAAGAATCCACCTGCCAATTCAGGGTCCACAGGTTCAAACCCTGGTCCAGGAAGATTCCATTTGCTTCAGGACAGCTCAGCCTTGCACCACAACTGCTGAGCACACACGCCCCACAGTCCACGCTTTGCAACAAGAGAAGCCACCGCAATGAGAAGCCCAAGCACTGCAGCTAGAGAGTAGCCACTGCTTTCTACAACTAGAGAAAGCCTTTGTGCAGCAATGGAGACCAGCACAGCCAAAAATAAATAAATTAAAAAAAAAAAGAAAACTAGCAGGGACATTAATTTTATTTACACAGGACTTTTAAAAACTAATGGAGGAGGTGGTACATATGTTTACCTGCAAAAGAGAGTATACTCTAAGGTCTAGTGCTGGGCACCCAGGGCCTCTTCATGAATTCCTGCTGTGGTTGGTCAATCATCTCAGTGTGGTATTCCACAATTCTCCTGGGCACAGGCTTCCCTGCAGAAATTGTAAGGCCCTTCTGAGATTGAATTTTATTTCAGGTAAACCTCTTATCCAGGATATTATGAACATGCATTAGCAGTTAAGAACAATGAGTGACTCACAGTGTTTAGGGCTTCCATGGCGGTTCAGACGCTAAAGAATCTGCCTGCAATGCAGGAGACTGGGTTTTGATCCCTGGGTCAGGAAGATCCCCTGCAGAAGGAAGTAGTAATCCACTCCAGTTTTCTTGCCTGGAGAATATCATGGACAGAGGAGCCTGGTGGGCTACAGTCCATGGTGTCCCAAGAGTCGGACATGACTGAGTGACTAACAGCATGTTACTTTAAGGAAAAATAGTCAGTTACTGACTGTCATTTCATCAGATGAGAAATTGTTCTTCATTTCCTGACATTCAACAATGTTCACTGATAATATTATGACACTCATAGTATTAACAGCAATCTCCACTTTCTTTTTTCGCTGAACAGTTTTAGGAAATTATTATTAGCTGAGGGCTGTATCAAACAGGAAAAAAAAAAAAATACCTTTTTTCCTTGGGACCTGCTGATTATTACAGAGATTGCATTGGTAGCATTGTACCCTGGCTAAGCTGTTGCTGAGGGCTGGAAGGAGTAATACCTAGGGGAATGCTACACAAAGGGTAGGCTTTCTCAGGGTTAAACAGTGAAGCTCAGTGTGATTTAGGGATTTTATTTGGATGTAGCCTTGGACAGAGAGGCATGCCACTCCACAGGGCTGGCTTTCTCCCTACATATACCAGGTTAAATATCTGTGGAAGCATAAAATACAGATTGGAAGTTTACATGGTGGACACAAATATGATTCCAAATGATTTGAAAGAATTAACCTATTGATCTCTTTTGCCCACCTGTGACACTTGGAGAAGCTACTGTAAAAGTGTTATTATGAATGGGCTGATGTGAATGCTTTATTGCTCTGTGGGACTTGATGGTCCAGTGGTTAAGACTCTGCACCTCCACTGCAAGGGGTATGAGTTTGATCCCTGTTTGGGAACTAAGATCCCTCATGCCACTTGGCATAGCCAAAATATGTTTAAAAAAATTAAAAATAATATTCTCTTTGAAAGACCTAATTTACAAGGTTAGGAGCATGAGTATAGAGAGAGGCCAGTATACCACAGGTCTAAATATTTAAAGGTCATCAATAAACTAGCAACAATTAAATAAAATATGTTTTACCTCCCACTTCCACAAATGTAGTTTTACAGCATCATCAAAGATCAGGTTCAGACTTAGAATTATCAAATACCTTGCTGTTATTCAACTACACTTCACATTTCCTTCCCACCCCAGCTCCACCATACTCCACCCCACCATGTGAAGAATCTTGTCTGCATGTGTGGGGATCCTCCAGCCCTCCTGTCAAAGCCCTATTTAAACTTTAATACAAACAGCCACCTTACCATTGGTGGGGTCCGCTTTTGGGAGAATAGATCCGGAAAAGATGCACAGAGCCTGGGCCTATGGGCAGGACTTCTTGGGTCTTGTGACCTGGAACACGGACCTGAGGTCCTACTTTGTGGGAAGCGGCACCAGTAGAGGAGAGTCAGAGATCAAACAGAATGAGGCTCAACTGTGGAGTCTGCTGCGTCTAGGCTCCGTGACACCGGACAATTTTCTTTAGTCCTTCCATACTTCATTTTCCTCATCTACAAAGTGATAGAGGTGTTAACACAACCGTAGTGTTGTGGTGGGTATTAAAAGATGCGTGTCATAGAGTAGCATCCCATAAATAGTAGCTAATAATTAATCATCATCATTAAAATATGTGCCACATCCACTGTTAAACACAGGTGAATTCGATAAGGAGCAAGACAAGGTTTCTTGAGGAATTCCTAAGACCCAAGAAAATTATGGAAGTCAGATGGGAGAATGCAATTAATATAAACTGACAAGGATCCGTCACTGACCAAAGCCAATCTCTTCCTCTAGGTAGTGGGGAGAAGGAGGGGCAGACACTCTGTGGGGAGACAGAACCACAAACAGATCAACATGGCAACAGAAATACCGAGCGAGCCTAAGGAACGAAAGATGCTTCAGGAGAGTGAGTGCCTAGAGGAAGACCTCAGATTAGTCTGAGTGTTAGCAAAGAATTCTTACAGTTGAGATTTTTGAGCCACACCATACAGAATGTGTACTAAAAAAGGATACCATGGCAAAGCCCTGGAATGTGTAGAAAGCAAGATTGTTTGGAGACCTGCATGTGGTTCCATGGTTCATTAAGGGCTGAATCTCCTGGTATGTGTGGGGGAGGGCAAGAAATGAGGGGGGAAGGTCAGGCTGCTACAGATTACAGGGGTCCTGTATTCAATGCTGGCAAGTTTAGATTTGATTCTGTGTGCCATGAAAAGAGTTTTCAGTCATGGAAAGACATGGTCATATATGTGCTCTGGAAAAGTCACTCATACATATATGCTCAATTGTGTCTGACTCTTTTGTGACCCCACGGACTGTAGCCTGCCAGGTTCCTATGTCCACGGAATTCTCCAGGCAAGAATACTGAAGGTGGTTGCCATTTCTTTCTCCAGTGGAGCTTCCCAACCCAGGGACTGAACCCACATCTCTTGTGTCTCTTGCATCTCCTTCATTGGCAGGTGGATTCTTTAGCACTAGTACCACCTGGGAAGCCCACTGATACTTACGTGGAACAGAAAACAAAACAAAACAAAACAGAGAAACTGGGAGCAAGAAAACTAGCAGGAGGCTGCTGCTATAGGGCATGAATAGATGAACATAGGGAGTGTTTTAAAGATATGAAGGAGGTGCAATTAGCAAGATTGGATTTAAGGACTAAAAGTAGAGCCAGAATCAGAGGTGACTGAAAAGTGCTGGCTTGGGTGATGGAGTGGGTCACACACTATGTATTAAAAATGAACAACATTGACAGAGAAGAAGAAGATGTAAAGATCAGTGCAATCCTTAGATTTTCAGGGACTTAGTCTCTTCTAGGGCACAAATGTAGGAAAGCAAGCAGGGATGCAAAACCTATTTCTCAGAGAGAGAGTATTTTTTTTTTATTTTAATTGGAGGATAATTACTTTACGATCTTGTGTTGGTTTCTGCTGTATAACATGAATCAGCCACAAGTATACATGTGTTTCCTCCCAGGGATACAGCAATTTTTGATATGAACTTGTCCTGTGTTTTCTCTTTATACAGACTTTATTGGTGGCTAGAAGATTAACAAATCCATACATTTGCCCTCAGATAGGAGCTTAGTCTGGATTTCCCAGATGGCTCTACTGGTAAAGAAACTGCCTGCCAATGCAGGAGACGTAAAAGATGTAGGTTTGATAACTTGGGTCTGGAAGATCCCCTGGAGGAGGACATGGCAACCCACTCCAGTATTCTTGCCTGGAGAATCCCACGAACAGAGGGCTACAGTCCGTGGGGTCACAAGGAGTCGAACACAGCTGAAGTGACTTAGCATGCACACACAGGAGCTTAGTCTAGGTATTCATATCTAAAATAATGGGAAGCCTGGGATGGTGGATAGTCCTTGAAACTGTGCATTTGCTGGATTCCGATGTAGTAAGCCTAGTACAGTGTCTAGGCTTTCTAAGTAGCAGAAACACTGCAAGTCAATAAAACACTGGCAGAGACAAGAGAATAGTAAGGGGCATAAATGGAGCCTTTTTGTGGGGAAGACTATGGGTGACAAAGAAGAGAGTTTGTATTTACTTAAGTAGGTGTCAAAATTAGAGTTGTTCATTGCAAACAACTGTATCCATTCTGGTTAGTGGAATCAGAAAAAGGAATTATTAAAGAGCATTAGATCTTTTTCAGAATTTCCAAGAAGTAAGAGAGACACATATTAAGTCCCGGAGTTAAAATCAATGTCCAACCTCCCTTAGGGTACCTTGACACAATGCCTGAGATGTCCAAGGTTGGACAGCAGAAGCATGGCCATTGCCATTCATAAAGAATTGGACTCATCCAACACCGTGCCTTCCTGAACTTCAATGCCCCAGACACGTGGCTTCCTTTGATTGTTTGCTGTGGCTGCGAAGTCGCTTCAGTTATGTCTGACTCTTTGCGGTTGTTTAGTTCTCCGTAAGAATCTTGCACAAGTGAATCTTTAGAGTAGAGTCTAAATCAGAATTTTTTTAGCTTCTTCCTTAGGGAAGGCAGGATTCATAATCTGGAAAACACTAGAAGATGGTTTTCAAAGGTAGTGGGTAGGCTCAAATGAAAACATCGCCCTAGCCTAGGTCAACAGAAGTGAGTAAAGTCATATGATGCAAGTAGCATTTTAAAAAGACTCATTCACTTGGTTGTTTTATTTTATTGCTAATATAGTGACGATAATAAAGGTCCATCTGAATCTTTGGCAAAAGGAAAGTAATTAAGCCTAGAAATTTGGGCTCCTTTGAGTTGGGTGGCAATATAGCTGGAAATAAGGGCTTTGGAGTCAGAAAGAGTGGGAATTCAAACTTTCACCACACCAATTAGACATTGGGTCCTCTTAGTTGATTTCCTTATCCTCATCTTTTTCATCTGTATAATGGGGCTAATAATAAAAGCCTCTGCAGTGTTGCTGTGAAGACTAAGTGAAATAATGCATGCAGAGCGCCAAGGAGAGAATTACCAAGAGGCAGAACCTCTGATTGCTTATTCAGGACTCTGTGCCTCTGAATTAGCACCAGAATTGTTTCCTATTATTATGAACCTCAAAAACCCCATTCTCCTCTGCTTACCACCCCCCCCCACCTCCTCCCCCCTCACCTTCCTTTCTGCTTCTTGTCTCTAAGGGCAGCAGTAAACCATATATGGGAGCCTAATTAAGCATGCATAGTTCCTGTCTGTCTTATCTTAATCCTGCCAGTAATAGAACAATAATTGTTCAGAGAAACTACAAGGGAAATTGTGAGTGCGAAGAGCAGACAGTGCTCCAATTGATCTCAATTACTGTCATGAAATTGAGTCTTCTGTCGACATCTAAATTTAATGCCTCTTTTTCCCTGAGGATCTGTCCTTCATTGTTGCTTCTTATTGTATCTGTGGTTGGCCTGTCACCATCTGCATCGCACTCTTCATCAGAATGATGGAATTGTTTTCATTTGCCTCGTACCGCCTCTCAATGCTGTTTGTTTCCTAGATCCATGCTCTAGTCTTCTGACATTCACATCCAAATCTTCTCATTTTCTCTCGCTCAGCATCCAGGGAAGAGCTATGTTGTATTTTGGTATCCAAAGAATTGATTTCCATTTATGAGCAAGAAGACAATTTTTCAAAACCTAAACAAGATGAGTGTAGGCTTTGCCCAAAGGATGAAAACATATTCTAAAGTAAATTATTTCCCTCTTTATTTGGGTGCAATTAGGAAAGTTAATGATGGGTAATTTTCAGCATACATATGTTTTCACTTTGCTGATTTATAAGGAGGCATAAACATAATTAGGTGTGCATATGCATGCTCACAGTTTAATGGGCCCTGCATTCCTGGTAATTAGATGGCTCAGCATGTCGCTGATGTGCCATTTTTCAGGCTAAGATATAGAAAGCTTTTCAGATTGACTGTCCCCAGGAAATAACATGGAAATGCAAGGTATGTAGTTATATGAGAAATAACAGCATCTTAAGATACATTCACCATCTGTTTTTCTTCTTAAATAGATTCAATAGATTTAGAAAGTGTGTTTCCCTAAAGCAGGGGTTCTTTTTTTTTTAAGTTGTAAAGTTCTCTGTATTTAGAAATCAACAGATTTATAGTATTTTAGAACTTGAACATAAGACAGTATCCAGTTTAGATAAGGTTTTATAGATGAGATTATTCAGGCTCAGTGAACTGAAGTGTTTTAGCAAGGTTATATAGTGATTAAGAAATCTATCATTGGTTTGCCAAAAATTGAAAGGAAGATATTTTCTTTGATTGTCAATACAGCATCTTCATCTCTCTGGAATCCCAGCTTTAGTGCCAGCAGCATCAGCTATGTAATTTGAGGAACCCAGTACAAAATAAAATTCAGGGTCCCTTGTTCTAAAATTACAAAGAAGGGAAAGATAGTGACAATAAGCATTAAGTCAAGCACAGAGGAAGCATGAGGCTCTGTGTGGCTAGAGGTAACATATGCATGAAGTTGGTCCTGAGTGCCAGAACAGCATTGGATGACCCAGAATGGGCCACAGAGAAGTCATGAGCAAGATGATATGGCAGTCAGATGTGTGGAGAACTAACTGTAAACAGTATTCCCATGAACACTGGCCATAGGGCAAGAATGATCAATATCATCTTTTAGGAAGTTTACATAATAATTTTTTTTGCAAGTATAAAACATTTATTTCACTGTTTCTGCAGGTCATACTTAATGCATTATGGTAAATAAATAGGATCTTCTTTTGGGATGAAATGTGTCATGTTCATTTCTTGATGCTTTTGCACTTTATATATCCTTTTCAAATAGAATATTTCTATTAGAATGATTGTCATTTCACATTTGTAGAATATAAATAAGCATAAGGAACCATTTTCCTATGGATATATTTGAACTGACCAATAATCATAATTATTATTCATGCAATTCATACTTACTGAGCAGTATTATCAGCTGTTTTCCTTTAATTTATAACATAAAATGTTTAATAGCACATAACTCTGCTTTCTCACAAAGGACTTTCTTCACATGAGGTGGTAGTAGTATAGTTATGTTTCAAAATTCATATTAGTGACAGATATTATTATTACATGATAATTTTTGAACTACTCAAATGCTAGAAAGAGGGCATTTCTGATTAATCAGCATCCGATGATATGTAAGTTATGCTTGAAACAGAGCAAAATTATTCTGTCATGTGGGAGCTTAGCTCCCCAACCAGGGATTGAACCCGTGCCCTCTGCATTGGAAGCACAGCCTCTTAACCACCAGACTGCCAGGGAAGTCCTTATTCCAGCTTTTTAAAATTGAAGTATAATTGACTCATAATATGGGATTAGTTTTAGGAGTACAACATAGGGATTCAGTACTTTTGCAGATTATGCTCCATTATAAATTATCACAAGATGATGGCTATAAAAGGTATTTCAACTTTCTACTTCTTGGAAATTCCATATATACATATGTGTATGTATGTATGTATATATATATATATATATATATATATATGAAAGATGCAAACAAGTAACCCAAGAAGTCATACAATATTTTAGGAGGACTCATTTATAATAAAGATAATAGTCATTAATTGTGGGGGGATCCATCACATTCCAGGCACTCTGTTAGGTGAATGATGAAGAAAATAATGATCCTTTCTCTTGAGGCACTTTCTGCTAAAAAGAAAAGAAAATCTTATAAAATTACTTTCCTAAAAATTAGAAAGCTCTGAGAGGCTTAAATAATAATTCCAGAGCTCAGAAAAAATGGAGACAGACTAAAATGTAAGAGAGAGAACTTTGATTTATTGTTCCTCTATTATGCCAAACTATACTCGTGAAAATAGTCCTGTGAAATTTGTTATTATCCTGTTTAGTTAGGTGAGATCAGAAACTACGTAAAATTATTTGCTCGTGTCCACAGACATCATAACGAATGGCTTGGGAATGAGATCGGAAGTACTGATATGAATGAATCCATTGGCCAGTGGTTCTCAAATGTGGTTCCTGGACCAACAGCATCAGCATCACCTGGCAACTTCTAGACCTGCAAATTCTTAAGCACCCCCGGATCTACTGTATCTGAATTTCTGGGATTGGGCCCCACCATCTGTTTAAGAAGCCCTTCAGGGGATACTGATATACTACTAGTGTTGAGACCTACTCCATTAGGCAATGCATGCTCCCTTGCCTTGTGCTACCTTCAACACTTATTGAGTACCTTATGAGTCAGATATTCTGCTAGATCTTTTATGTATTTTAACTGTTTAATCATTGTAATGCTCTAGCAAAGCCAAGATTACGCTTAATTCTTGTAGATAATGAAACTAAGGATTGCATGGACTAAGTAATTGAAGTAATTACACACTTGTTTTTGTCTGTCCCACTAGAAAATGAGTTTTTTTTGACAAGGGAATCCTTTGCTGCCGGATTCATCATTGCACACTTGGGGTCTGCACACGGCTCAAAGGTGCTATGTACTCAACAAGTGCCTAGGAAATGAATGGATGAGTAAGTGCAGAAACTTGTCTCAGGGCAGACACACAGGAAAAGCCAGGATTTAAGACTCAATCTACTTGTCTCTGAAGCCCAATTTCTTTGACAACAGAACTTGAGAAATGCTTTATGAAAATGTTAGCACTTCAGTTTCCAATTAGCTTTCTCTCATCCACATACAGTGATGAATTTTTCCAGGATTTATGGAGAAATAAGGCCCTGGGCCTAGGCTGTGCCAGTGACTGGCATTCAACCACATCCGGGCATGGCTGCTGCCTTGCTGGAGTTGAGTCGTTTGTTTCTTCAAATTTGATTTGGGGCACTTATCATGTACCTTGACACCGAATTGCATTCTAGAGATAGAGTTCTGAGAACAACATGAGTTGTACCAGTCATTTTGCAGAGCAGAAGGGCTTTGGGGTTGTCTAAGGGCATCATAGAGTCTGGGGAGGAAGGGATGGGCCAGATTCCTTGGTACTGATTCTTAACCTGACCTCTTGATTCATGCTTCAATCCTAATGAGAAAAGCTGTAGTTTGCCTGGAGTGGGGATTGGATATTCTGAATTAAAGCAATGCCTCTTGTATGCCTCGGGTGATGAATTTCAATACAGAGAGTGAGAAAGGAGCATTTCCCCCTCTTTAGCGTGAAACACAATAGGAGTAGCCTCTTTTCAGTGATACTGTTGGAGTGAGAGGAGAGATGGAAATGGGACTTTTTAAAGTAGTAGATAGCTATTTTTTTTTTGGGGGGGGGGGTGTATTTCCCAGGTGGCTCAGCAGTAAAGAATCTGCCTGCAGGGCAGGAGACATGGGTTCGAACCCTGGATCGGGAAGATCCCCTAGAGAAGGGCGTGGCAACCCAATCCAGTATTCTTGCCTAGAGGATCTCATGGACAGAGGAGCCTGGTGGGCTACAGTCCGAAGGGTTGCAAAGAGTCAGACACGCATAGCTTTTGAGCATATAGATAATTGTCTCCTTGACATGACCTCTCCCTAGTCTGCACATGACCTCCAGGGAGACCACAGTAATAGTTCACAAGCTCCATGTATCCTCACTGATGCCATTATTACGAGTGATCCACTTGTTCCTTCACTGCTGCAAACAAGTCTCAGCACAAAAACATTCTCATTTAAAAAGCAGCCCTCCGGGGGTTGGTGTTGGACAGACAGGCCTGGCGTGCTGCCGCTCATGGGGTCGTAGAGAGTCGGACACGACTGAGCAACTGAACTGAACTGAGCATTATTATTTAGTGTTAGGTATGAAAATGATAATTCTGGTTATGTTCTGAAAAAGGCTTCTTAGCTAACTGATACATATTAAAACACTGATATATAAAATGATTTATTATCTGGGATCTACTGTAAAACAGCAAGTGAGGGGAAGTGAATGACATTGCAGATGGAACAGAATTGGCCATGGGTTGGTAGCTGTGGGGCTGAGGGTGGTTAAATGGGTGTTCATTATACATCTCTATTCTGTACATGTTCAAAATTCTCAGTAATAAAAAAATAAAAAACCAAAAAAAAAGCAGCCTTCACCTCTATCACACAGCATATCCTTTCTCTGATTTATTTATCCTCTTTGCATTGATCACCATTTAGCATATGGAATGGGATTCCTTGGTGGCTCAGACAGTAAAAAATCTGCCTGCCAATGTGGGAGACCTGAGTTCAATCCCTGGGTTGGGAAGATCCCCTGGAGAAGGGCATGGCGACCCACTCCAGTACTCTTGCCTGGAGAATCCTGTGGACAGAGGAGCCTGCTGGCCTACAGTTCATGGGGTTGCAAAGAGTCGGACACCACTGAGCGACTAACACACACACAGCATATTGAGTATAGATTTGCCTACTGATTTATTGCCTATCTCCTGCCATGTAAGATCCATGAGAACAATAACTTCTTGTTTTGTTCACTGTTATACAGTGGCTTGAACAGAAAATGCCCTAGAGAAGGTGTCTAACAAATATTTGATGAATGAATTGATGGTCCCTGTGTCTTGCGGGAACGGATACTAGCAAAAGTGTTAGCATCAAGGAGCTGTAAAGACGTGGTGTGTGGGACTTCCCTGGTGGTCACAAGGTTAAGACTTCACCCTCCAGTGCAAGGTGTGAGAGTTCGATTCCTGGTCTGGGAACTAAGATTCCACATTCCTTGTGGCCAAAAACCAAAACAGAAAACAGAAACAATATTGTAACAAATCAATAATGACTTTAGAAATGGTCCACGTTAAGAAAAAAAATCCTTAACAAACAAACCAAAAAAAGCATGGTACAGAGGTTCATGATTATGAGTGACTCTTCTATTTGCTTTTAGAAATGATTGTCGGAGGATTGAAACAGGTGTTGGAGTCCTCCATTGTGTAGGTAATCAGTGGGCTGGCATGATTTCAGTAATTACATTTAAGTGTGATTTCCTATATGTATTTATATGGTGAGACTTGGCTAAATTTCAATGCTAAGTCCTCCCCATGATTATTGTGCATCAGTGACTAATGATGCCCCTTGAATTAGGGTCATTGATGCATGCTTGGGAAGAGGGCTGTGCCGTGGGACATGGAACTGAGTCTGAGTTTTCCAGGTATCCTTGATTGTTGGAAGACCTTGAATATTCAAACTCCTAGGATTTTAACTCACCTTTTGCATTTTACATTAACTGAATGCACAATAACAATTTGACTATGCAGAAAGTCTCTTCTAGAAACCCAGCGATGCTTTCTGATGCACAAATTTGTCCTGGGTGTGGCTTGTCACCCTGGTGGAGAAACTGGTACTTCATCATCTACTTTCTTTTTGCCTAATGGATGCCATTCACACTGCCTCAGGTTACCTCTGTATCCTGATACAGTGCATAGAGCCCTTTAATGCCCCATGGCAGAGCTAAAGCAAAGCTGTAGTTTAATTTAAAGATGTTATTGAAGGTTCTGTGGTAGCAGAAGGGAAATTCAACAGGGAAAGTAACTTACATTTGCTGCAAGATGGGGTTCTTCTCAGCAGCTACAGACCAAGACTTTCCCATGACATAAAATTAGCTCTCTGCCTTGAATAGCCCTAAAAATGCTCCATTTATATACAGGGTTGCTGTCAATCCCTGTTTCATGCCCACTGGTGATACCTCTTCTCAGAATCATTTACATTGAAAAAGTCAAATTCCTTCCAGGCAAATTCTGACCTTGTGATGACCTTATATATCACCACTAATAATGAAGTTTACTATCATACTATTGTCCAAATCAGTCTGGTTGTCAAGATGATCATTAATCAACACTGATTAATAAGCTATGTCAAACTGTTGACATCAATAAGCGTTGAGTAAGCTGTATATCAGACATTAGCCAAGGTCGAATTTAGCTAAACCTGATCCACTTCCTTTTTAGTTTCTCTTGTTCCACTGTCTTTTCCTCCATATTTTTATCCCTCACACAGATCCTGAAGAAGTACTTCCCATTACTACTGAATATTTCCTTATTTGTTTCTGTGTTTTTCATTTTTAATTTCTTTTTTATATCTCATTACACAAGGGATATTTGTTCACTGCAGAAAAGTCAGAAAACAAATGTACAAACTAAAAGTGCAGATAACATCACCAAACAATGGCTACTGCCAAAATAATCATTGCTCTCTCTGTTTGTATGCCTTTATACATGTATTTTAAACAGCTTATATTTCAGTAGTATTTTGCTTTCCATAGTGTGACATGACTTATACATGTACAACATAATGTTTAAAAGCGTCTCAGAATTTCCATGAACAGATACGGCAAAAATTATTTAATCAGTCTTTCGTAGGAAGGTATGTGAAGTTTTACAGTGAGTCACTATTACCTGAGGACTGCCATGAACACCCTTTAGCTACATATTTCTGTGTATCCAGACTATTTTTTAAGATGAATTTCTTAGGAATTGTTGGACTACATTATCTGGAAAATTAAAACTTTTATACTATATAACATCAAACTGACTTCCAGAAACACTGACAATTCATGCCAACCAGAAATGTATGAGTAGCTATGATCCCATACTTGCACCAACACTAGCTCTTTTTTCTCCTGCTTCTCCTCTACTTCCTCCATCACTCCTTCTCCTCTTCCTCCTTCTTTTCTTCTGTGATATTTAAGAACTGAAAGGTTAAACATGATTTTTCACTTGTTTGCATTTGTTTTCTATTAAGATTGAACATTTAAAACTATATACTAGTCATTTGTGCTTTTATTTGTTTGGTTAAATCCTTCATCTAGTTTCCAAATGAGTATTTTCTCTTTTTCTTTTCTTGGCCACACCATGTGGCATGTGGGGTCCTTAATTCACAGGCCAGGGATCGAACTTGAACACCAGGGAAGTCGTTTTTATTACTGAACTCCCCTACATCAGGTCTGAGATGGAAAAGACTGTTTCAGTTGTTGAACATGAAATTAGTCAAACATCAATTTTACGAGAAAGGGGTCTTTTTTAAAGTATGTTTTGCTGCCTTCATGTTTGCTGAAATGCTCTGTCCACCTGGTGGGCTGTCTCCTGATGCTTCACCCTTAGCTGAATCTTCCCAATCCTTTTTTAATATTTAGATCAATATTTATTAAGGGCGACTTCAGTCCTGGAACACTTGCTGTTTACAGAATTCAGTGAAACTCAGCGAGAAATGGCTTATATTTTTTCTTGAATGGGTCTTATGAAAAATTGCTTTGTCTGTTTTTTCTTTTCATTTGTTTTTTTTTTTTTTTTTTTTCAGCTAGATTACAGTTGCTTCAAGAATAAGGAGCAATCCCTGTTTCCAAAGAACTTAGGTCCAATTTGGCCCAATGGCAAAATAAAGGTGTTGGATGAGGTGAGTCCTTTCTCTGGGACAGACACTGATTCTCACTTTTTAAAAACTTCTTAGCAATCATATAAGATGCTTTATGATTATTGTCCCAGTTTTTCTAACATGGAAATTATGGTTCAGAGAGGTGAAATAACTTGCCCAGGATCACCAGCTAGTCAATGATGGGGAAACCATTTAAGTGTTTTTTTCCACTTTTTAATATACTAGGTAGTTGTCATTTTTTTTTAAGTTTATTTTTATTTATTTATTTATTTGGCTATACAGGGTCTTAATTGTGACATGTGGGATCAAGTTCCCCAACCAGGAGTGGAACCAGGGCCCCCTGCATTGAAAGTATGGGGTCTTAACCGCTGAACCACCAGGGAAGTCCCTATCACTGTCTTCCCAATGCTTCAGTGTGGGGCTTCATCTAGGCAGCTAAGTACGTGCTTGACAACTGCACTTGTTATTTCTCAAGGAGTAGCAAAATATTGTGAGATCAAGTGTTTTGCCTGTTTCTGGCTCCTTCTGATTCCAATATAACATTTTGACTTTTATTTCGATGAATAATGCTGGTGAGTATACAGATAACTTCAAAGCTGTAATTCATATCAGCCTTTCCTCCTCCTCAGAGGCCACTAAAAACTGCTGGCTGCTAGCCACATCAGTTGTCTTCTAAGGCTAGAAATTATATGACCATTTTCTATAAAAACATACACAGATGCCCAACCAAAAGAGGTTGTTATATCCAATTTTCTAAAACTGCAGCAAAAAATGTGAAGTTTCTCCTTTTCGATACCACACTGTTTATTTTTTCTTTCTTTTTTTGCTGTGTTCTTTTTTTTTTTTAGTGTCATTTCAGCTCAGAGAAACTGGTTATCTTCTCACAATAGATTCTCTCTGGTGGTAAAATGTTCTGCTCACCAGGTGTTGATGAGCTGGTTGTTATCTTTATTATAGAAATAATAAAAGAACAGTGCAATGAAATAGCGCATAATAGGCTGAGTGATTTGAAAGCAGAATTTTGAATGCTGCATCAGCATTGGGTCATGAGTTCTGGGAGGTGTGATAATATCAGTTATCCTCTACATCACAGGATTTATCTTATTTCCTTACATCATTTAAGTATTTCATTATACATACACACACCTAAAGTGAAGTGAAAGTCTCTTGGTCATATTGGACTCTTTGCTTTCCAGGCAAGAATACAGGAGTGGGTAGCCATTCCCTTCTCCAGGGCATCTTCCTGACCCAGGGGTCGAACCTAGGTCTCCCACAGTGCAGGGAGATTCTTTACCCTCTGAGCCACCAGGCAAGCCCACTCACACCTGATCCTCATACATATATGTAACAGAGCTTCCCTTACAGACATTGAACATATTATTTACATATATACATCTATCCTGATAGCTAGTTGGTAAAGAATCCATCTGCAATGCAGGAGACCTCAGTTCAATTCCTGAGTCTGGAAGATCCCCTGGAGAATGGAAAGGCTACACACTCCGGTATTCTGGCCTGGAGAATTCCATGGACTATAGAGTTGGACATGACTGAGTGAGTTTCACTTTTACTTTTCACTTTCAAAATGAAATTATTTTATGTAGGTGTTTTACATATAATTATTTTTACTTTATTTATTAAATGTATACTTATGTATTAATATATGTATTATGTGTGCTTGAATATTTTATTATACATCTAGTTTAGAATTATTTAATGTGTTTATGCACATAAAATATATTCTGTCTGCATTTTTATGAATAATTGTTTACGTATTTATTGAGTATATATCTTATGTATTTCTGTATTATTTATATAGCTCTGTATAATAAACAGTTATTATTTATGCATGTATTTAATGTATTTTTTGTGTATTCACTTTTCTGTATATTAAAGATATCTTTCTATCTCTGTGGATACTGAGTATTTCTTCTCAGCATTCTCTTATACTACCAGACTAAAAGTTATTTGAAAGTAGAGACTACAGAACATTTAGTTGACATATATAGTTAGGTATTTGCCTGTAAAAATAAGTGAATTTTTTTCCTTTCTTTTTTTGGGGGGAGCAGGTCACACCACATGGCTTGCAGGATGTTAGTTTTCTGACAGGACCTCTGCAGTGGGGACATGGAGTCCTAACCACTGGACTACCAGGAAATTCCCAGTGAGTGAATTAATAAATAAGTACCCTTTGACTCCTTTCTCTGCTTCACTCTCTCTATTAATCAATTGCAGAATTTTGCTCTTTCCATCTTTTTTGAGTGGTTTTCTTTCCTCTCTCAGCACCATGATGAAAATTATGGAACACATCTTTTCTCAGTAAGAAATCCCATCAATTTCAAAATCTCTTCATTTTATTTCAGGCCTTTGCTCATATAAGCTAAAAGTTGTCTTACTTACAAAGCCTGTATTTATCAGGTAATTTTTTTAACGCCTCTCATTAGTCTCTGAACTAAACATCTCAAGTCCCCCTCTGCCCCTCCTGGGCAGCTAAGACTTGCCATGATCTGGCTTTTCCTAAACTCATCACTGGGAACCTCCTCTTCTCAGTCCAGAATTTCTCATACTCAGATCCCACTAGGTCTTGCACCAAAGATCCAACAGTCAAATAAATATGAGAAACACTGGATTCTGATACTTTATGTAAAAACTTTATGTTGTAGGAATTCTCTGAACTTTACTCTGCAATTTTATATAGTACATTTAGGGAATAATCCCTCTAGTGCTCTGCCTTGGATATTCTTTCTCTTTTCCATCTACTTGGACAAATTTCATGAGTATTTAAGAGTTTCAAAAATTGTTACAGTTTCATTTGTGATTACATCAAAACAGCGAACATGTGTATTTAACTGAACCTAGAAAAAGTGGAATGTGATAGCAATTTGAGGATTTCGGTGGAGAAGGAATAGGTTCTAGTGAAAGAAGAGAGAATTAGTCAAATAATAGGAAAGTACAATGTCATAGGGGCTTACAGGAGTGAAATCTGGTGACAAAGTTTGATGGTGCTAACTTTGACAGAGAAGCAGGTAATGATGGCGACCAGGAAAGGCAAAAGATCATCAGCTGATGATGACCACCTTATTAAGATAAAGAGGGTAGAAGTTTAAATGGAGGAAACTAACAAAGTGGAGACAGATGGCAGTAAGCCAAAGCCTACTACACGTGCTTCAGAAAAATGATAGTAAACTGTCAGTGAAGTGGATGAAGTTTTTTTTTTTAAGATTTTTTAAAAAATATATGTATTCATTTATGGCTGTGAAGAGTCTTATTCGCCTTGTGCAGGCTTTCTCTATTTGGTCGAGCAGCGTGCCTTATTTGCATTTCGATGACTTGCCCCGGCTTCTCACTGCGGTGGCTTCTCTTGCTGAGGAGCACAGGTTCTAGGTGCGGGGCTTCAGTAATTGTGCTGCAAGGGCTTAGCTGTTCTGTGGCATGTGGGGTTTTCCTGGACCAGGGATCGAACCTGGGTTCCCACACTGGCAGGCATATGCTCAACTATTGGACCACCAGAAAAGTCCCACGGATGCAGCGTTAAGGAGAACAGAGTCAAGGAAGGGATTTTTATTGAACTATTGCCATTTGCAACAACAGTATCTTATTAGGTGAAGCAAGTCAAATACAAGTAATATATGATGTCACTTACATGTAGATGTGTGTGTGTGTGCGTGTGTGTGCGCGTGTGTGTGTGCTCAGTTGTGTTCAGCTCTTTGCAATCCATGGACTGTAGCCTGCCAGGCTCCTCTGTTCATGGAATTTTCCAGGCAAGAATACCAGAGTGGGTTGCCATTTCTTCCTCCAGGGGATCTTCCTAACCCAGGAATCCAAACCACATTTCTTGCATCTCCTGCACTGGCAGGCAGATTCTTTACCACTGAGCCACCTGGGAAGCCCCTAAAAGCTAATGCAAATGAATCTATATGCAAACAGATTTATATACAGAAACAGACTATAGTCTATAGAAACAGACTCATAGACATAGAAAACAAACTTACCAAAGGGGAAAGGAGTAGGGATAAATTAGTAGTATATGATTAACAGATATGCATTACTATACATAAAATAAATAAGCAACAAGGATTTACTGTATAACAAAAGAAAATCTATTCAATATCTTATAATAACCTATAATGCAAATTATTTTTTAAAAAATCATACAAAACTGATTCACTTTCTGTGAAACTAACACAATTTTATAAATCAACTGCATTTCAGTTTAGAAAAAACAAAGGATTCTTGCTTTTGAGTTAGGATAAGGAGAAAGTGGTATATATTTTAAAGCTAATCAAAGAAGCCTAAGATGATGGTTGTTCAGTCACTAGATTGTGTCCAACTATTTGCAGCCCCATGGATTACAGCACGCCAGGCTTCCCTGTCCTTTACTATCTCCCAGAGTTTGTTCAAACTCATGTCCATCGAGTCAGTGATGCCATCCAACCATCTCATCCTCTGTCGTCCCCTTCTCCTCCTGCCCTCAATCTCTTACCCAGCATGAGGGTCTTTTACAATGAGTCAGCTCTTAGCATCAGATGGCCAAAGTATTGGAGCCTCAGTTTCAGTATCAGTCCTTCCAATGAATATTCAGGATCAATATCCTTTAGGGTTGACTGGTGGAGGCTGGCAATTAAAAAAAAGGGGGGGGGATCTAATAGTGGGTAAAATAATCCATAAGAGGCAGAAGAGTAGGATCAGAAGCAAAGAAATGAATCTGAAAATTTAATACAGTACTGGAGCCAATGAACACTGACACAATTTTTCTAGAAATTAGGTATTGACTGAACAGGACTCTATGGGGCCTTCCCCTGTGATTGACATCCTCTGCTTTAGCTCCTCTCTGAAGTACCTAGATAACAGTATTTGATGCAAAATTTCTGAGTTGTTTTGCAGATGTGAGAATCCCCCACCAAATGAAAGATGTTAACTACTTGTGACTATGAGCACACACCCCCAGGCCTCCTGGATCCTCAGGACTGATACTGTTAACCCCACTGACACCACTCTCCCTGACCTCGCCTTTAAAAATGCTTTGCAAAATACTTCGGGGAGCTCTAGGCTTTTACAGACATGAGCCAGTTTTCCCCTTGCATGCCTGTGTGCATGCTCAGTTGTTCAGTCCTGTGACTCTTTGCAACCCCACGAACTGTAGTCCACCAGTCTCCTCTGCCCGTGGAATTTTCCAGGCAGAAATACTGGAGTGGGTTGCCGGTTCTTCCTCCAGGGGATCTTCCCAGCCCAGGGATCAAACCAGAATCTCTTGTGTCTCCTGCATTGGCAGGCATATTCTTCTACCACTGAGCCACTTGAGTTAGGCATGGCTTTGCAATAAAATTTTCTCTGCTCCAACTCCAAGGTTTCAGTTCATTTAGCCTCACTGTGTGTTGCGCATGTAACTTTTATTAACAGTCAGATCCTCTGATCTAGTAATTTTGTTTATAGGAAACTTGCCTACAGAAGGAAGTAGAGATGTGTGCTCAGATTTATAGCTAAAGCTATGCATTACAACAAAACTTAGAGTAGTGAAAAATTGGAACCAGTCCAGACCTAAAATATGTGTATAATTAATTAATTTCTGTCATGCATTTCATGAAATATTGTGCTTTCAACATAATTTAATGGCCTGGGAAAATTCTTGAGTATTAAGTGAAACAAATGCTATTTTAAAACTCCATGGACATATGATTGGAACTATGAAAAATATGCATGTATTACACACTTTGAGAAGTAGAAGAAAAGGGTAATAGGGCTTATCTCTGGATGTATGATTATGGGGGATAATTACATCCTTTTAGTCAATTTCCTGTACATTAACTTTTTTATAAAAATAAATATTCATTTTATACTCAGAAAAATCTTTATTGGAAACATAGGCTTTAGTTCCAACTCTGTCACTTTTTACATTTCAAGTTATTTAATCCTTCTTACAGATACGGAGTGTATTCATTCAGTTCTTCACAGACTCTGATGTTATCCACCCAGAGTTCAAATTCCAAAGCCCTGGCATCATAACTGTGTGATGTTAAAGTTAGTTAGTGATAAAGAACCCACCTGCCAATGCAGGAGGCATAAGAGGAGATCCTCTGGAGGACGGCATGGCAACCTACTTGCAGTCTTCCTGCCGAAGAATCCCAGGGACAGAGTAGTCTGGCAGGCTACAGTCCATAGAGTTTCAAAGAGTAGGACATGACTTAAGCAAATAAGTATGCACCCTCTTTAAATCTCTGTTACTGCCTGCAATGCAAGATACCTGGGTTCGATCCCTGGGTTAGGAGGATCCCCTGGAGAAGGAAATGGCAACTCATTCAGTATTCTTGCCTAGAGAATTTCATGGACAGAGGAATCTGTCAGGCTATAGTCCATGAGGTCACAAACAATCGGATATGACTGAGTGACTAACACTTTCACTCTCACTTCTTCTGTAAAAGGATTTAATAATACTCACCATTTTGCTGTGGTATTAAGGGAGTTAAGCTAATGAATAGATCGTACAGTGGTTGTCATAGAGTAAATCCTCAATATTCAATACTAATATAGTTACATGTATACTATGCTAAGACACACTGCTTCAGTCATATCTGACACTCTGCAACCCTATGAACTGTAGCCCACCAGGCTCCTCTGTCCATGGGGTTCTCCAGGCAAGAATACTGGAGTAGCTTGCCATGCCCTCCCTCTTGGGATCTTCCCAACCTAGGGATGAAATCCATGTCTCTTATGTCTCCTGCATTGGCAGGCAGGTTCATTACCAGTAGCACCACCTGGGATGAATAAATTTAAAGTAGGGATATCTACCTCAGCAGTTGTGGAAATTAAATTAATTAATGTATTTAAAAACATCTGTATCAGGATCTGGCACACAGGACACCCTCAATATACACTCATTTCCCTCCATAACCCTTTGGCCCTGCCTTTCCTCTTTCCCCTTTCCTTATGGAGAGGCAAGGCCCTTCTTTATGGAGGGCATGCCTCTCCATAAAGAAAGGGGAAATGATGCTTTTGAACTGTGGTATTGAGAAGACTCTTGAGAGTCCCTTGGACAGCAAGGAGATCAAACCAGTCAGTCCTAAAGGAGATCAGTCCTGAATATTCATTGGAAGGACTGCTGCTGAAGCTGAAGCTCCAATACTTTGGCCACCTGAAGCGAAGAACTGACTCCTTGGAAAAGACCCTGATGCTGGGAGAGATTAAAAGTAGAAGGGGATGACAGAGAATGAGATGGCTGGATGTCATCACTGAGTCGATGGACATGAGTTTGAGCAAGCCCCGGGAGTTGTTAATGGACAGGGAAGCTTGGCATGCTGCAGTCCATGGGGTTTCAAACAGTCAGACATGACTGAGCGACTGCCCTGAACTGATGCTCTCCAAGGCAACAGGCAGGAAGGCAAGAGTAGAATGTGCTGCCACCTAGCGGGTGATTGTTTGCTCACCCAGGCAGCCTGGTGTCTTTTTTTTTTTTTTTTTTAAGGCTTCAGGAAATCACATAAACCTATTTGTCACAGACACAGGATTTCTGCTGTCCTTGCCCTCTGCAGGATTGACTTGCTTTTTTTCTCCTAATGCTATTTTGTGGAAGGTTTTCATTTGTGAGGCAGCTGAACCGAAACCAATTGCATATCATAGTACAGGATGAGAAATGGAAAGTCATAGAAGCATTTCTTAAGGCAGAGAGTTCTGGTCAGCCCCGGATGGGAAATGAGCAGGATTTAGAGATGGGGTGGCGAAGAAGACACCTGGGGGCCCTGGGGGCCACTTGGACCCCAGACAGCAAAGCTACCATCTGCCTAGTTTTGCCTCTTTTATCTGGGTGTCGACTTTTTAAAAAATGCACAAGGTAACACTGTGAACTAAGTTTGGAACTGTGTGTGTGTGTGTTAGCTGCTCAGTCTTGTCCGACTCTTTGTGACCCCGTGGACTGCAGCCCTCAGGTTCCTCTGCCCATATGATTCTTCAGGAAAGAATACTGGAGTGGGTTACCATTTCCTTCTCCAGGGGATCTTCCCAACACAGGGATTGAACCTGGGCCTCCTGCATTACAGGCAGATTTTCTGCCATCTGAGCCACCAGGCGAGGCTGCAGCCAGGGAAAGAGCACTTCAGATGGTTCTGAGAACCTGCTCCAAAGAGGTGGGGATGGCAGGGAGAGTCAGTACATATGTGATTTTGGTGAAGGGGGGAATACATGCAATCAAAAGCACATATTTTTCCAGAAGGTTTTCTGCTGGTTTCGTGAATCTTTCTGCTAGTCATGAAGAGCAGTCATCACTATGAAGGACCTTTGTGCTTTTCTAGATATGAGGAGCAAGAACTCGGCTCATTAAACTGGCTCCTATCTATCTGAAGACCTGTTCTGCCAGTCCCCTCATCCCACAGTACAGGGTGCCTCACTCCTGGTCTCCACCCTGAATTCCCCTCAAGAGGTGTTGATGGTCAGCAGCTGCAGTGTGTGATTTCATCCTTGTAGAAGTAGATGGTAAGTGCCCATGGCAAGTACCAATTTGTAGGTGACATGGGTCTCCCAGGTAATAGGAGAGAAACCTGCTTTTCCTCCACCCAGGATAGAGGATTGAGAGAAAGACAAGAACAGTGCAAAATACCGTGGAGAACAATTCCTCCATACCCCCTTCTTTGGGGATCTAAGGACATATTCAGGGTGGGTTAGACATTGTGTAAGTTAATAAAAACCTCTCACATCTAATGAACACATTTCTCAATGTTTCATGGAGTGGAGAAAAACCATGGATCTTCAGTCATATTTTAGTCGCTCTTTTGAAGTGTGATGTTCAGTTATTTCAGCTCCCTAGGCCTCAGTTTCTCCAATTTTAAGTTGAAGAATAACAATGATCATGGGATTCCCAGGTGGTGCTAGTGGTAAAGAACCTGCCTACCAAAGCAGGAGACGAGATCCCCTCGAGGAGGAAATGGCAGCCCACTCCAGTATTCCTGCCTGGAGAATTCCATGGACTGAAGAGCCTGGCAGGCTATAGTCTTTGGGGTCACAAAGAGTCAGACACAACTGAAGCGACTTAGCACACACAAAGACCATGGCATAAATTTGTAGGATGACATCCAAGAATATGTCAGATAAAGTGCCAATGATGCGGTGTTTGACACTTGGTGGGTTATCTAAAAAGCAGCAGCAGAAGCATTAGCATCTTTCTGGGCTTTGCTCTATGCTGTGAGGGAATGGTGGTTGGGGCTGGGGGCTGGAAGGGGGCTTTCCCAGCCTCTCAAGGTTTTCCATTTGAAGCCAAAATATTCTATGATCTTCAAACCTGGAAGAAGAGTCCAGGCTCCAGGCTGCAGGCAGGAAAATTAGAAAGTGTCAATCAATTACTAGGGACCTATTGTGGGCTATTTCTTGGCTAACATGGTTGGCTAGGAATCAATGGACCTGGGCTCCAAGCCCAATTCATTCATTACCTCCCACTGAGCCCTTGAGTAAGCATATACCATAGTCATTTATTCCTGTGTCTAGAGAGGTGAAGAGATTTGTCCAATTTTGCTTATCTTGTCCAGGCTAGTTTTCAAATCCTTTGTCTGATTTTAAAGCCTGATATACTCTGAATACAGGTATTTTGAAGCCAAGCATTCCTTCAAAACATTTTGAAACTGAATACTTGCCTATTCAGTCTATCAAAGAGTTAGCCTGCCAGCACTAATATTCTGTACGTGTTGCTCAAAAATTGAGACACATTCTGGAGAAGGTGTTTCAAATTAGATGATTCTAAAAGTTCAGAAATTACCTACAATCTCTGAGATTTAGTTAATCTATTTGAGACTTTTTCTTTAACCTGGGCTTGCCTGGAGAAGAGATTGGATTTAGGGCAACAATGTGAGCATTTTTTAAATGGGAAAAAAAGGTATACAACTTTATTGAAAACATTAAATGGAGAGATACACCATGTTCATAAACTGGAAAATTCAATTTCATGTAGATGTCAATTTTCCCACAATTGATCCATAGATTCAACTGGGTTCCATTCACAATCTCAAAGGGGTTTTTATTGGTGGAAACTGACAAGCTGACTCTAAAATTAATATGTAACAGCAAGGGCCAAAAATAGATCTTAGGGGATCATATACTGGGGTAGATAAAATGACCAATGGGATGAAATAGAAAAATAAATTGTGGTATGTTTAGAGGATCATTATACAGTAAGGAAAATGAGTGCCTTAGAGCAGCATACAATAAATTTGGATAAATCTCAGAAACCTAATATTGAGTGAAAAGACAAGTAACAGGAGAATAAACATAGTATATAAATACCATTTATATAAAATTCAAAAATATGCAAAGCCAAAACAAAGAAGGGGGCTCTTTGGGGCCCATATGGTTTAGGGACAGGTGAGAACGTGAATGTTTATTTTCTCCACTCTCTTTGTATCTTCTCATCACACTCCCTACCCCACCTGTTTGTACAGAACAGCTCACACATCTATATATTTTTCATCCTTTTTCTATAAAGTCATGGAACAGAAGTTTGGAGTCATAGGACTTAGTCTTAAATCCTAAATCCTCCACTTCTTGAATATGTAATGTAAGTCACAATAATTTTTGATCTTCAGTGTGATATATATTCACAAAATAAGGATAATAACATCCACCTCTGAATGGTACCATCCAGATTACATCAAACCTGTATACATACCACTTTGTGGGAAGTTGTTAAATCTTCAATTCATCTGTCTCTTCCTTGTTTCTTGCAAGCAGCATCTAGACATTATTCTCAGAACCCATGCCCTTGACCTCTTGGGGAATGATGAACAATCTAGGGAATGGTGAACATAGATAATTCATCACACATGTTTGGTTTTTAGTAAAACTTAGTCTTCTGGATTTGCCCTCTTTATTGTGGGTCTCTTGGGAAGCAGATATATTATGCAATGTATCATTTAAAAGGTATATTTTCTCTTAAATGTTTCATTGTATAATGATGTCTTATTGTTGATCTACTAAATTCATTTAGTCAGGGTAAATTAAAGTGGTTATTGTGGGGTGTGAGAAAAGCAAACCCTAATGGACTGAGATTTTCTTTTTCATTGATTATAGCTTAAACATAATTCTGAGGGGCTAAGAAGAGGAAAGGACATACAAGAAAAGAGGCAGTTGTGACACAGGAAGGCAGAGATGTAGCCACATTAACATTTACACACACACACACACACACACACACACACACACACGCTCATAAAAATGAATAGGATTTTAATTTTATACCATTGTTAGGTGATAAGAGAAGCATACACTTAGTAAAAAAAAAAGTAAAAAAGCAAAAAAAAAAAAAAAACACCACTCCAGGGATATATCATCCATAATCCCACAACCCAAAGACAGCTGCTGTTTACATTTTAGAGCATTTCTTCAAATAATAAAGGATTTTTATAAACACACAAGCGTAATTGGAGCTCAGCCTTTAAACACACAGAACAAGTGTCTTACAGTAAGTCATGTAAGAATGTTTCACTTTCAACATCTTTTATCACTTCCCACAGAGAGCTTTTGGTCTCAGAACAAACTGGGTCTATCAAGGAAGAGCATACTTAAATAGACTTTCTGGTGCCCACTTTAGAGAGGAGGAAACGATGCCTGGTCCTGTGATACAGTAAAGTCAGGCTGCACTTGCAAGGTCTCTAAGACTCATTTTTGTTTCCATGGTGTCCTTGTCTATTGAAGCAGCAACTCAAAGCCTCTTCTAGTGATAAAAGCTTGAGGAAATCAGGCCTCACCGCTCCTGTCACATTCAAGCAGGCTGCCCAGCTATTGCTAGATAGAGGGCAGCTGTGGGCACCTGGGATCTCCTGCTTCAACACATAGAGTGAGTCCATCTGCATGTATCGACTGCGCGTGTGCTCATTCACTAAGTCGAGTCCAGCTCTTTGCGACCCCGATGACTGACTGTAGCCTGCCAGGCTCCTCTGTCCATGGAATTTTCTAGCAAGAATACTGGAGCAGGTAGCCATGCCTTCCTCCAGGGGATCTTCCCGACCCAAGGAGTGAACCCGAGTCTCCCACATTGCAGGCAGCTTCTTTGTGGTCTGAGCCAGCAGGGAAGCCCCCCGCAAGTCTAAACTGAAGCCTAATTTTAATCCTTAGCTCCAAAGATGCTCTGACAAGACTAAAGCCTGGTGCTGCCAATCCCATTCCTTCCCAAGCTGGCACTTCTGCCCCTCACTCCCTCTCCCCACTCAGTCGGGACTCCCATCATTCACTCTGTTTTCCTCCCAGGATTTTCACAGCATTGCTCTGTGGTTCCCCATTGCCAGGCTCAGTCCATGGGCAGAGGAAGCAAGTTTTTGGTGATCAGTCAACAGCCTCCAAAGATTTGTCTAGTTGTAACTTCCTGACAGCTAGCTCCTTTTTGCTGTCAGAGGTATGTGTGATGTTGATTATTATCTACTTGTCTCAGAACACAGATGTCAGAAGGGAATTCCCAGCATAACTCGCCTCACACCTTAAGCCCAGATGGCTCAGAGCACTGTATTAGGATTTATGTCTAGACGCACAGCACCCTCTGTATGAGCTTAGCTCCCCAGAGAAACAGTGCAAATGTTATATATAGGATGGGATTTCCTATAGAATTGACTCACCCTTTCATGGAGCCTGCGTGGTCTCTCAACATCTGCAGCAGCTCAGAAGAGCGGATGGTGTAGTTCCAGCCCAAGCCGAAGGGCAGGAGAAGCTTTGGGGCCAGTTAGTGTAAGTTCCGGTCTGAGTCTCAGTCCAAAGGCAGGAGAAAGCCGGTCTATCAGCTCAAAAGCAACCAAGAGAAGGGAGCAAATTCTCCCGTAAGCCTTTTTTCTTCTATCCAAGCCTTCAGTGGATTGGATGGAACCCATTCACATTGCAGAAGGTAAGCGTTAGTCACTCAGTTGTGTCCAACTCTTTTCAACCCCATGGACTACAGCCCACCAGGCTCCTCTGTCCATGGGATTCTCTGGGCAAGAATACTGCAGTGGGTTGCCATTTCCTTCTCCAGGGGAACCTGGGTCTCCTGCATTGCAGGCAGATTCTTTACTCTCTGAGTCACCAGGGAAGCCCAATCTCCTTAACTCTACCTATTTAAATGTTAATCCTAAAACATCCTCACAAACACACACACCAAATAATGTTTAATTAGGTATCCCAGGGCTTCCCAGGTGGCTCAGTGGTAAAGAATTCACCTGCCAATGCAGGAGGCCCAGGTTCGATCCCCGGTTCAGGAAGATCTCACATGCCTTGGAGCAACTAAGCCTGTGCATCATAACTATTGAGGCTATGCTCTGGCCCAGGAACTGCGATTACTGAGCCCTTGAGTCTGAGCTACTGAGACTCATGCACCCTAGAGCCCATGCTCTGCGACAAGAGAAGCCACTGCAATGAGAAGCCCACGTACCAAAAACACACAGTAGCCGCCACTCGCTGCAACCGGAGAAAAGCCCGTGTAGCAACAAAGACCCAGCACAGTCATGAATCCTAAGTATTTTAAAAAAAATCAGGTCTCCGTGTACCCTACGGCCCAGTCAAGTAGACACACAAAATTAATCATCACACCTTTCCCTCTTTTATTCCAGGGGCTAAAGAGCAAATTTTCCCATGACCATAATCACTAAATTTGGGGTAAATGTGGAGTCATCAACATGAGTATGATGCTCCTGGAACAAACTTTCAGTGTTCAGCCTTGGAAATGAAGTAGCTTAAGGAGAAGGGATTCTTTTGTTACCATTTACTGTTACTCCTCCAGATGGCTTCCCTCCTTATGTCACTCACCCCACAGCCTCACCCTTGCCCCGGCCACAACTGGGGTTTATCAGTCTGCCTTCAGGTTCTTCCCCTGTAAGGAGCACACTGGGTCCCTGCCTTATTTTTACTGAAACAAATTCCACAGCACACTGCTGTTGCTAGTTGTAACTGTTGGTTGTAACTGTTGTTAGGTACAACCAGTTACAACCACAGTTGTGTAATTAACAACAGTTACAACCACAGCTGACTTCTGTGTACTGACTGTGCCACATTTTACATATATTAGCATGTTCAGTCCTCACAATATCATCAGTGATGATGATTCCTGTTTTGTAGATACAGTTTCTGAAATACAAAAGGACTATGAACTTACTCAAGGCCACACAGCTATTAAACGGTAATGACATAGATTAAGTACACACCCATCGACGCCTAAGTCTGGGCTCACCATCATAACGCACTGGGTTTCTTTTCCAAACCGCCCCACAAAAGCCTGAATAACTGGCTCAAATGGAAATTTTCATCTCTGATTCAGCCTGGTAGTTCCACATAGATCCAGACTCAGTGATCTTTTCCAAGCACTGGCATAAACAGAAGGATTGAAAATCCTATGTGACTTCCCTGTGAGCAATTAAGAGGCTGGATTCTGTCGCATGCTATTCACCCTTCACTATTCATCATCACAAACTTTCAGACGCACTGAAGGTCACGATTGAAAACACAGTTATTTTAAGAGATGGCATTGTTCTCAAAAGCCACAGTAGGACCATTGCAGAATGATTTTAACTCAGATCTATATTCAGAGATGAATTCTTCTTTTGGCTCAAATGACGCAGGTTTGTTAGTTGGGATGTGAGTAGGAGGTGAGGAAATTAAAAAGAGGGGGGGACAAGTACCCATTCTTATCCATCTCCTGTTCACCTTTTGATAGTTGCTTGTTTTTCCTGTACGTGGCAAACTCACATTACTTGCTCTAGCCTGGCATCTCCATTTCATTTAATTTGTCATAGGAATATTTTGCAATAAGGGCAAACCTTTAAGGAAAATTGAAAAATGTAAGATACCTGCATAAGGAAATGTTTTTGCAAAAAGATGCAAGCTTTTGTGTGGGTCCTGTTTTCCTCTGAATTTGTGGTGGGGCTATATTAAAAGCACTCCCAGGACATCTCTGGTGGTCCAGTGGTTAAGACTCCGTGCTCCCAATGCAGGGGGCCAGGGTTCCATCCCCAGTTAGGGAACTAGACCCTGCATGCTACAACTAAGAGCCCCCATGCTGCAACTAAAGAACCTGCTTATTGCAAAGAAGATCCTGCATGCTGCAACTGAGACCCGGAGCAGCCAAAAAAAAAAAAAAAAAAAAGTCCTCCTACCTTTCTTTGGAGAAATTGTTTACCTTCAAATATTTCCTCTACTCCCATAACTAATCACCAGGGATGATCTAAAGACTTGGGACATCAGTATACAGGGGGGAAAGCTACAATATATATAAATGATGGATGATGTATTTCTGCCATAGATGGACTTACGGATCTTAACCCTCTAGTTCTCTGTACCTGCGTGCATGCTAAGTCACTTCAGTTGTGTCCGACTCTTTGTGACCCCATGTACTGTATGTAGCCTACCAGGCTCCTCTGTCATTGGATTCTCCATGCAAGAACACTGGAGTGGGTTGCTGTTTCCTCCTCCAGGGGATCTTCCCAACCCAGGGATCGGACCTGCGCCTCTTATGTCTCCTGCATTGGCAGGAGGGTTCTTTACCACTAGTGCCAGCTGGGAAGCCCAGTTCTCTGTAGTAATATCGTATATTTACCCTCTTGCCCTTCGGAGGAGCACACTTTTCCACCTCAGACCTTTGGGTTTGCTCATGTGACTTATTTAACCAGTCGGTTTTCAGCAAATGCGTCATTAGCAAGGGCTTATCTTTGCCTTGTGCCATCACCATAAGAAGAGAAACATACCAGCATAATTCATGTGGCATGTGAGGGTGATCCGTGACACTTGTTACCCCTTGATCGCCAGCATTGATTCCAGTGGTCTGGCCGGCTAGGCGAGCGTCCCTTTCTTCCTTTCCCATTCCCCCGATGCTGCACGCTCAGTCTAAGAGGACGACCTCCCCCATAGAGAAAGACCTGTCTTCCGTCAAGGATATAGGAACAGCTGTGTCCCCCACCCCACCCCTGCTAGAACCTCCAAAAACTCAGGAAATGATTGCCAAGGCTGAAATGCAGAGTTACTTCCTTTCAAATGTAACGCTTTCTTCTACTATTTCCCTTCCCCTCATACTCACTCAAGTCTCCTGCTTTTCTTCTTTTCTCTAATCTGATCTTTAGAGGGTTTTGTTCGGGAACTTCTCACTCCAGAAGGTGAAGATGTCTAGGTTCAGACCTCAGCCTTTCACATGTGTAGGAGACACTCGGCCTCAGGCCCTTAGAGATCGTTCGCTAATAGTCTCAAAGGATTGTTTTGTTTAACACTCTAGAAAATGTCCCAAAGTCTGTCATATGAAGCAGTAATGTGGACGCCAAGATATTTTTAATTAAAAGTGTACTATTTGAAGCCAGCCTTTGGCCTCCTATTCGTCATGAAGGTCCCCGAGTTCCAGCAGCCGTCACTAGGATAAGAATTTCTCCTTGTGTCCACAGGATGGCAGTATAGGTCAATGTTAAACCTCACCACACAGACCTTCACAATCCGACAGTGGGGTTTTGTTCAGAATTGGCATTCAACTCCCCTTTCCTCCATATGCCCACGGCCTCTTGCAACCCCGGCTCTAAACATTTCTCACTTCCCTTTTTTTCCGATTCAAACAAAGGCAGCCCCTTCAGTTCACAAAGGACATTTATGAATGAAGATCCATACAATACCCCGGCCTCATTATAAAAGCCCCCCAGACACAGAAGGCCAGAGTCCAGCTGCCCACAAAACCACATGCAACCAAGCCTTAGTTTGGGGCTGCTGAGTAGTTGTTTATAAATAGCAGTGGTCAGTTACACATTGTCAGAAACCTGAGCTAATCGCTGCTAATCAATAAAGTCATTGAAGTGTAATAGCTCATTGGCAGTAGATGGGCTCAGGTCCAGCCTGTGAAGGCATAGTCTTCGTGAACAGTCAGATGGTAATTATTTAATCAGAGCAGCATGGCCTCTCACAGACCCAGTATGGAGAAATGTATCCAAAACCACGTTTGAGACATCTTTCCTCTGCTCCAGAGAAAAGGAAAGGGGCAAACAAAGTCTTCTTGATTTGAGAAATATTGGACACTGCTTGCAGACGTTAAATTAGAAACAAGGAACAAGGATATTCCTTGAACAAATAATTAAAATAGCATTCATTCTATTCTACATGAGCAGGTAATTTTAAAAATGCTTTCTCTCTCTTTTTAATCCCTTTAAATAGTATGACCATCTTCTAAGGTACACACAAGTCAGGCATGACATTCATTGGAGAAAACCACACTATACCTTAAACTTCTTCAATTCTTGTTGTAACAATGCTTTCAAAATTGAGGATTAACCAAGAGAACAGTAGGATATACTTAGGAATTTGTCCTTTAAAAGTCTTTTTTTGCACTGTTCCCTGTAGCAGAGACATCTTCTTTGGTAATATTCTTTTTCCTTTATTCCTTTTTTAAAAATAGTATTATGCATTATTGAAAAGCCAATGCCACCTCTTGCCCTTCTTTATCTTTCACGGTTCTTAGCACGGGTTTAGGACAAGACTTCTCCAAATACACACTGTTTAACTCTTTGCCTAATGGATATAGCATGAGAATTAATTCTTGGAGATCTTCTCCTGGCTAAGAAGTAGAGACCTAACATTTCGAGTCTAAAACTTTATCAAGGCCAAAGTAAATACAAGTCCTCTGCAAAATCACCACCCAAACTTCTTCAACAAAATCCTAAAAAAAAAAAAAAAAAAAAAAAATCTTGGAATCTCCTAAGATTAATATGCAAAAATCTAGAAATGAAGATTTTAAAAAGGTCATGTTTAACTTAAACTTTAGCCTTTCTTTCAGGAAATAAAGGAAAATTATGATATTACATGATAGATGCAATTTTCCTATTACTTTCTAAATCTCAAATGTGTGTGTTTGTAGGCCTCAGGAAAATGATGTATTTTTGAATGCAACTGGAGAGGTTTAACAAAGAAAGCCTTTTCTGGTCCCTATGGGGGGAAATCGGCTTTAGACTGTTAGCAAACACATCTAAAAGTTCAATGAACTTCAGTTAGTTGCTATGCCAACCAGCAGAAGACCTGTCCAGATATGAATTGATCACACAAATAAAAATCTTCCCAAAGATGATGCTTGTTTGGCTTAAGGGCATAGTCTTTGTAACAACCCTTGAAAAATCAGAGGTCTGTCCATTTGGAGAATTTATTTCGACCACTATACAAATTTCCTCAGTGTATTATAAAATACTTTGATTTTTTTCATAGAAAATTGAGCAGTTACTTCCAAGAGGGAAATACCCTTTTTTTCTTCATTCCCCAAGTGTAAAAGTAGCAAATACAGAGAAAGTAACATATATGGTGGTTCCTAATTATGAGAAAGAAACAATAGTTAGAACTAAAACAGTAAATCTTGGGAAATGCTTTTGATTCTATTTTCACCTTCTGATATGAAGTTGGGCAATTTATCTTTATTTCTTAGCGTCATGCCTCCCACGCCCTGCTTGAAGGGTCCCTAAAACGTGCAAAAAAGCCTGCTTGAAGAATTTTGTAGTGTCTACTTTGAGGTTTTATGACCTCCATATCCAAAAAGTGAACAAATTTGAACAAATCTGAGGCTAAACATATAGGCAACATGGGTAACATGGTAGTTGACACCAACCTCTAAGGGGTTGGAGGTGAAAATAATAAGGTGATCTTTTTTTTCATATATATCCCATTATTATCCCTTTGGAAACTGGATGACTTTCTATTGTTAGATCTCTCTTCAGGCACCTAAGGAATAGAAGACAGTGAACAGAACATTTGGAAATCGTTGTTCAGTCGCTAAGTCATGTCCTACTCTTTGCGACCCCATGGTCTGCTGCATGCCAGGCTCCTTTATCCCCACCATCTCCCAGAGTTTGCTCCAACTCCTGTCAATTGAGCAGTGATGCCATCCAACCATCTCATCCTCTGTTGCCCCGTTCTCCTTTTGTCCTCAGTCTTTCCTAGCATCAGGGTCTTTTCCAATGAGTCAGCTCTTCACATCAAATGTCTAAAGTACTGGAGTTTCATCTTTAGCTTCAGTCCTTTCAATAAATATTCAGGGTTGATTTCTTTTAGTATTGACTTGTTTGATCTCCTTGCTGTCCAAGGGACTCTCAAGAGTCTTTTTCAGCACCATAATTTGAAAGCATCAATTTTCCAGCCTTTATAACATGTTTTATGTGTATTGTGAACATACAACTTTAATACATACGCCTAGCAACACAGCAGAGACGGCAATGGCAGCCCACTCCAATGTCCTTGCCTGGAGAATCCCAGGGAAGGGGGGGTCTATGGGGTCACACAGATTCGGACACGACTGAAGTGACTTAGCAGCAGCAGCAGCAGCAACACAAACCCATAAAAGAGTCACCAAGCATTTATTAATGTTACTGTGTTTTGCACAATATGACCTTGGCCCACTCATATTATTCTTACTTTAATTCCTCATCCCTATATTTGTTCAAAATTTAACCTTTTAGCTTTTATCTCCCATTGCTATCTGTATAGTCACCTCTGAAATACACACAGAAATTTGGATTCTCTGGTGTATCATCTGCAGGACTTATTTTGTAAGGAATGTAGTTGTTACCTCTGGATCATCCCCTTTACTCCTAATTTCTGGATTTGCACTTCACGTTAGCTAATTTTGCCCTTAGCCTCTCCAAGAAAGACTTGGATTCCCCCAATAAAGGGACCCAACAAGGTATAGAGTGGAAATTGTGGATATTAATGATTTTAGACTAGGGTCTTAATAGTTCAGATTAAGAAACAGATCTTTGACAAAAGGTATCTATAATATTAATTCCTGGGAAATGTGAAATATGCTCAGTGAAATTCACATTGTGTGTGAAAATAAGAAAATGACAAGCCAAAAAGTGAACATGTATTTCTCAGCAGGGAAGCTCAGTCTATGTGCCCCTGGTTTTCAAAGTGGGTCATACCTCCAACACAAAAATCTTGGGCTATTCACCTTGTGTTTCAATCCCACAGGGAGTAATACTATTCCCAGGTGGTACTAGTGATAAAGAACCTGTATGTCAATGCAGGAGACATAGAGACAGGGCTCCATCCTTGGGTAGGGAAGATCCCCTGGAGGAGGGCAGGGCACTCTACTCCGGTATTCTTGCCTGCAGAATCCCATGGATAGAGAAGCCTGGTGGGCTACAGTCCATGGAGTCGCAAAGGGTCACTGAAGCAACTTAGCACACACACGCATGTAGCCTGAAATGAATAAATCCTAGATTTACACCCCAATGCAATTCCAGCACTCAGAGATAAAGAACCTTCCACCTTTCTGCTTTTGAGTAATGATGTAGACTCATGAACTCATTTGGAAAGAAAAAAGGAGAAAGAGCGCTCAGATAAATATTCACACAGTTGCATATTCCCATAGGAAGCTTCCAATAAAGCCAGTGACTTAGAAAATCTTCAAGTCAATAACAATTCCTAACCTGGTTTCTCTCTCTGCTCTGTAGTAAACCAACATTGGGCTGTTGAAGGAGAGAAATCTTGAGTTAAGAGGTATGTTTTGAAAGTGTCCCTAAATAAACACAGTTGTGGAAGGGTTGGTGGGATGGGTGGCAGTGAGCTGTTGGCAGTGGCAGAATCTGGGGCGATGGTGGTCTTGGTCATAACTTCTGAAAATGGTAAAGAACCCAGCTCTGAAGCGCATACTCCGTAAGCAGTATTGATGTTTTACCCCCTTCCTACTATCTCATGGATTAGTGCGGTGAAACCAAATTTACAAGCAGGTGTTGTCCTTACAAGAAAAACACACCCTCTTCTGTTCACAATTCTCCCCCACCCCCACCCAGTAGAAAACAGTAGTGAAGTGAAAAGCGGGTATTTTTTAGGAAATGGTATTTGAGTCTAGGATGAAACGACTAGAGAGAGAAGTCTGGATGATAAGCAAGACTTTCTAAGAGCCGTGTAACTGGAAACCATCAAGAGGGCATTAAAGAGCCAGCAGTCCTATTAACAGTTGCTTTGGTCTTCAAACTGCTCTCTGATGGTTTAGGGATTTGGTTGAGGTCGTTCCTGTATCTCCTGTGGCAATTTTGGGGGAGTGAGAAAGAACAGGTGAGCTATTGTTTCTCAAACTTCATTTTAATCAGAGCAGCTTTATTTTTATCTGTTTTATATATTGGGATTCTGTGAAGGACTGTAATGGGAAAGAACTTTGTACTGTAAATTAATCACTAAAGGGATGTAGCCTATATGCTACATTATGCACAGTGGTCCATAATGCACAGTGGTCCATTTTTGGGAAACCTGCCTCTCAAGTAATGAACGTTAAGCTAAAGTACCTTTGCTTAACTCACAGGAAACGTTCTGACCAGGCCCATCTGTGAATGGCTGCAGGAAGGAAGACATGGACACATACCCTTCAGAGTCTGGCTGGAACCAGAAACTTACCTCCTCCCCTTTTAGTATAAAAAGCCTACATCCTAACTCAGAGACGATGGTTCTTTGGGATTCTGGTCCATCATTTTCTTGGTCTGCTGGCTTTCCAAATAAAGTCACTATTCCTTGCCCCAGTAACTTGTCTCTTGATTTACTGGCCTGTCGTGGAGCCAGCAGCTCAAACCTGGACTTAGTAATAGGATCCCATTTAAGGAATCGAGTCATTAAAAAAATGGAGGAATTACCCATGTTGCACATGGTAGCCAGGCAGAGTCGGGGAGGCTCAGAGAGAACGTTCGCGTCTTCTGTTTAAGTCAGTGAAAAGATAAAGGGTAAATCTCTGTGCCTCGGTTCCCCACATCGGTAGTTCATGAAGTACCGTCCCTCAGTCAACAATATCAGTATCTCTCGGGAACTTGTTATAAACACAATTTATTGAGCCCTACCCAGACCTACCTGATAAAGAAATTCTAGAAATCAGCATTTTAACAGGTCTTCAATTGTTTCTGATGCACACTCAAGTTTGAGATCAACTGCCACAGAGCCTAATTAATTTACCAAATAAAAGAATTAAGGCAAAACTATGAGAAAGTGGCTATTAGTGCAGTTTCTAAGGAAAATCTCTTCCAAGTATTTCAAATCAGTCCCATCCAGTCCAGACCTTTGTAGAGAGGATTGTTTTTCAGTTTCAGGGATAGGAAAATGCCTCCAGTCCCATTCCTCAAGCTCTATAAATATCAATCAAAATAAAGCACTGTTCTTACAACATAGAGCCATTAAATATTCCCTTGACAATCCAATCTCAGCCCAAAAATGTTTACTTGAAAATAGGTAGAGTTAAGTAGGAGTCAATAATAAAGTAACCAACAGATTCTAATGCCTACTGGAGAGACACAGACTTGTATTGATATTTTATGGACTCACTTTTTAAAATAACTATTGTTGATAAATTCCACTCCATCTGGGTTACTAGATGATGCACACCATACCTTGGAACAGTGCTGGAGGAAGCTAGAGACGAAAGGACGAGGGTAGAGTCAGAGGGTGGCCACTGTCTTCCTAGAACCAGGACATGTGCATAAGAGTTGCCTTCCTGGAATGATGACACCTCTGAGTGAGATTGTTTCGAGAGATGAATTCCACTGGAGATGCACATGGACTTTTCCTCAGGTCAGAACCCAGCTCTTCTCCATGTTTTAGTGCTATGATGTTACACCACTAGATGGCTCCAGAGTGTCTAGACTGTGTTTGAAAGGCCAGTGCTGTGATAATTGGCATGTACTTCGTGAGCCATCCCCAGCCATCTTCATCCACTGTTGACTCCCATTCAACCGAAAGTGATGTCTCCTCTCCCTCTGTCTTCCAAGAGTAGCCCAACGGTGGTGCCTGGAAGGAGGGAAAAAATGTTTCAGACCAGGGAAGCACTTGTTTTCTCCACATTCCAAACTTTAAAACTCAGCTTCAAGCAGATGATATGTGTATCCTCAAAGTGTGGAGTAACATTCCGTCCTTAAAAATTATCTCATTTCATAACTTAGGTGGTTGGGTTATTAGGATCAAAGGTCCCCAGTCCTTAAAGTCTTGCTTAATCAGGAGAGGCTTAAAGATAAATTGTTAAGCATTATCTTTACCTAAGTTGCCCTTTTATATTCTTTCTAGAGGAGTTGGTTAGAGTGGAAGTGAAAGTTGTTGTTTTTGTTTTCTGAGTTTGAAACTCATCGCAGTTGTTATCACTTTCTGTTTAATCTGTGATATGAAGTTTCTTCCAGGCTGTTTTCTCTTCTAAATTGATCCAACGTGATGACAAATGCCAGCACAGGCAGTCACGTGGACCAAACCCTCCTTGTGTGATTGCTACTGGGATGAACATTTGAACCAAGAGAAAAACACCCACAAACTGCACTTACCTGTCTATCTGCCCTAAAGTGGCATTTGAACCAAGTGACAAAGAGCTGAGTTTAGAAGGAAGAGAACTCAAGGGTTGAGAAGTCTGTGTCAGAGTGAGAGGTTCCCAGGCAAGCCAAAGCCGAAAGTCACTGGAAGCCACAAGGACAATGATTATGTGAAGGCACAGAGAAAAACAGCCTGTAGAGCAGAATGGGGAAAACACCAGAAAAGAGAGAAAAATGTAGACTCAGAAAGATACACAGTGTAGCTACCCAGAACATTTCCAGTTTATATGAGCACTGTCTGTTTTTGCATCCACCAAATTTCTACATGTGATTCTCGGAGTCTTTCCATTCTCCTCGGCCTTTTTGAGTTTTCTTCTCACTAATTGGTAAAGATCCCTGAACAGGTCCTTTGTTCCTGACCAACAAAAATCTGGAAAGCATTTTGCATTTTTAATTTCTTAAAAGTTTTTATTTTATATTGAAATACAACTGATTAACAATGTTGTGATAGTTTCAAGTGAATAACAAAGGGACTTAGTCATACATATACATGGATCCATTCTCCTCCCATTCAGGCTGCTCTGTAACATTGAGCCGATTTCTCTGTGCTATATAGTAGGACCTTGTTGGTTACCCATTTTAAATATAGTAGTGCATACATGTCCATCCCAAACTCCCTAACTATCCCCTCCCCCAACTCCTGCCTCTTGGTGACCATAAGTTCATTGTCAACGTCCGTGTGTGTGTGTGTGTGTGTGTGTGTGTGTGTGTGTGTAGTGTGTGAGTCTCTTAGTCATGTCCGACTCTTTGCGACCCCATAAACTATAGCCCACTAGGCTTCTCTGTCCATGGAATTCTCCAGGCAAGAATACTGGAGTGGGTTGCCATTGCCTTCTCCAGGGGATCTTCCCGACCCAGGAATCGAAGCCAGGTCTCCTGCATTACAGGCAGATTCTCTACCATCTAAACTACCAGGGAAGCCCCTTAAATTTGTGCAGAAATCATCCTTTATCATAAGGCAACTCCACATACTAAGTGCAGATGGTTGAATTTATAAAGTAGGATGGATTTCTGACTTTTAAAAACACTAAGACTCGCTGAGAAAAAAAAAAAAATATTAAAAACTTTTTCTTCAGCCCTGATGCTAGATTGGTACAACAAACTTGGTGAGCAGAAGTCAGAGACCATGCAGTCAGTCCCTGGGCTTGGGTCTAGAAAAATGCACCCTCTCCTTCCCCACCCACTCTCCACAGCATTGCTACTTTTCAAAAGAATGGACTAAAATGAAGATCTTCTCTCTGAGTCCTTGGCCCCAGTAGATTTTGTGTTCTACGTCAACACCATTTCCTGAAAGAATGACAGTATTGGTCTCTGACAAGTAAAATTTTCAAAGAATAATCTGATTTTTTTCACATCTTGATTTAAGGCATCTTGCCTATAAGAAAAAGTAAAATAAAATAAAACATAAATAAAATGCCTTAATATGGCATTCATGGTCCTCGGTCTGCTCACCTCTCCAATCTCATTCGAGAGCTTTATCCCCATCATTGTCTGCGTACAGCCACTCTGACCTTTCAGATTCTAGTATAAACTATTCTCTTTCCAGCCTCATGGCCTTTGGATATTCTTTCCCTTCTTCCTGAAACTCACTTCACTCTTCAACTGTTCCTATTTAACTCTTTCATTCTTCATCTTTCACCTCAAATGCTATTTCTTTCAGGAAGGAATTCATAACCTTAAAAAGAAAAAGTTCTCTTTGATAGTACATTATTTGTTTCCTGCATAACACTTAATTCCAGCCTGACGTACTTATTTATTTAACTGAGTGTTGTCACCTGTTCCATCTCCAGACAGGACACTTTATGAAAGCGCAACTTTTTAATGTTTTTGTTCACAATTGTATGCCAAGTTGCAAGACGTTCAGTACACCTTACAAGAAGAAGAGAAAGAATGAATAAACCTATGAATACTTGAAAATAAGTCCAGAGTCCTGGAGCCTATTCCAGAGACATGTTTTTATTTTTCTATTGATACTTCAGTTTCCTTTATCTCTGATGTGTATTTATTCTTAATTGTGTGTGTGAATGTAAGGCTGGTACAGTGTGGCTATTGGCATTGTATGGTTCTTGGAAAACTTTATATTTTGGAAGCAAATGTAAGAAAATAAAATCCGGTTTGCAGAATGTTTTATTATGATCAATGATCTCAAGGACACATCCGTTTTTGTGAATTGACGTGCATTTCTACTTGAAGGATAGAATGAACATAAATGTGACAAGAATAGAATTAAAGAGTGTAGGCAGAGGTGATGGGAATTCTAGGCTATTCCAAGGTTTTAGGGGACGCTTTGTCCTTAGCAGGGTTAATTTAAATGCATATTTCTTCTATTCTCTGGATATCATTGGTATTTTCCCTTTAAGTACCCCCAATAAAATCTGATCACTAGGCTTCAAAACATATGAAGAGCAGGATGAGTCTACAATTTATACAAATTTTAGAAATACTTTCACTCTTTTTCCTTCTGGGTGTGAAAATATTCAGACTAGCATTCCAAGAGAACTTTGAAAAAGAATATGAACCAGGAGAAGGAATCCTCTCCTTCCTCTGTTGTCATTGAACTGTTTGCGTGCATACATGCTAAGTCACTTCAGTAATGTCTGACTCTTTGTGACCTTATGGACTGTAGCCCACCAGGCTACTGTGTCCACGGGACTCTCCAGGCAAGAATACTGGTGTGGGTTGCCATGCCCTCCTCCAAGGGATCTTCCTGACTCTTGTGTCTCCTGCATTGGCAGGCAGCTTTTTTACCACTAGCACCACCTGGGAAGCCCCACCCTGAGTCAATTCAAGGAAATGTGCTAATGAAGAAAGTATCCTGAATTTACTGTTTTCCATGTTGTTTTCCCTTTATTCATTTTGACATATTAAGACTTTTTAAAAACTCATTAATAAAAAATATACACCTGGAGATAATTGCTCCCCAACCACCTTTGATACTCAGATTCTGTCAAAGGACTCCCCTTCTCTCATATTCTTGAACGTGCAGTTTGGCATTTCCTCTTCTGAACACTTGATACCACTTCTGAGCTTATGGGTGATGTTGTACAATCATAGCTCCTTGCCTTTCAGAATGTTCTTTGCCTTTGATCCAGTTGGGCAAGTTAGCCTTCACTTTCCAGGCCTCTCTTGTAGTACTTTTGGAATTTATAATGCTAGATTGATCTACATAATATCATATAAAGCTGCCAACATTTGACCATTTGTCATATAAAATGTCAGTTTTGTGTGGTTTACGTTAGTCGCTCAGTTATGTCTGACTCTTTGCGACCCCATGGACTGTAGCCCGCCAGGTTCCTCTGTCCATGGAATTTTCCAGGTAAGGATACTGGAGTAGGTAGCCATTTCCTTCTCCAGGGGATTTTCCCATCCCAGGGTTTGAACCCAAGTCTCCGGCACTGCAGGCAGATTCTTTACCACTGAAACATCTGGGAAGCCCAAATGGCTAACATTTACAGAGAAACTACTCTATTTTAAATATTACATAAACACTTTATGTGCATTATTTTAAGTTTCTTATTTTACAAACTAGAAAATTAAATATCAGAAGAGTTAAAATATATTACTTATAGTCAAATCCCTATTAAATGGTGAGACTGGGATTTAAACTTAGGTCTATGTCACTAAAAGACCCAAGCTATTCAGCACTCACTGTCTCTTAAATTTTCCATTCCTTTATTTTTTTGTGACAATTTTTATAATATCATTATTGAACCCACTTTTTCAAAAGCAGGAGGTGTCATGAACTCAGATAAAAGTGATAATTTCAGACAAACCTCTCCATGATTCACATACACAAAACCAAATATAATGTTATTTCAAGAAGCCATACTTAGACAAATATCTAGATATTTCCGAATAGTTGAACAATAAATTGCATTTTCATTCTTCATCAGAATGGTTTGTCATTTTATATATCAAATAATTTATGTGCTTGTTTCTAAAGCAATTTATTTTTCTTAGAAAACAGTGACCTGCTGTTTCTAAAAACAGGGTTCAGTTCCTAATCACTAAAACCATTTTTAACGTCCCTTGATTAGGATGGAAGGAGAATAAAAATGACGGGGTAAAGTAACCATTCATGCCATTTACCTGCCTTCACAAATCATCCTAGAAGTAAATCTGTGCTCTCTGTCTGCTAAAAATTTTTTAGAAGTCTTTAAAAGTCATCTTTAATAACAGAGAATGGGGCCTATACACAGCTTTAATAATTTTTTTTAATGTGGAAACTGTAAGTTCAAAACCCAAATCAAATGTGCTTTGTGAGCTTTAGAATGTGGGATTGTGCAGCCATCTGGCCTCCAGGCCACCTCTGCATATAAGACATTAATAACATTTTTAATTTAAGTAATAGATAAATCTGTTTCAAGTGCCTCGGCATCCATTCTCAACATCGCCTGCAGATCTGTTGATCCTAACTAATATTTTCAAGCTGTGGTAAGGTTATTGGTGTTCTGAAGCAATCTGGAAATACCAAGTTCTTACGCCAGGAAGTGGGTCAAACTGTAATCTCTTCATGTTACTGTTTTGATTTCAGAAATAGCTCTGTCCTTCACACGGTGGGAGCCTGTATATTTTACCTTTCTCACGGATTTGATTACGGCTGCCATTCTGTGTTTCAATGAAAACTTTATTAGATATCTACTTTTAATTAACCTCTCTGGCACTGGAACCTCTCCCCAACCTCAATCTATTTTTAGTTTCTCAGAACAGTTTCACTTTTCTCCTTAAATAGTCATTGCATAATATGCCATTCTCTAGTAATTATTACAAAATAGCATTATACTAGCTCAGCCAAGAGAGACCAGACAGTGTGTGCTTTTAGAGTCAGAGAGATTGACATTTGGATCTTAGCTGTGCCACATGAGGCTTCACGATCCTGGGTGGGTTACAGTCTATCTCTGGATGCCCTTGCTGGTGAGATGGAGATCTCAAGGGTTGTCAGGAGGATCTTACTCCATAAGCAACTGCCCTCCATGCCCAGAGCAGTTGTTTGCTTTAGATCTTAATTACTTTCCTTTCTGTTTAGTGTGTGCATAAAACTCATAATGAAATCGATGAAACAGTTATTTTCTTTCATCTTTTGTTCTTTTGATTTTCTCTTTCCCTTTGGAAGAAGCTTATATTTCTTATGTTGTTTTATTTGAGAATTTTGCAAAGTCCAGCTTGCCCTATTTCACTTTTTTTAAGACCCAGAAATGCTTTTCTCTCAGATGATTCTTCTACTAGTGGGCCAAGAAAATCTATTTACTCCAAGACTGTCTCTGTCATTTGGGTACCTGCTAGCGTCTGACTTTCTCCTTGGCTTCTTTCTTCATGATACTGGTGGGGACTAGCAGTCAGTATTCAGGTACAACAGATATCTGAAAAAGGAGAATGATTTTTTTTTTTTTAACCCAAGCAGCAAAGTAAATCCACATACATTTATTCACCTATTTTGTTCTTTTAATAAAAGCCACAATAAATCTACTGCCCATGATACGCTCATGTCCATGATACTGGATGTGACTGATATTTTTTTCCAACCACTCATGCATTTAAGGAGGGCATGGCAAAAAAAAAAAAAAAGGAGGGCATGGCAACCCACTCCAGTACTCTTGCCTGGAGAATCCCCACAGACAGAGGAGCCTGGTGGGCTACAATCCATGGGGTCGCAAAGAGTCAGATATGACCGAAGCGACTTGGCACAGCACATGCACTTGAAGAATATTATGCTAAGCAAATGGGAAAGCACAAAAGTGAATCTCATCTGAACCCCTGTTCTCAAGGAACTGCTAGTCTGTTAAAGAAAATGAGACACACATTTCAATGGTTTTCATGGAAAATAGAATGTGAGAACCCAGGAAAACAACCCAAGGAGTTCTTGACGGTTTGGGGAGATGGTTACTTTCAGCTGCAGGAAAGAAAATGAATATACCTAGAGAATGACCCACATCTTTGGTATTTCAATTTGACCCTCATACATTATCTTGAAACAATTTAGGAACAGTTTAGAAGTAGTGATCAGGGTAGAGAGTGTTCAGTAGTGAAGGATTCGCTGAGAGGGTATGCTATCTAGTAAGTTGTCTTGGGATTATGTTTGCATAGCAAGTATTTGCTATTTTATTGACAAAGTGGGTCACTGCCCAACTGGTGATAGGCTCAGTGGTGCAGTTAGAAACACAATGCAGAAGTATGTATTTCTGGCATAAAAAAATGTCATGAATGCTAATAAGTGCGCCCTTGACTCTTGACAAGATCTCTCCTCCAGCAGCATATAGCAAACAACAAGAGTTTGTGACTCTCTGAGCTACTCTGATCAAAGAGACTTGATATTTCTTTTTTAATACTTATTTATTTAGCTGTACTGAGTCTTAGTTGTGGCATGTTGTATCTGGTTCCCTGACCAGGGATCAAACCTGGCCTGCATTAGAATCATAGAGTCTTAGCCAATGGGCTAATCAATGATCTAAATTTCAGTGTACATCTCTACAGAACAGGAGCAGCATTAGCGAATCTCATCTCCTTGCTTGTATCCTTGATCTTGTGTTCCCTTTTCCTTAGTTGCAATTGAGTAGTCAATGCATGTAAACAACCTTATAACGCATAGATTGTTACCAATCTCTCAACCTACACCAGAATTTGGAGTTAATTTCAACTTAGAAAGTGCATTTACGTGGGCTCACTTATGGGAACCAAGGGCTTCCCAGGTGGGCACTGGTAAAGAATCTTCCTGCCAATGCAGGAGATGCAAGAGACTCAGGTTCGATCCCTGCATCGGGAAGATCCCCTGGAGTAAGAAATGGCAACCCACTCCAGTCTTCAAGCCTGGAAAATTCCACGGACAGAGGAGCCTAGTGGGCTACAGTCAGTGCTTATTCATGTCCAATTCTTTGAGACGCTATGGACTGTAGCCCGCCAGTCTCCTATGACCATAGGATTTTTCAGGCAAGAATACTGGAGTGGGTTGTCATTTCCTCCTCCAGGGGATCTTCTCGACCCAGGGATCACACCGATGTCTCCTGAAACTACTGCATTTCAGGTGGATTCTTTAGCAATGAACTATTGGGGAATCCCAGGTTACAGTCCATGGGGCCTCAAAGAGTGGGAGGCACCTGAGCATAGCACACAGCAATTGGGAACTAATGGATGTAATGGATAACTGTGTTCAGGCTCACTGGAACTGTCCTCTGGTTCTGTCACTGCCTTTTAGGATGAGCAGGTTTTGAAGAGAATCCCATGTGGAGAGAAGAGCATAAGCAAATAGCAATATATCAAATCGCCACATTTGAAGGGGGGAGTTAGGAGATCATGCTGAAGTGAGTTTAATGAGATCCTAAAAGGTCTGGAATGCCTATGCAGAAAAAAAACAAGACTTGCTTACCTTTTCAATATGGAGTCCCTGGAAGTGAATGGAGTAACATGGTCTTAACAAAGATCAGCATTGCGGTCTAGAAAAGGAAACCTAGGAACATGCCACATTGGGGTAACACAAACAGCAACAGAAAGCAACTCATATCCCTCTATTAAGGGCAGAAGCAATTTCATTATCAAATGTGTGATTCTCAAGTGGTTCTCTGGACTTGTTTGTTATTTATAGCATGTAATTGAATAAAACTTAAGTTTTGTAACATTTTCTTTTACTAAATAGCTGTCAGATATCAGCATTTATTTAAAGTCAAACTATTTATACACATACTTTACGAAAGTCAGCAATTAAGTCTACACACTCAGACTTATTTTGATAGTTGTTTCCATGGTGTAGTGATTTTTTTTTCCAGTCTAAGAGCTTTCAGTGATGTTAGGTGGATTTATTTATTTTTTTCAAAATGGATGATTTGTAGGTTATTATTCAAATGATTTAATTGGTAAACCAGATTGGGAGTTTTAAATGTGGTGATTTATGATTTAATGACTGGTTTTCAAACAGCCATTTCTTTTATTTAATAGCAAGATTGCACGAAAGGTATTATTGTCACTCTCATTCTGTAAACCCCTGGTATGATATTTCCAACATCATAACATTCAATTATATTTTTGGGAGGACTAGTCAGCTTGTGTACTTAGCAGTGTATGCTGTGGGTCATAGAACTGCTTCCAAATGGAGCGTAAGCCCGAAGATTTATTGTTGGATCAAACACTGGTCTGAAATAACAGAGTTCTGAAGCTGCTCTTTAGATGGATTTTTTTAAGTGTCTAAAACAGAGATAATTTTGCCCCCCCTCCCCCACACCACTCTCCTTTCTGTTTTTCTCTCTGTATTCTTCAGGTTTAAAACAATGCTAGACAAATAGTAGCCACTCATTAAATAAAGGTATGATTGAAGAAAGGACCACTCCTATTTTGAGATTGTTTCAATGTTGGAAGAGGTTCCTACTTCCAGGAGGAGTTCTGCAAGGTAGGATTTTAGTATCCTTTGGACCCCATTACTCAAATCCTGTCCTTCTTTTAATTTAGAAACGAGGAGATCAGGTTTGTGTTAATGAATTGAAAATCCATTTCTGGCACTTTAGCTATGAGATCATAGGCAGGTTGTTTCCCTTTTCTGAGCATTACTTTCTCTCATCCTTAAAATGGGAATAATAACATGTCAAACCTGAGATTAACACCAAATTAAATGAACATACATAAGTACCAAGTTCAGCATCTTGAATATAGAGGTACTCCACAGATCTTTCTGTGTTTTAATAAAATGATATTTAATTGAAATGCATGGGTCCTTGATTCTGTATCATTGTTCTATTTCTGTCCATGTATAAGTTCACACTTAGAGATTGGGCTCTACTAGCCTTTTCCAGCCAATGGCATGATGGAGATGCTCCACAAAAGCTTTGGCATTTTCATAGATGTTCAAGTTTATCAATACCTTAACAGCAGAAAACAACACAACACTGCAAAGCAATTATCCTCCACTTAAAAAAACCAAATATTAAAAATCATAAAAAAGCACAATGTACTAGATCCCCTCACATATACTATATATGAGTTGTTTTGCTATATTTAAAACTATGTGAATACTCAGGTATCTCTGATAGCTTACTAAGTGTTTGTTATTTATTTCTATGAATGATTAACAAATTTTCTTGAACATCTTTCTAGTTCAGTTCAGTTCAGTTGCTCAGTCATGTCCGACTCTTGGCGACCCCATGGACTGAAGCACGCCAGGCCTCCCTGTCCATCACCAACTCCTGGAGCTTGCTCAAACTCATGTCCATCACGTCAGTGATGCCCCCTAACCATCTCATCCTCTGCCATCCCCTTCTCCTCCTGCCCTCAATCTTTTCCAGCATCAGGGTCTTTTCAAATGACTCAGTTCTTCGCATCAGGTGGTCAAAGTATTGGAGTTTCAGCTTCAACATCAGTCCTTCCAATGAATATTCAGGACTGATTTCCTTTAGGATAGACTGGTTGGATCTCCTTGCAGTCCAAGGGACTCTCAAGAGTCTTCTCCAACACCACAGTTCAAAAGCATCCATTTTTCAGTGCTTAGCTTTCTTTACAGTCCAACTCTCAATCCATACATGACTACCCGAAAAACCATAGCCTTGACTAGATGGACCTTTGTAAGTAGCCTATGATTAGAAGTGTCTCTAGCAGTATGGGTGGAAGAAAATTCTCCCTCATTATGCTGTCATTTGTAGAGTGTTAATTATGTTGAAGTAGTGCCCTGGGGGGAGCCCGGTGGGCTGCTGTTTACGGGGTCGCACAGAGTCAGACATGACTAAAGTGACTTAGCAGCAGCAGTACTTTGCCACATGTACATAAAATATTAATGACATCATAGTACATCCTTATCTCTGACAAGTTTTTAGGGTGAGGTCTGTAATAAACCATCCCAAACTACAGCCCAGCTGTGGGCTTTAGAAGTCACTTGGCACTTTCTTTCCAGCATATCTGGAGCTATTTTTTCAAACATCGTCTCCACACTGTTTTTACATGGACATAATGCCATGCCTTGTCCTTAACATAATTATAAAATGTATTAAAATGATGCCTGAAACCATTCCCAGAAATAAATATCCAATCTCAGATGATGTCTCTGTAGAAGTAGGAATGAGCATGATAATTATTTTTGACACTGTTGGCATATTTGTCATAGACTCAAAAGCATATGCTTGGAAGTTGGAAGGTGGATGTGTGTTTTAGCACAATGAATTAAGTCAATAGGAATCAGACTCACGTTGCAGACTTAAGAACAAGAATGATAAGAAGTATTCATTGTGGGCTTCCCTGGTGGCTCAGTGGTAAAGAATCTACCTGCCAACGCAGGAGACATGGGTTTGATCCATGATCCAGGAAGATTCCACATGCCACGGAGCATCTAAGCTTGTGTACCGCAACTACTGAGCCTGCCAGGAGCCGCAACACTGAGGCCATGTGCTGCAAATACTAAAGCTGGAGCACCCTCGAGCCTGCGCTCCACAACAAGAGAAGCCACTGCAATGAGGAGCGTCCACTTGCTGCAACCTCGAGAAAAGCCCACACAGCAACCAAGACCCAGCATAGCCAAAAATAAATACATAAAATTATTAAAAAGTATTCATTGTGCCAATATGAGGTGCCAAACATGATATTAACCACTTTTATGAATCAGCATGGTTACCTTTTTTTTTTTAAATCCAATCAATCACATTCAATTTCCCCCCTTTTTTTTCAGATGTGAAGGCTGGGTTTCAAAGACATTAACTACACAACTTGTGAATGACATTCTTCAACTGAGGTCATTCAAAGTCCAAAGTACAGAGTATAATAATGTACCGCTGTAACTTCTGACCTCCATGAAGGTTGGCAGTGCACACCTGGCATCGTGTTAAATTTCCCAATTCTGGGTCCCTCCCCAACAGAGAACGTTGTGATGATCATGAATGTCTGTATGGAGCACTACTGTACATAAGCATTCCCAGCCTGTGGTTTTCAGGTGTCTAGGAACTGTCACTCACTGGCTGGGGTGGCAAAGATCATTCCTCCAGCATCCTCCAGCCCCAGAGAGCAGTGGCTGAAGACTCCTCCCCAGCTGTAGAAAGGCAATTATTTCTAAACCAGCCCACTCATGTTAAACTCTTGTATGAACATAATGCATGACAAAGGAGTTTGAATCATCTACAGGGCATCTGTGGTATCTGAGGAAACTTTGCCACAAGATAGATCAGACAAAGCCAACCAGCATCCCTGATGAAAAGTGATTTCTGCTTTAATTGAAATAAGCGCTATGAACAGCTGCCAGATGAGGTGGGTGAGCGTGGGTGAGCGTGGGTGGGAGGCGACTGGGACAATCTCTGCAGCTGAGACCAGATTCATTTATATTTACTTATTTATTTATTTCTCCTTTGGGGAAAGAAAGGCAAGGCAAGTATATATTGCCGAGTAATTTATTGAACCAATGAAAATGTCATGAAAACATTTCAGAATTGGACTGTGTGGGAGACAAACATGACTTTAGATTCTGGGAGAGAGGCTTGATTTTCAGCTGCCACACAGACAAATGGAAGTTCTTCACAAAACTTAAAAAAGCAGATAAGGGATATAAGGTAGAGAAATCTAAAAAAAAAAAAAAAAAAGCTGTTTAGGATAAGAAATTAAAGGGGAAGTTAAGTCACACTCTTTTGCTAACAAAAAAAAAAAATGCATATTCTTGCCCAGCAGGACTGTGCACTGGAAGGGAGTTAGTTTAATTTTCTTTAGCTTGGATGGGTAATAGGGACTTAGAACTACATAGGCCAGAGAAGTCATGTCCCCCACCCACTTGTGTTATAGAAAACTAAGACTCCCAGAGAAAGGACGACAATTATTTGTTTGTATAAATCCTTGGTGAAGCAAGCCAGAATACATAGTAAATAGATCAAGCCAGTTGAGATGACATGCTCTGGATCACCATGGTGACTTTGCATGTGCCCCTGTCTTCTTGCTCTTCTTCAATTAATTTGCTGTGTGTGAATCATGCTATTTCATGTGACCATAATCCTTTGTTTCCCCAGTCTAAGAGAAGAAAAGCAACCGCTCGAGATTAGTTGTGTTTTGCTTTCTCTCAGGCATATGAAGAATTTGTAGCCTTTCCCTTACCACTTAAATTTCCCAGGCTGATGACCTATTATTTCACTGCTCTTGATGAAGTAGAAATACTGGAAGAATAAGCATAAAGTTGTAATTTGAATATAATTATAATTATAGATAATAGTTGGCATTTATTGAGGGATTGCTATGTTATATGATGGGCATTGTACCAAATATACATATATACATATATATATATATATATATATACAGACACACACACACATATATATCTATATATTAACTTTTTAAGTTCTCAGAGCAACACTATAACATACATGCAATTATTCTCTCCATTTTATAGTTAAGGAATACAAAGAAGAGCGAGGTTTGATAACTTGGTAATGGACACACAGCCATTTATTTCTTGATAATAGTTCAGCTTATGCAGTTTGACTGAAAAAATTGCATTTTTAAAAATTTGCTCTACTATTTCACTGATGTGGACTCATTTTTCAGGGAAAAAAAAAGTGATGTAAGAAATTAAATCACTTGTCAAGGCCACAGGTAGTGGGGCTGAGATAAGAATTTGAGTCTCTCTCCTCCTATGATACTGATTACCTTAAGTGACCAATAGTACTGGATATTGTAAAGTGGACAAAGCAAAAGAGAAAGGCTAGTGAAGTGTGAAGTGAGATCTTACAGGGAGTTGCTTCAGGTGAAGGTGTAGTTCTGGCTTCAGAGGATGGGGCCTAGATTTTGTATCAGTGCATTGTTACAAGTTTGAAAAGGCAATTGTTCTCATGAGACACAAATTGGCTTCAATCTAATCCTAGATTATTTTGTTGTAGATGAATGGAGGTTCAGCATCTGCTCCATCTTCATCTCAAGGGAAGGTCTGAAGCTCTCTGAGTTCACAGATTCTTTAGTCTCCACACCCATACCGGGTGAGCTGACTCTGTTAAAAGTCAAGAAGTGTGTGGGTCATTTTGACTCAGAGAAACTCCTTAATTTCCCAGCAATTATTTATATCTCTATTTACAGAGGCTCGGGGCATGTGTGCCCATTTCCAGCTGCCCTAATCCAGATGTAGTTCCACACAGCAGATGAGGCAGACTCAACATTCCACATTTATCTTAACTTTGTAGTTTCCAAGGAAACGGTACAGCAAGAAGACAGACACTGAATTCTCAGTTCTGTATCAGCCCAGTGTTACACACTATTAGCACATCAAAGTAATCCTGGGCGCAGAGTTGGCACCTAGTAGGGATTCAGGAAATGCCAGGAAGGAAGAATGAATGAATGTGTGAATGAATGGATATGCCAATCAATACAGTTGACTTGGTTGGTATCATTTCACAGTAACCAAACTCAAGGAACTAATTTATAAATTGATTAATATATCATCAATAATCCTTCTGGCAGATACTCAGCTCGGGGTATCTGCACAGGATATTCTTGCTTGCTACCTATATTAATCAAGGAAATCAATTTCCAAATCAGAAGGTCTCTAGGTGACCGGGAAACTAGAGCCAATAACAACAGCAACACAACAAAACAACAAAAATACTCTTAATGGATCATTCCCACCAATTTTAAAAGTCTAGTGAATTTCCTTTTACATTTCTAAGTAGGTAATCATTATCTATAAATGAACTATATACTTCCCATGACCAATACTTGAGTATTGTTGGCAATTTTTTATTCTTTGAATCCCTTATTTTATTTATAAAAATTCAGTTACTAGTCATTAACTCAGCAAATAACAATTGAATTCTTTTGATAAATGAGGCATTCTGCTAGACCCGGAGGATACAGTGGCAAGACCATTCAAGGGCCCTCATCATGGGAGAAAATACATTAAAATATGTAAGAATGAGGGATGTCCGTGTTGTCCGTCCAGTGATTAGGAAATCTACCTGCCAATGCAGGGGATATAGGCTCGATCCCTGGTCCAGGAAGAGCCTGTATACAGCACTGCAGCTAAGTCCGTGAGCCTCAGCTACTGAGCCCACAGGCCACAACTACCCAAGCCCATGCACTCCAGAGCCCATGCTCCACAACAAGAGAACCACCACAGTGAGAAGCCTGAGCACTGCAAAGCAGACTAGCCCCCACTCGCTACAACTAGAGACAGTCCCCGTGCAGAAGCAAAGACCCAGTGCAGCCATAAGTAAATTAATTAATTAAACAAGGAAATATACACCATGATACACAAAAGTATGAATGTTCAAAATGTTGTGAGATATATTAGTAAACACACAAGAGCATGCAACAGGAGGATTTGGATTTCCAAGTGGCCAAGGAAGGTTGTCTGAGGAAGTGCCACGTTACCAGGTGTTGGTATGGGAAGCAGCAGCTATTCATGAATACACAGGGGAAAGAATTCTAGGCTTAGGGGAATCGAATATATAAAAGTCTTGTGGCAAGAGAGAAACTATGGTTCATTCACTAAAAGCCTGCAATTATAATGTGACATCACAATTTACGTGTACAACTTCTAAGATAATAATACACTTTACATGTAAGTTTACAATAATTTATTTAATAATTTATTTTTCAAGCTGAGAACACACTATGTATTAAGTACTGTGTGATGCTTGGTAGATAGGATACGATGATCAAGACAGAATGGTACATTTCTTAAAACTGAATGGCAAATCAAACATACAAGGCTATGGGAACTATTGGGAGCAATGGAAACATAGATAAAACGCATATGACCCAGACTGAAGAACATTAGGTCAATCTTGGAAGAAGTGACTCTCAGTTGAGGTGTGAGGGTAGATTAAACACTGGGCATCTGAGAAGCTCCCAAAGCTCTTACATCAGCTTAGGTAGAACCCAACACTTGTGAACAACAGTCTTGAAAATCATACTTTAGGTAGATTTTTAAATATGTTCCCCAAATGAATGTTTTACAGATGGTTAATTTCTTGAATTTCATGAATATAATGATGATTTTTAATAGACTTGGCTAGAGACCTATTTCTGACTTTATTCCTAAATTTTTCCACTTATTGATATATATGTGGATATATGTATATATACTTAGATATATATGTATATATATGTGATATAGAAGCAAAGATATATATAGAGAGACATATTGTCAAAAAACACATTTCAAACCACATAATTTCTTTTTCTGAAGTAGCCAAAACTTCATCTTGGAAATGTTGAGGGACTGCTAGTTAATGACAGAGCTAAGACTAGGACACTTGATCTGGTGTTATAAATGCCTTGTCTTGAAAGAAAAAAGAGCAGCCCCCTTGAAAGAACTGTTATTGATTGGGTCTTTTCTTTGAATTGCTTAGAAACTGAAGTTGCCAGCAGAGATGCTATGAAGGATTTGCTGGAATCAACTTTGGTGAGATTTTCTTGGGAGAAATTTTGCAGTATATTTAATCAGGCAACCAAGAAACAACAGCTGCTTGTGTATGAAGCATCAGTAAAGCTGCTAAGATTTATATAATCTTTAGTGTTCAACAGATTGCTAGCATTTATAGGACAGTCAATGTTTGCCTATGCTCACATGCAGTCATATATGCTACCTTTCCCACTGCCTCTGAACTGAAGGGTTTCTGAAGAGGGAAATACTTTGGAAAGAGATGGAATAAGAACTAGAAGACAGAGGATTCAGTGGTCAAATAACTGGAAATTTGTCCAATAAAAAGCAACAACAGCAGTACCCACTTATGATGGAAAAATGTTACTTAATTTAGATCAAAGATATATTGATATCTATTCCCATAGCAGTAGAATCATTCCTCTGACATTATGCTTTGTGGCTAAATCAGTGTAATGATATTTATATGTTCTGGTCTAAGTAAGGGAAAATTTCTAACTAGATGACTACTAACCACTTCATTAGAAAGCTGATGGTTATCAAATGTCATCAGTTCCAATTTCCCCTAAATAGAACAACTGATGAATCCACACAAAGGAACTTTGAGCTGTAGACTTGAAGAAACTAGAACGGGGAAGTATCTTAGAGATTATTCAGGATATACTTCACATGTAACAAAAGAATGATGATGATAAATGGAGATGATGCTACTGACAATAGCATGAAAAACCTGACTCTTGGTCCAGTGCTTTCTCCTTCATTTTCCTCTGTCTTAAATCAAAGTTCTTCAGTATGACATTGAGGTTCTCAAGAAAATCTCTCTTCTCCCATTCTAATATTATTCTGCAGTTTCCTAATGCATTGGTTTTCCAACACATGCATCTCCTCAAAGGGGTCCTTCTCATGCCCACCTCAAAGGCCTGGTTTCGCCTAGTTTCTCTTTCTTTTCATTGAAGGTCCTCTTTCTTCTTCATCATTTATTTCAAGATCCAAGTTAAAGCCCACCTCCTTGCAATCAGGACTCTGAGTTAAAGATGAGATCTACTTTATTCTGAGATAATAGAACATAAGGGGCTTCCCATGTGGCACTAGCAGTATAAAGAATCCGCCTGCCAATGCAGGAGATGTAAGAGATGCAGGTTTAATCCCTGGGTCAGGAAGATCCCCCTGAGAAGGAAATGGCACCCTACTCCAGTATCCTTGCTGGGAGAATCTCATGGACAGAGGAACCTGCCAATTATAGTCCATGAGTCACAAACAGTCAGCCATGACTGAGCATCTGAGCAAGGACTATAGAATATATAGTCCTAGTCACCACCTTCAGCAGTGGTTTTGCATTGCTTATTAGGGGCAAGGTAATAGAATGGAAAAGCTTGGCAAGTATAGATTTCAATGTCTACTTTTACACTTTTCCCACTGTATATTCTGTATGTCAGTAAGGATACGTCCTACTTTTCTGTTGTTTTTGTTGTCCTGTCTCTTTGCAACTCGTATTGGAGGTAGCCAGGCTTCCTCTTCCTTCACTATCTCCTGGAGTTTGCTCAAAGCCATGTCCACTGAGTCAGTGATGCCATCCAACCATCTCATTCCTCGTTGTCCCCTTCTCCTCTTGCCCTCAATCTTTCCCAGCACCAGGGTCTTTTCCAATGAGTTGGTTCTTTGTGCCAGGTGGCCAAAGTATTGGAGCTTCAGCATCAGTCCTTCCAATGAATATTCAGGATTGATTTCCTTTTGAATTGACTGGTTTGATCTTCCTGCAGTCCAAGGGACTCTCAAGAGTCTTATCCAGCACCACACTAGCTTTCTTTATGGTCCAACTCTCACATCCATACAAGAATACTAGAAAGACCATAGCTTTGACTATATGGACTTTCGTTGGCAAAGTGATATCTCTGCTTTTTAATATGCTATCTTGGTTGTAATAGCTTTTCTTCCAAGGAGCAAGCATCTTTTAATTTCATGGCTGCAGTCACTGTCCCCAGTGATTTTGGAGCCCAAGAAAATAAAACCTGTCACTGTTTCCACTTTTTTGCCATTCATTTGCCATGAAGTGGTGGGATCGGATGCCAGGATCTTTGTTTCCTGAGTGTTGAGTTTTAAGCCAGCTTTTTAACTCTCTTCTTTCTCTTTCATTAAAAGTCTCTTTAGTTCCTCTTTGCTTTCTGCCATTAGGGTGGTATCATCTGCATATCTTAGGTTGCTGATATTTCTCCTGGCAATCTTGATTCCAGCTCAAGCTTCATTCAGGCTGACATTTTGCATGATGTGTTCTGCATACAAGTTAAAAAAGCAGAATAATATTATACAGTCTTGACATATTCCTTTTCCAATTTTGAACCAGTCCATTGTTCCACATCTGGTTCTAACTGTAGCTTCTTGACCTGCATACAAGTTTCGCGCAGACAGATAAGGTGGCCTGGTAGTCCCATTTCTTTAAGAGTTTTCCACAGTTTGTTGTGATCCACACAGTCAAGATTTTAACGTGATCAGTGAAGCAGAAGTAGACTTTTTCTTTTTTAATTCCCTTGCTTTTCCTATGATTCAATGGATGTTGGCAATTTGATCTCTGGCTCCTCTGCCTTTTCTAAAACCAGCTTGAACATCTGGGATTTCTTGGCTGATGTACTGTTGAAGCCTAGGCTGAAGGATTTTGAGTGTTAACTTGCTAACATGTGAAATTTGTGCAATTGTGTGGCAGTTTGAACATTCATTGGCTTTGCCCTTCTTTGGGATTGGAATGAAAACTGACCTTTTCCAGTCCTGTGGCCACTGTTGGGTTTTCTAAATTTGCTGGCATATTGAGGGCATCACTTTAACAGAAGCATCCTTTAGGATTTGAAATAGACCAGCTGAAATTCCAATACCTCCACTAGCTTTGTTCCTAATAATGCTTCCTAAGGCCCTTGACTTGACTTCACACTCCAGAATGTATGGCTCTAGGTGGGTGACCACACCATTGTGGTTCTGTAGGTCATTAAGACCTTTTTTATACAGTTCTTCCATATATTCTTGCCACTTCTTCTTAATCACTTATGCTTCCGTTAGGTCCTTGCTGTTTCTGTCCTTTATTGAGCCCATCTTTGCATGAAATGTTCCCTTGGCATCTCCAATTCCCAATTTTCTTGAAGAGATCTCTTGTCTTTCCCTTTCTATTGGTAAATAAATCCTGAAGCCTCAGGAATTTAGTGAAGGAAAGATTTGTTTCTTACTCTTAGTAGGTCTATTGTGGATTGGGCAGCCCTCTAGGGTCAGACACTCCCAAACAATGACTCAGGGGTGAAGTTGTTTCCATCCTACATCTCTCCCATCTTCATCTGTGGCCTCTGAATGTGTGCAGATGAGAAAAGGTGGTGTGGAGGTGTCATACAGGTTCATACTACCTTGTTCAGAAAGGGGATCTTTTCATTTCCATTCACATTTCACTGGCTGGAACTGGTTACACAGCTCTTCTGACTGCAAGGCATTTGGGGACTGGAGCCTTCCTGGGTGGCAGGAAGGAGATGGGAGCTGGCTGGGAGTCAGCACTGATGATCTCTCTCAGAGTAGTCATTTGAAATAAGCTGACTCCAATACTTCGGCCACCTGATGTGAAGAACTGACTCATTGGAAAAGACCCTGATGTTGGGAAAGATTGAAGGCGGGAGGAGAAGGAGACGACAGAGGATGAGATGGTTAAATGGCATCACCAACTCGATGGACATGAGTTTGAGCAAGCTCTGGGAGTTGGTGATGGACAGGGAAGCCTGGCATGCTGCAGTCCATGGGGTCGCAAAGAGTCAGACACGACTGAGCAACTGAACTGAACTGGCATGCCCCTGATTGTCTCTAACAGAATAACATGAGATAATACATTGAAAAATGACCAGTATTGGGCACACAGAGGTTGCTCAATAAATGCTCATTGATTTACTCTCCTCTAAAAGAGCTTCTCCAGGCCCAGAACCTCTCCCTTGCCTGCTTCTTTTTGGTGCTGAGCACATGCCTGGTTGAATACTTTGCAAATCAAAACAGAAGAGTCCTCTGGGAATGCCTCCTCTCATGTCAAGTCTTGCTTCAGTCCTACGTTCTTCTCAGATTTCTATTCCTAGTTCCCAAGTCATGACATATCTGATTGTGAGATGCTTTACTTAGTGACTGTCCTATAACCTTTCTTCCAATGTAAACTCTTCTCTTAAGATTACACATTCAATTATATATTATTAGTTTATCTATATTATCTGCCTACCTTGGAAAACCATAGTAATTCAGTGTGTAAGACTTTGATGATAAGTACCTTACAGTTATAATCTTCTAAATAGTCTATCTGCTCTAATTCGGGTGTATAAATTTAGTGAAATGGACTTCTTTTCTTATAGAGAACATGAATATTTCATTTAATATCTCAAATGTTAGGATTTTTAAATGCCCTATATAGATAAGTAGGAAATTTATTGTAAACTTAGTGAAGTTTTACACATATAATCTTGTGTTACACATACTTGTGTTATGTGTACTTTATGTTACATATACCTATGTTAAAGCTCATTAATTATAAATCCACTTAATTGAACTAAATTTAAAGTAGATAAATTCAACAATAAACTTGGTTCCATCTACCTGTATCCCTCTGTATACTGATCTCCCTTCAGTATAATAAGGAATATTATATTGACATATATATGTTATCAGTATAATATATACTGGGGATATATTTATTAATAATAAATTATTATTAATTATTAATAAGGGATATTGTTTGTTAATAATAGTTAATAAAGCCATAGAGACAAATTAAAATAAAAAGGATTTACCAATATTTCTTCCACTCTGATAAACTGTTTCAATATTACTATTAATGTTTTAAATTTTTTTATTTTTCTCCCATTCTCCATTCCTGAGAAGAAATAAGTTTCCACTGTTATCAGAAGAGGTAGTGGTTGATTCATGGAAGACTTGAGGTTAAGGGACATTAGGAAAACACTGTGTTAATAAATTATTACCTTTTTTGCTATCTTTACTTTTTGCATCACCTCATCCTTTTTTTGAGAGAAAATGTCATGAGGGAAAAATTTCAGTTGGAGAAAAATTTGGAAATGTCCAGGCCCTTCATGATCTCCAAAACTGGGGGGTGGGGGTGTCAGGCTTTAGTCGCATCCTTGTGGAAAGGAACCCTTTTCTTGCCTTCCATCTTTCTTTCTTCTTGCACTTTTACTTCCTTGGCTTGTGATCTCCCAATCTCTTTCTCCCTTTTTGCAATCATTTTATTTTTTTTCTCATAATTTCACAGCATCTGTGCCTCAGACAAAATGAAGCAGAATTGGAAGAAGCAGGGCACCAAAGAGACTTGGATTTTAGGCATTTTGCTGTTACAATCTGAACAAAACAGTCCATCTAGAGGTAGACATTTCTAAGCGTGCAGAGGTATACGTCTCCATTTAGGCCAGAAGATAAGGACATTTTCATAGCGTAGAGAAATTGCTTTGAGACTTTCCAGGAAATACACTATATAAAAAGAGAGACATTAACACAGAAAGTGTAGTGAGAGAAACCTTCAGTATTTCTGCTAAATAAAGAACTTCTGGGCTCAAATGATATCCATGATCACATTGGTGCCTTTGGTTCAGAATGGCTAAGAGGTGACTAATGGGTCATGTTCAGAGTCTGGGATCTTTTACCTAATACAACAAAAGCACTGTCATTTATTTCAACATTTTTCTCTTGCAAAGGCTGCTTGCTCCAGATTCTTCACAGAGAAGTCCTAAGAAGGCCCTGACAAAATTTATTTCTAAACATAGCCTTGGAAATACTGTTGAAGGCAGGTGAATCTTCCACCGAGAATTTTTTGACTCTGATCTTCAGCACTGCTTGAACTGATGGAAAGGCAGTCCAGTCCTCCATGTTTCTCTGACTTGAGAGAAGCCCTTCTCAATGAAGGGCATGCCTACTTATTTAGATACAACAAATCACTCAGATGCCAGGGTTCTTCTGATTCTAAAGCTCCAAAGGTTGCTGTCATACTGAAAAATGCAGTCTCTTTACCACAGTCTAAACTTTCCTGCTTGCCCGGCCCTGCTTACCTCGCTAAACTCACTTCCCTCCACTTGGTCTGCTCTTCATCGACTCTGGCCAGAGTGGCTTCCCAAGTAGGATGACTGACTCATTTACCCCCGTTTTTCCATGAACATCCCAGGAAGCCTATCAGTCCTTGGCACCCTGAGCACTTGCCTTCCCTCTTCCAAGAGTTCTTGGAACACACCTAGTTCCTCCCCTCGCCTTTGCACTTGTGAGCTTCTCTCCTTGGAATGATGTTTCTTCACATCTTCACACAGTTCTGCTCTCACTTTTTTTAAGCTTTGCTCAAATATCACTCTTCCTTTACTAATCTATTTCAGAATAGTCTTTTCTGCTATCACTTGCTGTCACCTAAATCCATCTCTCTCATCACCTCTCCTGCACCTTTGAACATCTTTTGCTATCTGAAATTGTGTTTGGTTTATGTTTGTAGTTGGTTTCAACAAGCCTTATGAATTCAAGGACTTAGTAAATTTATTTCTTTTTTCATGGCATCTAGAAGAGAGTTTTGAGCTTAGTAGGTGCTCAACAAACATTTGTTGAAAGACTAAGTGAAAAAATTGAGAAATTTCATTAGTAATTTGGGGACAAAAGTTAATTTCTTATACTCAATTTATTTTTTAAATGCTTGCCCATAAATTTGGATAAATTACATAATTTGCAACAAATAGGAAACTAGAAATGACCAACAGAACAATAGCTCCCAAAAAGATGACTGGTAGAAATCCTTCACAATTTTAGAATACAAAGACTTCACAAATTTCCAACAAGCAGTTATTTTTTTTTTCCTCCAAGCTATTTGTCATGCTGGTAGAATGAATGACCTTTATTGTATGGTATTTCTGAGATTACAAATGGCAAGAGTGCAGCCATATAAGGCATCAATACAGTAACCAAAGTCAGTCTCCTATTCTGAGTCATACTTTGAGTAGCAAGTTAAAAAAAAAAAAAAAGAAAGAAAGAAAGAAAGAAAAAAAAATGATGCTGATTGCATGTAGCCCATGAGACGGAAAGGCCTGGAAGAGGGGGTGAGTAAGAGAAGATTACATACAGATCCTTTTGTTTTAAGTGCCTTAGCAAATTTCCTTTAATTGCAAAGTAGGGATCCTGATAAATTGATTTAAAAAAATGTGATAATGGTAACAATCTCTTTGTCCCCTCAGTCCCCTAGTAATTGGTGTTTGGCTTTATCAGAGCACTTAACAATGTATCGGGAATAAGAAATACATGCAAGATCTTCCTTATTCAATAGATTGTGAAGTCCAGAAAACTAACAGGGCTCTGATTCACTGTTTTCTTTCTTTTTTTTTTTTTTTAATATTATATTTACATATTATTTTTTTGCTATAGTATTTGTAGTTGGGAAGCAGTAAGTAGTCAATAAAAGTTAGTTGAATTGGTAAGAATAACTGGAATCAAGGAGAGAGAATGGCAGAAAGAGAAAAGTGATTTTTATAGACAAGCCCTCTCAATTTCTTCCTCCTTTCATTTAGAAAGAAATAAAAATGAAACACAAACAGGAGCCTTTGAGCCTTCTGGGTGTATAGGCGATATTCAAAGGAGAGTGGCAGGGGAGTTGAGTCATTAAATAAATCGTTTCAAAAAGTCTTCACTGATTATCCTGCGGTGTATGATATATTCCTATTTCTCCACATCTTTGTTGATACTCCAGCTTGGCTATCTTTTCAAACATTTTTACATGTTAGATGTGTAAAATAATGATCTCTCTCTTGCAGTTTGGATTTCCTTGATTATCAGTGAGATTAAGTGTTTTTATATTTATTTATCTTTTTTTTCTTTGTCTATAAACTATATTTCTATATATTTTATCCTCTTGGAGGCTTGTCTGTTTTTTTTTTTCTTAATGAAGGAGCTTTTCATACATCCTGGATGTTGATCCAGACCGTTAATGATGCCTTTGCTAAGCCTATCTTTAAAAATTGTTAGTGTTCATTTATATGATGGCAAAGGAGGTAATTAATTTCTTTGACTTTCTAGGCTTTGTATATTTCTTAAGGAAGCCCTTCTTTACTGTAAAATTATAAGACAGTCTCCTGCATTTTTCATAATATTTATGTAGTTTAGTTTCATCTCTTTGATTCATCAGAAATTTGAGCTTGGTGTATGTTTGAGTTACAGCCTTACTTTATTATTTTGTTAATAAATAGCCAATTATGTGTGTGATTATTATCATTACTGCATGACTTATTTAATAGTCCATCTTTTCCCAAGAGATTTGAAATGCATGAATCTGGTCTATTCCTGTAATAACAATATTACCTTTTGGTAAAATTTATTGAATACACTTAATTATTTTTCCTCTATTTGAACTTGAAATAAATTGTCAAATTCTATGAATTCCTTTTTATCTTTTGATTCAATGTATTAACATCATCAATTACTATGGGAATATTTTCTGTCTATAATAATACACTTTCCTGTTTGTAAATTTGGTATGCTCCTCAATGTATTTACAATGTTCTGTTTGATAGTTTTCTTACTGTAAACCTTGAGATTTTTATATTGGATGTGTTCCTAAACATCCTAGTCCATTTTTGGATATTGCAAATAGGATCCTTTTCTTCCATTTCTGTGTTTCTTTTTAAATTTGGTTACTTTTGGTATGCAGAAAAACTATTCATAAATATATATCTATAGAGATATATATCTATAGGTATATATATCAATATATAGAGATATATCTATATCTATAGAGAGAGAATCTGTCCTTTTAGTTACTTCTAAATATAACAATAGAAAATTCCCTGAATTAACGGAGCTTATATTCTCAGTGTTCTTGCCTGGAGAATCCCAGGGATGGGGGAGCCTGGCGGGCTGCCATCTATGGGGTCGCACAGAGTCGGACACGACTGAAGTGACTTAGCAGCAGCAGCAGTAGCATATTCTCATGGGAGTGATGGCACAATACATAATACACCCAGCATGCGTGGGTGAATGCTCAGTCCTGTCCAACTCTTTTCAACCCCATGGACTGTAGCTCACCAGGCTCCTCTGTCCATGGAATTTTCAAGGCAAGAATACTGGAGTGGGTTGCTACTTCCTTTCTATATCCATTAAGTATGCAAAGTAAATAAGAGTTTATAAGGTGAAACTACTATGATTAAAGAAAAAGCAGCAAAGAATAAACAAAATGATGGAAGTATTAGGCATTAGTGGGATCATGCAAGATAAAAGTCAGTGAGGAAGTGATGTTGAGTGGAGGATCCAAAGGTGGTTAGAGAGTTAGCTATATGGATATGGGAGGAAAGAGTGTAAAGGTTCAAATATGAGGGTGTGCCCAGTGTATTTGAATAGCAGTAATCATGCCACTGTGGCTGAAGCAGAGTGAACAACAAGCAGAGAGCAGGTGAGGTTAGGCAGGTCATGGGAGAAGACCACACAAAGCCCTGGAGAAAGGGACATTGGCTGTAACTTTGTGTGGAATGGAGAGCCATTAGTATTTGAAGAGAAGGGCAAAATTATCCAACTTCCATTTCAAAAGGATCACTCTGATGGCTATTTGAAGAGTTCATGACAGAGACCAAAGACCTTGTAAAATCAGTGAGACTACACAGGAGATTGTTTCAATAATGCAGACAAGAGATGATGTGGCATAAACATGTCCCCTCCTTCTTAAACCACCCTCCCACCCCCAACCCCCACCCTGCCTATGGCTGACTCATGTTGATGTATGGCAGAAACCACTGCAATATTGTAGGTAACTATCTTCCAATTAAAAATAAAATAAAATTAAAAAAAATAAAGAGATGACATGGGTCCAGCCCAGACTGGTGGCAGTGGAAGTACTAACAAATGTCCAAAGTGAGGGGACACTTTGAAGTTAGGGAACACAATTTGTGCTGCTGGACTGGCAGGGAAACGTGAAAGGAAGGCATCACAGCTGACATCCTCATGTCATTGTTTTTTCCCCCTCACAATTTGAAGCTGGAGTTTTAATCAACGGAAATCACTCAAGTTTGGAGGTGGGAGAGACGTTCTGTGTTTGATGTGGTGAATGTGTGTGATGACAGTGGACAGTCTGATGTAACTGTCAGGAAGGCAGTTGGATACACAGGTCTGGAGTATAGCCAGGGGTACAAAATTGGGACACATCAGCATAGATGGTGTTTGGAACTGTGAATGTGAATGAAATCTCCCAGGAAATGCAAATAAGAAAGAGAAGTGACCTCAGAGGCGTGAAGGAGGAGACATTCTAATGAGCAGAAGGGACCAATAGGAAGTGACCAGGGAGAAGGGAAGAAAGTGCAGAATGTGGCATCCTGGACACCAAGTGAGGAAAGTATATCAATGGGCAGGAAGAACAATTCTCAAATACCTTTGATTGAAATGTGTTGAAAATTTAAAATCCCGATTTCAAAAGAAATTTTATAGATTTTTTTTTTTTTCACAGAAACTTTTCATGGTACAGAAACTGCCAGCAGCCAGAGGAAGACACCTGTCCTGATCCGCATGTGGAGTCATAAGCAGTCATTTTCTAACTTGGCAGAGCTCCCGGCAGTGACATTTCCAACACCACCTAGAGGACCAGGAAATTCAGTCAGGCTGGCAGCACCAGAGGTGGGCCTGATCAGATCCCTCTCGGCAAGTCCTTATGCAAGAAATGAGGGGAGTGGAGGGCCCTGGGCAGTAATCCCAAGATTCTGTGGAGAATTTTTTTGGAGGTTAACTGCTGATTTGCAAATATGCAAACTTTTCAAGATTTGGTTTGCTTGGATTTGGAAGGAAATTGAGAAAAAGATACGGAGGATAGGTTTCATTCCTTTCCTACTGTAACTACTCACATGAAATGAAGAGGAATGTTGAGGAAATGAATCGTAATGATTGAAACCCCTCCTATTTAGAAATGTATTTTCTTCTGTTATATGGCAATGCCACAGGACTGGAAAAGGTCCATTTTCATTCCAATCCCTAAGAAAGGCAATCCCAAAGAATGCTCAAACTACCGCACAATTGCACTCTTCTCACACGCTAGTAAAGTAATGCTCAAAATTCTCCAAGCCAGGCTTCAGCAATACATGAACCGTGAACTTCCAGATGTTCAAGCTAGTTTTAGAAAAGGCAGAGGAACCAGAGATCAAATTGCCAATATCCACTGGATCATCGAAAAAGCAAGAGAGTTCCTGAAAAACATCTATTTCTGCTTTATTGACTATGCCAAAGCCTTCGACTGTGTGGATCACAATAAACTGTGGAAAATTCTGAAAGAGATGGGAATACCAGACCACCTGACCTGCCTCTTGAGAAACCTGTATGCAGGTCAGGAAGCAGCAGCTAGAACTGGACATGGAACAACAGACTGGTTCCAAACAGGAAAAGGAGTACGTCAAGGCTGTATATTGTCACCTTGATTATTTAACTTATATGCAGAGTACATCATGAGAAACACTGGGCTGGAAGAAGCACACGCTGGAATCAAGATTGCCGGCAGAAATATCAACAACCTCAGATAAGCAGATGACACCACCTTTATGGCAGAAAGAGAAGAGGAACTAAAAAGCCTCTTGATGAAAGTGAAAGAGGAGAGTGAAAAAATTGGCTTAAAGCTCAACATTCAGAAAACTAAAATCATGGCATCTGGTCCCATCACTTCATGGCAAATAGATGGGGAGACAGTGGAAACAGTGTCAGACTTTATTTTTTTGGGCTCCAAAATCACTGCAGATGGTGACTGCAGCCATGAAATTAAAAGATTCTTGCTCCTTGGAAGGAAAGTTATTACCAAGCTAGAGAGCATATTGAAAAGCAGAGACATTACTTTGCCAATAAAGGTCCATCTAGTCAAGGCTATGGTTTTTCCAGTGGTTATGTATGGATGTGAGAGTTGGACTGTGAAGAAAGCTGACTGCCAAAAAATTGATGCTTTTGAACTGTGGTGTTGGAGAAGACTCTTGAGAGTCCCTTGGACTGCAAGGAGATCCAACCAGTCCATCCTAAAGGAGATCAGTCCTGGGTGTTCATTGGAAGGACTGATGCTGAAGCTGAAGCTTCAATACTTTGGCCACCTCATGTGAAGAGCTGACTCATTGGAAAAGACCCTGATGCTGGGAGGGATTGAGGGCAGGAGGAGAAGGGGATGACAGAGGATGAGATGGCTGGATGGCATCACCGACTTGATGGGCATGAGTTTGAGTGGACTCTGGGAGTTGGTGATGGACAGGGAGGCCTGGCGTGCTGCGATTCATGGGGTCACAAAGAGTTGGACACGACTGAGCGACTGAACTGAACTGAACTGAACATGGATATTTCAAATAATCAGAACCCCAAATGGCTTTGAGTTATCCTCCTTTTCATGGTTGGGTAGCTTTCCTCTTTCTCTCCTTTCCTTCCCATCTGCCTTCTGCTTCTCTGTCCTTATCTTTCCTTCCTTCCTTCCTTTCCTTTCTTCCTTTTCTTTCTTTCACTCTCCTTCCTTCTCTCCCTCCCTTCCTTCCTTTCTCCTTTCTTTCCTTCCTTTCTTTCATCAACAAATAATTATTAAATACACAGAATATTCCAGGCCCTTTGGATACTTCATTTAAATTTTGCAGATGCTGTCCCTGCCCTCATGGAACTTAGTCTGGTAGGGAAGTCAGGCAATCAATTAAAACTTACAAAAAGTGTTATATAATTGCAGCAATAATATTATGTGCTATGAAATGTGATACCATATTATGTTAATGTTCAACAATTTTGTAAGGTTAAGGAGGACTTTCCCAAAGGAAAGACTATTTAAGCTGAGATAAAAAGAATAGATAGCTTATAAAGTAATTCCAATTATAGAAGCTTTCCAGAAAATGGAAAGACCATATGTGAAGACACAGAAGAAAACAAAACAATCTCCAATACATTCTAGATTAAGATCCACAGTCATCAGAGAGTGAAAGGTACTCTTTCTGCCATTGTCTTTGGAATACTACTTGAGAAAAAAACAATCTGCCATGAAGCATCATGGAAATTGTTAGTGATATAAATAACCTCAATATATTTTTACCCCAAAACTTAGATGACTTGTAAGCTAAAAGAACAAATAGCAGTAAATAATGCTCAGAGGGTCTTTATTGTGGCTACAAAAATTAGCCTACTGCTCCAATTTATACTATGTAAAACATGATTGGCAGGAGGAGAAGGGGCAACAGAGGATGAGATGGTGGGATGGCATCACCGACTTAATGGATATGAGTTTGAGTAAGCTTCAGGAGTTGGTGATGGACAAAGAAGCCTGGTATGCTGTAGTCCATGGGGTCACAAAGAGTCAGACACAACCGAGTGACTGAACTGAACTGAAAACATGATTACTCTGTTCAAATATGATCATTTGCATCCCCAGTGTATAAGTACACTTGTTACAGTGTAAGTTTGACTGCCATCATAGAGACTCAAAGCAATAGAAGTTTAAACATGATGGAGGTTTGATTTTCTCTTCTCTAACAGTCTGAGTATAAGCATACCTGAATCAGGGTGGTTGGTACATGCACAATGTTGAAGACATGGTCTCCTTATATCTTGCTGCTTCTTGCTCTTTAGAATGTTGCCCCCTCCTCTCCATGTTTCAAGAAGGCTCACAGGAAGAGAAAAAAAAGTTAGAGAAAGATACAGATTTTCCCTTTGAGAGGCACAGTTCAGAGTTTTTTCAGATCATTTCTGTTGTTAAATCACTACCTGGATGGACTTTGTCACAAGGCCACACCTAGGCTGAGAAATACAGTCATTATTGTGGGCAGTCGTATGCCCAAATGAAAAATAGGAAGAAGGTGATACCAGATCATCGGAGGAAGGAAGCATTCACTGCAACAGTGAGAAAAGATAAAAGCACTATGATAACCTAAAGGATTTAAACACAAGTGAGACTAAATTCCTGACCTCAAGGATGCCAGGATCCAATGGATGAGAAAGGCAGCAGAAATGTTGTAGAAAGGAGGAAGTGTTTTGGAAACAAAGCCTGGCCATAAATGGATTCTGTTTGGGGAATTGTTATTACAGAAAAGATAGCGCAGGTCAGTTGGTAAATCATCTGCCTGCAATGCAGGAGACCTGGCTTCGATTCCTGGGTAGGGAAGATTCCCTGGAGAAGGAAATGGCAACCCACTCCAGTATTCTTGCCTGGAGCATCCCATGAACAGAGGAGCATGACAGGCTACAGTCCACAGGATCGCAAGTGTTGGACATGACTTAGCGACTAAACCACCACCAGAGCTGAATTCACAAGTGCATGTATATGTTAGATTTCAACTGGAAAAGAAGGGTAAAAACCTTTCATGAACAGGAAACCCTATTACAGCAACTTCTTTGAAGGACATATATGTGCTTAATGCTGCTTCCACTCTTTGTAGCCAGATAATTTAAAAAATAATCTTAGCTACAGGTTTTAGTCAAAATAATGAGTCTTATCTAGATTAATGTGAAAGTGAATTCTGAAAATTTTGAATCATAACTAGTGCATTCCTAAGTGCTGAGATTGCACTTGATGAAACTAACAGAAAGATAAAGCTGAGATTCTTCTTAGAACTATTAATCCACAAAGTATGTAGCCATAAACATAACTTTTCCTTTTATATTCAGAAGACACCCCCAAAGGAAGGTAAACAGTGAAGTAGGATCTGTAAAATAATCCATCTCAAGAACATCACAACTCATAAAAATTGGATGAACTAAACTCTGACATGATGAGAAAATAATAATCATAATTTCCACTAGTATATCAATTTGTTTTCTAAAGTATGCTTTACATACACTTTCAGGTGACACTCAAATCTATGCTATAGGTACAATTAGCATTGTTATCCCATTTTTAAGGGCGAGGAAACTAAAGTTAAAAGATATTAAACAGACACTCAATATCAAATATGAAGAGTTTCAGAGATGAGACTCAAACCCAAGACAGAACAAGAGCATATAATCAGTGTTGTGGGAAAATAAAATTGTCTGTGAATGTATTCTCAGGTGGAGGACAAAAGTCAAAACTAAACGTAAAGGGTTAAAGACTAATCATCTAATTATATTCCCCAACAGCTCTTTAACCTTTTTTGTTGTTGTTCTTATGAACACAGTTGCAAAAGAAATTTAAGCAAAAATGGTGTAGTTCCTGAGAATTCTAGAGAAGTTGGGACCACTTTCTGCATTATTTTAGTTTACGTATAGATTATCCCAGGATTGGCATGCTAGAATATTCTGATATGAGATTTATTCTGTACAGAGATAATGTTATAATCCATTCAATTTAGCCATGATATATAAAAAATTGTGTTGCTACAGGGGGGCTTTTGATAGAAATGTAATCATAATTTACCAAGATACTGTTAAGTCAGATTAATTGAAGATGACTATTTTGGTCAATTAGTTAGTCTGAATTTAGAACACTTATTTAATATTTTAGTAAATAATAATGTATAGTATAACTGGAAATTTTGCCAGGTATATTTTAACAAATGCTTTCAATTTGCAGAGCATGCAAACAATGCCTAAAGGTTTTAAAAATAAATCTATACTCTGATGTAAAATATCTATTCGCTTAAGAAATCATTATCCTTCAAACTTGTAAACATTGCAGGGAACTTTTAAAAAAGGGAAATATTCATAATTTAAATTATTGAAATGAGTGAAATTGTCATGTACTGAAGCCAATATATATCATGATGCCTTCAAAAGACACAAAACACTAATGGTAAAGTTTCTGTTCATTGAACAACTCTATACATCGTCCATACACATATACATATGTCTGTTTCTGTACATAAATCAACCTCAGATCCATGCTGAAATGCAGGTTTTATCATTCCCACTTTATAGATGTGGGTGTTGAGGGTTAAAATGATTAAGTGACTTCACCAAAATCCCATAGTTTGTAAGAAAGTGAGAAACAGTTAATCCCACATTTGTGTGGTTTTACAATCTATGTCTTTTCCACTATATCCACAACTTCTTTCTATGTATGCAAATGACTGTCTAAGAAAAGTTATACCATCACAAGAACATCTAGGTTGATAACAGTATTCTATTTCTTGACTCAGGTGTTAATTATAAAATTTCTTGCATTATAAATATTATTAATATTCTGTACTTTCTTTTTTTTTTGCCTTTGCACTTCTTGGTATGTGAGATATAATTTCACAATAAAATGATAAAATAAATATTGGGTCTTCTAGAGCAAGATTGTTGGAACAAAGCAATTTATATCCTGGTTGGGTTTTGTTTCTAAGTAAATTGAGAATGGGGCCTCAATTTACAGTAAGCATTGGAGTAAGGCAGTGTATTGTGGGAAGATCTCATTTATGTTAATTTGGGAGATGTAGATCTGGGGAGGGGAAAGTGGTGAATGAGTCAAAGAGGAAAACATTTGTTTCCAATGATATGCCTGTCAGTGCATTAGCACTCGTTTTTAATCTTCAAAACAACCATTAACGGTAATTATTACGATGCCCACTTGAGAGGAGGTCAGTACATTTCCCACAATTAAGTGGCTAAACATTGATTTACATATGCATCTGTCTGACAACCAAGCCTGAGTAGATCTTGAGAGAAGTAAGGATTCAACGGTTAAGAGCAGTCAGATAAACTGGTGGACATGAGTCATTGGCCCCCAAAGTATTTGTTCTGTATTCCTTTCTGAAATTTTACTTACTGGGGCGGTCTGAAAGAGCTGTTATCTGGAGTGATGAAGCGGGATTAAAACACCACAAATGGGACTTCCCTGTGGCACAGTAGGTAAGACTCCGCCTGAAAATGCAGGGGACATGGGTTTGATCCCTGGCCAGGGAAGATTCCATATGTTGCAGGGCAACTAAGCTCATGTGCCACAACTACTGAGTCTGTGCTCTAGAACTGGGGGCACGACTACCAGGCCTGAGTGCGGTAACTTTCCTGAATCCCATGTGTCCAGAGTCTGTGCTCTACAAATAGAGAAGCCACCACAATAAGAAAACTTTGCACCACAACTAGAGAGTAGCTCCCACTCACTGCAACTAGAGAAAGCCCACAAAAAATGACGAAGACCCAGAGTAGCCAAAATAAATAAATAAAATGGGGTCCCTGGTAGCTCAGTTGGTAAAGAATCTACCTGCAATTCAGGAGACCAGGGTTCGATCTCTGGTTTGGGAAGATCCCCTGGAGAAGGAAATGGCAACACACTCCAGTATTCTTGCCTGGAAAATCCCATGGAGAGAGGAGCCTGGTGGGCTGCAGTTCATGGGGTGGTAAGAGTCAGACACAACTTAGTGACTAAAACATGTATATATAAGCACCACTAACGTCAGACAGGTGGGGTACAAAATGAGGCCACAGGAAAACCAGTCATCTGCATGTGGGCTGTCACTAACATGAGGATATTGGTCTTTTGGGTAAACTGTCTTCTGTGACCAGCTCTAGGTCCAAATTCTGGGGTCCAGTTGGACTGGTCACTTTAAGTTCTGTGATAGTTAGCTTCTCCTTTATGTAAAAACAAGAGAGCATTGCACACAAACTCCACCTGTAAAGACCTTTACAGACGTTAGACATTCTAATTTCAGGATTCCAGTGCCCGATTTGCAACAAGGCTAGCCATTTCAACTACACCACTGCTTTCTAATTGAGATACATTTCATTTGTGACTTTTGCCCTGGTTTTATAGAAGATAATCAAAGGAAAATGGGATTTGCTGTATCTAAATTACCTTTGGAGCAATCTCGCTAAAATGCACACGATGGCTAAAATGAAGAATGGAAATATAATTTGAACCCTAAATTTCTGATTGTGCATTCAGCCTTCCAATTGCCATTTTCAGTGCAACAATTCAGTTTAGTTCAGGGTTATGGAGTCTTAATTTGGTGAGAGATTTTCTGGATCAGAATCCCACATAATTGGCATGAGGTTATCAACTTCTCTGACCTATGCTTGTTGATAATTTGCTGTCTTAGTTTTCCTTACTAGAATAGGATCATTTTTCATGATTTATTTACATCCTAGCTTGTTCCAAACAGGGTATAAATAGACTCCCAAGAATATCAGTTGAGGGGAACAGAAATATGTAGAAACCACCTGAAGCCTGTCTCATGTCATATTATGTCCGACTCTGTGACCCCACGGAGTCAAAGGAAAGTGGCTGCAAAATCGCTTCTGTTGTTTGCCACCTCCCTTTGACTCACTGATGATGGAGAATCACCTTGCAATGTGACTCAGATGTCACAAAATAAAGTTTGGAAAATTATTTGTTCAAAACTGGACAATGACTGGACAGTAGGCTGAGAGCCATGAACACAGATATCTGCAGAACAAATTTGCTTTTTGAATCAGAAGCCGGCCGCTGAAGCATCTCTAATATTTACACAGTAATCTAATTCAGGAGCCTTCTTACTTTTCTCTTTTCCACTGATTTAGTCACCTTTTGGCAACTTCACAAGCTCCAGCAGGGGTCAGGAACCCCCCAAAGCAATTTGTGCTGAAGTTACAGAAAATCAAGATGGAAAGACTTCATTGGTACAGCCCATGCACGCCCAGGGAATTGGAGGAGCAGACTATTCACCATGATGTACTTTCTGTTCCTCTCTTCAACCTGGGTTCATATGCCTCCTGGGAGGGCGGCTGAATCACCTTCTTGGAAAGAGTCATGATTTTGATAGACTTTCCTGCCAGGAAGTTTTATTTTCAACCAACATTTTGTTTTCTTCATATTCTGGTTAAATCTCCTCGGATTATTTTTTTGGGACCCAGGGAAAGAGGCTGGTCATCATCACGGTTATCCCTCTTAAATAGATAGATCTGAAATCAGATTTCACATGATTTTGGCCCTTCTTCTGCTTCTACCTGCATGCATTTTACTATGTAGAATATTTTCTTTTTAGTTTGTGACTTCAGTGTTGTTCTCTTGGTTCTCAATTGTATTTGTCTTTTAAATGAAATACATGCTTTCTTGAGCTTGGCATCGTCAAAGCTATCTGGGATATATTATGGCTATTTCTTTCGTGAGGGTCCCTTTGTAACGACAGACCTTTCAACAGTTTGCCTTGTATGTTGCATGTTTCTTCTTACCTCCTGGACATCGCCATTTTCATTTGTGCTCCAGAACTGCCCTTCATTTAGAGTCTTCTATTCCTTAGATAGACCAGGATAATAAATTGATTAGTCTTTCCACTACTCACATATTCCCAAGATGATGAATCTGAATAAAACTGGAAGAAAACCCATTATTTTTGGGCAAAAAGGAAGTTTAGAGAGAGCAGAGAGAAACTATAAAGAGCTCCTACCATGTGCCAAACCCAGGGAATTGGGGCGGGGTGCAATTCCTTGACAACACCAAGAAACTGTGGATACAATGGTGAATAAGACAGACAGGGTCCCCTGTTATTTAATCCTTATAATAATTCAAGATAGTTATTATGACCATATTATGATATGATATGATATTATGATATCATAATATGATGATAGTTATTATTATGATAGTTATTATGTCTCTCGTTCTTTCCATTTCATAGTTGAAGAAATTGAGCTGAGTGTGCAAAACCATTTAGTCACTGGGGTTAGACTGGATTCCAGATCTGCCTTGTTTCAAAGACAGAGTTAATTTCCACTATAGCATATGGATCTCTCTTTACTTCTGGGCCAGCAAAGCTGGGATGGGGTGTGTCTTCAACCCTCCATATGGGTGCCATGTATTTGTCCACACTAAAACCTCCTTCATTTCCCACTTACGGTCCTGTGTTTGCGGAAGCCCCCGAGCAGTCATTGCACCCAGTTGCTTCTAGGTTTCTGCCCACTTTGCCCTCTTCTACCTTTCAGACTTAACTACAAAAATAACACAAACATTTTTCAGGAGTGACCACACCAGGATTTGTGAATTATATATTAAGGATATGCTGTGATTTAACCCTCTTTGCTAGGATTAGTCTGAGCACCCACTTCCACTGGCACAGACATATAGGGGGGGACCATGTGGCAGGACCCAATGAGCACCAGTCAGTAAATCAGGAGTTCTGGTTTCTACATCCAGAGTGCATGGCCAAGGGAAGTCCCACCAGCTCCCTGGTTCTCAGATGAGGTGTTCTGATTACATTACTAATAGCCATAGACCTTCTGAGTAACTATGGTCCTAAACCTGTATTCACGATATAGGAAGCGCAATCTGGAAGTTTTATTGAGGACAATAGACCTGCCAAGAAACAGGGAAGACAAAAAGTAAAATAGAAATGGGCATGGAGGGATAGTCTTCAACATTTTGGCACAAAAGTAGAGAGAGTATCTCTTTTCCATTTTCTTGGACCTTTAGAGGTACACAGCTCCTTCCACAGCTTCCTCCACCCACCCCCTGCACCCCCACCTCAAGGTTCCAGCCACTCTGGCGTTGGTAACTAATGAGGAAATCGAAGGAAAAGTTTTGTTCTTCCTCTTTTGTCCAGGGTAAGAATAGCTTTTGAGGTAAGAACACATTTTTTTTTTTTTTGCTACCTTTGTCAATTCCATCATTTTGCTATTCAGTTATTGTGTGCTATTTATCACAGAAGACTTTGGGGAGAGTCTTGTGGATTTTGTTATATTATGCAACTATTTTTCATTTAAATTCAGTCAAATAAAATTTCTCAAAATTGAGATGTGTTTCTGTCAACATGTCTTTCTAACTTAGGCTTTTTTATCTAGTCAGAATAAAGGGAAGCTTAGACAAATTTGATAAAATAGTCATGATCACAGGTAAACATTTGAGAGGGATACATTTTATTTTCTCACTTGAAAGCTCAAGTTCTCTTTGACATGAAATGTGAGAGAAAAGACGGCATAGACCGAGGGATTGTAAGCAGGAATTTGTGAGTGGGAACACATGCCTTCTTTAAAAATGTTCTGTGTTTGGGTATCCCACACTATGGAAAGCTACAGGAAGGTTTTGTTTACAATACAATTGTATACACATATCTGTCTCCATAGAGAGACCTACATTTATTAGTCAAACAGTAAAATAAAAAACGGATTCCTGCAGTAAAGAGTTCAAGGCCAATTTGTCACAAAGTCAAGGACTTGTTTTGTTCTTTGAATCATCCCTAAATGACCTGTGTACAAATTACAAAACCCTAAAGAGTTAAAAGTGTTTGTTTCACAGGAAATTGGAAGAAATTTATGTGCGCAAGTGAAGCTGAAAGGTCGAATGTGTGACTCACATCTATTGACAGATGGAATGAGCATCACATAAGCAGACAGTGACTAGAAAACAAGCCGGTTGTGTGAAAGTATTTTTAGAGACTAATTTCTACCCAGCTGTGTCATCTATGAATGGGAGAAGTTTGAGAAAGTTACCTAGGGATGTCTGAGCTCAATCAAGTGAAAGTTAATGATACTGATTTGGCTTAAATATTCACTTTGAACTTGGATGTGCAAATGGAACTTTAGTACTGGAACTAATTTCCAGGGAAGTTGGATTGTTCTTTTATCAAAACAGCATACATTCCGTATAAGGACCTCATTTTAGTATGGAAATCTGAGGTCAAATGTCCATGTGTCACTGATAATTTCAGAATGCTAACAAATGGTGGCTATAAGGTTAAAATAGGTTTTTCTGCCAACTGGTATAATGACTAAGTGTGTGATCTCTTGAGACAGACTTCGTGATGTGAATTCCAGCTCAGCTGGTTAATAGAGATATGATTTTGGACACTTTTACATTTCTGTGCTTATTTTCCTTTCCTTATCCATATGAGGTGAATAAAAACATGTTTCTCACGGGGATATTCATTAATAAGCCCATTTTAAATGTCACACTCTTGTCTAGGTCAGGGGATAAAAATCCCTGCTCTCATGCAACTTACATTCTAGTTGAGCAGGAATAGAGAGTAAACAAATACATATGTAAAAATGAGCACATCAAGTAGAGGTAGGCACTATGGAAAAAATAAAGCATAAAAGTGCCTTATTTATGGAGAGGGGGCTAAGGCCATTTTAAGTCAGTTTGAGAAATTGACACATTCTAGATAAGTAATAGGCAACTCCATGGGAATTAATATTTGCTTCTTTAGTCGGCCTGGTCAGTTACGGTACGTCATTCCCCAAGTGAAAGTGGTTGATTAAAAGGACGACAGCGTAAAGCCAAAATGCTCTAATCTAAGTGAATTCGGGGAACTGTATTGAAGGTACTGGAAAGATTCTGGGGAATCTGGATATGACATGGCTCATGCCTGAAGATTTTGGCAGCCATGTTGGCACCTCCTAGAACCTGGAAATAAATGGAAGCAGAGTCAAAAGTGGAGACTCTATCCTTAGGACACCTTTTGAGTTTCCACCTCAAGTCTTATCTACCTTTGGCATTTTTGTTTGTATAAGCCAATAGGTTCCCTTTATTTATTACTTTGGTTTGCCTTGGGCTTTCTGTCATTCGCCTGACAAAAGGCCAGAGTCCTGACAAGCAAAAGTGTAATGAGGGATGGGGAGAACTTCCTGACAGATAAAGCATGCATTTCAATCTTGCCATGGAGATAAGGAAATGGATTCATATTCCCCCCCGCCCCCAAATAGGTGAATCTATGCAGCTGTGTGCTAAGTCGCTTCAGTCGGGTCTGACTCTATGTGATCCTGTGGACCGTAATCCACCAGGCTCCTCTGTCCATGGGATTCTCCAGACAAGAATACTGAGTGGGTTGCCATGCCCTTCTCCAGGGGACCTTGCCATCACAGGGATCAACCCAGATTTCGTCTCCTGCATTGACAGGCAGGTTCTTTACCACTAGCGCCACCTGGGAAGCCTGGTCAGTTATGGTACTTCATTCCCCACGTGAGAATGGCTGATTAAAAGGATGACAGCTTAAAGCCAAAATGCTCTAATCTAAGTGAATTCAGGGAATCTAAGTGAATCCATAGTATGGGTGAAACTTCTTAGCTTTTTCCTCCGGGATCTCCCAATGTTCATATCAACTTAAAGGGACTCTAAAATGGGAAAATATTTGTGCTAAAAGGGAATTAAAAATTATTAAGTCCAACATTCTCTGGGTTTGGATAATGGAATTAAGACTTAGCTAAACGGAGAGAAATTTTTCCCAAAGTATAAGGCTACTTTGTGGCAAAATATATCTCTGTCTTCAAAGCATTGTTTTTTTCCCACTTCAGCATTCAGTTCAGTTCAGTTCAGTTCAGTTCAGTTGCTCAGTCGTGTCCAAATCTTCGACCCCGGGAACTGCAGCACACCAGGCCTCCCCGTCCATCACCAACTCCCGGAGTTCACTCAAACTCATGCCCATCGAGTCAGTGATGCCATCCAGCCATCTCATCCTCTGTTCCCTCCCAGCATCAGGGCCTTTTCCAATGAGTCAACTCGTCGCATCAGGTGGCCAAAGTACTGGAGTTTCAGCTTCAGCATCAGTCCTTCCAATGAACACCTAGCACTGATCTCCTTTAGGATGGACTGGTTGGATCTCCTTGCAGTCCAAGGGACTCTCAAGAGTCTTCTCCAACACCACAGTTCAAAAGCATCAATTTTTTGGTGCTCAGCTTTCTTCACAGTCCAACTCTCATATCCGTACATGACCACTGGAAAAACCATAGCCTTGACTAGATGGACCTTTGTTGGCAAAGTAATGTCTCTGCTTTTCAATATGCTCTCTAGATTGGTAATAACTTTCCTTCCAAGGAGTAAGTGTCTTTTCATTTCATGGCTGCAATCACTATCTGCAGTGATTTTGAAGCCCCAAAAAATAATGTCTGATACTGTTTCCCCATCTATTTGCCATGAAGTGATGGGACCAGATGCCATGATCTTAGTTTTCTGAAGGTTGAGCTTTAAGCCAACTTTTTCACTCTCCTCTTTCACTTTCATCAATAGGCTCTTTGAGTTCCTCTTCACTTTCTGCCATAAGGGTGGTGTCATCTGCTTATCTGAAATTATTGATATTTCTGCCGGCAATCTGGATTCCAGCTTGTGCTTCATGCAGCCCAGTGTTTCTCATGATGTACTCTGCATATAAGTTAAATAAGCAGGGTGGCAATATACAGCCTTGATGTACTCCTTTTCCTATTTGGAACCAGTCTGTTGTTCCATGTCCAGTTCTAACTGTTGCTTCCTGACCTGCATACAGGTTTCTCAAGAGGCAGGTCAGGTGGTCTGGTATTCCCATCTCTTTCAGAATTTTCCAGTTTATTGTGATCCACACAGTCGAAGGCTTTGGCATAGTCAATAAAGCAGAAATAGATGTTTTTCTGGAACTCTCTAGGTTTTTCGATTATCCAGCGGATTGGCAATTTGATCTCTGGTTCCTCTGCCTTTTCTAAAACCAGCTTGAACATCTGGAAGTTCACAGTTCATGTATTGCTGAAGCCTGGCTTGGAGAATTTTGAGCATTACTTTACTAGCGTGTGAGAAGACTGCAATTGTGTGGTAGTCTGAGCATTCTTTGGCATTGCCTTTCTTTGGGATGGGAATAAAAACTGATCTTTTCCAGTCCTGTGGCCACTGCTGAGTTTTCCAAATTTTCTGGCATATTGAGTGCGCCACTTTCACAGCATCATCTTTCAGGATTTGAAATAGCTCAACTGGAATTCCATCACCTCCACTAGCTTTGTTTGTAGTGATGCTTTCTAAGGCCCACTTGACTTCACATTTCAGGATGTCTGGCTCTAGGTTAGTGATCTGCCTTAACAAAGGAGTTTGACAGCATTTCCTTTGCTGAATTCTATTTCCATAGAAGCAGGAATTTTGTGTAAGAAACTCAATGAGAAACCTCTGCCACTACTGTTCCTTGTTACTTTATCTTTTGCTAAAATTGTCTTAATACTGACTCCCTTGGCAATGTACTTCTCCATATGACCTCTTTAACTACCAAATTAATAATCAATTACACCTTCTTCCTTATGTTACATTTTCTGCAAGAGAAAATTTTAGAAGTCCCATGAGTTTCTTTGTCACAAATTTTGTGGTTTAGGAAACTATTCCTGTTTCTAGACAAGAGGATATTTCAGTCTACATCTTTAAGGTCTATAAATAATACAATCAACATTCTTTTTTAAAATCATTTTGAATATGAAATATGCTGTGTTTGATAGAGAATCAATATGAACTATATTCATCTCTTAAAAGTTGTCTTTGCACATGTTTCTTACTACCTTTGAGACTCAGTTTCCTTGTTGGTAAAGCAGAAATAATCATGATTTCCCTGTCAACCATCCACGGATGCTCTGGGCTGCAACAAAGGGATTGCATACTATAAGAAGTAGCTTGCATTGCTAGATACATGCAATGCCTCATTATTGCTAATCACTGCAATGTTGTTAATTTCTCACCACTGTTTTGAAAGGATGAGTAGCAATTGAGGTCTCAGTGATACCTGAATAACACAGGAAAATACCTTAAAGGTTCCAGCATGGAATGAAATCTCCATGCTTGTGAATTTTTGATGAAGAAAGCACTGTAGTCATGATCTTTTCTAGCACTTTTTAAAAATATATGTTCCCAGAGCTTTTACAAGTTACTACAGGAGGTAAGTGGAAGTCCAATTGACAGAGCTCCAGGGGCCTCTGCTTCCCTTTCAACCTAAGTAGTTCACTTACATGTACTTTTAAAAAATTATTATCTTATTTTTTCCCCCTGAGATACAATTAGAGGAAAAAAAAAAGCTTCTGGATGTTCTGACGTCTCTCCCCACCGCTCCTTCCACCACACACAAACACGTAAACAAAAAAGTTTAAAAACTCCAGATAGAATCCAACATCTTCAGGTACAGATGATGAAAGTGAAGGCCAAAGGGATGAGTGATTTTCCAGTGTTACCCACCCCTGCTTCCGGTCATCGGTGATGTAAGGACTAAATCCCAGACCATGAATCCTCAACCATCACCATCTCATCATTCTGCCTCATAATGTGACTGTGAAGATTTTCCAATTCAACAGAGTAACTTTTGACTTTGTTTTATTTTGTCTGAGGAGAGGCATGGTATAATAAACTGTGTTATCAGATTGATCCATGTAGCACTAATAATTCCCAAAGTATGCCCTCAGATGATTCTCTTCTCAAAGTGACAGGCTTTCACCAAAAGAAATGCAGCCCCTTGCTGTATAGATTGGAGTTTCAATCTAAGATTTCTACTTATGAAATTCCTCTCAAAATTAAGATTCAGGTAACTATGAGTATTTTGTGACTCATCAGCAACTTACTATTTTATACAAAAGCTATCAAATAGAATTTAAATTTTTTTGCAGCCCCTCTCTAGTAAGGCGACTACTTATTACAAATTCTAGTAAGAATTTATTGCCCAATTGAGGATGGTTTCAGAGCTAAAAGAAATACAATTAATAATTACTCTTGGAATATTAATGTGTAAATTGGAGTTCTTCTAGGCAAACTGAGAAGTAAGATGATCACTCTGTTCATTAACCATCCTATAGATGTGTTTGAGATTAGTGAGGGTGAACTACTGGTTAATTGAACATGACTTTCAGTCATACGTATTTAAGGATTGGTACTACTTGTCTTGAATTCTCAGAAAGAATGGTAATATTAGCAATATCAGCTTCAAAGTTAAAACACATGAAGAATAAGTGAATTCCTCTCTTCTCCTCCTTCCCAAGCCCCTCTTCGAGCACGCATGTACACACACACATGCACATGCATATTTTGGATATAAACTTTAAAAGCAATTAATTCTTAATAAGGAACAGGGCTCCTTTCTCTTTAACAAAATTCTGTCAAAGATTACCCTTGAGACTAATTATATAATCAGTTTAAACATGACTAAGAGACGTTTGGTCATTTCCTGACACTTCCTCTTTCAAAGAGAAAACAAAACCAAACCAACAATTTGAAAGGTAATAAAAGACACCTGACCTTAGGGAAGAAAGTAAGACCCAGAGACATCTGAATGTTTGTGGTTTTACAATAGTGACTTATAGTCAAATTATAGAAACCCGCTTTGATTGAGATTTCTGGTTCATAGGGTTAATCATCATTTTGCTTATAATGGATTGATTTTACATAAAGTATGTCATATTTTTAACATGAAAACAAATGTCTGTTACAATATATCTACAGTATCTCCCTTGGTAACTTTTGGTGACACTTGGATAGAAATTACATGGGGATAGGCTCTCATTATTCAGTTCAGTTCAGTTCAGTCGCTCAGTCATGTCCAACTCTTTACGACCCCATGGACTGCAGCACGCCAGGCCTCCCTGTCCATCACCAGCTCTCAGAGTTTACAAAAACTTATGTCCATCAAGTCGGTGATGCCATCCTCTGTCTCATCATCTCATCCTCTGTCTTCCCCTTCTCCTCCCCCCTTCAATCTTTCCCAGCGTCAGGGTTTTTTCCAATGAGTCAGTTCTTTGCATCAGGTAACCAAAGTATTGGTGCTTCAGTATTGGAAGGCATCAGTTCTTCCAGGGAATATTCAGGACTGATTTCTTTTAGGATAAACTGGTTGGATCTCCTTGTAGTACAAAGGACTCTCAAGAGTCTTCTCCAACACCACAGTTGAAAAACATCAATTCTTTGGTGCTCAGCTTTCTTTATAGTCCAATTCTCATATCCATACATGACTATTGGAAAAAAATAGCTGTGACTGATGGACCTTTGTTGGCAAGCTAATGTCTCTGGTTTTTCAATATGCTGTCTAGGTTAGTCATAACTTTTCTTCCAAGGAGCAAGAATCTTTTAATTTCATGGCTGCAGTCACCATCTGCAGTGATTTTGGAGTCCCTCAAAATAAAGTCTGTCCCGGTTTCCCCATCTATTTCCCATGAAGTGATGGGACCAGATACCATGATCTTAGTTTTCTGAATGTTGAGTTTTAAGCCAACTTTTTCACTCTCCTCTTTCACTTTCATTAACAGGCTCTTTAGTTCTTCTTTGCTTTCTATCATGATGGTGGTGTCATCTTCATATGTGAGGTTATTGATATTTCTCCCGGCAATCTTGATTACAGCTTGTGCTTCTTCCAGCCCAGCGTTTCTCATGATGTACTCTGCATATAAGTTAAATAAGCAGGGTGACAATATACAGCCTTGATGTACTCCTTTTCCTATTTGGAACCAGTCTGTTGTTCCATGTTCAGTTCTAACTGTTTCTTCCTGACCTGCATACAGATTTCTCAAGAGGCAGGTCAGGTGGTCTGGTATTCCCATCTCTTTCAGAATTTTCCACAGTTTATTGTGATCCACAAAGTCAAAGCCTTTGGCATAGTCAATAAAGCAGAAATAGATGTTTTTCTGGAACTCTCTTGCTTTTTCGATTATCCAGCAGATTGGCAATGTGATCTCTGGTTCCTCTGCTTTTTCTAAATCCAACTTGAACATCGGAAAGTTCACAGTTCACACATTGCTGAAGCCTGGCTTGGAGAATTTTGAGCATTACTTTACTAGCGTGTGAGAAGACTGCAATTGTGTGGTAGTTTGAGCATTTTTTGGCCTTGCCTTTCTTTGGGATTGGAATAAAAACTGACCTTTTCCAGTCCTGTGGCCACTGCTGAGTTTTCCAAATTTGCTGGCATATTGGGTGCAGAACTTTCACAGCATCATCTTTTACGATTTGAAATAGCTCAACTGGAATTCCATCACCTCCACTAGTTTTGTTCGTAGAGATGTTTCCTAAGGCCCACTTGACTTTGCACTCCAGGATGTCTGACTATCGGTGAGTGATCACACCATCATGATCATCTGGGTCGTGAAGATCTTTTTCATACAGTTCTTCTGTGTATTCTTGCCACCTCTTCTTAAATCTTTTGCTTCTGTTAGGTCCATACCATTTCTGTCCTTTATTGTGCCCATCTTTGCATGGAATGTTCCCTTGGTATCTCTAATTTCCTTGAAGGGATCTCTAGTCTTTCACATCCTGTTTTTTTTTTTTTTTTTTTTTTTTTCCTGTGTTTCTTTGCATTTATCACTGAGGAAGTCTTTCTCATCTCTCCTTGCTATTCTTTGGAACTCTGCATTCAAATGGGTATATCTTTCCTTTTTCTTTGGCCTTTCGCTTATCTTCTTTTCAAAGCTATTTGTAAGGCCTCCTCAGATGACCATTTTGCCTTTTTGCAGTTCTTTTTCTTGGGGATGCTCTTGATCCCTGCCTCCTGTACAATGTCACAAACCTCCGTCCATAGTTCATCAGGCACTCTGTCTATCAGTTCTAATCCTTTGAATCTATTTCTCACTTACACTGTATAATTGTAAGGAATTTGATTTAGGTCATACCTGAATGGTCTAGTGGTTTTCCCTACTTTGTTCAATTTAAGTCTGAATTTGGAAATAAGGATTTCATGATCTGAGCCACAGTCAGCTCTCGGTCTTGTTTTTGCTGCTCATTATTAGAGAAATGCAAATCAAAACTACAATAAGGTATCACCTCACACTGGTCAAAATGGCCATCATCAAAAAATCTACAAACAATAAATGTTGGAGGTGGTATGGAGAAAAGGGAACCCTATCGCACTGTTGATGGGAATGTAAATTGATATTGCCACTATGATACCAGTATGGAGATTTCTTAAAAAAAAAACTATGAACAAAACTACCATATGCCCCAACAATCCCACCATTGGGCCTATATCCTGAAGAAACCATAACTGAAAAAGACATTTGTACCCCTAAGTTCATAGCAGCACTATTTATAATAACTAGGACATGGAAGCAACTTAGATATCCATCACAGATGAATAGATAAAGAAGCTGTGGTACATATATATATAAAATGGAATTCTACTCAGCCATAAAAAGGAACACATGTCTGTCAGTTCTAATGAGGCAATGAACCTAGACCTTATTAAACACAGTGAAGTAAATCAGAAAGAGAAAAACAAATATCATGTATTAATTCATATATATGGAATCCATATATGATCCCCAAAGAGTTGGACATGAATGAGTGACTGAACAACAGCAATGGAATCTAGAAAAATGGTATTGGTGAACCTATTTCCAGGGCAGCATGGAGACACAAACATAGAGAACAGATTTGTGGACACAACTGGGGAAGGAGAGGGTGGGACAAATTGAGAGAATAGTATAGAAACATATACATTACCATATGTAAATAGATACCCAATGGGAATCTGCTGTATGATGCAAGGAGTTCAAACCAGTGCTCTGTGACAATCTAGAGGGAGTGGGATGGGATGGGAGGTGGGAGGGTGGTTCAACAGGAATGGGACAATTTATATAGCTATGGCTGATTCATGTTGATGCATGGCAGAAACCGACACAATACTGTAAAGTAATTATCCTCCAATTAAAAATAAATTAAAAAAGAAAATATATGTGGACAGGAAAATCTAGCTGAACAAAGAGATAAGGTATAAAAACACATGAAATGCTGTCTGAGAATTGCTTCTCACAGTTATTCTCTACAGTTGAAATTTCAATGCAAACTTCATGAGAGCAAGGAACTTACCTATTGTATTTATGATTGCAATTCCTAGATCTAGCTTGGTGCCTGACATGCATCAATAGTAGGCAGTCAGTATATATTTGATAAGCTTCATAAAGGCATGAAGGAATGATCATCATTCGCTAATTCATATTTACTTTTTGCAAGTATCTCTGTGTCAGTTGAATCTTGTGTAGAACTGGCCTTGTATTTGCAAAGACCGACTGACTCGCCATTCTTTTAAAGTCATGTTGCTGTTAGTTGCTAAGTCAAGTCTGACTCTTTACAACCCCATGGACTGTAGCTCACCAGACTACTCTGTCCATGGAATTCTCCAGGCAAGAATACTGGAGTGGGTTGTCATTTCCTTCTCCAGGGGATCTTCCTGACCCAGGGATTGAAGCTGTATCTCCTGCTTCACAGGCAGATTCTTTACCATTGAGCCACCTGGGAAGCCATTTCTTTCCAATATATTAGACATTTCTTCTAATTGTAGGAAACACCTGCTTTTCAACCTAGGATACTCAGGTCATACTTTTAAAATTTTTTCTTAAGTGGAAAAGTCTATTAGGAACATTACCAACTATATGTGGCATTCACCAATGTTTCCTCCCCTTTAACTCAGTGGACAAGGTTCATTTATTACTATTTATGGTCCAAGGATGCCAAAATTTATGATAAGATTCCCATTTATAAATGCTTATATGCACTATATTATTTCAGAAAATGGAAGATCCAGCAGAAATAGCCTTTCAGAAAAATAAAACAGAAGCTATGTTCTCCATCTTTTTAACCTTACTTTTAATGACCTTTAGTCAATTTTGCTTCACAGGTGGCCCTAGTGGTTAAGAACCCACCTGCCAATGCAGGAAAAGTGAGACTTGGGTTTGATCCCTGGGTTGGGAAGATCGCTTGGAGTAGGAAATGAAAACCCACTGTAGTATTCTTGCCTGAAGAATCCTATGGACAGATGAGGCTGGTGGGCTATGGTTCATGGGGTCACAGAGAGTTGGACGTAAATGAAGTGACTTCACACAGAGCACACAGTCACTTTTGAGGGCTTCTGAGGTGATGCAGTGTTAAAGAATCCATTTGCCAATGCAAGACACAGAAGAGAAGCAGGTTAGATCTCTGGGTTGGAAAGACACCCTGAAGTAGAAAATGGCAACCCACTCCAGTATTCTTGCCTAGAAAATTCCATGAACAAAGGAGGCTGGTGGGGTACTGTCCAGGGGGTTGCAAAGAGTCAGACTCGACTGAGTGGCTGAACATGCATGCACACATACAGTCACTTTCAAAGAACTGTATTTATTCTTCCCCCAGTCTCTTTCCTCATACAGAGGAAAAGCGTCCTTGTGGCTCACATGGTAAAGAATCCTCCTTCAATGTGGGAGACCTGGGTTGGATCTCTGGGTTGGGAAGATCCCCAGGAGGAGGGCACGGCAACCCACTCCAGTATAATTGCCTGGAGAATCCCATGGACAGAGGAGCTTGGTGGGCTACTCTTTCTGGGGTCGCAAAGAGTCGGACACAGCTGAGCGACTAAGCACATCACAGCACAGCGAGTCACAGAAAGCACATGTTTAGAGAATCTTCAGTCATGATGTAAAAAAATGTCATTTATTTGTTATACTTATTTATCTGTTACTATCCTAACATTCATTATGCTTATTATTATTGTTGTTATTCAAGTCCTCCAATCTTGCAAAGAATCCAGCACACCATAATTCTCATAAACAAAACATGTGATGAGAAATCAAAGTCTTTAATTTTTAGCTGCCTCTGTGGTGGACAGAGTTTTCCAACATGGCCATAACAAGATAGCTCCTTCTCCATGTTCTTCTTACACAGTAATACTGACATTTCTCCTATTAAGTTATGGGGTCTCTGGTCGCCTGGAATCTGTGTAGGTCTGTGTCTAGGTGAGAGTGAAGCTATGTGACTAGTCATACAAGGTGATACAGTTTCCTCCTGGAGGCTCACTCTTAGCCCCTAGTTGTCAGGCTCTGGAGAGGAAGAGAGATGGCATGAGAAGGTCACATGTAAGTGTTCTGGGTGACAGGCCCCGTGAGGTCCATCCATAGCTGACATCAATATCTGGACCTGTGAGTAGGTGAAATCTCATGATTCTGGTCCTAGCCTTCAAATTACTTCAAGCTTCTGAGACTTCTCAGCTGAGAACTCAGGAATTGTGGAACAGAAATAAGCCATCAATGCTATGTCTTTTCCAAATTCCTGATGCACAGAATATATGAATATAACAAAATAAGTTCTATTTTATTCAATTAAGTTTGGTTTTGTTTGGTATGCCATAATAGCTTACTGTAACAACTTCCAATTCTATTCTATCTTCAAAGGATTTCAAATTGACAGTTTTTCTGAACTAATACTATTGGAGTGTGTAAGAAAAGAATTACTATTTTGTACCAAACTTAAGGAGTAGATCATAAATAAACTAAGGCCTACTGTTAACTGCGAGCTGTTAACTTATTCCTTTTAAGTTGTTGACTTTTCTCATTTGAATTATATAGCCATCTTTGAAAGGATCTTCTAGCTTTCCTGGAAAAATGAAACTATAGAGATATCAGGGTATGTGTCAGTTCAGTTCAGTCATTCAGTTGTGTCTGACTCTTTGTGACCCCATGAACCGCAGCACGCCAGGCCTCCCTGTCCATCACCAACTCCCGGAGTCCACCCAAACCCATGTCCACTGAGTCAGTGATGCCATCCAACCATCTCATCCTATGTCGTCCCCATCTCCTCCTCCCCTCAATCTTTCCCAGCATCAGGGTCTTTTCAAATGAGTCAGCTCTTTGCATCAGGTGGCCAAATTATTGGAGTTTCAGCTTCAACATCAGTCCTACCAATGAAATGATGTTGAAGCTGAAACTCCAATACTTTGGCCACCTGATGCGAAGAGCTGACTCTTATTATATGGTAAAAGAGTTAATATACAGCCAAGTTTACTACTAGAAATAAGATGTTTCTGTATCTGTGTATTCCTAGTATGCACATCTAGGAAAAAAATCAGTTATTCAAAATTAAGAAACTGCATCTATATATACTTTGAAGTATGCTTCAAATCATTATTATTAAATCATTATTAATGTAATAACGGCCTGGGTTTGGTTGTATGAGGGCTTAGGCTGTGTCTCTCTTATTCTCAGCCATATGCTTACTAATACACCACACATATATTGAATGAATAAGGAAAATACTGCCAGAAGCAACCCACAAAGTATTTTTGTTTCTCCTTTTCTTCAAGGAAGTGTAATATGGATGAAATGAAAGCTTTATATAAAAATGAAAATGCCTAATCATTTTCATGTGATAAGTGATTCTAAAGAAAGCAGGATATCTCTAGATATATAAACAAGGCCTTAATTTTTCAGTGATTACTAGATTTATTTTACTTTGCTTATATTTTTTCCTCTCCATAATGTATAACCCTATGCATCATTTTGACATCTATATGTCCTCAAGAAGATAATCATAGCTTAATCCCTGAGACTCCAGATTTAAACAAAACATTGCTCATCGCTACTTTATTTTTTTTTAAATCACAAATTCTATAGTAATTCTGTATATAATGACTTGTAAGTATAAACAATCACTTTTAGAATATACAGAAATCAGAAAGTGCTGTACTTTACTTTATAAAGTTGCTTTATAGTCTCTGGCGTTTTCAGCTCAGTTCCTTCCATGCAAATACATTATATTTCTTCTTTATGTTGAAGAATATTTTTGAATATGGTGGGAAATATGAAAACACAAGATGTTGCATTACAGAAATATTCTATTTAAAGCTTCTTTGTAGATTTAAACACTGTACTCACTGTACAGTTTGTGTGTTAAAAAATTCTGTTTATAGTGACTGTACAAGGCTATTTTGACAACTAGGGTTCCTGTTCTCTACTGTAAGTCTTTGAGATGCTCAGTATCCATGATCAAGCAATCCTTGAAAAAGGACATGTCCACCTGACACCATGCAGTTTGATTTTTTAACTAATTATCTGGACAATTCAACGGCAGAGGCAGTCATTTTAATAACATATAAGGCCAGCTTGTCCACCTCTTGGTTTCTTTGCCCAAGTTGTTGAGAGAAGGGAAAAGATGACAGGCAAGCCTGAAAGAAACTCAGTTAACTAGACTGTGATTGTTGATTAAATAACTGTTTCAAATGGCTGGAGTCAAATTTATTTGCCTGGTTAAACACAATTTAAGATAAATTTTGGATATCAACCCTTTAAGCACTGCCTATTCAGATACATGCTGACCTAATGCATATTCATAACTAGTATGACATCATAACTGGTTGACATCCTTGAATGGAGTAAGTTACCTCCAAAAGAATAGGGTTAGTGAGAAATAAACCTTAAAATTATACAACATGAAAGTTACATCCATAACAGAGGAAGTTAACAACAAGAATGTTGTTTTGTCTCAAAAGGCTAAGGAGAGGGAAGAAGTGGGGTGATGGAAGCACTTTGAATATGAAGGAAGAAGTTTTCATCCTATCAAGAGAGTTTTAACTCCTTCATAGACTGGGGAGAAGACAAATTATGAAGTGGGTGAGACTGGTGTCATGCCTGAGACCCCAGATAAGGGAACAGCGGCATTTCTTTAAGGGTCATATCAGAGCTAGTTTATAGCAGTAGTTTTGAAGAGCCAGATGGCCACTGAGAACAACATCACTGTGGACCTAGGAGCAATTTTTTAAATGACAACCTCCATGCATTAAGACTCCAGCTTTCATATTAATCCCTGTAGGTAGATAGAGAGTCCCCAAATTACTGAAATGTCTGTATTTCACTAGTGAAAGCTCTGAGGCAACTAAATTTGATTTAGAGTAGAAAGAATCATGGTAATCTCTTGCATTTCTGATTCTGAACTAAAATTCATGGCTTGCATATATATATATCTATACATATGTGTGTGTGTGTGTGTGTGTGTGTGTATGTATATATATGCTTGTCATTTTTAAATAGCAACCCAATCCAGTATTCTTACCTGGAAAATCCCACGGATGGAGGAGCCTGGCAGGCTGTGGTCAATGGGTTCACTTAGAGTCAGACATGACTGAGTGAATAACACACACGCGTGCACGCGCACACACACACACACACACACACACACACACACACACACATATAAAATCTGCCTGCAATGCAGGAGACCCTGGTTTGATTCCTGGGTCAGGAAGTTCCCTTGGAGAAGGGATCGGCTATCCAATCCAGTATTCTTGGGTTTCCTTGGTGGCTCAGATGGTAAAGAACCTGCCTGCAATGCAGGAGACCTGGGTTTGATCCCTGGGTTGGGAAGTTGTTTAGTCGCTAAGCTGTGTCTGACTCTTTGTGACTCCGTGGGCCTGCCAGGCCTCTCTGTCTGTGGGATTTCCCAGGCAAGAACACTGGAATGGATTGCCATTCCCACCGCAGGGGGTCTTCCTGAGCCAGGGATCGAACCCGAGTCTCCTGAATTGCAGGTGGATTCTTTACCACGGAGCCACCAGGAAAGACCATATATGTTCAGTTCAATTGCTCAGTTGTGTCCGACTATTTGCGAATCCATGGACTGCAGCATGCAAGGCTTTCCTGTCCATCACCAACTCCAGAGCTTGCTCAAATTCATGTCCATCAAGTCTGTGATGCCATCCAACCATCTCACTCTCTGTTGTCCCCTTCTCCTCCTGCCTTCAATCTTTCCCAGCTTCAGGGTCTTTTCCAATGAGTCAGTTCTTCACATCAGGTGGCCAAATTATTGGCATTTCAGCTTCAGCATCAGTCTTTCCAAAGAATATTCAGGACTGATTTCCTTTAGGATTCACTGATTTGATCTCCTTGCTGTCTGAGGGACTCTCAAGAGTCTTCTCCAATGCCACAGTTCAAAAACATCAATCCTTTGGCGCTCAGCTTTCTTTATAGTCCAACTCTCACATCCATTCATGACTACCAGAAAAACCATATCTTTGACTTGATGGACCTTTATCAGCAAAGTAATGTCTGCATTTTAATATGTTGTCTTGGCTGGCCAAAGCTTTTTTTCCAAGGGGCAAACATCTTTTAATTTCATGGCTGCAATCACCATCTGCAGTGATTTTGGAGCCCAAGAAAATAAATTTTTTCACTGTTTCCATTGTTTCCCCATCTATTTGCCATGAAATGATGGGACCAGATACCATGATCTTAGTCTTCTGAATGTTGAGTTTTAGTCAACTTTTTCACTCTCCTCTTTCACTTTCATCAAGAGGCTCTTTAGTTCCTCTTTGCTTTCTGCCATAAGGGTGATATCATCTGCATATCTGAGGTTATTGATATTCCTCCCAGCAATCTTGATTCCAGCTTGTGCTTCATCCAGCCTGGCATTTCACATGATGTACTCTACATATAAGTTACATAAGCAGGGTGACTACATGCAGCCTTGATGTACTCTTTTCCCAATTTGGAACCAATCCATTGTTCCATGTCCAGTTCTAACTGTTGTTTCCTGATCTGCATACAGATTTCTCAAAAGGCAGGTCAGGTGGTCTGGTATTCCCATCTCTTTAAGATTTTTCCAGTTTGTTGTGATCCACACAGTCAAAGGTTTTAGCGTGGTCAATGAAACAGAAGTAGAGGTTTTTCTGGAATTCTCTTGCTTTTTCTATGATCCATCGGATGTTGGCAATTTGATCTCTGGTTCCTCTGCCATATGTGTACACATATATAAAACTATATTGCTCTGGAAACATGATAAAGAGGTAGAGAGTAAATGGATAGGTATCCCTGACTAGGTAATCATTATTAATAATAAATATTCTTCAGTATATAAATGAAAACATTTTCAACTCATAAATTTGATCATTTTTCTTATTGTGACTGCTAGTTCATTTTATCTACAACAAAACCAAAGATTTATCTTCTATAGATTTCTTTAGATTCATGTCTTTAATATAGGGAATTCTGGCTTACTTCACTCTGTATAATGGGCTCCAGTTTCATCCATCTCATTAGAACTGATTCAAATGAATTCTTTTTAATGGCTGAGTAATATTCCATGGTGTATATGTACCACAGCTTCCTTATCCATTCATCTGCTGATGGGCATCTAGGTTGCTTCCATGTCCTGGCTATTATAAACAGTGCTGCGATGAACATTGGGGTGCACGTGTCTCTTTCTGATCTGGTTTCCTCGGTGTGTATGCCCAGGAGTGGCATTGCTGGGTCATATGGCAGTTCTATTTCCAGTTTTTTAAGGAATCTCCACACTGTTTTCCATAGTGGCTGTACTAGTTTGCATTCCCACCAACAGTGTAAGAGGGTTCCCTTTTCTCCACACCCTCTCCAGCATTTATTGCTTGTAGACTTTTGGATAGCAGCCATCCTGACTGGCGTGTAATGGTACCTCATTGTGGTTTTGATTTGCATTTCTCTGATAATGAGTGATGTTGAGCATCTTTTCATGTGTTCGTTAGCCATCTGTATGTCTTCTTTGGAGAAATGTCTGTTTAGTTCTTTGGCCCATTTTTAAAATATAGGGAATTCTATTTATTTTAACTCAACCATCTCAATAGAACTTGCTCCCATAATTTCATTGCTCTATGAGAGATATAAATCTTCTTTAGGCTACTAAGAAATTAGAATTTAAATACTCTGTCAAATTTACAATAATATGATAATTCTGTTGATTGATATATATATATAACCTAAATATGTTTTTCAAAATTTGGTTTTAGAGGAGGGCTTAAACGTTCTTGTTTGTGTTTATGATTATATTCTCAACAGAATGCCTTATGTATATGAGTAAATTAATACAAAATTATTGTGCTTTCAGAGAAAAAATTGTTCTCCACATTTTCAGATGATTAAAAATGCATGGCCCCATTTTATGATATCTAACACTGAAATTCCTAGATCTGGAATTCTTTACAACTCCTGCTTTTTCACAAGTGCATTGTTAGACAACCTAAAGCTTCTTTGTACCCTGGTATTTGGGGTTTTCACAGGTCAACTTCCAAGTGAACACTTGATACTTTGATCAGTGTAGCCATCTCTCTCTAGCATTTATAGCTATTCAAATGCTTTATTTATATTTTTCATTTAAATTAAAAATATAAAATAAAAAAAGAAGGATGAAGTTTGAGACTAATGATAAAAGAGTAGCTTTCCTTAACTTAGTAAAAATGAGACAAAGGTGAAAATCATTAAGTTTTGGGAAAACTTGGGAGTCTTTAGCCTCCAACACTCGTTGAACTCAATCTGGTTAACATGGACGGTGCTCAGTTTTGGAAACAAGAAAAAATGAAATCACATGAATGAAGAATTGTTGCTAACATTTGAAGGGGAGAGACTGTAGGTTTTAGACATTGAAATTGTCTAATGAAGTGAGAATCTTTTGCCTATTTAACTTCGTGACATGCTTTTGAGACACAGGAAAAGTAGAAGCTCCAGTTTCTCAATGTATCTGCCTTAACAAGTGAAATGTAAATAGCACAAACTTTGAAGTCAGAAAAAATTTAGTTGCAAATCCTGACCTCTTTACTCACGTGAAACCTTGGCCATGCTAGAGAATGGCTCAGAACCAATTTTTCAAGGAGTTCAGGGGGTTAAAGGAGTGTTTTAAAGTGGGTTGCATGCCACTTATTTGTGAGTCAAAAGCAGTATTCTCTGCACTTCAGGCTAACCTGTGCTCCATTGCAAACAGAGTATCTTTCTTCTGCTTTTCATTCCCTTCACTTCAGGCTAACCAGTGTTCCATTGCAAATAGAGCATCTTTCTTCTGCTTTTCTACCTGTCTTAGTATTTCCATATTATCCATTCTGAAGAACTTCAAAATCATCTCATCTGTTTCTAAATCCATCTTGAATTCCATATACACATACACACACACACAAATACCTTATACATGTGAGTGTGTGTATATATAAATATATATAATATATGTATATCTTTTTCTCTTCATTTATTTCTTTTTACAGCTTTACTGAGATATTATTGACATATAACATTAAGTGGAAAGTGTTTGTGTTGATTTGATACACTTAAATAATGAAAAATGATTACCACCCATAGCATTAGCTAAAACCTGTATCATGTCCATTTCTTTGTGTGGTCAGAACATTTAAGATCTCTCTTAGCAACTTTCAAATATGTAACACTGTGTTACTAATTACAATCACTATACTGTACACTAGATTCCCCAAACTTATTCATCTTGTATCTGGAGGTTTGTGCTCTTTGGCCAACAGTATAGATACATGATTTTTAAAGTTTACTGTTGAGACTCCTATTACTTTGTCTATCAGTCGGTCACTCAGTTGCTCAGTCACATCTGACTCTGGTACCCCATGGACTGTAGTCCACCAGACTCCTCTGTCCATGGAATTTTCTGGGCAAGAATACTGGAGTGGGTTGCCATTTCCTTCTTCAGGGGATCTTCTCAACCCAGGAATCAAACCCATGTCTCTGGAGTCTCCTGCATTACAGGTGGATTCTTTACCACTGAGTCACTGGGCAAGCCCTAACTTTGTCTATATACTTACACAAATCCTCTCCAAATTCTTATATTTTATTGCATTATCTTTGAAAGTTATATGCTTACATATTTTTTCTCATCTCAAAGAAGATTAATCCTTTGAGGGCAGTGATTATGTCATAGCCAGTGATTAGTTTTAGGCCTGCTGGCCTACTATGCCAGTGTTAAACATGGCGGTCAGAGAGCTCTTCAGGACCATAAGGACTTACTTCAGGAAGCAGAGGAAAGGTATTCTGTGTAGAGAAATTGTTATTCATCCAGCAGCAGTGATTTGGATCTATGGGCATGTGGATAATTCCACAGAATTAATTATTGAGAAGTCCTCAGAGTGTGTTAACTATCGTCTTGAGTAGAGTTTCTCCCCAATCTAAACACCAGCCTGGATAGCTCTGGAGAAAGAGAAGGAGGCTGAGAGGCTAATGTGGCTAATTCAGTGAGAAAAATCAGTTAAGAACACTTTTTGAAAACCCTAAACTTTCTGGCTTATTTATCCACACAGCCCATGTTCACAAGAAACACAGCTGGGAGTCCATTTCACCTGTGCCATCCAGGGGGGCTGGACACGGAGGCAGGGATGTGAATTTAGATCTGATTCTCAAATGACTCAGCCCCAACCTCAGCCTTGGCTTTTGTGGTGATGCTTGAGTGACTCATTTTTCTGGCACTGTCTTTGTTAACTCCTGGGATCAGAAGTGTCCTGTTTACATAGCCTCACATATGGCTGCTTGCTCAGTTTTTTGTTCTGAAAGAGATGGAAAATGTTTGCTTCCATCTCTGCAACTATTTAGTGGTGCCCATTGACCAGAAAAGTGGCTCATTATGCTCGCCTCCCCTCACCAATCAAAAGTTTGCTGTTTTCATTTCAACCAGCCAACCCTTCTTAGAGCTTCCCCCACCCCCATCTCTCAAGGTTAAAATTTTTTTCCCTTCAGAGAAAGTGTTGAAGGTCTGAATTGTTTACATTAGCTCATGTAGCCTGCTTTTGGCTATATAATCCTTTCCTAATATATAGGAGTGGATTTTTAGCACACTTTCCAATTCTTTAGTCTGAATAACATCACTTTTTTAGAAATAATTTTTAGGCTTCAATTCAGATGTCATATATAAACTTTGTACCTTTACAAAAGTAATAGTTCACTCTGGAAATGAGTAATAGGCTGGCAGCATAGGGGTCTCTAAGGACAGTAGCATCAAACACTCTAGTCAGAAAATAATTAGGATCCCTCCCCCGCCCCACCCCCTACAACCTGTTCTCCCTAAAGCATTTGGAATGTGCATTCCCTTGCCCCCACACACGCCCGCCTTAATGGAAAGAAACTGACAATCAGTAAAGAGCTCTGAGGCCCGCCCACCTATAGCTAAGGGCCTCTGATCATCCTAGCTCAGTCTCATACCGGTGGGTCTTTGGGGACTTACTCCCCATTGCAATGTCATTATTTAGGCCCCCTGTCACAGTGTTTCCAAGGTAAAGAATAGCTTTCTCCCTGATGCTTTGGACAGGCTGTCCTGATTCAGCAGGAGAAGTCTGAAAATCGTGATGTTTGTGCACTTGCTAATCCATTATTCAAATCCGTAGACACTGCTAGCATTTAGAGAGGAGTCTCTTTCCTGCAACCTCTGGAGAGAATCACTCATTCAAGGGACTGATGTAAAAACCAATCCCTTCAGTCTTTTTAAAAGATGGCATTTCCCCCACCCCACCCCGGCTTCTTTTTCATTCTGGTGGTTGCAAACTGCAATGGTTAAAGATACAGCTTAAATAGCATGATGTGTCCGTGGCTGTGGGATACTTTGACATTCTAAAATCCACTATCCCCGGACCCCCACCCTGCCACTGCCACCAGGGACCCTTTATTTAAAATGCTGTTTCTGAATAAGAGCACGCAAGTGTTAAGGACAGCCTGGTTTCAGTGTTATAGTCTGAGTGATAAAGCTACACATTTGTGAGCACACAGCAACTCTCACCAACCTCTGCATTGAAAAAAAAAAAGATTGTTTATAAAGATCAGGTTTCTGCTTAATTTGTTTTCTCTGTGACTATAGCTCAGGGAGGATAGTCATGGTGAAGTACAACGTCACCCTCAGGGTTCTTGCCTGCAGGTAAATGACACATACACTTACATATATACAGGTTTGGCAATTGCTAGGGTGCTGGCTGGTGTACTTTAAAGGGTTACCAAAAAAAAAAAAAAAAAAGAAAGGAGGAAAACAGTTGCATTCTTACCTAGCCAGGGAAAATACCCCTGCTAACTGATGTGCAACCAGGATGGTTTTTTAAAATATAAATCTAGAAGAAACCAATTTTCCCTGTCTCCCTCCATTCCACCTGCTGCCCGCAAAGGTTGGACCTGTGAAGACTAAGGCACGCGTGGCAAGATCTCCTGCTTAAGAACCTGAGGCTTTGTCTTGACTCGATTTCTCTTTCCACTAACTCTCGTCCCTTTACCCTGACCATTCACTTCACTAGAAAAGAGAATACTTCTCTAAACACATGACGGAAAGTCACACGACAGCATCTTTTCAAGCCTGCTGATGCTTCTTACCTGATTCATTCATGTATATGTTTATTAGGGTGACCAGCTTTTCCTGGAGGAGGAGTGCTGCCTTCTCAGCTAATAATAATTATTTCCTTTTTATCCATCGCTGCTACTACCTCCTGTTGAAATAATGAAATGTCTCGATTTCACTCCACTGCCAAGCACTGCTCTGAGCAGATCGGGCCAGAGAGATGCTCTCTTTGGCTCCGGGCAACTCCCAGGGGGAGAGGAAAAGATTTTATGTAATATTTATTTTCTGGGTACTGAGAATTCAGCAGTTGGCTCTTCATTTCACATACAAGGTTTTGTTGAAATGAAAGAATCATAGTTTCTTGGGAGGAAAATGAAGACAGTGATAAGATCTAAATGTCATAATTAGACTGGATTAAAGGGCTTTTGTGCAGTGACCAAGAGAAAATAGAAATGCAAATGTAAGGGACCAGGTAGAATTAGGATGGGTATCGTGAGAATAGTACTTATACAACATTTCCCTGGTGGCTCAGATGGTAACGCATCTGCCTGCAATGCCGGAGACCCGGGTTCGATCCGTGGGTGGGGAAGATCTCCTGGAGAAGGAAATGGCAACCCACTCCAGTGTTCTTGCCTGGAACATCCCATAGACAGAGGAGCCTGGTAGGCTACAGTCCATGGGGTTGCAAAGAGTCGGACACGACTGAGCAACCTCACTTATAGTGAGAATATGAAAAGTAAGAGTGAAAACAGACACATGCACAGTCATGATTTACAACCCTCTGTGCATTCAGATCAGGTTTTGCTGCTCTTGTTTCTCCCCTCTCCCAGTATCAGCTGAATGTCCAAGTCAGCATGCTTAGCTAAATATGTCTTGCTTACAAGCTCATGTGAAGGTATCATTATTTCTGTGACTAACTTTTTACCATCAGATAATTCAATGTACCTACATCCTTTTCTTCATTTTTTTAAAGTATTTCATCCATTTGATTATTAGTCCAACCTGAACATAGTGTTGAATTTTCCAATTTTCCATCCTAATACCTTACCATAGCATTTTTTTCAGTTATCTGATTGTGAACCTAGTTCTCATTTAACAGAGGCAGTTTATGCTAACCAGAATTAAAACATGTGTGCGCACACACACACACACACACACACACACACACACAATTCCCTGATTTTGCCATACTCTTTAACTAGCTAAAAAAAAGTGAGCAGTAATGGACACTGCAAAATCATTCAGCCAAGTTTAGCATCTTTTTGTAGCTATTTTCTTCCTAGAAAATTGTCAAGAGCCCCCCCCCGCCACTCCCATTGCTCCTATCTTCTAGGCTTATGAAGAGGTAAACTCTTTTTCTTACTAATCAAATTTTCCATATCATAGCTTCTTTCAATATTAAAAAAAAGAAAGAAAGAAAACCAGGATTGCAGAGACAAGCCCTTAAGGAAATTGGCTACCAATAAAAGTTTAAAACTTAAACAATTGTTTCAGAAACAATCAGCTAATTATAGCAATGGCATAGGCAATGGGAATACTTTGTTAATGGTAATGAAAATTGTTATAGCATTTCTGAAGAAAAGTGTGGCAATACATTATTAGTGTATTTGAACTTGCATAGCCCTTGACTCAGTAATTTTCCCAGAGAAGTCAAAGCAGAAAGAGGTCTTTAGGTGTACAAAGATATTACTATAAGAATCTTACTGTATCTTAATCTTATAATAATGAAACAATGAAAAGAAATTCAATGTCCGGTCATAGGAAATTAATTACTTATTAATAAATTATGGAAGTTCCATATCATGTAACATTGTGAGGCCTTTGAAAATTATTCCATGAAAAATATGTGACTTGCAAAGATAAACACAGTATATCTTACTTAAGAAAAAGTTTATAACAGAATATTGCTGCTTAATCCATTTTTATTAACTCAAAAGATTTGTTTTACATAAAGAATGTAACAGAATGATATAAACCCAAACAAAATGTTACTAATGGCTATTTTCAATAATATGTGTATAGATAAAATTTAAAATTTTTCTTTAGGTGTGATTATATTTTTAAATTTCTAAGTAAGGAATTTACAAAACACTATTTTTTGTAAAAACCTGCATAAGTAGCTAAAAGGCATAGCTTTTAAAGACATACTTATTTGTTAGTATAACACATTTGCCATCTTTCTCATCATAAAGTACACATGTAATTATTTTAATTGCAATAATTATACACTTTGCCACTAGCTTCAGAATATATCAACATACGTTTTAAAATGTAATGTTAAAACAATGAAGAAGAAAATGGAGATACATATAAATTATGAGCACTTGGCTCTAATTAACCAAACATTGCATGTGCTTCCCAAGTATTGTGTATATTTATGTATGTTTTTCTCAGTGTAGGAAATACATTTTTTTTTCCTATATATTTTATTTTATTTTTTTTCTTTTTTTTTTTAATTATTATATATATATATATTTTTTCCAGTGGGTTTTGTCATACATTGATATGAATCAGCCATGGATTTACATGTATTCCCAATCCCGATCCCCCCTCCCACCTCCCTCTCCCCCCGATTCCTCTGAGTCTTCCCAGTGCACCAGGCCGGAGCACTTGTCTCGTGCATCCCACCTGGGCTGGTGATCTGTTTCATCATAGATAGTATACATGCTGTTCTTTTGAAATATCCCACCCTCACATTTTCCCACAAAGTTCAAAAGTCTGTTCTGTATTTCTGTGTCTCTTTTTCTGTTTTGCATATAGGGTTATCGTTATCACCTTTCTAAATTCCATATACATGTGTCAGTATGCTGTAATGTTCTTTATCTTTCTGGCTTACTTCACTCTGTATAAGGGGCTCCAGCTTCATCCATCTCATTAGGACTGGTTCAAATGAATTCTTTTTCATGGCTGAGTAATATTCCATGGTGTATATGTACCACAGCTTCCTTATCCATTCATCTGCTGATGGGCATCTAGGTTGCTTCCATGTCCTGGCTATTATAAACAGTGCTGCGATGAACATTGGGGTGCACGTGTCTCTTTCAGATCTGGTTTCCTCAGTGTGTATGCCCAGAAGTTGGATTGCTGGGTCATATGGAATAAAATGGACAACTTGGATGAAATGGACAAATTCTTAGAAAAGTATAACTTTCCAAAACTGAACCAGGAAGAAATAGAAGATCTTAACAGACCCATCACAAGCAAGGAAATCGAAACTGTCGTCAAAAATCTTCCAGCAAACAAAAGCCCAGGACCAGATGGCTTCACAGCTGAATTCTACCAAAAATTTAGAGAAGAGCTAACACCTATCTTACTCAAACTCTTCCAGAAAATTGCAGAAGAAGGTAAGCTTCCAAACTCATTCTATGAGGCCACCATCACCCTAATTCCAAAACCAGACAAAGATGCCACAAAAAAAGAAAACTACAGGCCAATATCACTGATGAACATAGATGCAAAAATCCTTAACAAAATTCTAGCAAACAGAATCCAACAACATATTAAAAAAATCATACACCATGACCAAGTGGGCTTTATCCCAGGAATGCAAGGATTCTTTAATATCCGCAAATCAATCAATGTAATACACCACATTAACAAATTGAAAGATAAAAACCATATGATTATCTCAATAGATGCAGAGAAAGCCTTTGACAAAATTCAACACTCATTTATGATTAAAACTCTCCAAAAAGCAGGAATAGAAGGAACATACCTCAACATAATAAAAGCTATATATGACAAACCCACAGCAAGCATCACCCTCAATGGTGAAAAATTGAAGGCATTTCCCCTGAAATCAGGAACAAGACAAGGGTGCCCACTCTCACCACTACTATTCAACATAGTGTTGGAAGTGCTGGCCACAGCAATCAGAGCAGAAAAAGAAGTAAAAGGAATCCAGATAGGAAAAGAAGAAGTAAAACTCTCACTGTTTGCAGATGACATGATCCTCTACATAGAAAACCCTAAAGACTCTACCAGAAAATTACTAGAGCTAATCAATGAATATAGTAAAGTTGCAGGATATAAAATTAACACACAGAAATCCCTTGCATTCCTATATACTAACAATGAAAAAACAGACAGAGAAATTAAGGAAACAATACCATTCACCATTGCAACAAAAAGAATAAAATACTTAGGAGTATATCTACCTAAAGAAACAAAGGACCTATACATAGAAAACTATAAAACACTGATGAAAGAAATCAAAGAGGACACAAACAGATGGAGAAACATACCGTGTTCATGGATTGGAAGAATTAATATTGTCAAAATGGCTATTCTACCCAAAGCAGTCTATAGATTCAATGCAATCCCTATCAAGCTACCAACGGTATTTTTCACAGAACTAGACCAAAGAATTTCACAATTTGTATGGAAATACAAAAAACCTCGAATAGCCAAAGTAATCTTGAGAAAGAAGAATGGAACTGGAGGAATCAACCTGCCTGACTTCAGACTCTACTACAAAGCCACAGTCATCAAGACAGTATGGTACTGGCACAAAGACAGAAATATAGATCAATGGAACAGAATAGAAAGCCCAGAGATAAATCCACGAACCTATGGACACCTTATCTTTGACAAAGGAGGCAAGGATATACAATGGAAAAAAGACAACCTCTTTAACAAGTGGTGCTGGGAAAACTGGTCAACCACTTGTAAAAGAATGAAACTAGAACACTTTCTAACACCATACACAAAAATAAACTCAAAATGGATTAAAGATCTAAATGTAAGACCAGAAACTATAAAACTCCTAGAGGAGAACATAGGCAAAACACTCTCCGACATAAATCACAGCAAGATCCTCTATGACCCACCTCCCAGAATATTGGAAATAAAAGCAAAACTAAACAAATGGGACCTAATGAAACTTAAAAGCTTTTGCACTACAAAGGAAACTATAAGTAAGGTGAAAAGACAGCCCTCAGATTGGGAGAAAATAATAGCAAATGAAGCAACAGACAAAGGATTAATCTCAAAAATATACAAGCAACTCCTGCAGCTCAATTCCAGAAAAATAAATGACCCAATCAAAAAATGGGCCAAAGAACTAAACAGACATTTCTCCAAAGAAGACATCAAGATGGCTAACAAACACATGAAAAGATGCTCAACATCACTCATTATTAGAGAAATGCAAATCAAAACCACAATGAGGTACCATTACACGCCAGTCAGGATGGCTGCTATCCAAAAGTCTACAAGCAATAAATGCTGGAGAGGGTGTGGAGAAAAGGGAACCCTCTTACACTGTTGGTGGGAATGCAAACTAGTACAGCCGCTATGGAAAACAGTGTGGAGATTTCTTAAAAAACTGGAAATAGAATTGCCATAAGTCTGTCCTCTAAAAGAAATAACTGCACAGGTTTCTAATTTCCTAGATCTAGTTTCTTTTCACTCAGGTAACTGTGAGTATGAATTTAAGACATGACTCCTGCTTTGCTTCTCAAAGAATCAGTAGTTAGCATTCCAGGCAATGGTAAAATCATGAAGTCTGATGGGGACAATTGAGTTAGAAATCTGTATGTCACTTTTTGAGCTTGGACTTACAGCTGCTCTGGGGATGTGGCCAGGAAGAAGATGGAAGGAGGATCGGAATGGGTGATGTCATGTAGTTATGAGCAAGCCACAATCTTTCTGAGTTTGGATCTTATGAAGGTAATGATTAGTTTAAAGCCTCAGAATAGTAAGACCATATTTGTTTTGGCAAGATCATTCTGGCTATAGCAAGGAGGATGCTTTGATGACTGGACAGAGGAAACCTATATGGCTAGTAAATAAACAAATACAGTGCAGAAATGGAGGAAAGGACACAGGTTTAAGAGAAATTAGGAAGAATAATGATTTGCTTTTGCATCCTTCTGATGTAAGGCGATGAAAAGCGAAAGTGTCATTCACTCAGTCGTGACTGACTCTTTGTGATGCCACGGAGTGTAGCCCACCAGCCTCCTCTATCCATGGAAATTTCCAGGCAAGAATCCTGGAGATGAAGAAGTTCAATAACTATTGCCAGCTTTGTGGCTTAGGTAAGTAGCTTGGGTACATAGGAAATATTCCCACAGTGTAACAGTTTCATAAATATCATTTTTAGGATTACACACCCTGTTGATTTTCTGTGCACCTTTTTGCTTATAACAAGAAGTGGGTAAATTCCACTATCTACTTCATTCATGGAGAATGTTATAAACACTGTGATTGCACAATATGTGTGCCCCATAAAATGCTTGGAATATCAGTGTCTTCCAAAAAGTATTTTCCTCACTTAATTCACTTTCCCAGGGCCACTGCTTCAAACTTTCCCTGCTTGTCTCCAGTTGCTAACCTCAAATTTCTCAAAATAGTTTCCATATAACACAAGTTTCATACAATGTTTTGCAACCACAGGGTTCTATGGAAAGTAAGTCTGAGAAACACTCTATACACAATGAAATGCAATTACTTTTGGAGACATTCTCTTGTAAATATTGTCTTATCCCAAAGTTTTTCAAACATTTGATTTCAGCATTTATATATGTATGTGTGTGCATATGTATAAATATACTTAAGTGTGTATATCAGGCACAGTTCTCCAGAGAAATAGAACCAACAGGATGTGCTGGGGGTGGGGGTGGGGAGAGAATGTGTGTACATAGAGAAAGAGAGATTTTAGAAATTAGCGCACTCAAAGCTGGCAGGTCCAAAATTTGCAAAGCAGGATGGCAGAGAGGAAACTCAGGAAGACTTTCTATGTTACAGTCTTGAGGTAGAATTCCTTCTAATTTGGGAAAATAGCTTTTGTTTTTAAGATATTCAACTAACTAACTGAGACCCATCCACATTACTGAGGGTAATATTCTTTACTTAAAATGAACTAATGGTGAATCTTAATAACATTAACTAAGGGGATGACAGAGGATGAGATGGTTGGATGGCATCACTGACTCAGTGGACATGACTTGAGCAAGCTCTGGGAGTTGGTGATGGACAGGGAATCCCGGCGTGCTGCAGTCCATGGGCTCACAAACAGTGGGATACGACTGAGTAACTGAACTTAACTGAATACCTGCACAGCAACATCTAGACAAACACTTAACTATCACACTACATAGAAATGTATATACCGTTGATGTCTACTTTGTGGGATGCATTATTTTATAGAGCATAACTTGAAACACAATTAAAACTCAACTACATATTGATTGCATAAGTCCGTTTCACCTGTATAGGTAAACACTTGCATTAGAAAAGTTTTCCCTGTTAACTTCAAAACATTTCTCTATATTTATATTCTCATTTGTCTTTTATTCATATTTCTTAGGACTTACCTTCCCATTTTCTCCTACCTCTTTGAACATTTCTATAGGGAGTGAGTAGGTCTACTTTGAAAAATGGCCTGACTGAACTCTCCTATGACCAAGTAGTTTTCTAAATGGTCAACCTGAAATCTTTAGCAAGTAGACCATTTCCTAGCAAAGGTTTCTCATATTTAACTGGGTTAAAATTGATAAGACTTTTCTGATGATCCCAGATATTTTTCATTAACTGTTATAGAGCAGGACCTAGAGGGAATGAACCAGGATATCCACAATGTCCCAGTTATCTATTGTTGATAACAAACTACTCAAAAAGTGGGTGGCATAAAATGATACACTTTTATTATGCTCACAGTCTCAGACTGTGGTCCAGAATTCAGATTAATCAGAGTACTGAAGTTTTGTTTCTACTCCACACTGTCTGGGGCAGCAGTTATAAAGTCTTAAGGACTGGGGGTGACTGACAAGGCTATTGATTGAAATATCATGCAAGATCTATGTCCATGTTGGCTTCTGCACTCAGTGTACATATGTCTCATGTGATAGGATCACCCCAGGCTGCCCTCAGCTGGGTAATCTGTTCATCAGAGCAACTACACATGACCGCTTCCTGTGGCTTGGGATTCTCAAGACATGGATCTTGGGTTCTCAGATGGAACATCTCGAGAGGGAACATGCAGAAATTAGCATTCCAAGAGGCCAAGACAGAAGCTGCACAGCCTATGACATAGTGAAGTGGCATCACTTCTGCCAAATCTATCAGTCAAAACAGTCACAGCCCACTCAGATTCAAGGGAAAGGGGCATAGACCTCGACCTTGATGGGAGGACAATTAAAGAATTTTGATTCATGATTTAAAACTCCCACATGTCTTTTCATAGGCATTAAGTTCAAAGCCAGAGTACAGGGTGAGCAAATTTGCAGGAGAAGAAGGGTGTTGAGAGGCTCTAAAAACATGAGGATACTGGATGTTTCTAGACTCAGCCTAAAACCCTAAACAACTTCCCCAAATAATATGAAAACACTACAATTTCTAACATAAAATGTAGCACTTATAAAGTCAATTATCAAATTATTTGACAAATAATGACTCACATATCTATGAAGTAAGTTATAATACCATAGAGTACCAGATACTTTTCTCCTTTGCACTTCAAGGATATTTCAGGAATTATGGAATGCTTAAGTAAACAAACAATGAAATGTTATGAAAGGTATTGTATAAGTAGGAATTAATTGGTGGCATCCCCAACCAAGGCAGAGGGAAACACTTGGGACCCATGAAAAGCTAAATTTTAAGAGAAAAGGTGGTGAAGATGACAAGAGTAAAGCAAACATGTTAAGCAATAGAGCAGGAGATGGGAATGCAACGGCTGCATTGTTATTGCAAGGGACTCAATATCCTCTTGCCTGAACTTGAGGGCAACTGAAATATTTTTTTCTCCTGTGACTGTCTGCATCCATTAGAGCTGATTTTTCATTTCAGATAGTAAATACTCAATAAAATTTTGCAAGTCTTTATGGTGATTTTAAAAAGTGGAAGATTATCTGTACTGGGTTAAAAGTTTCTTACACATGAGTCTTAGCAAGACAGCTTAGTCAGGGGTTTGGGGGCAAGATCTGACCCTAAATTCTTTATTTAAAAAATAAGGATAGTGAGGATCCTCCCATAAGGATCCCTGTAGCATATGGAAGAGATCCTGGCACACAGTATATGTTCATCAAATATTGCCCACATATGCATCTCACTTACTTTTTTAGGTGTTCACTTTCTTATCAGTGAAAAGGGAGAATGCTGTCTCTAAGACTCGTGCTGATTCCCGAGTTTCAGAGAATAGCACAGAGAGGCAAGTCTTGATAAGGATAGCTCTGTGGTTCTCAGGGGCAATATCACTCCTCAGGAAGATATTCACCAGTATCTGAAGACATGTTTGACAAGTGTCACAACAAAAGTTGGGGAGAGGTTGGGGGATGGTGCTGACAGCTGGCGGATAGAGGACAAGGATGCTGCTAAATAGCCTACAAAGCACAGGGCAGTCTTCACAACAAAGAATTCTCCAGCCCTAAATGCCAATAGCACTAAAAGGTTGAAAAACTCCTGTTACAGGGCTCTTGATGGGGAATACTGACAACGTCCAAAGCAAATTTGATTTTACAAATCTGTGACTCATTCTTCTTGGCATAGTTTCTAAGTCCCAAAAGATGAATGAATATTGATTCCAGTTTGAGTTCCACATGTTTCCAGATTTTCTCTTTTCACATCGAAGCTTCATTCTCTGCCACCAAGAAAGCTAGTGGTGGTGTTCAAAGAGGCGTTAACTGAGTCCTCTTTATGTTCTTATTAATTTGTGAATGAAGTAGATGAAACCAACAAGGCAGAAAATGGTTGTAAATGTAAATGCCAATATGCTTAATGATCCGGGGAAACAAGTTCAATTGGAGCTTGTCAGATGAAAATTATCCTGCTAGTTGACCTGTCCATAAACACAAGGAGGCTGAGAGACTGTGGAAAACTGGCCAAATACTAACACAAGCTGAGGAATGAATTAAATGGATGAAGGGAAATCCTGAGTAATGACTCTCTGAAGTGATGAAAATTCTCTGTTCATTTGCTGGTATAAAGGGTTATGGAGTAGAACTTGCTTGGAGTAGCTCTCACAGTATGTGTCTTCCAGCAGGATATCTGAGGACAAAGGACCTGGATTTGAATTTTGGTTTTGCTACTGACCAACTTCTTTTTTCCATTGTAGAAGGAGGTCAGTCATATGTCATAACCACACAAGGTCACTGTAAATATCAAGGGCATAGTAAACAAGTAATGCATAGCATTCCCCATGGTCTTCACATATGAAAAAATATTTTAAGAAATGATACTATCTAACACTTATTAACAGTAGTGTTAATGTTGTGGATCAACGTTAATTCCACCCCTCTCTCTTAGGAATCTTGTTCCATCATGTCACAAATTATTAATTTAAGATTTGTAGATCTGAGCAAATCCCTAGAAATTATGCTGCAATAAGGGGTGCACTGAAATACTGTCATTCAATAGACTTTTCTTATGTACTGAGGAGTATTAGGCTTCCCTAGTGGCTCAGGTGGTCAAGCGGCTGCCTGCAATGCGGGAGACCCAGGTTCAATACCTGGGTCGGGACGATCTCCTGGAGAAGGAAATGGCAACCCACTCCAGAACTCTTGCCTAAAAAATTCCATGGACAGAGGAACCTGGTGGGTTACAGTCCATGGGGTCACAAAGAGTTGGACACGACTGAGTGACTTCACACTCGTGTGTACCTTACTCACTTACTTGTATTGAAAATATTCTTAATGAATATCAAAACTTACATGTTTTCTAAATTCTGTTCTGTGGAGACTCAGGAACATGATCTTGCAGCACTGTATTGGTACAGTGAAAAATGCATATGTGTTGAAGTAAGAGATGAAATTTCAAATCCAGCTCCACACTTAATTAACTCTGACTGTAGGTCAAATTCCTCATATTCTCTTAACATTTTATTCATAATTTGTGTATAACATCTACTTCATACTGTAATTTAAGATATTACATTAGATTAAATATTGAGAGTTTTATACAGTAGTAACACAAATGCTTAAATTAACTTGCCTTCTCTCATTGATGGTTGTGGGACACACAAAGAAACAATGCATTTTCAAAACTTCTGAAATAACACTTGATATAAAGTTAGCATTCAACAAGTCTCAATTCCCTCCCACCTCATCTCTAGGTGTTATTTTAAGTGTGCTCTAGTTACTCTCCTTATTGTAAGTTCTCTACAGGATGAAAATCAGCTCTAGAGCTGGGTTTATACTGTGCCAATGTGACCAGCTTAGAGATCTGGTGAATCCAGAGATAAGACAAAACACATCCCAAACCAAAAGGCTATCACCTGACTAAACTATTCACCTTGCAGCCAGATGTTTTAGCATTCTATTGATTCAGTTGAGTGTGTTCAATTTTGTCTAAAATCATTTTTTCTTAGCCTTTTATTCACTGTATAACACCAGAATAAATGTGATTTTTTTTTTCTTTTTGAGACTTGTAAAAACAAACAAACAAAAAAACCCCCCACACAACTATTGATAAATAAAGCAAAGAAGAAGTAAGTAAAGCCACATATAAATCAGAAGAGGACATGGCAAAAGAGTTCAAAATGCCTCATGTATGAGGAAATGAAAATATAGAGGGAAGCTTTTAATATGTTTACATTATATTTCCTGAGCCTCTTAATAAGCCCAGTTCACTCAGAGATGGAAGAAAGCATGAGATTTATTTTAGACAATGGCAACCAAATGCTGAAATATTGAACTGTTAGAAACGTGAGACAGTCTGCAAGGAGTGAGTTGTCTACTCTGGCCAACAGGAGAGGTGTAAAACAGATGATGGACCATTTGCAATGTATATATATATATATATTTTTTTTTCTTTTGGTGGTAGGTAGGCATCGACCATGCCAGAGGAGACCTAAAATGCCCTGTGTGTAAACTGATTAGGTTTTGCCTCTCTGTCTCTGTCTTCCTTTTTCTCCCTCCCTCCACTTTTCTTTTCTAGTCTGAGGCTGGGGAGAAGGTACACAATCTGTTTCAGCAACTGTCACTGTGCCTCCCCTTTGTTCACTGTTTTTCTGTTTTCCTCTAACCTTGTGAGATGTAAAGCCATTTTACATCCTTTCTCAATTCTGGAAATTATTTTTATTAACCCATTCCATTTATGTTAAAGAACAGACCCTCAGTGAGATTCTTGATTTCCTACCTCTTTTCTCTTATTGAGACATATTGGGAAAAAAAAGAAGAAAATAGACATATTGGAAATGAGATGAAGTAAGGATGCTGTGCTCAGAACCACTAAATAGAATTACATGCATTTAGTGTCAAATAGACAGGCTTCCCAGGTGGCGCTAGTGATAAAGAACCTGCCTGCTAATGCAGGAGACAAAGAGATCTGGGTTCGATCCCTGGGTTGGGAAGGTCCCCTGGAGAAGGACATGGCATCCCACACCAGTATTCTTGCCTGGGGAATTCCGTGGACAGAAGAGCCTGCCGGGCTACGGTCCATAGGGTCGCACAGAGTCGGACATGACTGAAGCAAATTAGCACCAGCACCCAGTGTCAAATAGATTTTGTGGGAAATCCTGGGTTTATCACTTAAAAGTTCTGCAATTCAAGTAACATTCTTTACCAACCAAATCTTCAGTTTTCTCATTGGTTATCCGGTGGTAATACTTTCTATCGCTCAGTTTTATCACAGAATAAAAGTGAATGTCAATCCCAAACTCCTAGTCTATCCCTGCCACCCCTTTACATCTGTAACCATTTTGGATTGACGTGTACACTCTTCTATATTTAAAATATATAACTAACAAGGACCTATTGTATAGCACAGGGAACTCGGCTCAATATCTTGTAATAACCTAAATGAGAAACCTGTATGTGGGTCAAAAAGCAACAGTTAGAACCTTACATGGAACAACTAACTGGTTCAAAATTGGTAAAGGAGAAAGACAAGGCTGTATATTGTTATCTCTTTCATGTAACTTATATGTAGAGTACATCATGAGAAATGTCAGGCTGGATGAATCACAAGCTAGAATCAAGATTTCCAGGAAAAATATCAACAACCTCCGATATGCAGATGATATCACTCTAATGGCAGAAAGTGAAGAGGAACTAAAGAGCCTCTTGATGAGGGTGAAAATGCTGGCTTAAAACTCAACATTCAAAAAAACTAAGATCATGGCATTTGGTCCCATCACTTCATGGCAAATAGAAGGGGAAAAAGTAGAGGCAGTGAAAGATTTTATTTTCTTGGGCTCCAAAATCACTGTGGACAGCAATTGCAGCCATGAAATGAGAAGACCCTTGCACCTTGGAAGGGAAGCTATGACAAACCTAGACAGCATATTAAAAAGCAAAGACAGCACTTTGTCGGCAAAGGTCCATATAGTCAAAGCTATGGTTTTGCCAGTAGTCATGTACAGATGTGAAAGTTGAACCATAACAAAGGCTGAGCATCAAAGAATTGCTGCTGTCGAACTGTGGTGCTAGAGAAGACTCTTGAGAGTCTCTTGAACTGCAAGGAGATCAAACTAGTTGATGGTAAAGGAAAAATGACTCTGAACATTCATCGGAAGGACTGATGCTGAAGCTGAAGCTCCAATATTGAGGCCACCTGATGCAAAGAGCCGACTCACTGGAAAATATCCTGATGTTGGGAAAGATTGAAGGGAGAAGGAGAGGAGGGCAGTAGGGGATGAGATGGTTAGATAGCATCACTGACCCAACGGACATGAATTTGAGAAAACTCCAGGAGATAATGAAGGACAGGGAAGCCTGGCATGCTGCAGTCCATGGGGTCACAAAGAGTCAGATATGACTTAGCAACTACACAACAACAAATGGGAAAAGAAAAAAAATAGACATATGTATATGTATAAATGAGTCAGTTTGCCATATAACTGAAACTAACACAACACTGCTAATCAACTTTACCCCAATATAAAATTTTAAAAAAGTGAATATAAATGGCCTGGGCTTTGTGCTTATAGTAAATCAGAGGTTTTATAAAAAAAAATCTTTATGATTTTTATCTGATAATAGCATACTTTCATTTTTATCTTTAAATAAAGCAAAAAAATAATTATATCGAAATGAGTAGCGGAGCTGTTCCCTAAGGAGTGGAAAAGACAGTGGTAGTAGTCATCTAAGTGTGTAAAAGTTAAGGAATTAATGACCCAGATACATTTATTTTTAAGTATTATCCATATTGATTTAGTTATTTGCCCTAAGACGAGAAACAAATATAACTCTTTCAATTTTGCACACTACCCTTCCCCAAAACATTAGAAATTTCCAGGCATATATAGTGGATTTTTAAAGATTAATTCTTTTATTAATTAGCACAGATTACATTCGGGGTAGGGAAGCATTTTGGTAGGAATTTGCTCAGTTGCTAAGTCATGTCCGACTCTTTGTGACCCCATGGACTGCAGTACACCAGGCTTCCCTGTCCTTCACCATCTCCCTGAGTTTGCTCAAACTCATGTCATTGAGTCAGTGATGCCATCCATCTCATCCTCTGTCACCCACTTCTCCTCTTGCTGTCTATCTTTCCCAGAACTGATAGGAAGAATGTTCAGCTAGGAGAGTTTGGATGTGGAATTGAAGTTCTAGGGCTACAGTTTTAATACATGCTTTAAATAGTATACTTAAAGTTACTCTGCATAAAAAATACACATAAATTTCAGAGAGAGGGTCAAAGAGGAAAGGAATGGGAGAGAATACAGTAAAAACCAATAATAAAACAAGTGGATGATCCTGCAAAGCAAGATGGTCCATAAGAAATGGACTGATGGTGGACTGGGGGAAGAACTTTTATCAAAAATAATCCAATATTTAATTTTATGTTCTGCTTAAGAAAAAAAATTCAATTATTCCAAAACCTCAGCAAAACCTTCTATATACCACATACCTTTTGTCAGAGATTTTGCACAAATCCCATAAAGGGGCCAATTTCTACCTCTGAGTTGGCATTAACCAAAAAGTAAGAGATAACTTATAGAAATGAAATAATCTAGTGGAATCAGTAACTGAAAGACAGGAAATAGAATGAGAAATCTTTGTGAGGACATTATACTCCTCAGAGGAAGTGAAATATGGATACAAGTCATTTTAATTTAAAACCTTAGCTAGCAACAAGAATACAGATACAATTCCTAGGAATTGTGTAACCCATGGAGTGTGGAATAACCTGTTCCATAGTCAGATAAAGACATTTACAATGGAAATAGTCTTGTATATCTTCAACATTAAAAACAGCTAATATAACAGAAATAATTTTTTTTTCCCATAAAGAAGTAATTCAATACTGAGTAGAGACTTTGAACATAAGCAAGTTCTTTAAATTTACTGAAGAGAAAATCTCTTCTTTCAAAAGGGAATTTCATTCCACATTTTCAAATGGTAATGATTATAGTGCATAAATCTAGAACTATACACAATCTCATTTGTGAGAAATGCTTAGCACATTACCTGGTACATAGTAAAAGTTTAGTAAATTTTCATTTTAGGAGAGATGATTATTTTTAGTTGTATCTTAACAAATGATATTCAAATACATCTTAGGGAAGAACCTGTACATATTTAGGAAAATATCTTGAAAAATTCTAGAAGTAGAAAATAAGATCTTCAGGACATGGGAGTTTCAAATAACAAACACACTTAGGGGCTGTAGTGATAGAGTTGGGTAATTCAACAGCTCTGTAAAGTTACTGGAGGCCCAGATTTTTTGCATTTTTCTTCCTGGCAACCTCAGGATGTTGGCCATATTTTCTAGGTTGCATAATGGCTGTTAATTTTTATCAGATATTAAAATCCCCTTTAACTTCCCTGCATCCTGAAAAAAAAAAGTCTATATCAGTTGTGTTTTCTCGTAAGCAATATTTCATTTAAATTGAAACAGTCTAAGTATGAAAGCGCAATCACTGAAGAGTTTATTTTGCTTGTTAAAATGATTGCTCTCCATACCATTTATCCAAATTTGAAAACATGAGATTAAAATGTTTCTCTGTATCTATGAAACCTCCAAAATGTTACACTTGCTTTCCCAAATTTGAAGGTCAAAATCAAGGGAAAACATGTGTCTAATACTCTGGAAATTTTTGAGTTTGGTTGCAACCAACGTCAGGAAGATTTTAACTCAAGGTCTTCTGGAGAAAGAAAACAACAAAACAAACAGACAAAACGAAAAGCACGCTGACAGTGCGCTGCGGTTCACAGTAATAAAAGGCCAAAGGAACACCATAGGAAACACCCCTGCAGCTTAATCAATGATCAGCCCTTGCACATAAGTCAAAGATGCACTCAATTGCTCCAAATTAGGAATAACTGACGTCAAGAACTGGCTTGATTTCTTACTGGTTTCACACCCTGTTGCCTGCAGTGACAAAGTAATAACAAATTCTGTTCCTCCCAAGGCACAAACTTTATTTTGTGTTATCTTCTTTCTACTTGTATGCTTCCCTAATTTATGCCAAAGGCAAACAAATATGTCCAGTGAGACTTTAACAGCAGGATTGATCTCTATGTTGTTATTAGCTAGAGATGACAATAGTGTAGTAATTAATCTCGCATCATTCAGTTCCTGTTCTCTACACAACTTGGAGTACATGATGTTATACATAGTACCACAAAGGAAAAACAGTTATTTTATATACAACTGAGCCAAGAACTTTACACTTTTAATTCTTATTTTCTTGATTTGTGGATTTCCTTTGTAATAGTCCTGCCTATATCTTTGGATATATCAACTATAAAAATAAAAGAACAATTTATTTCAACCTGAACTTTTGGAACAGTCTTTTAATGACACTAAATGATGAGAATTGGGGAGGTTGGGTGAGGTTCATTGATTTTACACTAAGAGAGAAAGAAAAATATTTTTATGCCAAATATTTATTCAAAGTTGCATATGAAAATGTACGCTCTCCTCTTCTCTCACATGTAATACTCATGGAGGAAATGAATTTAGAGACTAATTTGACCCACAGCAAAAAATGAGTATTTAGCCAGGGAAATCTTATGTTCAGGAAGAGAAGCAAAATAATATTATACTAATTTTTATAGTTACTTCTTTAATAGTTTCTCAAATTACTGAGCAGTGTTGACAGGAGCACAGGGACACCCCGTGTACCTTGCTCTTGAGAGTAGCAAGGAAGAATGACTTTAGGAGAGAGGTTGTTGAGAATTGAAAAGGAATAGAGTATTCCCCATATACCACCCAGCATCCTTCCTCTTCAATTTCCCACACATGGAACTTAATTTACAAGCCCAGACACCTTGGAATGGGATTTTTTTAGTATTTGAAAGGCAGATCCTATCCATAATTTTTTTCAAGAAATGTCTTAAGAAAAAAGTATTTTGAAAATAAGACAGGATCCATCTAGCACAAATCTAGCTTGAGAGTCTGATGCAGTGTTTCTGAGAAATTATCAGTATTCAAAGTTGAAATTCTAAAACAGGACTTCTAGAACATCTGTCAGTTGAAATATGCTCCCAACTTCCATTTTCCATGTTTGCTCTATGTTGATCATTGATGCTCTTGAAATTCTAAAGCACAGATCCCCGACCTCTGGGATCTCATGCCTGATAATGCCTGCTGATGTAATAATAATAGAAATAAAGTGTGCAATAAATATAACATGCTTGAATCATTTCAAAACCATCCCCAACACAGTCCATGGAAAAACGATCTTTCATGAAACTGATCCCTGGTGCCAAAAAGGGGACCACCGTATTAAAGGATTCCAAGTTGTTAAATTAATTTGTGTTGATACTCCATGTGGCTTCTGTCTCTGCCTTTATCAGTTGAGAATTCCTTTAGAGCAGGTCATTCATATTTCTATATTCCCAAACTATTATTTAGCTATGTATGAAACATAGTTAAATATGTATTTGTTAACTGAACAAAAGCTTGAATCAAAAGGGAAAAGTTGAGTAAAGTTAAATAGTGTTTCATATAGCTGATGTATTCTTGGAAGGTTGAGAAGCCTTATATAACATATGTGGCAACTCAGTCAGAATGTTGACTAACCAGAATGCGCCATTACTTTGCCAGATAACAGAGTTAGACAGATTTCACAAACTGGTGACCCACATGCCACATTTGGCCTACAGGCATGTTTTGTTTGGCCTATAGAGAGTTTTTTTGGTTTTTTGTTTTTTTAATTTTCAACGTAGTTGCCAACATGTGAAAGTTGGTAGTTTTCACATTTTAAAGATCCACACTTTCTACTTCTCTTGAAAAAAAAAAAAAGATGAGAATAGTTGGCCCTTATGGACATTTCTGCAAAGCAATACTTGCCGAGAGCCCCATGGCTACCACACATTTAAGACAAGTTATGAAAGCCCAATTCTCCAATTCTCAGGGAAGCACTCAATATTTTTCTAGGTTACCTGGCTGTTGAGGCATCTGAGTTTGTCAATGTCTTAGGAAAAGGCTGTATGCACACATGCATGCTTAGTCACTTCAGTTGTGTCCAAGTCTTTGTGACCCGTCGACTGTAACCTGCCAGGCTCCTCTGTCCATGGGATTCTCCAGGCGAGAATACTGGAGTGGGTTATCATGCTTTCCTCCAGGGGATCTTCCTGACCCGGGGCTCGAAGCCAAGTGTCATGTTTCCTGGATTGGCAGGTGGGTTCTTTACCGTTTGTGCCACCTGGGAAGCCCAAAGGCTATAAATCTTTCATAAGAGGGTGAAGTGTTAGTGGAGAAAAGGAGAAAGGAAAGGAACTTTTTGTTTTTCAATATCCATTAAAAATTACAATCCAGCATTTATTTGAACTATTTTGTTTAAGAGTTTATTTTGACATATGTGTTCATTCCATCTCCTATAGTTTCTATCCTTGCAAAGTTCTCCTGTACTTGAGTTGTGCGGAAATCTCCTAGCTGGTGTTTCCACTTCCTGTTTTTCCCCCTCCAACTATTCTACGAGATCTATCGATCTGTAACAGGAAGTAGAAATATCAGCCAGGAGACCCTGTTCCCACAGAACCTGAGAGATTCCCCATTGCTGACTTAAAATGTTTAGAGTCAATGACTTGCTATTCAAGTTCATTCATGATCTGCCTTACATTTCTAAGACTATACATTCACTATATTTTTCCATATATCAATATTGTAACTACCCATAGTTTACACATAATTCTTCTCATATTCTTTCATCTTCCCATAAATCTTTACTATCAAACTAACCTGTCTCAATACTATACTACTTCCTTGAGGTCTCTTCTCATCTCTCAATATAAAATATTCTATTTTTTATAAGATCCTATACGTATCTTTAAATTTTTATTTTATTTTTAAAATTTTTTTAATCTTTAAATTTTTAATAGAGCTCACCATTTTCTGTGTTGTATTACAATCATTTATGTCAAGATCATATTAAATAACAATAATGAAAATGACATTATTCACTACATTGTTGTACTTTTTAGATTCCACTTGTAAGGGATATCAGATGGTATTTGTCTTTCTCTGGCTGACTTATTTCACTTAGCATAACAATCTCCAAGTCCATCCATGTTGTTGCAAATAACACAATTTCATTCTTTTTTAAGGCTGACTAGTATCCTATTGTATATATACATCATATCTTTAGCCACTCATTTGTTGATGGACACTTAGCTTGCTGTTATTGTGATTTTGATTTGCATTTCCCTAATGATAAGCTGTGAAACGAAGAGAAGCAAAAAGCAAAGGAGAAAAGGAAAGATATTCCCATTTGAATGCAGAGTTCCAAAGAATAGCCAGGAGAGATAAGAAAGCCTTCCTCAGGGATCAGTGCAAAGAAAGAGAGGAAAACAATAGAATGGGAAAGACTAGAGATCTCTTCAGGAAAATTAGAGATACCAAGGGAACACTTCATGCGAAGATTGGGTTCAATAAAGGACAGAAATGCTATGGATCTAACAGAAGCAGAAGATATTAAGAAGAGGTGGCAAGAATACGCAGAAGAACTGTACAAAAAAGATCATGACCCAGATAATCACAATGGTGTGATCACTCACCTAGAGCCAGACATCCTGGAATGTGAAGTCAGGTGGGCCTTCGAAAGCATCACTACGAACAAAGCTAGTGGATGTGATGGAATTCCAGTTGAGCTATTTCAAATCCTCAAAGATGATGCTATGAAAATGCTGCACTCAATATGCCAGCAAATTTGGAAAACAGCAGTGGCCACAGGACTGGAAAAGGTCAGTTTTTATTCCAGTTCCAAAGAAAGGCAATCCCAAAGATTGCTCAAACTACCGCACAATTGCACACATCTCACACGCTAGTAAAGTAATGCTCAAAATTCTCCAAGCCAGGCTTCAGCAATACATGAACCGAAAACTTCCAGATGTTCAAGCTGGTTTTAGAAAAGGCAGAGGAACCAGAGATCAAATTGCCAATATCCACTGGATCATCGAAAAAGCTAGAGAGTTCCAGAAAAACATCAATTTCTGCTTTATTGACTATGCCAAAGCCTTCGACTGTGTGGATCACAATAAACTGTGGAAAATTCTTAAAGAGATGGGAATATCAGACCACCTGACCTACCTCTTGAGAAACCTGTATGCAGGTCAGGAAGCAAGTTAGAACTGGACATGGAACAGACTGGTTCCAGATAGGAAAAGGAGTACGTCAAGGCTGTATATTGTCACCCTGCTTATTTAACTTATATGCAGAGTACTTCATTAGAAACGCTGGGCTGGAAGAAGCACAAGCTGGAATCAAGGTTGTCGGGAGAAATATCAATAACCTCAGACTTTATTTTTTTGGGGCTCCAAAATCACTGCAGATGGTGATTGCAACCATGAAATTAAAAGACGCTTACTCCTTGGAAGGAAAGTTATGACCAACTTAGATAGCATATTAAAAAGCAGAGATATTACTTTGCCAACAAAGTTCCGTCTAGTCAAGGCTCTGGTTTTTCCAGTGGTGATGTATGGATGTGAGAGTTGGACTATGAAGAAAGCTGAGCACCGAAGAATTGATGTTTTTGAACTGTGGTGTTGGAGAAGACTCTTGAGAGTCCCTTGGAGTGCAAGGAGATCCAACCAGTCCATCCTAAAGGAGATCAGTGCTAGGTGTTCATTGGAAGGACTGATGCTGAAGCTGAAACTCCAGTACTTTGGCCACCTCATGCGAAGAGTTGACTCATTGGAAAAGACCCTGATACGGGGAGAGATTTGGGGCAGGAGGAGAAGGGGATGACAGAGGATGAGATGGCTGGATGGCATCACCGACTTGATGGGCATGAGTTTGAGTAAACTCCGGGAGTTTGTGATGGATAGGGAGGCCTGGCGTGCTGCGATTCATGGGGTCACAAAGAGTCGGACACAACTGAGCGACTGAACTGAACTGAACTGAATGATAAGCGGTGTTGAATACCTTTTCATGCATCTGTCTGGCATTTGTGTGTGATTTTTGAGAAAAGAAATCTGTCTATTCAGATGTCTTGCCCATTTTTAATTGGGTTATTTGTGTCTTTTTATATTTGCTATTGAATTATAGAATTCCTTATATAATTGGCTAATAATGACTTTTTGGATATATGGTGTGCAAATATTTTTTTTCCATTCTGTAGGTTGGCATTTCATTTTTTTTCTTTTTCTGTGCAGAAAGTTTTCAGTTTTATGTTGATTCAGTTATTGTTACTTTTTTGCTTGAGATTTTGGTATCATATCCAAGAAAATGTCTTTGCCTCAACAATATCAAGGAGATTTTCCTCTGTGTTTTTCTTCCAGATGTTTTACAGTTAAAGGTTTCACATTTAAGTCTTAAATCCACTTTGAGCTAACTTTTTGAGAGAGAATAATTATTTTATCCAAGTCAAGAGGTGGAGGGTAGATTCAAACCCTGGTGATCTGATTCCAAGTTCTCTACTCTTTACCACCAGACCATAATTCTTATTCAAATAGCTTAATATGTGCCTGATTTCACTGATTTATATGGATTACCTAATGATCTTCCATGAAGCAATAAAATATCCATTTCATATAAGCCATTATTTTCCCAAATGCTATTAAAACTTTAAGTGACAGAGTTTGGGTTTGAACTCAAATCTAAAATTGTAGGCCTAAATTCCAAATTCCCTCAGAAAATCTTGTTTATTGCCTTTCTGTATCCAAATATTAAGAGGGGAAAGATTTTAAAGTCAACATATCTAGACTAATTGCCATGGTAGCCCTTTAAAGAGTCAATAGCAAGGGATACCCTACAAGTTTTTAAGGTATTTATCCATCTGTTTATTATTTGTTCATTTATTAACTAAAAAGACTTCCCTGGTGACTCAGTAGTAAGGAAATTGCCTGCAATGCAGGAGATCTGGGTTTGATCCCTGGGTTGGGAAGATCCCCCAGAGAAGGGAATGGCTATCCACTCCAGTATTCTTGCCTGGAGAATTATGTAGACAGAGGAGGCTAGTGGGCTACAGTCCATGGGGTCACAAAGAGCTGGACACAACTGTGTGACTTACACACTATTAATTAAAAACAATATAAACAATAAAACAATAAAAACAAATAAAAATAAATAAAACAAATAAAAATAAAAAACAAAAAAACAAATAAAAAATAAAAAACAATAAAAACAAATAACAATAAAATGGATAAACACCTTAAAAACTCACAAGGTATCCCTTGCTATTGGATCTTTGAGAAGACTACAATGACAATTAGTCTAGATATTTTAACTTTAAAAATTTTCCCCACATATTTTACTCTTAATTTCCCAATTTTCAGCAGTGTGAGAGGATGGTGACAGGTTTTCAATCTATGGCTTAGATTCAATGTCTTTATTTATTTATTTTTTTTCTGTGCAGATTCTCAAAGATTGGGAGAGCCTGCTGCTTCTATAGTACTATCTTAATAATTTACAGCTATGAGAGGGACAGAACTACCATATATAAGTTTTGAGAAGAAACTCTAGTTAATAGATAAAGGGTGAGTATAACACACATATCAAAATCTGCTGGCAAAAGTTCAACATTAAAAAAAAAGGAAAATCTCACAAGTCATGAATATGTAATATCCTTGTTTATGGACTCCATGACTTAAGAGTGGATTAGCAAAAGAAATATCAAAAGTAGTATTAGGGGAAATTCTCTAGTTAGGACTCTGCTCTGCCAAGAGTGTGGGTTCAATCCCTGGTCTGGGAACTCAGCCAAAAAAAAAAAAATAGTTGTATTATGGAAAGACATAGTTGTCTGCTGTGTAGATAATACAAAAATATAGGTTGTACTGATAGTAAATTGCATTCTGGCTACTTAGTATGATACTATTAGAAATGTATTCCTTATGAATTTAGACTTTAGAAGACTTTTCTCCAATGTACATATCCTAAAGGATATTTGAGCCATTTTCAATGATTGGCAGGGTATAAATTAACAGATTATGAAGGAGGCAGATTAGTTTGGCTCAAAAGCATATTGGTTTTGAATAAAGTAACACTCAAGTTGAGAGGGTGAACATCATGAAGATAGTGAATATTTTAGTTGAGAGGCTCTAGGAAGTGTAGAGAAAATGGGTGAGAGGCACCAGAAAGGATGCCTAAGGCAAGCCTGGCTGATTTTCCAATTTTGCATAAGCTTGGAGTTCATAGGAAAGAGAGTGTTATTCAAGTCAAAATCTGTGGTGGTTTGCACGCGAGCAAGTTGATTTCTATCTTTCTTACCACCTCTGCCTCCTAGAGTCTTCATTTACACATATAAAAATACAGTTTATTTCAGTGTGTTTGTTCGGTCACTAAGTCATGTCCAACTCTTTGCGGCCCCATGAACAGCAGCATGCCAGACTTCTCTAGTTTTCACTATTTCCCTGAGTTTCCTCAAACTGATGTCCAGTTGAGTCAGTGATGCCATCCAACCATCTCATCCTCCGTCACCCGCTTCTCCTCTTGCCCTCTATTTTTCCCAGCATCAGGGTCTTTTCCAATGAGACAGCTATTTGCATCAGGTGGTCAAAGTATTGGAGCTTTAGCTTCAGTGCTTTGCAAGAGTTAATACTGATACTTTCAAATAGAAATGCATTATTCTTACTTTTTTTCTGGATTCATATATGCGCTCAAGACTCACATACCTTATTCTTTCCCTGACTTTCGATGCATTCTTAATTATCCAGGTGGGGGTCCATTACCATCTAAGTGCCTGAACTTCACAAACTATGCATGTCATTCACTCAGGTTCTGTTACTTTTGCTGGGAATTTTCCTAAAGACTAACAGAGAGGTTGGGGGAATTTATCATGTGTGATAATAAACCTGTTGCCTCTTAGTCACAAGTTCAAATGCTGCCCAGCCTCTGGGGGAGGACAAATTGGCAGGAACAGATGCTGTTTTCATCCCACTCATTCCAGTTTTGACACAATGGTTCAGAATAAGTGCCAAATATTAACCATTAGCTCACTTCTCTTCCGAGTTAATGGTAAGGACATTAGAACTCTACTCTTTATTTAGCAGTCCTTTATGTAAGGTAGATTCCCATACCCTCCATTGGGAGGAGGGGAAAAGAGAGTCAGAGCATCTTCATTCCTTTTCTATGGTGCCATGTTCCGTCCTTAGAATTCTATCAGCTCTACTCTACATGAACCTGCATCTTTAAGTTTATTTATTTTTTTAATAGAAAACAAACTGGCATATGGAAATATACTTGTACTGCATTAGGTATTAAATATAAGGTGAAAAATCAAACGATATAAATATATTTGTGTAAGAGAATCAGACAGTCCTACAATCACAGAGATCAGTGTGATATCTTGTTGGACATATTCCACTTTGATCTTTCATTTCTATGCTCCATATTTCATTATTCCCTATGCCCCAGAAAGGGCTGTCCTAGCAGGCTGACCCTTATGAACTGCTTCAGTGGAGTCATCTGTCCCCTGGCTTCTGGTTGAGATCAGTCAATGGGAAGCACAGTCATTATAGAGTTGAACAACATGTTGTTTTGGTAAATATTTCCAAAGAAATTCTCTTTGCTTATTTGCCATGGGATGGCGACATTTCTCTCAAGGCATTTTGTAATAGATTTATGCAATAAAGTCTCACTTCCCATATCAAAATGTATGCATTCTTCTCTCAAAGCCTTGCCTTCATCTAGGTGTTTCATTGGAAAGCTATTTAATAAAGCTATAAATTACTGACTAATAATGTCACAATTATTTCTCTGTCATGATTTATTTTGTGGCCTTAAGAATAAATCATTCGAGTCAGTTCTAGTGAGGTGAATGAACCTAGAGCCTGTTATGCAGAGTAAAGTTAGAAGGAGAAAAACAAATGTTGTGTATTAATGTATATATATGGAATCTAGAAAAATGGTACTGATGAACCTATTTGTACGGTAGGAATGGTGATGCAGACATTGAGATCAGACTTGTAGATTCTACAGGGGAAGGAGAAAATGGGATGAATTGAGAAAGTAGCATTGACATATATATACAATCATGTGTAAAACAGATAAAAAATGAGAAGTTGATATATAGCACAAGAAGCCCAACCTGGCATTCTGTGATCACCTAGAGGAGTGAGATAGGTGGGTGAGAGAGCGTCTTAAGAGGGAGGGAGGCTCAAGAAAGAGGAAGTATATATATAGCATATGTATACTATATATATACAATATATATAATGTAATATCTATAGTAATGACTGATTCGGGCTTCCCAGGTGGCACTAGTGGTAAAGAACCTGCCTGCCAACACAGGAGACATAAGAGATGAGGGTTCGATCCCTGGGTGGGGAAGGTCCCCTGGAGGAGGAAATGGCAATCCACTCCAGTATTCTTGCCTGGAGAATCCCATGGACAGAGGAGCCTGGTGGGCTACAGTCCATGGGGTCACACAGAGTAGGACAGAACTGAAGTGACTTAGCATTCAGCACACACACACATGACTGACTCACGTTGTATGGCAGAAATCAACACAAACATTGTAAAGCAGTTACCCCCTCCTCACAAAAAAAAAAAGAATATTCTTTAAAGTATGACCAGTTAACTTTTTGGAAGTCTGATCTTAAGTGAAGAATTTAAGAGTTGGATTGAAATTCTCTAGACCATCTAGTATTAAGAGTGTATGACTTTTGATCAGTCCCTAAACATCCATTTCATATGAGTCCATTTGCCACGCTACAGCTATCAGAAAAGAACACAAGACTGTTACCATAGGATGCACACAAAATCTGAGGATGGAGAATTCCTGAGAACATTTACTCTTTTTTTTTTATTCAGGGCAAAATGGCTAGTTGACATTTCTTGGTGAGAGTTATATCTTGGCTTACCTTCACAGATACTGTTCAAACATGCCAGATGAAATTTATTTGACTCTATCACAGTCCAACGTGATTATTACATTATATAGCCAGTAGCAAAACATTAGATAATGTAGAAAAAGCATGAAAAAAGTACTCCAGGTTTTTAAGGAATTCATAGTAATTGGCTGATAAAGAGATGTTGCATGGGTTATAAAAAATTATTCTATATCAATACATTTATATATCAATAAAATATATTCTATAAAAATATATTCTATAACCAAGTCTGATACTAATTCTGTCTAAAATGCATGTATTTCAGTACTACTATGTGCACTGAAAAGCACTCAAATTGATTTTGGTGGTTTACATAAAGATTTTTGGCAAATAGTTTTCAATTAAGAAAAACAGCATTTGTGACACCAATATAGAGTATAAGTCTTTTATTCTTACTGAAAGGCCTAATTATCTCTTTAAAAGATTAGTCATGAGCTGATTATGGAAGTAGAGATATTTCTTAATCATAATACACTAGGATTAAAAACCCTATCATTGTAATATAATGCAATATAGTATTTGAGTCTTCTACACTATCTCTTGTTCAACGGTTGTACTATACAGGTTTGTACAAGTCAGGTTTGAAGACACCTCACAACTGAATGTTCAGTGGTGAATTCTTTTAGATAAAATACAGATTAACTTTTGGAAAAATCTTAGCTAAATGTCATATGCAATTTAATTAAGTAAACCAATTGCAGTTTGATATGTGTCAACTTGTTCTTCTTCACTAGGAAGAATTCACTGGGCAATATGAATTCACTGAGAAAGTAACACTTGCTGCTGTAGAGAAATGTCTGTAAATGTTGTTCAAGTGAGCAAATGTCCATGACTAAGAGAAAAGTTACATATTATTATAAATTAAATAGGCATATATTTGAAATTTCCTCAGCATAATTTTTTTTTTTTTTTACATTTCAAACTGGACTAATTGTTTGATCATGTTTTAAATCCAAAGTATAAAACCAATCTATTTTTTGAAGGGTATATCTTATCCAAGTTACCAACATTGAGTCTAGATTTAGACATACTTTTAGACATAAGACTTTAAATTTTTCTTTCTTATTCCACCCAATAACCTTGGTCATTTTTCTTAACCTCACTAAGCTTCATGTTCGTCTTCTGTGAAATACTCATATCAAATAGTACCTACTTGACAGGATATTCTGAAGATTAATTGAGAAAATGCACACAAAGCACAAAAGAGCATAATGCTTGACACATAATAGATTTAAAATATTGGCTGCGGTTGCTGTTTTTTTTAATTTGACCCTAGTAATATAAGTAGATTTTTAGAAATTGAAAATGGTCCCATACCCTTACTAGTCTAGTAATACAAGATTATTTAAAATCCTGAGTATATCAACTCACACATTTGATATTGAATAGAGCGTGGTTTTCTTGCTGGCCAGAAAAAATATAACACATTCTGTAATATATCTTAGTGGAAAATTAGTTCCAAGGGAAAAATCTGTCTCTTATGCATAAGGAAGGTCTGGCCAAGCATTTGGGCTCTGTGTAAAATGTGTTCATATATCTTTAGCTAGGACAACGACTACACAATATGTTAATAGCAAACTGCAAGGTCATGGAAACTTTAGGACTTGCACATAAATATGCAAAATGTTCTCAAAAAAACAAATTATTTGGTGAGTTCTGTTTTTTGAAAATAGGACTGAGAAATGTAAATAACTTTATACCTTGCAGATGCAGGTGGATAGAGGAATAACTAGATGATGAGATTCACAAGGGTTTTCTTGTGACCAAAACAGAAGAGAAAGGAAAAAAACACTTAGTTGATTGCCTGTACTGAGATCCAAGATGGGGAAGTTAATGCTATTTCATTTAAACCTGTAAACAACCATGCAGGGTAGGTACTATTACCACTAAGGACAAGGACATTTCTGAAATAGAAAGATGAAATAACACACTTGGCACACAACTGGGGAAGGACATAGCTGGGACTAACTTGAGTTTATTTTACTTCATAAACTCCATTAAGAGAAACAAGAAAATACCCTACATTCAGGGACTGTGCAGCCCAATCTCCTTGAGAAAAACCTTGATAAATGCCAATTTGATTTTCCAAAGTTTCATCTGGAAACATGGTGAACCTATGCATATTCATACCAATATACACCTATATGCACAAACACACACACATACACATAAACAATATACACATATATGTATATTACATATACCTGGGCTTCCCTGGTGTCTAAGACGGTAAAGAATATGCCCGCAATGTGGAAGACCTGGGTTCAACCCTAGGGTTGGGAAGATCCCCTGGAAAAGGGCATGGCAACCCACTTCGGTATTCTTGCCTGGAGAATCCCATGGACAGAGGAGCCAGGTGGGCTACAGTCCATGGGGTTGCAAAGAGTCGGACAAGACTGAGCGACTAACATATACATATGTGTCAGTATTCTGATACATACAGATTCTGATACAAAATCTGTTCAATTGGCATATTTATATGACTAGACAAAAAGTTATTTTTCAAAAACTCCCTTCAGGTATCCTTTTTATCAATCTGGCTAAGAGACATGGTGATTGGAAAGAGGTAAACTTTAGGGAACAACCACTGAGAAAGAAAACCAGTGGCCATGAGTGAGCCTGAGAAGATCCAGGTACCTGTCCTGTAAAGAGAGTGCCCTGAGCACATGACTGTCTACTTCATCAGGAGGCTTTTGGCTACAAGTGACAGAAAATCCAAATCAAATTGACTCAAAAAATTAGAACCATTTTGACTAATCCAACGGAAAGTTGAAAAGTAGATCCGATGTTACAAGAGACTAAATCAAGTGGTTCTGACTCTATTTCCTGTGAATTCTTTGGCTTTGATCTCCTTGGTGTGTTGACTTCATCCTCAGAAGGGGAGAGATGCCTTTGCAATTCACATCCACTCCTTAACCTTAGGCAGAGGAAAGGCTTTGCCCTTCTTGTGTCTCTCTTACAAATATTTCCCCAAAATCTCTCAGCAAAATTTAGGTTCTGGTTGACACCAGCTGGGGCATTATCTGAACCAGGAGAGGGAACTGTTACACTCACAAAGTAAATGGGACCTACCAGGAACAAAATTAGGGTTCTTTTAGGAAGACAGAAGAGATTAGATGATCCACATTTTCCCACTGCACCAACCATTCTGACAATCAGAGCACAGCAGATATTCCAGAAAAGTTTGAAAAGAGAACTTAAGCTCAGTGAATTTAGATGGACTTTCTGATTCAGGTCAGTATGTAAAATTAACATTAGAATACATGAAAGGAAAAAGTGATTTATGGGTGGAGAAAATATAAAAGTATCTCTTCATTTAAAAAATGTTTTAAAGCATTATCTGTTAATTTAGAAATTATTGGCCAGTTGTTCACATTTAGCTGCTTTAGTAACACATTTAGTAGCACATTTAGCTCTATTATTAAATGTATGAGAAATTATAAAATTCTATTTAGTTTTGAGAGGAGAACTTACTCTTTGAAACTTAAATATCTTCGAGTGGCAGTATACCTAAATTTTAGGGGCAGAATTTTGAAAAACAACAAAACATATGAAGGGAAAATTTACAGACTCAAAAGTAAAATCTTTCTCACAGAATAATAATCTAGCAAATAAAATATACAATTCTAAAACCTTCCCCCAATTTAGAAGTTGTTGGAATTCTTTTTCTAAAACATGATCCACTAAATTATATTTGGTGCAATCTTTAATTTTAGATTTTTAAAATTCAAATTTCATCATAGACTTTTTGTAAAAAATGAGAAAATCCTCAAGATCCAGAAAAGTTAAATGAAAACATTATAATCATTTATCTTACCATCCTGGCAATGAGCATTGTTAACATTTTAGCACATTTTTAATCTACTTTAAATTTTTTTTTTTTTTACAAAGAAGCTTCCATAATACTTTACATTTGCTTATGTTTGTTCTGGTAACTTAAAAACTACATTTTGATCATTTTTCCAAACAAAAAATTGAAAATTATTTTAAGTGTTGTAAGTTTTCCAATATGTCTCTTTTGTAGAGCTATTGTTAGATTCTCAACATCACAGAACTTGCCCTGAACTGGTAAAACAACTCTCAAGCAATTTATAAGGGCCACATGACATTATCACTTATAATACAAAGTGATAATACTATGACACTTGTAGGAAAGGTCTACTTTTCTATTTAAACTTTTTTTTTTTAACTCTAATTGTCAGATTTCTTCCCTCTTAGCAAGAGCTCTTTCAACTCAGAAATATTAATTTCTATTCACAACTCACCTGAAGTATGGAAACAAATGATGGACAGTGATTTTTGTGTTCATGATGTCTTTGAAATATTTTATAATTTGTTAATTAGAAAATAGTTTGTGGACCATATTGGGTACTATGAGGTTATTTTCAAGTAAGGACCCACAGATATTTTTATAATTGGAGTCTGTCTAGTTTTTATTTGATAATTATTTGATACATCACACTAACTGAGACATCTGGGATAGAGTAACCATTATCTAGACAATTTATGAGTTACATTGCCTCTCCTACCTCACTCTAATACTTTGCTCCATCCTGTGCTCAGCCTCTGCTTTTTGCAAGTAAACAATTAGGAATATTTCTGGAATCTTCATAACTTTTCATCTATTATAGGAAATAAATGTTAGATCTTCTAATGGAAATATTTAGCTCTATCTTGATTCTCAGACTGATTCTAGCCATGAGTGATGAAAAGAGCTTTCAAACATAGTGAAATAAAATGCTATAATATTTTACCTTTATATTCTATGACACATCCCATTTCACCTCACACTGTTGATAATTTTCTTAAATTTCATCCTCTTGCTTGACTGTAAACAATTCTAAGACAGTGGTCAGGTCTTAGTTACACTACTATTCCTGGCAGGGTTCTGCAGTCAATATAGTTTTCATTAAATTAATAGAAATCAGGGACAGGAGAAGATTTATAGTCACAGAAGTGTAACTATAGTTGTGTGTCTATATCTCTTACTTTAAGATGGGAGTTTGGGGGAGAATGAATATATATATATATATATATATATATGTGTGTGTGTGTGTTTGTGTGTGTGTATATATATACAATATATATCCATATAATACATATATATGTGTGTGTATATATATATACATATATATATATATATATATATATATATGGCTGGGTCCCTTTGCTGTCCACTTGAAACTATCACAAAATTGTAAATTGGTTATACTCCAGTGTAAAATAAAACACTCTAAAAGAGTCATTAGCAGATCTACTCTAAAAGCTCAACATTTCCTGATTTATTCTTAATGTCCCTTCAGCATTAATTGGAAACATAAACTTCACCAACTTCTTAAAAACAATTGAGGACAGTTATATTGAGGTTGTTAAGTATAGAATTATCCAAATATACTATACAGGACTTCGGTTTCTAGCCCTAATGGAGTAACTGAGACTGTATTTAATCTTGGAAATAAAAGCAAAACAGAGAAAAATCAATAAAAAAAAAAAGAGCAGGTCCTTTGAAATAGACAAACCTTTAGCCATAATGGTGAAAAAATGAAATATAAATAAATAAATTATTAATATCAAGAATGAAAAAGAGCTTTACCACAGATCCTACAGTTGTTAAAAGTATTAGGAATTATGAGAAACTTTCTATAAATATACATGAAACAGACAAATTTCTTGAAAGATACAAACTATCAAATCTCATTAAAGAATAAAATCAAAATAGCTCTATACATATTAAATAATGAAGTTAAAACTTTCATACCAAGAAAACTCCAGGTGCAGATGGTTTCACTGGTGACTACTCCTGAAACTTTAGGGAAGAAATTAATCCAATTTCATACACATTGTTCCAGAAAATACAAGACAGGACTTTCTACTTAACTTATAAAGCCAGAATTTCCCTGATACATAAATTACACAAAGACATTACAGGAAAGTAAATCAGTGGAACAATATCTGTTATGAACACAGACACAGAAATACTTAACAAAATGATTCAAGCAATACAAAATTATATTGGCAAAATAAAGGAGAAAAACTATGGTAATTTTAAAAAACTGCAGAAAATTCAACACCCATTCATAACAACCATAATAAAAAAGCACTTCAAACTAAGAGTAATAGAGAATATTCTCAAATTGGGAAAAGTCATTTAAAAAAAAATCTATACCTAATGTTATAATGGAATAACTGGAATAATTCTCCATAAGATCACCACCAACAACAACCAAGCATGGTTTTGGAGGTCCTGACCAATGAAGTTAATCAAGAAATAGAGATAAACAGACTAGAAACAAGGAATATGCTTATTTTTATTTGCAGAAGTGATGATCATCTACCTGGAATAAACTAAGGAAACTACAAAAATGCTTCTAGAACTAATAAGTGGGTTTAACAAGGTTATAAGATAAAAGGTTATAATGGGTGTAAATATTTGCAAAGCAAATATTTGATAATGGTACTATATCCAAAATATGTAAAGTATTCTCAAAAGTCAGTGATAAGAAAGTAAACACCCAATTTTTAAAAAATGTGCAAAAGATTCTAACAGACATTTCACCAAAGAGAATGTGAAAATGATAGTTTATTTTAAGAAAAAGTTTAACATTGTTAATTACAAAAATTCAAATGGAAACATGAGAAACCACTACACACAAGAAGGACGAAAAATTTTAAAAATTAGAACAATGGACAGAACCAAGTACTGGCAAAGATCTGGAACAACTGAAACTTTCACACATTGCTGGTGGACTTCGTTTACAGTCACTTGGGAAAAACAATATAATAGTTTCTTTCCTACATGATTAAACATATATCTACTACATGATCTAGCAATTTACTTCTAGGCATTTACCCAAGGGAAGTGAAAATATTTGTCCACATGAAGAAATGCATGCAAATGTTTGAAGAAGTTTATTTATAACTGCCAAAACAACTTAAATACCTTTCAACCTGGAACAGGTAAACAAATTGTGATATATACATACAATGAAGTACTACTCAACCTTAGAATCTTATTACCCACCAATACACAAAACAAAATTCAAAAATTTCAAAATGATCATACTAAGTGAAGCCAGACACAAAAGATTACATGTTATACAACTGCATCTATAATATCATTTTAGAAAAGTCAAACCAATAAGAACAGAGAACAGATCAGTGGTAGCCAGGAGTTGGGTCCAGGGATAAGAACTGATGGCAGGGATACAGGGAGGGAACTCTTCAGGGTTATAGATATATTCTGTATCTTGATTATGGTTGTATGTCTATAAATACTTGTTCAAATGTATTGCCTTATTGGAGAAGGAAATGGCAACCCACTCCAGTCTTCTTGCCTAGAGAATTCCGTGGACTGAGCCTGGCAGGCTGCTTTCCATGGTGTCGCACAGAGTCAGACAGGACTGAAGTGACTTAGCATGCCTGCATGCACTGGAGAAGGAAATGGCAACCCACTACAGTGTTCTTGCCTGGAGAATCCCAGGGACAGAGCAGCCTGGTGGGCTGCCGTCTATGGGTTCACACAGAATCGGACATGACTGAGGCAGCTTAACAACAGCAGAAGCAGCATTGCTTTATATACATAAAATTTGTGAATATTATTGTATGCAAATCATACTTCTATGAAGTTATCTTAAAAATGTCAAGGAGAATGAAAGAAGTGATATTAACCATCTTGTCTAATTTTGGCTGAACATAACGACTGAACATAAAATTTATCTCTAAGTTTACTATCAGTTAAGGTAAAAAGAAAAGCAAAATATATTGTTAGGCTCCTCTGTCCATGGGATTCTCCAGGCAAGAATACTGGAGTGGGTTGCCATTTCCTTCACCAGAGGATCTTCCCGACTTAGGGATTGTATCTGGGTCTCCCACATTTTAGGCAGATTCCCTACCATCTCAGCCACCAAAGAAGACAATGTCCATTATAGAACTGTGTCTTATTCATCATAGGTTAAGAAAGGAATGTGTCACATAAGTTTTTAAAAACTTTCCTGGTGATTGTACATAAATATTCTTTGTATGTCACATAGGCTTGACAAAAAGCAAAGAGATATCATTAACATATCACCCACTTGCTCCAATTCATTAGAGTGTTTTAAGTTATTCCCAGAAGTGAAGTTTTTCTCAGACTACATAGAGGGATCAACAGGAAATTACTCCTCAGAGTCAATGCTGGGTAAGTATGTAATATGGTTGTTTGGGTACTACACCATTTCCAATAAAGTGACTTAAGTGTTTTCTACTAAACTCTTCATCTTCCCTTGTGGCTCCATGGCAAAAGAATCTGCCTGCCATGCAGGAGACACAGAAAACGTGGGTTCGATCCCTGGGTCAGGAAGATCCCCTGGAGAAGGAAATGGCAACCTGCTCCACTATTGCCTGGAGACTCCCATGGACAGAGGGGCCTGGTGGACCACAGTCCATGGGGTCACAGAGAGTCAGACACGACTGAGGCAACTGAGCACGCATTCTAAACTCATAGGCAGTGTTTTCTGCTAAAGTCAGAGGTAGTTCTGGAGTTTTCAGCCTCAGGGCCTTCCCTTATTTGTCTTGTGAGTGACAGACACTTAGAAAAATCCCACATGCACATTCACAAAACACCTGTAGTCTATTACAGAAGGACGTACAGTACAGAAGTTAGTTCTGAGGTCAATCACATCTGAGTTAGTTCTGCCTGGGTAAGATTTTTGAACTTGGTCAGAGTTGCTGAATAAATCTCATAAACATTATTGTCACATTTCCAACACAAAAGAGTGAAATTTCAGCTACATTGGAAGACTGTTTTCACCTATGACCCAGATCTCATTAGTTGAGCTACATAATCATCTTTTAATAGCTATTTCTCCTGCCTTGGTCCAACCAGCCAACATCTTTGTGGGTAAGAAAAAGGAGGATCCAAATCTGACCAAACTTGCTTTTTCAAATCCCACTAGTTGGTTTTCACTTTAATTTCCATTTCTGATTACTTCATGTAAATAAAATTCACAAGACAGAAACTTTCCATTCTTGGGGAGAAACGTCATTTGTATTCTTTCTTGTATTTTCTTGTTGTTTTTGACTTTTGTTCCCAGTCAGCATTCCTGGAAAGTCACAGATTGACATACAGACAAGAACTGTTGAATTATTGATTCGTGCCTTTGACAAATATGTATTGACATTCTATGTTCTACGCTCCACATTCAAAGATAAATAAGACCCAGTTCTGACCTTTAAGAACATTTTATAACAGTAAAGAAGATAGACAAGGAAATAAATAATCATAAGACAATGTCACAGTATTCTAATAGATAGTTCTTATATCAGAATGTTAATAAACAAAAAGTTACTGGAAAGGCGATGTGGACATAGAGAACGGACTTATGGACAAGGGCAGGGGGAGGAAAAAGAGGGTGACATGAAAAGAGAGAGTAGCATGGAGGCATATACACTGCTGCTGCTGCTGCTAAGTCACTTCAGTTGTGTCTGACTCTGTGCAACCCCATAGACGGCAGCCCACCAGGCTCCCCCATCCCTGGGATTCTCCAGGCAAGAACACTGGAGTGGGTTGCCATTTCCTTCTCCAATGCATGAAACGGAAAAGTGAAAGTGAAGTCGCTCAGTCGTGTCCAACTCTTTGTGACACCATGGACTGCAGCCTACTGGGCTCCTCCATCCATGGGATTTTCCAGGCAAGAGAACATATACACTACCATATGTAAAATAGATAGCCAATGAGGATTTGCTATGTGACTAAGGGAACTCAAACTAGGGCTCTGTAACAACCTAGAGGGGTGAGAAAGGGTGGGAGGCGGGAGCGAGTTTCAAAAGGGAGGGGATATGTGTAAACCTGTGGCTAATTCATGTTGATATATGGCAGGAGTCAAACCAATATTGTAAAGAAATTATCCTCCAATTAAAAATAAACAAATTTATTTAATAAATTATTTAAAAATAAATAACAAAAAGAAACCTTAGGAAAAAAAAGTTAATCAGTTCAGTACAGTACTCAGCTGTGTCTGACTCTTTGTGACCCTGTGGACTGCAGCACGCCAGGCTTCCCTGTCCATCACCAACACCTGGAGCTTACTCAAACTCATGTCCATTGAGTTAGTGATGCCATTCAACCATCTCATCCTCTGTCATCCCCTTCTCCTTCTGCCTTCAATCTTTCCCAGCATCAGGGTCTTTTCGAGTGAGTCAGTTCTTCATATCAAGTGGCCAAGTATTGGAGTTTCGGCTTCAGCATCAGTCCTTCCAATGAACATTCAGGACTGATTTCCTTTAGGATTGACTAGTTGGATCTCCTTGCAGTATCAGGGACTCTCAAGAGTCTTCTCCAGCACCACAGTTCAAAAGCATCAGTTCTTCAGTGCTCAGCTTTCTTTATAGTCCAACTCTCACAGCCATACATGACTACTGGAAAAACAATAGCTTTGACTAGATGGACCTTTGTTAACAAAGTAATGTCTCTGTTTTTTAATATGCTGTCTAGGTTGGTCGTAGCTTTTCTTCCAAGGAGCAAGTGTCTTTTAATTTCATGGTTGCAGTCACCATCTGCAGTGATTTTGATGCCCCCCAAAATAAAGTTTCTCACTGTATGGATGAGATGGTTGGATGGCATCACCAACTCTATGTACATGAATCTGAGTAAACTCCAGGAGTTGGTGATGGACAGGGAGGCCTGGCGTGCTGCAGTCTATGGGGTCGCAGAGAGTCTGACACGACTGAGCAACTGAACTGAACTGAACTGAGATGAGTGCAACTGTGCGGTAGTTTGAGCATTCTTTGGCATTGCCTTTCTTTGGGATTGGAATGAAAATTGACCTTTCCCAGTCCTGTGGCCACTGCTGAGTTTTCCAAACTTGCTGGCATCTTGAATGCAGCACATTCACAGCATCATCTTTTAGGATTTGAAATAGCTCAACTGGAATTCAATCACCTCCACTAGCTTTGTTTGTAGTAATGCTTCCTAAGGCCCACTCGACTTAGCATTCTGGCTCTAGGTGAGTAATCATACCACTGTGGTTATATGGGTCATGAAGATCTTTTCTGTATAGTTGTGTGTATTATTGCCACCTCTTCTTAATATCTTTTGCTTCTGTTAGCAGAAGAATGTTATTATTATTATATAATTATATTATATTAACAACATATTAATTATAGTAATAATTATATTAATATATTAATATATTATATACATAACAATATATTATAATTATATCAATAATATAACTATATTAATATATTATATATAATAATTATATTAATGATAATAATTATATAAGCTATTGGAATGTAACAGTTAAAACACAATAGCCAGAGGGAGCTGAAGGTTACCAAAGCATGTAACAGCAAAGCTATTAGAATCTGAGGTGATAAGGATGGCTTTCCAATCAGAAGAAACAACTTGTGTGCAAATAACTAATTAGAAAAGTACCTAGTGTGTTCAGATATTAATGAAAACTTATGTCACTAGAGTTCAGGGTTGTATACATTCATTTATTGGACTAATATTTATTGAGCAATTACTGTGCATCAGGCATAATTCTAGTCACAGAAGGTAAAACAGAACAAAAATAGAAGAAAAAAAAGGGCTTGTTCCTTTGGAGTTTATATTCTAACTAGAGGAGAAAAATAATTCTTAAGAATTCAGAATGTATCAAATGGTGGAAAGCTTCATGGAGAACATCTTAGAAGGAAAGGAGGATAACTCAAGGATGACTCAAAAAGTTAGGTCTAAGCAATTGGAAGGATGGAATTATCATTCTCTAAGTTGGAAGTCCCTAAGTCATTCCAAAGTTTTTGTAATCCCATGGACTGTAGCCCACCAGGCTCCTCTGCTCATGAGATTTCCTAGGCAAGAATATTAGAATGAGTTGCTATTTCCTTCTCTAAGGGATCTTCTCAGCCCATGGACTGAACCCACATCTCCTGCATCAGCAGGTGGATTCTTTACCACTGATCCACCTGGAAGCCCAAATTGCCACTCTTCTTATTTAACTTATATGCGCAGAGTAGATCATGCAAAATGCCAGGCTAGATAAATCACAAGCTGGAAGCAAGACTTCCAAGAGAAATATTAATATCAATAACTTCAGGTATGCAGACCCTATTAGTAGAATATGAAGAAGGACTAAAGAGTTTCTTAATGAGGGTGAAAAGGGGAAGTGAATAAGCACACTTGAAACTCCTCATGCAGTTTCACTCATAAGATCATGGCATCTGGTCCCTTCATTTCATGGCAAATAGAATGGGACAAAGTGGAAGCAGTGACAGATAATAATTTTTTTTTGCCCCCAAATCACTGGGGATGGTGACTGTAGTCATGAAACAGTTGCTCCTTGAAAGGAAAGCTATGACAAGCCTAGATACATATTAAAAAGCAGAGACATCACTTTGCCGACAAAGGTCATTTTAGTCAAAGTTATGGTTTTTCCAGTAGTCATGTACGGATGTGAGAGTTGGACCATAAAGAAGGCTGAACACCAAAGAACTGATGGTTTTGAATTGTATTAGAGAAGACTCTTGAGAGTCCCTTGGACTGGAAGGAGATAAAACCAGTCAATCCTAGAGGAAATCAACTCTCAGTATTCATTGGAAGGACCACTGCTGAAGCGCCAATGCTTTAACCACCTGATGTGAAGAACTGACTCATTGGAAAAGACCCTGATGCTGGGAAAGGTTGAAGGCAAAAAGAGAAGAGGGTGGCAGAAAATGAGATGGTTGGATGGCATCACCAAATCAACGGAGATGAGTTTGAGCAATCTCCAGGAGATAATGGAGGAGAGAGGAACCTGGTGTGCTACAGTCCATGAGGCTGCAAAGAGTCGGATACAGTTTAGCGATTGAACAACAACAAAGTTTGGAATTCTTTTGTTGCTGTTGTGTTAGTCGCTCAGTTGTGTCCGACTCTTTGCAACCCCATGGGCTCGCATGACCCCATGTAGCCCGCCAGGCTCCTCTGTCTATGGGATTCTCCAGGCAAGAATACTGGAGTACTTACTTAAGAAGAAGCAAATTTGGAATAGATAATGATCAAGAGTTTTGTTTTGGATTATAGATTTTCAAAATCTACTAGGGACACAAGTTAAGATCCTGAGCAAAGAGTTGGGTGCAAGTAAACGAGACTTCAGAGGGTGTTCTTGGATTGAGATATGCATTTGTGGGTTTTCAACCTTTACATTTTGCTTTTATTTATATTTATGTATTTAATTGGAGTATAATTGCTTTGCAACGCTGTGTTAGTTTCTGCTGCACAACAACGTGGATCTGCTATAATTATACATCTATCACCTCCCTCGTAAGCCTCCCCCTTCAAGCCCCATCCCACTTCTCTAGGTCATCACAGAGCTCGAGCTGAGCCCCCTGTACTATACAGCTATCCCACTAGCTTTCTATTTTACACATGTGTGTGTGCACGCAGGTGTGCTCAGTCGTGTCCAACTTTTTGCAACCCCATAGTCTGGGAACTACCAAGCTCTTTTCTCCATGGAATTTTCCAGGAAAGAATAGTGGAGTGGTTTGCCATTTCCTACTCTAGGGGATCTTCCCAACCCAGGGATCAGACCCATGCCTCTTGCGTCTCCTGTTTTGGCAATCATGTTCTTCACCACTGTGCCACCTGGGTAGTGTATATATGTCAATGCTACTCTCTCAATTCACCCTACTCTCTTTTCTCTGCTCACATGTCCACAAGTCCATTCTCTACATCTGCGTGTCTGTCTGTTCATGCCCTGCAAATAGGGTCATCAGTACCATTATTCTAGATTCCATATATATGTGTTGATATATGATATTTGTTTTTCTCTTTGTGACCTACTTCACTCTGTATGACAGACTCTAGGTTCATCCACATCACTCCAAATGACCCAGTTTCACACCTTTTCATGACTGAGTAATATTTCATTGTATATATGTACCACATCTTCTTTATCCATTTGTCTGTTGGTGGATATTTAGGTTGCTTCTCCATGGCATTTTAAATCATAAGGGTTGATGAGACATGTGAGGTGAAAGAGTGTCAGTGAGTGAATCTAGAGGAAAAAATAGAAAACATACGAAGAGTCATTGTACCAAGGCTTGAAGTTTGACCATAATCCCATCAAAACTGTGAAATCAACTAAAGCTTCAAAGAAATAATAATTTGAAATTGCTGAAATTGTATTCATTTAAAATATGTTAGCAATGGGTCTCAGAGGTTAAAATTTGGATGGAAGGAAGATAATTACATCATGAGGTCCAGATAAAAGACAGGTGTGGCAAGTAAAGATGGAGAAGAATTGCTGGGTCCAGGTTTTTGTTCTAAGGTAAAATCACAGGCTTGATGACTGACTGGATGTGCAGAGGATGTTGTGGGAAAGTAATCTGCAAATCATTTAGTGTTCCATGGAGACAGCCATTGTTATTTATAATTATTAATTTTATGTGTCAACTTGACTGGACTAAGCGATGCCCAGATAACTGGCAAAACATTTCTGGATGTGTTTGTGAGAGTGTCTCTGGAAGAGATTAGCATGTGAATCAGTAAACTAAGCAAAGAACAAACATCGCCCTCACCAATATTGGTGAATATCATCCAATCCAATTTGTTCACAGCCTGAAGAGAGCAAAAAGGCAAAAGAGAGGAGAATTCAGTCCACTTGAGCTCGTTTTCTCCTGCCCTTGGACATTGGAGCTCCTCATTCATGAGCTTTTGGTCTCAGACTTAGACTATTGGACACCCAATTTTCAGCCTTTGGACGCTGACTGAATTACACCACCAGCTTTTCTTGTTTTCTCCTGCCTGAAGAGGGCAGATTGTGGGACTTCCAACCCTTCAGTTCTGTTCAGGACTCTCTCTATTCTATGAAGGTCTATTCTCTGGAGAACCCTGGCTAATACTGACAGTAACTGGAGAGAAAGTAGGAGTCTAAATAATGAGATTTTGATCTCCAAAGCCCCAAAGAAATGTTTTATTTTTATCTATCTACTAGTTTGGTAAATATTATTTTGTTTGAGAAAGATTTCCTTTAGAAAATGCTTGAAAAGACTTGCACAGATGATAAGTTCTAGTTTTGGGGCATAAGGTGACAACATTGACTAGGGGCATACTTGGAGTCGGATGGCACGGCAGTTAAACCTCATTTTTCACATTATGAGATCCATCCGGGTATTACTGTAGAGCTACATAAGATGAAGAACCACAATACGGTCCAAGATATTCCTCAGGAAGTTCTCATGCCTTTTTGGGGGGATGAGAAAAATCAAAGGAAGTAATGAGGATGGTTATACAAAATTCAATGGTGGAAATGCCTTTTTGTGTGGCTCTCCTCTGTTAAACATTGACACATTGACTCAAAACCTACCAAAGTAATTTAAGCACGTCTGCTCAAATTAGTCTCATTTGCTGGAATCAACCAGGTAACTATTACACAAATAGGTAGCACTGATAGAAAAAGTGAAAGCAAAGAGATGAAGGAAAAATTTCAAAGTTAATCAGTATATGTATTTCATAATATCAAAGTATGAAAAGTATGAAAAGACAACCTTAGAGAATTTTGCAAGGGGTCAGGATTATTTCAGAAGATATTCTCAGAAGAAAGAAATGATTTTGCTCACTCTCCCAAAGAAGACAGGGAGTGGACTGGGGAAAGAAAGAATGGAGTGATGGATAGGCCAAGGGATGTTGCAGGTATTTCCAGTGATATTTCTAAATTGAGGACTTAGCAAGAATGGACCTTCAGTGAAACCATTTGGAAATTGGGACTTCAATAGGGTTTGATCTTCATTTATTTTTTATAACATTATTTAAGACGAAATAAAATCTGAGTCTTTCTGTATCATCCAGTAGTCACAGTGTGATAGCCACAGTGGTGGTTGCCAGCTATGGCTGCATATTAGAATCAGCTAGAGAGCTAAGAAAAAAAAAAAGAAAAAAAATCATTCTGGGCCCTACTCCAGAGCCCTGAGAAGGGCAAAGATCCCAGTTGCTTCTAACCTGTACCCAGGTTTGAAAGGGCTTGCCTGGTGACTCAGCTGGTAAAGAATGCACCTGTATTGTGGGAGACCTGGTTGGGACAATCCCCTGGAGAAAGGAATGGCTACCCATTCCAGTATTCTGGCCTGGAGAATTCCATGGGGTCACAAAGAGTTGGACACAACTGAGTGACTTTCACTTCTCACTCATGAAAGCAGTTCCTCAAGTGACTTAGAAGAGTGTGATGGGTGTTTGGCTGGTTGGGTTGCCGTCTGTTCTTTATTTATTCATTCTGATGTTAATGACGACAAAGCAAAGGATTCACACAACTTTTTTATGGAGTTGGGGAGCAGGGAAATGCACAGGGCAAGCAAATTAACCTTCAAAATCTTGGGTGAATTCCTTTCATGATTAAAAACATGAACATCTAAGTGCCAGCCCCATTATGAACTCTGCCATTCAGGTCAATGAGTATGTTGGCTTTGTATGTGCACAGATGTGGCATGAAGCAGGCATAGAGAACAGATTCAGACAGAAAAGATGTCTCATAGCCTTCTGAGACCAGAATTTTCATCTCCAAGGTTAGAAACATCAGCTGGCTAACTTCCCACTGGTCTAGATGACAGCTGATGCCCACTAGCTTCTCAGGTGGAGGCTTGTACTTTGGCATTTGTGGACTGGTTGTGATAGAAACAAAGACAACGCAGCTACAAAAAATTATGTTATTAGTGATGCATTTCTTTGGGCATTTATTTTTTGCAATAGGAAGAACAATGCCTTTTTTCTCCTCTTTCAATATGATCTGGCACCCTTCACCTGTATGATTTCATTTCCTATCACTCCTCCTCATACTTCAGGCATACTGGCTTCTTGCTGATTCTCAAACATACCCAGAATGGTTAAATCTCAAGGCCTTTTCTCATATCTCCCATTAGAACTACTAACTCCTGATGCCTTCATAGTCAAGATTTGTTCCCTCATTTTCTATTGGGTTAGTCACCTTATTGGAGACAATTTCCCAGACTACCTGTATAAAATAAGAATTCATGAAGCCTCCCCTTTTCTTTTTCCCATTACAGTGCTTTATATTTCTCCCTAACACTTACTACCATCTGAGATGACAAATATTTGCTTTTCATCTGATTCCTTGCACTAGAATATCAGCTCAAGGGCTTTGTGGACATCTTTTTTTTTTAACCACTTAATTCCCAGTGCTGGCACATAGTACACATTCAATAAATCTGCTACATGAATGAATGGACTGATGTGTCTTTCAAACTGTTTGGAAATGACAACCTGTGACTGTGGCAGATTATCTTTTCTAAACATGGCCACGAGAATATCTCCCACACAGCCCCTCACAATGAGGCTCAAACACTCCTCCCATCAAGAGCTAGGATCTGTTTTCCCTCCCTTGAGTTTGTAGCACTATGTGACCTCCAGAGTTAGTGCATGAAAAGCAATACAGTTTCCACCAGGTTCTCTTGAGATGCTTGCCTTTAGAACACAGTCACCATGTAGCTCATGCTAAGTCACTTCAGTCCTGTCTGACTCTGTGTGACCCTATGGACAGTAGTCTGCCAGGCTCCTCTGTCCATGGGATTTTCCAGGCAAGGATACTGGGGTGAGTTGCCATGCCCTCCTCCAGGGGATCTTCCCGACCCAGGAATTGAACCCACATCTTACATCTCCTGTAGTGGCAGGCAGGTTCTTTTACCACTAGTGTCACATGGGAAGACCCCACCATGTGGTAGGGAAGTCCAGTGGGTACGCCCACATGAAAAGGAACTGAAGCTGATGCCCCTCAACCATGGTGGGTCCTGAGATGACAGTCTGCATCAATTTACCAGCCATGTGAGTGAACCATCATGAAGGCAGACCCTCTAGCTCCAATCAAGTCATCCCAGGTCATACTTCTTGGAACAGGGAACAGCTATCTCTGCCAAGCACTGGCAAAGTTTCAGGTTTATGAACAAAATAATTTATTTTTATTATTTTCAGCTCCTATGCTTTGTGGTGGGTTTTTATGTAGCAAATCACTTATGCAAAATTTAATTGTTAATGAGTAACATATAAAAATAAATATGACACTAGAAACCATCACTACTATACACACACAAACACACATACATCTCATGGTAAATGTTCAGCAGTCTAGCTTCAGTGTTGTATATACACTCATATAGTCAGTTACATTCATATTCTATATCTCTAGTCTTAATAGAAATAAATGATTAGATGTATATGTTTCTTATAAGTGATAACACACACATCCAAATCCTATATACAAAATGGCACAGCCACTATGGAAAACAGTAAGGCAGTTTCTCAAAAAATTAAAAATGGAATTATTGTATTATCTAGCAATTGCACTTCTGCATAAATACCCAAAAGACCTGAAAGAAGGGGCATGGATATTTGTATATGCATATTTCCCGGTAATCAAAAGGTCAAAGAAACCAAGTGTTCATCAGCAGATAAATGGACAAAATGTGGTATATACATGCAATGGAATATTATTCAGCTTTAAAAAGAAATGACATTCTGACACATGCTGCAACATAGATGAACCAGAGTTGTAAGCTCATCACAACAGAATGACTACTGTTTGTTTCTACCCATTTGAAGTAACATGGTTGATTCCAGGGGCTGAGAGCAGAAGGGAGTGGGGAGTTATTGTTTAATCAGTACAGTGCTTCAGTTTTGTAAGAGAGAAATTTCTGGAGATGGATGAAAGTGATGGTCACACAACAATGTCAATGTACTTCATGACACTGAACTTAAAATGATTAAAATGGTACGTTTTATGTTACATATATTTCACACAATTTAAGCAAATACAATATATCTGCAATGTTCTACATACTTCCTGTATAGTAAATGTTTAAATATGTATCTCTGGTATAATGAACATGGTCACACATACCTTCAGAATTATATATACCATTATATTCTAATGTTGAATATAAATTCACATGGAAAGATCTTACAAGGTTAACATGTAGGACTTACAAATACAGTGTTTTATGTTTTGTGCTTTCCAGGAGGCACTAGTGGTAAAGAACCTGCCTACTAATGCAGGAGATGTAAGAGACACAGATTCAACCCCTGGGTCAGGAAGATCCTCTGGAGAAGGAAATAGCAACCCACTCCAGTATTCTTGCCTGGAGATTCCCATGGACAGAGGAGCCTGGCAGACTACAGTCCGTAGGTTCACAAATTGTTGGAGAGAACTGAAGCAACTTAGCACGCACATGTGTATACCTGTATAACTAATGGTGTGTATGTGTATATATTTTTATATATGTATAAATATATATAAAATCTATTTTCACTGTATATATATATAATATATTATTTATTATATATAATGTATTGTGTAGTATTATATATTGAATTATTATATATTGCATATTATTATATATTGAATATATACATAACATAAAATATATATATATATATATAAAACATATACACACACTATTTGCATACTTTTTTACCAGAGTTTTTATGCACACAAAATACATAAAAACTCCTCCAGGATTAGCACAGACCTTCTCCAAAAGTGTACACACACACACGTGCATATGTGCACATGCATCTCAACTGTGGCATTCATAAAATACAGTTTTGTACTCACAGAGTTACATATACATGTGCATTTCCAACATTATCCACATATACTTGCATACTTATTCATTGCTGGACATGCATGTATGAATCTTCAGAGCTGTTCATACACATATAAACATATATGCATATAAACAGTCATGTACACATATATCTCTATATGACCTTACATCGATAGAAATTCACAGGGATATCTCTCTCTCATTATTTGCACATTCATACTAATGTCTACCATTATATATGTACACAGACATCTGCAGGATTTTACACACAGTCACACACAGATGACTCATCTCATATACACACAGAAAAAGCTGGGTCACAAGACCCAGCTTGTGATTTGTGGGATCGGCCTCACTGTTTTATAATCGTAACTTGTGTATTATTAATTTTTTGTCCTGTGGTAAAGAGTTTTAATTTAATCAAAACCTTGGAGACTAAATAATTAAACCTGTCACACCATCCACAGTTTTATTGCTAATTAGTCACGGTGAGGTGCCATTGTCATAGGAGACAGGGTCCCTAAATTTAGCTAGTGGAATATCACATTGATCACACACAGAAACAGCCTGGACTCTGGGGATCAGCTGCATGTCAGTGAGTGTGTTGTGGTTGAGTCCACCCTTCACCTATTGAAGGGGGATGCTCCTGGAGTTGTCAGCAACAATCTGTGTGTTCACTGCACCTAGCAACCAAAAGAAACCTGCTGTTCTTAACCCCTTGAGGGCCCCACAATAGCAAGTCGGAGGGCGAGGATCCTCTTGATCAGCTCTGGGCTGCCTGCCTGCCTGCCTGGCTGAGCTAGAGCTCCTCTGCCCCAGAGAGACAGCTGCTTCTCTATCCAAAGCCACAGGCTCGCTCGCAACACTTTCCTTATGGCTCGGAGACAGGAAACCAACCGAGCATGTTTCTTTCTCTGTGCCAGTTCAGGTGCCTCTTTCTGCTCTCCTTCTATGAATAAATAAAACAGAGCACAATGCTTTCTAGCATTCCTCCTGCCACATTCCTCTATATGCATATTCTGGTCCTGAAAACAGATCTGCTAAATATCAGTATTAATTATCACAGCCTCACACCCTTCCTTTTGTTCGGGCTCAGCCCTGAAGTGGCATCCTGCTGTACCTGAAAAGGAAGGGCCTTGGGAACTAGTAGACGTAGATGCAGAACTCAGCTTTGTCACTTAACTAGAATCATTATTTCTTTGTTGTTATTCTAGGTAGAATCTCACTGTCCTCAATTATTAAAAAAAAGTGATGCTTTGAGTATAATGTAGATTTCTACATTATAGAAGATTGTAGATTCTACAATGTAGATTTTATAATGTAGATTCTACAATCTACAATACATTGTAGATTCTACAATGAATTGATTGTTCATTCAATTACTTTTCCTATCACAATGAGGTGGAGGAATGGCCTTCTTTGTTGTTCTTTTATCTGTTTCTTCCTGATAAGATGGAGAAACTTGATTCTATGCCCTGACTGCTATCAGTACCATTTAGTAGTTGAAAGAAGCTTTGAGTGAATAAGATCACTGGCCAAAATGACAACATCTGAGCCAGGAATAATAGTTCAGAATCATATTATTAAGTGTTACAGATCCCTTGCTTTATATTGTAGGTAATACACAGTTAGCGAAAGTGTTTAAAAACTAAGTATTTCTTAGTACCAATGATACATTAACATTGGAGAGGGAATAGATCTTTCATGCTATTTTCTTTTGATCCTGGATACTGGAAGCATCAAGAGTGGAGGCCAAGGATGATTGGAAGGGCACTGAAGTGAGAGGTAGGCTGGAAAGCTGAAGGTAGCATTAGTTTGTCCTTGTATTTTCTCTTTTAATATTCTTTGGCTGGCTCCCCTGCTCAGAGGATCTGGGGTAGTAGTGCATGAACGGGGTACTCAAAAGTTTCATCACGCTTTCCATCCATGGCAGTGAGCACAGTCCCGCCTACAGAAGTGCCTTTCAGTGAGCTGCTCTCTCACCTTCTGATAAAAACATTAATGCTTCTCTACAAATGATTGACACTTGACAGATAATAAATATCGTGTGTCAGTCACTACTCTAAGCACTGGGTCTAAATGAGTTGTTATTGTTGTTCAGTTGCTAAGTCAAGTCCAACTCTTTGCAACCCCATGGACTGAAGCATGCCAGGCTTCCCTGTTGTTCACTATCACCCGTTCAAATTCATGTCCATTGAGTCGGTGATGCTATCCAACAATCTCATCCTCTGTTGTCCCCTTCTCCTCTTGCCCTCTATCTTTCCCAGTGTCAGGGTCTTTTCCAATGAGCCAGTGCTTCACATCAGGTGGCCAAAGTATTGGAGATTCAGCTTCAACATCAGTCCTTCTAATGAATATTCGGGTTGATTTCCCTTAGGATTGACTGGCTTAATCTCTTTGCAGTCCACAGGAATCTCTAGAATCTTAACAAGGTCATTAAGATTCCTGACCTTAGGGGGCTTTCATTCTACTCAAAGGATAGTAGTATATAGACAAATAAATGAACGACATAATTCTAGAGAGTTGTTAAGTTGCTACTAAGAAATTAAGTAGTAGAATGAGTAGGTGAGATTGAGAGGCAATCAGGGACTGGGATTTACAGCCTTGTATGTGTGTGTGTGCACACTCAGTTGTGTCCGACTCTTTCTGACCCCGTGGACTGTAGCCCGCCAGGCTCCTCTGTCCATGGGGATTCTCCAGGCAAGAATACTGGAGTGAGTTGTCATGCTCTCCTGCAGGGGAAACTTCCCAACCCAGGAACTGAATCAGGGTCTCCTGCATTGCAGGCAGATTCTTTACCAGCTGAGCTACCCAGGAAGCTCAGTTTTGTAGTCTTGTAGTCCATTGCAATAATATTAATTACATTCTAAACAACATAGAAATCCACGGGAAGGTATAAGCAGACTATTGATGTCAACTGATTTGCATTTTTAAAAGATCACCTGATGAGTGACTTTATGGAACACTGAGAGTAAGGGGGTAGTATTATATATAACAAGAAGCAGGGCAGCTATTTAACAAAGCACATTAATTCAGAGAAGCACATTTCCTAACAGTGATATATACAATAGAGTGAGCTATCTATGGATTAAACATTTGGAAGCAAAAAGGCCTCTTAGAGACACAGGAAGAGTATTGTTACTGAAAGTGCGGGTCCAGCTGCTTGCTGCTCAAAAGTCAATAAAGTGATGATGTTGATGGAAAGGAAAGTTTGCTTTATTTCAGAGGCCAGCAACTAGTGTGGGATGGGGCAGCGAGAGCAGACTCCTGTCCAAAGGCTGACTTCCCACCTCTGACAATCAGTGAGCAAGATCTTTTATAGGTGAAGGGAGGGGGTTACATGCAGAAACAGTCAGCTCTGACACTCATCTTGAAATCGGTCATGCGGTGGTCTGATCAGCATCATCTTGATTATTTCAAGTACAATTAATCTTCAGTTCCAGGATCAGTTTGTTCCTATTTCTTTGAAGCCAGTTCTCAGAATTATAGCAGCTTATGTCACGGCTATAGTCCAGTCATCACGTAGTTAACTTCTTCCATTTGGTAGGGATTTTAGTATTTAAAAGTCAGCTCACAGGATATGGCTCAGAATGTTATCTATAAGCCCTTAAGGAGAAAATGGTCCTTGACTATGCTTAGTGATTAAACTATTATTATTTAGTCTTGTTGGACTGTTTTCCTTTGTTTCTCCATTTCCTCACTTCTCTGATTAAATTTATTCTTTGGCTAAAATTTTTCCACAGATAAAGAGCAGGCTGAGGACATGGTAGCAAAGGACCATAGGGCCTTGCTGTGTTTCAGTATGAGACAGTCGAATCTCCCCTAAGCCCACTTCTCAGAGGAGCCCTACACAAAGAAGATGCAGAAATGTTTCCTTTCCCGAGATCACACTGCTCACCTCTAGAGAAGGTCCTCTTCTCCATCTTCCACTACAGAGTTCTATCACACGACTGTCCCAAGGGAGTTGGTCCACTGGGATACACAGCAGACGGTAGCAAACTATCATTTTCTTTTGGCTACTGTGTTTTCCTTCATTTGTCAACAGTGCATATCTCATTTATGTATCAAGAGAGAAGAAAAAGAAACTGGATGACTATTGAAGTAAGAGTAAGGGACATTTAGTTTTATTAAGTCCAGTTTGTCTTAGAAGGTGGTAGTGAGTACATTGTAGAAAGATTTGAAGAACTGTTAAAGGTTTCATTCATTTTTAAATTAACTGACTCATTCATTCATTCTGAAGTTATATACTGTGATTTAACTCTGGGTTGAACACACATAAACAATGAGGATTCAGAGATGAAAATGACACAGTCCTTACTCTTGTGGGGGGTTGTACTTTAGTGGAAAGATGGGCAGTAAAGATAAACCTTGCCTAAAGAAAGGTTTGGGACTTTGTCCCTGTTTCCTGGGTCTTAACCTCTAGGCCCTCATAATACTCTGCCCAATAAGAGATTCTGTCAACAAGGAGACCTTTGGCCATGACAGGTAGCCTAGGGAAACACTGTGATTTATAGGTATCAGTTCCACCTTTGAAGAGACAACAGACTAAAGTCAGTCATGCAGGTGGATCTTGGTCTATGCAGCTGACCTCCAGTAAAAACTCTGGACCTCGAGGCTTGGCTGATCCTTTCTGTTTGGCAATACTCTGTGCTGGGAGAAGAAAATGCTGTCTACATAACTTGCCTGGGAAAGGACCACTGTAAGGTCACACCTGGAACTCCTCTGTCCACTGTGCCCTGTGCTTTATCCCATTGCCTGTTTTAATTTGTATCCTTTTGTTGCAATAAACCATAACTCTGAATATAATGACTTTCCTTAGTTATGTAAATCCTTTTAGCAAATCATTGAGTCTGAGGGTGGTTTTGGAGACTGACTGAACTCTCAGAACAGACATAACTGGTTTATTACAAAGCAGTTATTAATAGAGAAAAAGATACATACTGTAGGGTCTAGAGAAGGTCACATAACCTAACCTTTGTGGTTCAAGGGAAATTTATTAGAACAAAAATATAAAGTGAATCTTAAATATGGGTAAGAAAGGGGAAACGTTATTCCAGGTAGGTGAAAAAGTCAAAATTGATGTGGGGGAAGCGCATGGAAAATGAGGGAATTTCAAGTGGTTCTATATAATTTGTAAGTTGATATTGGGTAATGATTCAAGAATAAGAGACAGCAATAGTAAGGATCTTAAACATATTTTGCCACATAACTATAGGAAGTTATTCTATGACATTAAGAATGGAAGTGGCATAATGATTCTGCATTCTAGATAGATTATTACAAGCAGTATTGGAGGGTAAATGCTTGAGACAAGGAGATCATTCAAGAGGACATGACAATATTTTAGGCTAGAATGATGAAGTCTTGGATAAGGGTCATGGGTATAGAAGGGAGGCAAGGATTCAAGAAAGATTTAAGTTAAGGAAGCAACACATCTAAAATTCTGATGAATTAGAGTTGGAGAATTTTTTAAAAGGCTAAGTCTAGGATGAAATCCAAATGTTTGGTTATTAGTTACAGCCATAACATTTCCTAAAATAGAAATGTAGGAAGAAAAGCATGTTTATGGGCAAAAAGAAGTTCAGCTTTAGAAGTTTTGATTTTTCAGCAACAGTGGGATCCAACGTGGAAATGTGTAATGGCACCTGAATACAAGAATGAGGAAGCCAGACAAGTGGCCTAACATGCAGAGATTTGGCTTCAAAAAGTATGAATTTTATTAAGTATTTCAAAGATATAATGAAATAATGGGTCTTCAGTATTACACTTCCAAGATCTCTGTCAAAAATGGCTGTGGAGTGAATAGAATGCAGTTATTTGAAAAGTGTGGTATATTGTCATTGCTGGTGATAAGGCAGATCTCAGCTACAACTAACAATGAAACTAGCAGATTTTTTTGGAATTCTGTTCACAAGAGACCAGATGATAAAACAAGGATGACTCAGGGAAGATTTATCTCCATAACTAGCAAAGTAAAATTCACACTGCAGTCTGTGCTGTTGCTGTGTAAGGCTGTTCTCTTATATCCTGATCTCTCTCTCTGATAACTAATGAATATTACCCGTAATGTTCTAGAAAATTCCCAATTAGGGAGAGTGTATACTATGGGGAAGAATGTTGTACTTGTGAGTCTTCAATGAACGACTCCTACTGATTGAATGATTTAATCTAAAAACCTTCTCATGCCATGAATTCTACTCTTTCAATCTATAATTTGACTATGGGCATCATTGCTTTTGTTATCCAGTTATGTTTTGTATACTTGTGGTTCAGCTGAACTTAACATGTGACTCCATTTAATTCTTGCAATACAATGCCCAAACTCTTTCTTAAACCCTGCTGTACATTTCCGAACCCAGTCTGGACAACTCACAGAAGCCTTAACCTTTATGTGGTCCACTTAGGATGCTAGTTTTAGCACATACTTCCTATGTGACCTGTACCCTTACTAAATATGGGGTTGGCCAACGAGTTCGTTCAGGTTTTTCTGTAAAACATTATGGAAAAACCTGAATGAACTTGTTGACCAACCCAATGCTTATCAGCTAAAAGAAATTCAAGCCAAAATAATTACTGAGATCTCTTCTAATCTGTCATCCTATGAGCCAAGGAAAGAAGTAGCAACACTGGAGCCAATCCATGAAGGAGAAATTGAACTTCATCAGAAAGAAAAGAGAGGAGCATCAGGTTGATGGAATGTAAGCAACAAGACATAAATTATAGGTGAGAGGCAGTGGGACTGGATGGTTGGACCCAAATAAAGTGTGAGTGTGAGATGAATGGAGACATGAGGGACTTGGAACTTGGAACAGTAATGTTGCCAAAGACATAAATAGGTACCAAAATTCCCACACCAAGCCATGGTCAGGAGTCCAAGACATCAAGGCTGGGAACTGCACAAAAGACTAAAGAGAGGCCTCCAAAGATATTGCACACCAAGTAGTCCTGAGATCAAATAAGCTCAGGAAACAGGCATTCATTATCTCCCTCCTGAAAATGTAGAATGTAGTTTAACATTTTAAAGACATAAAGAATTTCTGCTGCGAGAAAACCATCAACTTTGTTTCACTCAGCATCTCCCCAATTATTCAGCTTTGGAATACTCTGTATTTGCATTCCATAAATGATCACACTCAGACTTGTGCTAGCTTAGTGCGGTGGAGAGCATTATCTAAGGATTAGAGTTGAGGTCATCAGAAATGTTGAAAGGCAGAGTATGGGCTCAGGTGTGAGGGTGGAGAAGGGTCATTGTCTAGCTGTTCAGGGCTTTCTCTCAAAGGCAAACTCTTTAAGAGGGGAACCCCATCCAAGTGGGTTTCTTCCAAAAAAAAAAAAAAGATTTGATTCTAAACCCTCACTCCCTTTATCTTCTCAGTTAGGGAAGTAGTGACAGTTTAGGAGCCCATGGATAAAAAGAAAGTGGCATCAGCTGTTTAAAGAAAAGTCTTGTTGAGTTTAAAGCGGCAGGTGGAGTCCAGACAAATACATCTCAAGCCAACTTAGGTAGCCCAAGAAGAGAAGCTGATTTTTCAAAGTTATAAAGTTTGCTGGCCTTTCTCTGTGCAATGTGCTAACATAACAGGTTTGACTCACCAGGAGATGACGCATATAGCACAGGGAGTTTGAAAAAGCACTGCTTAACCTTGCTAAGAAATGCTGATTTTAAGAACAGCTGGAATATTGCTTTTTGATCCTCGACCATCAGCCCAGCAAGGACAAGAGATGTTTTGATGAAGAACAAAAAACAAAAAAATAAAAATACTTCATGGGGCAAATAAATCTAGTGAATATTGACAGCATTGGGGAAAACAACTTGACTAAAAATAATTCTTTTGTGTGGAAGTAAAGGTGGCACCATCACTGCAGGAATCTGGAGATGCATATTGTATGAAGAGACCATTTCAAAGTGTCTTTTCCCATTGACATTTTAAAGAAATATTTTTAACCTGCTCTTGTAGAATCTAGTATTCATGCTTCATCATCAGCCACTGAAACAACAGGTTGAAGTTGAACATTATCAATCTGGTGACTCAAACATGGATAGGGACTACTTCTGTTGGCTGCATGAAGCAAATGTAGTTAGAAACAAACAGATAATAATGAAATTTGTGAGCAGATATTGAACTAATAACTGGGGAGGGGGAAGTGTAGCTTGAAAAAGATTCTGCCATAGATTTATTGAACCCCTACAATGTGTAAACTTCCTGGACAGACTCAAAGTTAATAATTTAGTAGAGAAGTTAATTTCTATACTTTGAGTTCAAACAAGGGGTGGGGATTCATTGGATGAAGCAGAAGAATCCCATATAACCCAAGGGCAGAAAACAAAGTATAAGTCAGCTTAAGAACTGGAAAATTACTAGGAACAAAATAAACAGCTCTATAGAGCCTCAGTCTCTCTACGCACTTAGTTTATAGCCTTTGTTCTCCTATAACACTGGGTGGCACATAATTTGGCCTTGTAATGGTACTGATTCCAGCCTCAGCTTCACATAAATTGTTACATCAGGGGAGAATGTGTCACAGTCTCTCAGTTTAAATTCTCTCTTCAGAGAAAATTTGATGATTGGTGGACAAAAAATAGACTGGAGGACTTTGGTCTAGGAGTCTCTTCTCCTGAGGGCAAGGACTTATTTGCATGTGTGCCTATATAGGACACGTGTGCTTGGTCCTTCTTTGTGTTATGGAAGGGCTAGGTTTTTAAGAAGAGATGTGGATGAGCTAGACCATTGAATATGTCTAGTTTACTTAACCTTGGAAAACTTATGTTTAGATGAGACAAGGAGGCGAAAAATGGCAAGGATATATGCTAATTGCTAAATAACAGATAACATCCTCGGGGATGCAGATATGAATTTAATCTTGGATTTGGAAAGGAAAAATCAAATACAGAGAGAAAAAGTAGTAGAGAGAGCATTTTGGACAGAAGAAATGGGATCTGGTCATACAGATGGTAATGCCTCAAGAATCTTAATGGAAAGTTCATTCATGTAATTAAAAATATTTTCAAGAAGTTTCTTTGTTCCACACAATATATGAATATCACGTTTGTTTGAAATATTTATTGAGCATCTACTATGTGTCAGGCATCATTCCAGGGGCTAGAAATGCAGGAGCAAAACAAAGCCTTTTTCTCTAAAGTCTTATATTTTAGTAAAGGAAGACAGAATGGAATAATTTTCCAGGTGCTACTGATGCTATACAATGATGAATTAATGAATAATTAACATAAGTGTGAATAAACAGTTTTACTTCCTCCATGAAGCTGGAATGTTAACTATTTCTGGAAATAGTTAAGGAAATATCTTTGTTTTCTTTTTATAGATTAGAGAGGATGATATTTTTTGAAAATTCCAGTAAGGAAAAAAAAAAACCAAAAAACTTGTAATAATCTTGTTAGGGTCATGACTATTCCTTCTCTTTCTCAAACCAAACACCGTAGTCGGAAGAATAAGGTTCAAGTGTCCAACTCTCCGCTCTCTGTAGAGTTTATAGTCATCTGTGTGTTTCTCAATTACTTGGTGTGGCCTGGGAGATTTTGCTAGCTCATCCACTTTTACTAAATCTTCTAAACGCTGGAGTACCCCATGATTCAGTCCTGGGGCCCCCTCTAATTTCCAGTTACATTCTCCCCATATGTAATTTCATTCAGTTTGAGGGTTTTTAATAATGCCTTGATGTTGCTGACTCCAAAGCTTCTTACCTGTCCTTTTAAGTCACACTCATGTATCCCTTAATTCTATTACTTTTGGGACATCTTAAACATGGGTCCAAAATTGTACTCTTGGGATACCTATCACAACTGTTTCATCATTTTTTTCATCCCAGTATAAATAAGTGGTCACATTTTCCACCCTAATAGCTTGGCAAAATGAAGGATGTAGCCTTGGTTTCTACTCTATATGATCTTTCTTCCCACCACCAATCCATTAGGAAGTCTTGTTTCCTATACCTTCAAGTATATCTTGAATTCATCCATTTCTATCTAACACTAATGCCCCATCCTATGCAAAGCCACAATCATTTCTCAAATGGAATATTGCTACAACTCTCTAACTGTTCCCTCTGACTGATGACAGAGGAAGCATCAGGTCATATCATTTCTGTATTTTCAATTTGCCATCATTTTCCTATGACACTCAGAATGAAATCCAAATCCTTTACCCAGGTTTACAAAGATTGACAGCATTGCTGTTAGGTACACAGTATTGATCAGAAAGGAACATTACTGTATTGGACAAGGAAAACACATCAACATGAGTTCGTAGAAAAAACAAAAAGTAGATTCATGGGAAAATGGACTCTTCTGCAACCTGTTGTAAAAGAGCTAAAAAATAATAAGGAATTGCAGAATGTTTACATTCCTCTCACCACAGAGTGCAGATTGACCAATTAAATCTGGGTTATCTGCAAAGGTTGAACTGCTCATGCTCCACATCTCGTTGCCTTGGTGATGGAGTACCTGCATAATGATATTTCTGCAATAAAGAGAAAAGCCACATGCAAATTCGAGGTGGATGAAAACATGGTCTATTTAGCTACACTTTAGAGGTAGATATATGGAAAAGTTGATAGAGGTTCTGCATCAAAAAAAAAAAAAGAGGAAAATAATGTAAGTCATAGATTAACTGGGGCTTTAATAGCACTACCACTGACCTTAGTCATAGGTACTACATATAAACTAAATTTTTTGAGCATCTCTGTTGCAATTCTATTCCTTTCTGATCTATTGCTAAATGAAATTAAACCTTGGGAAACAGTACCCAAGATTGTATATCTTTCAGAGCCCATTGCTTACCCTTTTCAGGATAACAATATCATGTTTTGTTCAAAGCAGGCCACTACTGAATATAAAGAGGGCTGCTATTAAATTTACATTAAGACAACAGGTACAAACTTGGATCATCCTGGGGAAAGAAGGATACACATGTGGTCCCCTGGTTATTCTCCGCTTTGGTTACTATGCTTCAAGCATACTTGCTTTCGTCTGATTCTTCAGACATATATTCATTCCTATCTTGGGTACCTGCAGCAATGGTTCCACTCACTTTGAACACTCTTCTTCCAGACTGTACACTGAAAGAAGCTTTTTGACATTTATGCCTCAGTTTAAAGTCACCTTTAAAGAAGGCCCTTGCTTTAGTTTCTGTGCCTGCCTGCTAAATCCATTCAGTTGTCCTGACTCTTTGCGACCCTATGAACTGTAGCCCACCAGGCTCCTCTGTCCATGGGATTCTCCAGACAAGAATACCGAGGTGGGTTGCCATGACCTCTTCCAGGAGATATTTCTGACCCAGGGATTGAATCTGCATATCCTCTAACTCCTGCATTGCAGGTGGATCCTTTACCCTTGAGCCACTGGAGAAGCTCTCACTTTATCCCAAACTAAAATATATTGAGTCATTCTTCACGTCAATTTTTCTGTGACAGGCTTATCATATATTTAATTTTTTCATATTTCTTTTCTAGTTTGGTGAATATATCTCCAAAATACAGAATGAATTTCTTAAGGGAACGGTCCCACAAGGGTAAGGTCCCAGCTACCAGAATAGAAGGCACTTAATTAATGTTTGTAGGATTAATGAATGAATAAATAAAACCAAGTAGATTTCATGTTGAGTCATATTTAAAATGATAATTTATAATCGGCTCATGATTCTTAGGTTTAGTAATTATACATCAGTTTATGCTGCAAATCTCTATTCCTTTTATGGGTTTTGATATTATGGCAGTATTTTGCTATTGTTGTTGTTGTTTATATTTTCCCTGAATTTATCCTAAGTATTTGTTTCCAAGGAAAAACATGTTTTTCATCTTTTTCATACCTTGAATGTTTTTTATTTTCCGCCCAGAAGAAATAAAGCTTAGTTGAGTATAAAAACTCAGTAGGGATTCATTGTCTTCTTTTCTCTCCTTTTCTTGTTTTTATTAATTTTTAAATTAATTTTTACTGAAGTATAGTTGCTTTTCAAAGTGTTCCATTGTCTTTGGAATTTAAATTTATGGAGAGAAAGGCTTCATTCTTTGGTAAACTCAGATTTTCTTCCACAGTGTATAACTGTCCCCTTTCTCATTCTCATTCCCCAATCTGAGTGGTTGCAGGTGAATGTCTTTATTCTTGATCTTCAACATAATCTTGTTTAGACTATTCCTAGGTGTTTGTCTTAGTTTTGGCTGCTGCAACAGGAAACCATTTAAGACTGGGTGAATAATAAGCAACACACTTTTACTTCTCAGAGTTCTGTAGGCTGGAAAGTCCAAGGTCAAGGTGCCAATAGATTTGGTGTCTGATGAGGGCCTGCTTCCTGGTCCATGTCTCCCATAGATGCGTCAATGGCAGAAAGGATAAGGGAGCTCTCTGCACCTCTTGTAACAGGGCACCAATCCCTCTCACGTGGGATCTGTCCTCATGATCTCCTTACCTTCCCAAAACCTCATCTCCTAAACCACTCTGGGGGTTAGGATTTTGACATATCAATTGAGAGAAAGGAGCATAGACATTCAGTCTACAGCAGTATTTTTTTGTTTTAAATTAATCTCTCCATGTGATTTAGATAGTCCTTTTCAGCTCATAAAACAAGTTTCATTCTATTATACTCTATCATTTAAATTTTTTTGTGAATGTCTTTTATTCTCCTTTTTTGAAACACACATTTTTCATCTACTGAGACTCTAGTCTTTGTTCCTCCATTACTACACCTTCATTTTCTCAGTACCATTTTTCTTATATTTATTTATGTATTTAGTATTTGACTCCTTTATTTTGTGGGAGCTCCATAAGCTTGCTATTCACACCATTATTTTCCTGTAGTGTTGATTCTGGACCTTCCATTTCCAATGCTCATTTTAATCCTGTGAATGAATTTTAATCTTCTTTGTATTTCCTTTGTATAAAACTCTCTCCTGTTTTATTATTTCCTATGTTTAAACTAGGTTCTTTACTATAAATCACAACATATTGTCCAAATCTTCATTCTTTTATTCAAATTTTGTTATTGTTAGCAGAAATACTTAAATGTACATGATGATGCTTTGTACAGTAAATAGTTTTCAAACTACGTGCTTTCTTTGCTTCTCAGTGCTACCATCACTTCTTTCAACACTGTGTATTCCAACCTGGAATATCAACCAAGAAGACTACAGTGATAGGAACAGAAATTAGAGTAGGGATACAAAGAAACTGGAATCAAGGAGAAAGAAGAAAGACCAATGACTTGGAAATCTCTGAATTTACAGATTTACTTTTCAGAGTTTAGAAGCACTATGGAGATCTTTAAAACCTCTTTTCAAATGATGTCACTCTGGTTAAATATGACTGAAAAGCATGCAGTGAAAGCAGGAAGAATGGAGCAGAAGCTCCACGGTTTCTGGAATTCTGGAGGACCACGAGAAGTGAAAGCCATTGTAGATTCTTCCAAGAGTTATCCAAAATAAAGTTTACTGAGTTGGAGCAGAGTTCTTTGCTCCTGGTGGCCTCAACTGTACCGGGAAAGAAGAAGATGAGGTCATATTCGAAACAGGGTGGGAGTGAGATGGGTATTTAGGGATTGAGAAAGTCTCCTGTGGACTGCTGTTTCCAGGAAGTTCAGGTAAGGCGGCACTTTAATTTTCATTTCAAGGAAACATTCATTAATTGATAATCGATGCACTTTGCCCTGAATATTTTTTACTCCAGCTTAAAGTGCTTCACAATAGACATCATATCTTAATATCTATGGATGAGATTTAAAAGTAATTTTATCCATCTCCCCAATAGCTTTCCAATAGCTATAGGTAAGTTTAATATCTACTACATAATTTGTTATAACTCTTAGTGGTCATAATTTAGGTTATACAAACTCTTGTTTGTTTTGTTAAATAATTCATCCACACGATGTTCATTCAACAAAAAAATGTGATGTGATGAGTTGTTGCTATCAGAGAACTTCTGTGCTAAGTGCCTTGGAGACACAGAGATTCTTGTTTTCCGAGAGTTCAGAGCCTATTAAAGAAGGTCATACAAGCATAAGAGTATAGGACAATGTGTGACTCTCAAATTACAAGTAACACATCCCATGTGACAATGTACTCATCCTATATCCCATACAACAATTCGTGCAGTTTCCAGAATATAACTGGCCTTCTATAAATAGTGGCAGACTTCTGTCTTTTTGTTTTTGCCTGAGGAATTCACGTCCACTCTTTTAATGTTAGAAAATTTATTTTGTATTAATATTTTTACTTTTTCCAAACTAGCAAAGGGTATGAACAGGATTGCTTATTAGGTACCTGCTTATAGATTTACTGATCTTGCAGCATATGGGGACTTTCTAGAGGAGATCATTCCTACAGCATTGGAGGTCCTCTAAAAAGTCTGTGGGTTAATATACCAATGAACATGAGCTAAAAATCTTGAAAATATGATTAAATATCTTGCCTTTGTTATCTTAAAATGTTAAGCTTCATATGAAGGTTTTAATCATATGGTGGGAAAAGGAGAAAATATATGAAACAACTGTCTTTGATATATGAGATCTAAACACCACATTTAGATAAAAGGCTTGATGTTTCTGCTATTGCTAATTAGAAGGATGGTTACTGAGATGGTTTTGACAGCAGGGATGATGAATCAGGTGACGGCAACCATGATGATGTGATGTTAGTATGGTGCTAGTGCTAAAAGGAATGACCATGGTGTAGCAATGTGAACAATGATGAGGTGCTGCTGATGGAAGATACTGGTGATGTGGCAAGGATGATTGTGATAAGGCTACTGATGAAGTGATTAAATAATGACAGAGACATTTGTAAAGGAGACTTCAATAGCTGATGACAATGAGAATGAGGAAGGTGATGAATACAGTGAATGTGAAGCTCCAGGACTTAGACATGGAGAGACAAAGTGGGCTGGCCCATCTATGTCTTCTTTTAACCAGTAGAAAAAATAATGAATAGAGAAATATAATAAGTGCATTGAGCACAGATAAATACTTGGGACTTTTGTATAGTTCTTGAATCCAAAAAGGAATAAAAGTGAATTACTTGCTAAACAAGAAGTTTGTGCACGGAAAATTGAAATTAAGTTGCAGTGAAAATAAAAACAAGCCATTTGTTTCATGTTTGCAATTTTGAACAATGATTCTCTGCACAAAGAATTTCAGAAATTTAGAGAGGCCTGTAGTTAATTTAGCTATGCTAATCTAATTAACCCTCCAACTTTTTAGCTGAATTGAGAAACTGAAAGAAAGTGACATACTCTTATACTGAAAGTTGGGGTCTGCCTACTCGCAACCCCAAAGCAAATTAAGTGGTTGGGTTGGTGGAAAGGAAAGTTTGCTTTATTTCAGATGCCAGCAACTAGTGGGAAGGGCAGACATCTGTCCAAAGATTGACTCCCCCCAACTGACACCAGTGGAGCAAGAGGTTTTATAGACAGAAGGGGGTTCCCACATGCAGAAATAGCACAGTCGTCTCTGACAGTCAGCTTCAAATTGGTCATTGGTGGTCTGACCAGCTTCATCTTGATTGTTTCAAATACAGTTAATCTTCAGTTCCAGGTTCGGCTTGTTTGCATTCCTTTGAGGCCAATTCTCTCAATTATAGCAGCTTATGTAGTGGGACTAGTCTGGTCATCAAATAGTTAACTTTTCCATTGAGGGTTTTAACATCTGTAAAACAGCTCACAGGATATGGCTCAGAATATTATCCATAGTCCTTGAGAAAGAACTAAAGGTCCTTGACTATGTTTAATGAGTGCATTATTATTATTTGGTCTCCTTTGACTGTTTTCCTTTGTTTTTGCATGTTCTCACTTCTCTGATTAAACTTATCCTTTGACTAAAGTTTTGCACAGACCAAAGGCAGGCAGAGGACCTGGAGGGGTGGCAAGGGCCATAAGGTTTGCCCTGTTTCACACTTAGGTCTATCATAATCTTAAGTCATTGTTTTTGTAAACTAAAGGAACTTACAGGTAATTACCTTAAGAGTTCATTCAATGTGTAAAAAAAAGATATCACAACTTCTTGAGCACCCAGCTGTCACTTGAAATTGTTCAACGGCTATAAGAAATAAAAATGCATATTGAGAGAGACCAACAATGTTAAGTACAGAGTCAACGTCTTCACTAAACTTGCTTTCTTGAGAAACTACTGGCATTACTGAATGAATCTTGATTGAATGATGACTCTGCCCCCAGCACTTCTGTAGGCACTTAAGAAATAAAGACATGAGTGTAAAAGAATTCATTAAAAGAGGTGAGATAAATTTGAAGAAAAGAAACAAGACACATACTATATATCATAATGAAAGTGCTTTGGATTAAGAATCAAATAAAATGGGTTTTTCTTTTGGTTCTTACCAATCATGAGGATGTTTATAACAATTCCTCAGTTTCCTTATTTAGACAATGCATATAAAAATACATGCCCTGCCTGAACATGAGGTTATATCAATTTCAAGTAAGATTACATATGAGTAAATTCTTTATACATTTTAGAACACTGCACTCTTTAGGAACTATCCATAGAAAGTAGTCTGCCTGCGATGCAGGACACCCAGGTTCGATTGTGGAATTGGGAAGATCCACTGGAGAAGGGAATGGCAACCCACTCCAGTATTCTTGCCTGGGAAATCCAATGGACAGAGAAATGTGGTGGGCTAGAATTCATGGGGTTGCAAAGAGTTGGACACAATAGAGCGACTAACACACATGATGATAAAAAGTAATTCTTTTTCCCCAAACTTCAACCTTATGAGGAACCATTTTCTTTTAAATTAAGTCTTTGTCTCCTTTTACCACTATATTCTTTCCTCCACTGGGAAGTTGTAGAAGTAGGAATATGAGTATGAAGTTACTCATAAATTTGGGGGGAGTAAGTTTGTCTGGTCACATCAGCTCTGCCCTTTGTTTTTAGAGCAAATATTCACAAAGAACATTTACCACTTCATGCCGTGACTTCTACCTGGACATGTCTACCTCAGTATAGCGCTAACTAGGACTGGACACAGAGGTGTCCGATTCTTAGACTGAGTACTAACAAGACTACTTTCCATCAGAGTAAAGCCACATACTTGGGCTCAGCCTTTATCAGTTGTAAACATGCTACTTGGGCATTCATATTTAATTTTTGATGTTTTCCTGATTTTTGATTGTAGAAAAATCCCAGAATTCACTATGAGTTACATTTTAATTAATATATTATAAGCTATGTTTCTTAATCCAAATAATTCTGCTTATATTTTATCTAAAATATGTTGCATAATTATACAGTGTAGGTATCATCCCCTTCATAAGGAATTATCCAATAGATTCAGATAGTGCTCTTTTCTGTAGGAGATGAGTGGTAATATTTGTGTCATGTATTAGCCATTATAGCAGTTATACTAAGTTAGAGTACTAAAAAAAAAAGTGCTCTGAAATATATTTCCTTGACTCTATCTATGCAAATTACCACATTATGCAAGACATGTATAGTCCGATTATCAAGTTTGGAGATCTTTGAGCTTAATAGAAGTTCATTATCCTTCAGAAAGGCCCTTCCTCCCTACCAGTCAAGGTCTAATCACTACCCTAAAGCAGGTTCCTGACCTCCCTGTGTGTCCCAATGACCCTGATGATCTGCAAAGTGGGCCTGGATTCTGTGGAAAGATGTTACTAAGAACACAATTAAATTCAAAGCAATAAAACCAATTTAATTGAATTACTTCCATGTTTCAAGAATAGATTTGGGGAAACAGAGATAAATAAGCCATGGAATTGACGCCAACGAATCCACCAGCCTAAAATATGAGGTTAAAGGGCAGCAAATGATTATAGTTGCTTTAATAAATACAATGATAACTATGCAGAAGCTACATGGGGCACAACAACAAGAACGATTGATCCAAAAGGGTCCATATGTTGAACAGAAGAAAAAAAGTCATTAGAAATCAATGTAATAATAAGTGCAGATTCTTGCAATGGGTGAAACAATATGCTATTTTTAGAGTCACATATAATTTGGTATTACTAAAATATAAAGAGAAAGACAATAGATTTGGAGAGAAAATAAGGGTCCATGTTATGAAAGGCTTTGTCTGCAATACTAAAAAACTTGAAATTTATTCCATAATGGTGCAATGTCCATTGAGTAATTTTTTAAAATAGGATTGATGTTATATTTCCAGTTTAGAAAGATCATAGTTAAGGTAGCATAGAGAATGGCTTGACTCGGGTAGAGGCTCTAAGTGGTGGTGGTTTAGTCACTAAGTTATGTCTGACTCTTGCAACCCCATGGACTGTAGCCTTCCAGTCTCCTCTGTCCATGGGATTTCCCAGGCAAGACTACTGTAGTGAGTTGCCATTTCCTTCTCCAGGGGATCTTCCCAACCCAGGGTTCGAACCCAGATCTCCTGCATTGCATGGATTCTTTATCAACTGAGCCATGAGGAAAGCCCTGAGTAGGAACACCAGCTATATGGCTGTTAAAATATACCAGGTGAGAACAGTCTATGGTTCTTCTTAGAGAAGTTTAAATTAGAAGCCAAATATTTGAAGCAAAGTCTGAACTGAGAAAAATTATAATGAATTATGAGTAATGAATCTCTGCCCAAATGGCATCTCCATATGTCCCTATTTGTACTTAGTTTTAAACGAATAATAACTCTGTTTTCCTTGTTTGTGTTTTTAAAATATGAGTGAGAAGAGAAAAATAAAAAATCGCCTAAATGTGGTTGAGGCTGGGCTTGGAAACCAAACTGAACAAGGAGAAAAAGTGGCCTATGGGATATGAATAGAGTTCCCCTGCAAAGACTCAATTAAGGAGCCAAATTATTGCAGTTCAAAAGCTGGTTTGTGATCATCTAACCCATGACTTACGGTCGTCTGACCTATAACGTGAGTTTATCCTAACAAGGGCCTTTTAAACAAGAAACTCACCATACCATCAGCTTCTGGAAAGTACCTGAAAATGGTACTGTCTGTATTGCTGGTACAGATGAGTTCTGAAAAACCTCATGCTACATTCTGTCTTGAATCAGACTTCCTGCTAGGCAACTCTACACTTCCTGCCTCAGCCTTGAACTTCACTGCTACCTTTTGAAGTATTTGTCATCCTCTACTACTTATGCAGTCATCCTCACAGTGCTCTGAGCTGGCCTCTTATACCGATTAGACTTCACTCCCATAGTATTCTCCCACATAGTCATAACCCTACTCAGAGTCACTATATTGCCATTGTAATTACCATGTCAAGTTGTTACAATTCTATATAGTACTATATGAGATTATTACAATAATTATTATAATTATATATAATATTTTACTGATGACAATGTTTTGGGTTAGGCAGCTCTGGTATAGATGAAAGAGCCCAAGTTTAGAATCAGAAAGCTGAGTGCCTAAGAACTGATGCTTTTGAAGTGTGGGGTTGGAGAAGACTGTTGAGAGTCCCTCGGAGTACAAGGAGATCTAACCAGTCCATCCTAGAGGAAATCAGTCCTGAATATTCATTGGAGAGACTGATGCTGAAGCTGAAGTTCCAGTGCTTTGGCCACTTGATGCAAAGAGCTGACTCACTGGAGAAGACCCCGGTGCTGGGGAAGATTGAAGGCAGGAGGAGAGGGGGATGGCAGAGGATTCAATGGTTGGATGGCGTTACCAGCTCGATGGACATGAATTTGAACAACCTCCAGGGGTTGGTGACGGACAGGGAGGCCTGGCATGCTGCAGTCCATGGGGTCACAGAGAGTCGGACATGACTGAGTGACTGAACTGAACTTAGAATCGGAGTTATCTGAGGTGTGGTGTGAAACTAAAAGTGTTAGTTGCTCAGTCATGTCCAACCCTTTGCCACCCCGTGGACTGTAGCCCACCAGGCTCCTCTCTCCATGGAATTCCCCAGGTGAGAATACTGGTGTGGCTTGCATTTCCTTTTTCAGGGGATCTTCCCAACCCAGGGACTGAACTAGACTCTCCTGCATTGCAGGAGGATTCTTTACCATGGTACCACACTGATTTTTTAAACTTTAGCTATGTGATTTTGTGCAGCCAATGCCACAGAGTCTATTTTTCACATGTGAAATAAGAACAGGAATATGTATCTCAGGGGAATGATGAGCGGGACACGGGGGTTTCCTGGGGAGTTTAGCATAGTATCTGGCACACTTTAGTTTTTTGTATGGTCATTTTATCTGAAACCTTTCTCCAGGGGAAATTTTTTTTTTTTTTTTTGCCATGGCCCAAGGCATGTGGGATTTTACTTCTCTGACCAGGGATCTAACTCATACCCCTTGCACCGGAAGAGTGAAGTTTTAACCACTGGGTCACCATGAAAATCCCTCTCCAGAAGAATTTTTAGAAATATTTGAAGCACTATGTCAAATGATAGGAAGATAAAGCACCTGAATTACCACAGTGTTTTATGTTATGCTAGATATTGCATTATATTTTAATAACTCAGTCCCAGATATTTCCAAGATTTAAACAAAAACAGGAGTCTATTCCATGAACAGTCTTATCTTCACTTTTTTCCAAGTCTCCACAAACAGTTCGCATGTTTAGAAATGTAATTGCTGACTGAAAACAGCTGGTGTCATTGGCTATAGGATTATGTCTTTCACAGGATTCTTCATTTTTAGGACAATGGACACTTTCTTAAGGGGGTCACATCATCAAATCATATTTCAATGATGGGATTGGATTTTGAAAATATTCCTCTTTTTCCTCTAACTGCAGAGATAATTGGGAAAAAAGTAAGCACATCTATTTGTTCACAGAAATATACTCGACTTTGTTATGATATTGCAACTGGCAATAAGGAAATGTGAATTTCAACCTAAAGAGCCCCTGAGAGACTACAAGAAAGGTAAGGATGACAGGGAAATGCAAGCAAAAGATGAATGCATCAATTGCAAGCTCTTTTAAACCATTTTAAGAACATGACATATTTCCTTCTTTTTTTAAGATTGTGCTAATTTCCAAAATTGTGGTATTTTGGAAATGTTAGGGGTCTCTCTTTGTTTCTCCTTTGAGCTCATTGCAAACTCTTCTTTTTGATATCAAGTCTGTCTCAACTTCCTGTTATAAGAAATTGGGAATTGAAAACCAATGTATGGAAAATTCTGGCTATCAAAAAAAGAAGCTACAAATGGTCCCAGAACCTTCTCAGCCCATAATGCTCAGAATGATCATAAACAGGAAAGCAGCTTCAATGACAGCAACTGACTCACCCTGTGCACTTGGGACGTGTTTTGCAGTTCACCTCGCAGGTGCAATTATGTCAGTAAAGAAGGGGATGAAGAAATGACCTTTGAAGGCAGCTCTGGGGTGTGGGAGTTACGTGTGGAAACCTTATTAGAGATCGGAAGCAGAGCTTCTGAAATAATAGTCCAAGTGTAAAATAGCACCTCTGGATAATTGTAGCATATTACAATAGTTTTGGCAGAGAAATTCAAAAAGAGGTACTAGATAAAATGTGAATTGAAACTCCACATTCATACAAGAAGTTCATTTAACTTCCTGAAAATTTTCCCATTTGAAAATCCAAGAAGTTTGGCTGAGTTTTAATGAACTGCATTTGCTAATTTTTATGTTATTTGTATTACATCAAGAAACTCAAATATTAATTTGAATTAAACAGTAAGTGTTGTATGTGTGCTACATAAAATACACTGTGATAGGCAACCTGGTGGAATAAAGGTGATCAGTCAACTATTTCTAAGTATTAGTTCACTTGCTTTTAATTTTATTTTGCAGTGAGTGTGAGCATACAGTTTCCCTAATAAAATAAAAATATATTATCCAAATTATATTGAAAGAAAGGGAATTATTTTACCAATATCACAGGAAATGTAACCATTTTTGGACATTAAATTTTACCTTGATCTTTCTGGCACATTCAAGGTAAAGTGTGAAACAGAAAGGATGATATTATTCTTCAACATGATGAGAAAAACAGTTTTTCAGTAGATATGAGCTTTTCTAGGATAATTCTTTCTTAAAGATTTTACTCTGTGTGACCCTTTAAGTAAGAACAACAGATTCTCTGTCCTCAAAGTGGACATGCTATAGTAACTGGATTGCACGGGAGCTAAAAGCAAGTCTCTACACTAACTCCTCCATCAGGGTCTAACTTTAGTCCTACAGCTTGGAGCCAAGTGACCTGTGGTAAATTCAAGATTTAAAACCTTACCTTTGTCCTCTGTAAAATGTGATACTGCTACTACCACTATCTAAAATTTCTACAGCACTTACAATGTGCTAAGTTCTTTTCTAAATGTTTTCCATTTATTTATTCATTTTATCCCCACAACAGTCTATGTGATTGGAATTATTATTTTTTAAATGGGGAAACTGAGGTACATACTGATGATCAACTAGCTAAGATGTATCACACAGCTAGCAAGAGATAGAATTGGGATTTTAGTAACTACTTCATGGACTTACTGTGAAATTTAAATGTGATGAAAGAAAATGCAATATGTGGAAAGTGTTCAATAAATATCAACTACAATTTTGAATACTATTGAAGAGAAAACTAAAAATAAATTAAAAAATTATAATGTGATATAATACAATAATACAAATGTACTATGTACTCTGGTTCCAAATGTATTGAAGCTGGTTGAGAAAGAGATTATACTGCTCATAATAATCCTTGAGAAAGTGAAAGAACCTAACATTCTTTAAAATTTGAGTTGAATTTTGAAAGGCAAGTCAAGGTGATCGTTGTAAGGAAGGAGAACAGAAATGATCCAGCCTCACGTTGCAAAATCACAGCAGGTTTTCCAGTGAAATAATGGCATAAAAAATAAGGATAAGAATATATTTCATGAAAAAAAATAGATGACCTGGAACACCAAGAGATGTAGATGATTCTGAGGCACTAGGGAGCCTGAAGTTTGAATAGGACTTAACACAGGGATAATCTAATAATATTAATCTATTAAAGCATATAATGAATTTTTTAGTAGGAATTTGATAGATGTATATGTGGATAGAAGAAGGGTAATACAGACAGGCTGAAGACTGCTTTTCTCAAGGATTAGCTTGGAGTCTTCTGATATTGTTTTACTTTCTTTCTGTTTTACTTTTTTATTCATGATATTCATTTACTTTTTCACTTGTATTAGTTAGAGTTCCATAGAACATAGATGTCATACTAAAGTGAACAATGGAGGGGGATTTAATAAAAGGACTATTTATTAAGGTGTGGGCAAGGTTAAGAGAAATTAAGAGGAATTGTGCAGTACCCTAAGTCTAGCTACAACAGGAAGAGTGTGTTATATCTAGACCTAAATAATCAAGAGTAATGAATGTTCCCAGTTCAGTTCAGTCACTCAGTCATGTCCGACTCTTTGTGACCCCATGAATTGCGGCACACCAGACCTCCCTGTCCATCACAAACACTCGGATTTTACTCAAACTCATGCCCATCAAGTCGGTGATGCCATCCAGCCATCTCATCCTCTGTCATCCCCTTCTCCTCCTGCCCCCAATCCCTCCCACCATCAGAGTCTTTTCCAATGAGTCAACTCTTCACATGAGGTGGCCAAAGTACTGGAGTCTCAGCTTCAGCATCAGTCCTTCCAATGAACACCCAGGACTGATCTCCTTCAGGATGGACTGGTTGGATCTCCTTGCACTCCAAGGGACTCTCAAAATTCTTCTCCAACACCACAGTTCAAAAGCATCAATTTTTCAGCGCTCAGCTTTCTTCACAGTCCAACTCTCACATCCATACATGACCACTGGAAAAACCATAGCCTTGACTAGACGGACCTTTGTTGGCAAAGTAATGTCTCTGCTTTTTAATATGCTGTCTAGGTTGGTCATAACTTTCCTTCCAAGGAGTAAGCGTCTTTTCCTTCCCCAGAGCCTGGTACAAATCACTGGAGTTCAGGACTGTCAACAGGAACCGTGGACATCCACAAAGACCACCTTTAATCTCTAGCATGGCAGGAGCTGAGAGAACAACAGCTCCACCTGGGTTCTCTCCCCTCACCAAGCTCACCGAGCTGAACCTGCAGGCAGACAACAAACAGCCTGTACATGGAGACCATAAGCATGAGTTTTGGGGGACACAAATCAAGGTCAAAAACAGGTGAGACATGGATTTGGCAAGGAAACCAGAAAATACCTAGCACAATGGTAAATCTCAAAATCAAATTGATGTCCATTTTTGGGAAAAGAAATGGCCAAGATCACAGCAGTTTTAAAGCTGGAATAGACCCTAAAAATGATCTACATTACATTTTTTCCTGCTCTTTCTCTCATCGAAGAAATAAGAATATCAAGGCACAGGTCCTTCTGAAGATTACATGGTCTATCAATCAAAATTCAATTCAAGGAACAAAAAGAACTCTAGGTATTTCCTGCTAAAAGTGATTTTGTACAGAGAATTGAGTTTTCATTAAATGGTTAGAGATGCTGGAGGAGAAGGAGTTCAGGAATCACTGTGGGACTGTATGTGACATCAAGTATAGTCAGCTATGGCTGGTGTCCAGAGCCACCTCCACCATCGACTATCAACATTCATGAAGCAAACTGCAATCCTAGCTGCTAAAATTGCTTCCCAAGATTCCTGTCTCCTTAATTCTGTTTCTAGATTGTAACTGAAAAGAATATTGCCCCTGGCTCACCATCACGTTCTAAATTTCAAGCAAGCATATGTAACTAGTATAAACTAATTCCCATCCAGAACCATAATTACAAGAGAAACTTAGAAAGGCAGATTTTCCTTCTCCAGACTTAGAAACCCAAGAGGAGACCTAGAAGGAGAATGGATCTGAATGTCATTCTACTATCCCCAGCAATCACAGCTTGGACCTGGTAGAGTTGAACTATGTACAGTATCTCCACAAATGGAATTCCTAGATTCCAGAGAATGCAGAAATAAACCAATGTTGCTGTTCAGTTGCCAAGTCATGTCTGACTCTTCATGACCCCATGGACTGCAGTGTGCCAGGCTTCTCTCTCCTCCACCATCTCCCAGAGTTTGCCCAAGTTTATGTCCATTGCATTGGTGATGCCATCTAACCATCTCATCCTCTGTTGCTCTCTTCTCCTTCTGCCTTCAATCTTTCCCAGCATCAGGGTCTTCTCTAATGAGCCGGCTCTTTGCATCAGGTGGCCAAAATACTGGAGCTTCAGCTTCAGCATCAATCCTTCCAATGAGTTTTCAAGGTTGATTTCCTTTAGGACTGACTGGTCTGATCTCCTTGCAGTCCAAGGGACTCTTAGGAGTCTTCTCAGCACCACAGTTTGAAAGCATCAATTCTTCGGCGCTCTGCCTTCTTTATGGTCCAGCTCTCACATCCATATATGACTACTGGGAAGACATAACCTTGCCTATACAGACCATTATTGACAAAGTGATGTCTTTGCTTTTTAACATACTGTCTAAATTTGTCATAGCTTTCCTGCCAAGAAGCAATTGTCTTCTAATTTCATGGCTGCAGTCAATTCCAGAAAAATACCTACCTCTGTTTCATTGACTATGCTAAAGCCTTTGATTATGTGGATCATAACAAACAAAATCTAAGCCAATATAAGCATTATTACACAATATTTCAAAGGATAACTCTTTCAGGAGTATCTTAATTTATTAATAAATTGTTGACTATTCTATAAAAGTCTAGAATAAAACTTTTTCAGAGAAGGCTGTCAGGAGACTATATTACACATCACAGAACTTTAGTTTCTTTGCCAGAAAACTCAAGGCAGAGACAAAGCAATCACTCAGTGCTGTGAAAGTGTGGACCACACCTAGGGTTAGACATCCCAAGCTGAAATGTTATGCTATCTAATTCTCATGAAAATTCTATCAAGCATGTGTTATTATCCTCATTTTATCTATCAGGAAAGTGAAACTCAGAGAAATAAGGTAGTTTACCTCAACTAACACAGTTGATAAGGGATAGAGTTAGGAATGAAGCCTAGTTTTGTCTGATGCCACACAGAGCATTTTACAATTTTTTTCTACTTTCTGAAGAACTTTGTTTTCTGTCAGTTTGCTGCTATCCAAAAGGCATTGAGCAATTAAAAACCTCTGATAAGTGTTACCTCAAAGATGTTCCAAGAATTTGACCAGTGTTCACATCATTAAAGCGCTCCTCTTTTCAAGTTGGTTTCCTAGGGAGACTTCATCCCCATTTTTACTCGCCTCCCACCTCAGCCAAAGCTCTTCCATTTTAAATAAGATGGGATTTTCCTCTTTTATTTGTTCTTTCTCATAAGTTAATAATTAGATATTGGTTTCAACATTTAAATGAGAAGATTGTGAAATCCACCCACATGCTTCACTTTTAATTTTATTGTGAGGGATTGTAGAATTGGAAAATGAAAGAAATGATATTGACAGATGTATGCATAAGAGCCCCAAGCAATCAGGCTGTCCCCTTCTGGGCAGAGTGGCAGGTTAGTGGGGGTGTTAAGTGAATAGGTAAAATTGAATTCAGTAGAATCTCTGTTCACATTATAGGATTCAATCTCCAATGCCAAGCCAAATAAGCCACCCACACTATTTAATGTTTTGCATCTATTCAACTCTACAACTTTGAAAACAGTGACAACCGACATATAAAAAAGTGTTTAATATACTAATATGAGTTAGCAATAATCTAGTACTGAAGAGGAACCTTAAAGTCATGTTAGCAATACTCCTGACTACATTAATTTTATTACTAGTATACTAAGGACAAATACCGTCCCCGCAACCCACTCCAGTATTCTTGCCTGGAGAAACCCATGGAGGGAGGAGCCTTGGTAGGCTACAGTCCATGGGGTCACAAAGAGTCGGACACAACTGAGTGACTTCACTTTCACTTTCACCTTAAATAGTATATTTCTCTTTTATTACCTTTCTGTACAGTCTTGATATTTTGCTTTTATTTCTATGCTTTTATTGTTTATATTTCTTTTATTATAATCCTTTCAAATATTTTGAAAGAACCCTGAAAAGTTATAAATGATTTATAATGTATTTTAATTGGTGATAGTCTGTAAACAAAATTTGTAATAATAAAAGTAGGGCTGTAGTTAGAGAAGTATTAACTACAAATTGTAAATAAAAGTTGTAATGGGATATTTTATAATTAGAGAAGCTGAACATATTATTTTGGCACATCTACTTCTTTGAATGAGCTTTTTATTTTAGAACAGTTTTTAGATTTACACACAAATTACAAAGATAGTATAAAGAGTTTCCATACAATAAAGTGAAAGTGGTAATCACTCAATCATGTCTGACTCTTTGCGACCCCACATACTGTAACCTACCAGGCTCCTCTGTCCATGGAATTTCCCAGGCTAGGATACTGGAATGGGTAGCCATTCCCTTCTCCAAGAGATCTTACCAACCCAGGTACTGAACCAGAGTCTCTTTCATTGCAGGCAGATTCTGTACCCTCTGAGTTACCAGGGAAGCCCTTCCATATAATAAACTGTATCCAATTTCCTCTATTATTAATATTTTCCATCAGTATAGTACTTTTGTTATCATTAATGAATCAGTTGATGCACTGTTATTAACTAACATCTTTATTCAGATATTCTTAGTTTTTCCCTGGTATCTTTTTTTCTGTTCCAAGGTCGATGGATCATATTACATTAAATCTCATGTCTTTTTAGTCTCCCTTTGGCTGTGAGTTGGAGAAGGAAATGGAGAAGGAAATGGCAACCCATTCCAGTATTTTGTCCTGGAGAATTCCATGGACTGTATAGTCCAGGGGTTGCAAAGAGCCGGACATGACTGAGTGCCTTTCACACTGGCTGTGAATTAGGACAGTTAATTTTCAACCACAGATAAATGATTAGTTTCTTTTGAGACCACAGGGGAATCAAATAGCAAAGTATTCTCAAGAGCTATAAAGAAAAACGCCGCCTAGCTCTGTTGCTTCTAACTTTCACAAGGGTTGCTTTCACTGATTGAATCCAGATACAGCTGGCCTCTACCTGTGCGGGTTTCTCTGATTTACAGTTGAGGCTTCAGGGCATTGGAACTCAACTCTGCTTGCACATTAGTGTTATCTAGGAAACTTTGAAAAACAGTAATGCCTAGGTTGCACCCCTGACTAATTAAATGAGACTCTTTGAATGCGTGACCCAGGAAATTCATCTGTGTATTTCACAGCTTCCCAGTTATGCCCGTGTGCAGTCAGGGTAGAGAACTGCTTTAGGGGTTGTCTTCTCAAGTTACAAAACTTCTCTGAGAATAAATATGAGTCAAACTGGCAGCTACTAGTTTGCTCTCTTACAGCATTGGCTTTAAGCCGTGGCAGAACTGGAAATCAATTTCTCTGGCATCTGTTAAGGGAGACAGAGTGTATACTAGAAAAGCATTGATCTAGGAGTCTGGATGTGGTTTTTTCCATCTGGATGACTTGGAACCTCTCATAAACTCTCTTGGTTACAGCCAAACATTGCAAGAGTGGTCTAAATAATGTTTTGGAGTATTATGTGTTAATTGTAAATCTTAACATTCTAGCGTTATCATACTTACTGCTATTGTAACTCTGGAAAGTGCTAACAGTGGACAATAGTGACAATAATGGAACAAAAATGTGGAAAAGGAAGGAGAATAATATATGCACTTCTAATTTACTGTTTTTCTTAAGCTAAAGAAAGACTTCATTCATGCTAACCGCAAAGGCAACTAGCAAATCTGTTTGCTAGATGAATACTTAAATTTCTAGGGATGAAAGTCTATATGTAATTAAATCCCAAAGAATTTAGTTTGTTATCACTTCTTATTAGTGTGTCCTCTTAGCAAATGGGGAATGAGAATTAGTTATAAACACCCCATTTGCTGATGTTAACTATTTGATATGTGTGTGTTTAAAATATAAATGTGGCAGAAAGAAGGATTATTTATGTTCTCAGAGTTTGCTGTGGGGAGGTGAATTTTCAAACATATATGCTACACATTCTAGATTTTTAAAACATTAGGTAAGTTTCTCTGGAATATCTGCAACTTCAACCCCTTAATCAATTCAATTTAATACATATGCAATTATTGAGCAACAAAGATCTATGTTACTCCAGCATAAAAAAAGTTAACACTAGAGGAAATCTATATCTTCCCAGATACAAATAAGCCATGAGAAAATCAACCATTGTCTAGAATACAGATGTAGGTTTCTAAACATGATAAAATTGTATCATCCACATGGTACGATCCTCTTTGTTTGTTATGCATTGTTACATCAAGCATATATAATCACAGCATCACAGACTCTGTGTGTGTGTATACTCATATACACAATCACACACATTTACTTTAAGGAGCATTGAGATAACACTTTTTATAATTTCTTTGTATCAAAATGATAACATTATAAGGTAATTATGGTTAGTTATTTTCTAGATGAGGAAACTAAGCCCAGAGAAGTGATATAAACTTACCCTAGTTGTCAGAAGTAGTCTATAAAAGATAGTAGCTTAACATCAATATCTATTTGACGCCAAAGCCCAGACATTTAGTCCCTATATATGTGGGTGTGGATACTCCATTGCTAAGTTGTACCTGACTCTTTGCAACCCATGGACTGTAGCCTGCTCAGCTCCTTTATTCTTGGAATTTTGCAAGCAAGAATACTGGAGTGAGTTGCCATTTTTTACTCCGGGGGATCTTCTTGACTCAGGCATTGAACCCACTTCTGCATCTCTTGCATTGGCAGGCGAATTCTTTTCCACTGAGCCAGCTGGGAAGCCTGTAGTCACTATATATACTATTTCACAATTTTTTTGAAGGAAAGGATAAGAAGTTTTCATTATTTGCCTATTAATTTAGAAACTAATACAGTTAGGTATTCTAAACTTAGAAAGGAAGAGAGTTAAAGGTCTGGAATTGAGTTGCTCTCTTTGAAATGGGCAAGTTACAAGAGAAATATGATTAATCAGTGCTTGATTTACATTTTTGTTATTTTTTAATCACTTAAAGTTTTAAAAATTCTTTATATAAAAATTGAAATAAATATTAATCAAGATTAATATTTTAAATTCTGGGTGGTAAAAATATGAATAATTGCTGTACTTTATACTTTTCTGTTTCTCTAAGTATCAGAAAGCCATTTTAAAGTTTAGAATATCCAAAGATAAGTCATTTATAAAAACCCACTACAATATTGTAAAGTAATTATCCTCCAACTAATGAAAATAAATGAAAAAAAAATAAAAAAAATAAAAAGAAATTGAAAACAAAACAAAAAAATATATTAGAATTATGATTGTTAGTAACCAATCCTATTCAAGTTTCACCCTTTTTTTCTGAGGGAAACATAGTCCAGAGAGTTCAAGAGTTCTTACTGAAGATGTTTATTCAGTGTCTTAACTCAGGAATCAAATGCAGTCAAATAAAGGTATCAAACTATTATTTGGCTCCTGGTTGCTACTCACTTTTATTTGAAAACTCAAGCTGCTATTTTTTCTGTTCTGTTGTTTGTTTTCATTTTTTTCATTCAATGCATTAAATGGAGTCTTTGGATTTTATGGGATAGGAAAATCCACTCCAAATTTGAAATAAACTCATCCCTCCAAAATTAAAATTCTTATCTTGAAGAGTAAACCAGTTTGTCTATTGCTAATGATTTAAGCCCCCAATTTCAAACATACTTCCTAGTATGCAATTGCAAGTCAATGGGGCTTTTGGTGTGGATGGATAGATTTGGGTATGATGGAGAAGCTGATGAAGAAGTAAGACACAAGTTGGGGATGGAAGGACGTCTCTGGTGGTCCAGTGGTTTAAACTCTGTACTTCTACTGCAAGGGACATGGGTCTGATACCTGGTTGGGGAACTAAGATTCCGCATGCTGCACAGTGAGGACAAAATTAAAGTTTGAGGATGGATGGGCAATGCGATGTGATTTCAACCAGGAGGGAGATCATTGCTGAGACAAGCCCTGTTGACTGGACGATACTAGGTGAGTGGGACAGAGGATAACTGTTTATGGGTCAGAGACATTTTGAACCGGAACTGTCAAGAGCAACCCAGTTTTCATAAGAGGTGAAACATTATGTCTTTGTACTTAGGATCTGTTGTGGTCCAGCTTTTCATGAAAAACTTTACAGTCCCTATGCCAAATTCCCACTTCAGCTGACCATTCAGAAAAAGAAGCATCTAGTGTTGCTGCTGCTGCTAAGTCACTTCAGTCGTGTCCGACTCTGTGCGACCCCATAGACGGCAGCCCACCAGGCTCCCCTGTCCCTGGGATTCTCCAGGCAACAACACTGGAGTGGGGTGCCATTTCCTTCTCCAATGCATGAAAGTGAAAAGTGAAAGTGAAGTTGCTCAGTCGTGTCTGACTCTTCGCGACCCCATGGACTGTAGCCTACCAGGCTCCTCCGTCCATGGGATTTTCCAGGCAAGACTACCAGAGTGGGCTGCCATTGCCTTCTCCAGTGGTGCTAGTATTTATTTTACAACTCTGAGGATGCTATCTGAAGGTGTTCATACTGTAATATTAATAACATAGCCAGAGAAAACCTCAGAGCACCTCTCTTAAGGTACGGCAACAAGTTTTAGCTTTTCTACTTTGTACTTCGAGGTCAGATTGAGCAAATTGTTGAATTGTATGCTGAAATAATAAGAAATAAGTTCTCCTATGGCATATAAAAAGGAAGACCATTACTTTCTTTTGATAATGTGAACTTAAGCCTGCAATGAGTTTTTTCAGTAGTCATTTTTGAAAATAGGGTCTTTGACAGTAGTAAATAGGTATGTTCACTCAATTTTCTCACCAATCTAGAAAGTAGAAACTTTAGACGTTATGCTCATTGAAGGAAAAATTTCTAAGTTAAATAAAATTTCAAGTAATGATATAAAGAAATAAATTCATGAGTAAATATATGTGTATAGTATGTGGACCGAGTATTATCCCAGCTGGGGTTAAAGCACTGGAGAAACCCACGCTCCATCCCTTTCCTTCGTTTGACTGTTGTCTGGCTCAATGCTTCCTGTCTACTTTCTCCTTCTGGATCCCTTCTCTTCCAGCCCAGTGGATGTCTTTAACCAAGCTTCCTTCTCAGCTAGATACAAACATGCTTATATTTGATAGTGTTTTAATTGCTTATAATCTCTGAGAAATAGTAACTGTATCAGACCCAAAAGCTGGTTCACTAAATACAAATTTCTTACCGTCTTTATTCTTTTCTTTTCTCTACTCAGAAGCTACAAAGTCCAGTACTTGTTTTCACAGTCTCCATTCTGTTAAAGCACATGTGACAGTGTATGTAGGTAAGGAGAGTCTAATTAGGGGGCTTCTGGGAAAGCTATCACTTTTCTAAGAAAAAAATGGGCAGAAATGTAGCTACTGTAGTATTTATTCTGTTTTGCTTTATCTTCCAGTCCAGGATATAGAGGCAATGCTTGGGGTTGTAAAGCCATTTTGAAAGAAAAATGACAGTGAAAGTTGCTCAGTCGTGTCTGACTCTTTGTGACCCCATGGACTATACAGTCCGTGGAATTCTCCAGGCCAGCATACTGGAGTGGGTAGCCCTTTCCTTCTCTAAATTAGATAATGTGCTAAGGATGGGCCTTTTATAACATAACTGAAAATTTGTCACATTGCTCTATGATTCTCAACCTTCCTATTATGTGAGAAAATAGGCCTCTATTTAAGCTACTGACAGTGAAAGTGAACATGTTAGTTGCTCAGTCTTATCCAACTCTTTGCGACCCCATGGCCTGTAGCCCACCAGGCTCCTCTGTCCATGGAATTCTCTAGGCAGGAATACTGGACTGGGTATCCTTTCCCTTTTTCAGGGGATCTTCCCAACCCAGGTCTCCTGCATTGCAGACAGATTCTCTACTGTCTGAGCCGCCAGGGAAACCATTTAGCCTATTAAGTAATGTTTGTTGATTGCTTGCAGCTTGACATATTCTTAATATAGTGACCATAGTACTACAAAATGTTAAAATTGATAAGGTACCTAAAATTACTTTAATGGCCTTTCAAGGCAAAATGGCAGACTTTGTAAATATGCTTCCTTCCTTCCCTCCTACATCCCACTGAACCACAATTAAAATACTCAAAAGGGAATAAATAGCATAAAAGTTCTAAGAATAGGAGTAGGGGTAAAACACCAGAAGACAAGAAAATTTGAATAATTTCTGCAAGAGAGAAAGTAATTTGTATCTCAATGAAAAATAAATCAGAGTGGAGGAAACTGCATTTCCAAGAATCACAGAGATGGAAGCTTTTTTTTTTTTTTTTTTTGCAGAATCTCATAAAGACTCCAGGCTTAAAGAAAGCAGGCATAGATATCAAGAATTAACCCTTAAATGGCATTTAGTGTAATGAATTAAGAACTATATAGAAAATAGTTGAGTCAGATTGCCAACAACAGTCACACTATGCAAACAGACAGTAAAAGAACAATCTCTCTAGATATCTGATATTTGATTCATAATAAGCCATAGGTAGTTGTCTAGAATGGAGCCCAAAGATTAGCGTATTTTTAAAATTCCCTGGATCAGGTAGCTTAGGGGTAAGAACAGTTTGTTTAATGGGAAAGAGATACATAATCACATGTTCTCATATTGTATGATACATTACTGATGATGATAATTACCAGGTACTGTAGGGTTCTCTAAGAAACTGAGAGTAAAGAAAAGGATTCTCTAATCCTGAGCAGGCTGAGCAGGCTCTGACTATGCTGATCTCTTCTCTTATTCTTCACAACTTTATGTATTATCCTCTTCTAAGCTGAAAAAGGGTTGAAGTTTGGCAGGAAGATGCTTCTGAAAAAACTGCATATTTAAAGTCATGCAAAGTAAAAGAGAGTGTGGTATAGAGAGATAACTGCCAGGCATTGGAGGCACTGGGTGTGGCTGGGGTACATAGTATATAAATAACATGACAGGAGGAGTTACTAGAGCAGTTAATAGGCATTCTATCATATGTGATATCTGGGGAAATAATGAAGGATTTTATTCATGGGAGTGACATGATAGGGTCTGAATTTTAGAGAGATCACAATGAGCACAGCCTAAAAGAGGGCATGATCTGACATGACACAGTGTGGGGGGTTTTGCAAATAGTCTTAAAAGATATCAAATGACTTAAAGTATAACAGTAAGAGGGCTTCGCCAATGGTAAAGAATCTGCTGAACAGGAGACATGGGTTCAGTCCCTGTGGTTGGGAAGATCCCCTGGAGAAGGAAATGGCAACCCACTCCCTTATTCTTGTCCGAAAAATCCCATGGATAGAGGAGTCTGGTGGGCTACAGTCCATGGGGTTGCAAGAGCCAGATGACTGAGCAACTAAGCACGCAGGCACATAACAATAGGAGTTGACTGAGAAGGTGCATTCCAAGGAACTCAGGAGAGAGACGATCAGGCTTGATAACACAATGAAATGAGATGGGGGTGAAATGATTGGAAGGAGCAGGGAAACCTATCAGAGAATATGAAAAGGAAAACATTTCAGTGAAGAGGATATTGAGTTCAGCTTTTAAAATGCTGAATTTGAGATGACTAGAAAATTCTTAGAAACTTAAATTCTGAATTACCCCCTTTCTCCTGTAAAAAGGATTAAAGAGCTGCCATCTTCAGTCTCTACTTACTATAGAGAAGGTAGATCACCACTTGTATAAAACAATTCATGGAAATTAACAGATATCTTAGAAAATCTTTCAGTTGCTCCATATTTGTTCGGTTTTAGGTCATTACTTGACACATGACTCTACCTGTCAATCATAAAGTAGAGAGAGTCACTTTCATAAGTCACACAACCAATCTCTTCTCTTATCTAAGCTGTCCTCAAACACAGCTCAGCAAAATTGTGCTTTATTTAAAGAGTAAGTCTTGGTCTTTCTCAGGGGTTCAGCTCTTCCTTTATTGTTATACTCCATATTTTTTCTTAAGAATTTAAAGCCAACTGTTAAAATATAAATGTCTCCTGAGATAGCCATTAACCAGTAGGGCTTTGTGCATAAAAGAACTTGCCAGTTTAGTCAGAGGGTGAGTTCTGAAGCTTTGGGACTAGGGAAATAACTATCAAGTTAGTTTAGATAGAGGAAAAGTTATGTTTATCTGTTAGGAAAGCGTTTTGGCCAAAGGTAATGGAATATCCTACTAATGATGCCTTAAACAACTGGGGTTTATTGATTTCACTTAACAAGAAATCTGGAGGTAGGCGGTTGCTGGCCTTGACTCAGAAATTTCATCAAGAACAATTTCATCAAGGACACAGGCTCATTTCTACATTTTCTCTGCCACTTTTTGTGGGCTGGCTTTTCATCCTTGAGCTATTGTTCCACAGTCAGAAGATGACTGCCCACTCTAGGAAGAAAGTCTACAAGTCAACATGACGAAGTGAGGGGAGGAAGGGGCCAGGAGAAGCAGTTAGAAGGAGATGCAGCTGTGATCATTTTAGGGAAGAAAATATTTCCCATAAACACCTTTAAACATTTCTTCTTCAATTTTCATGCCCAGAAGTTGAAGTTGAATTTGAGTCTGTCTTCCCAAATATCCATGATTTTGGCCCAATATCTAAAAATCTGGGTCTACTGACAGGTAAATGGGGCAGTAAAATTTTCCTGTTGGGTAAAAACAGGAGGTTTTATTTAGGTCTCCAGGTGTTCTGGAGACAGTTTAAGAAAAAAAAAACAGACAAACAAAAAAAAACTTCCATCTTCATAGACTTTTGCTTTATTTTGCTTCACCGAAGGAGAAGGCTGTGTTTAGGTGGTGGGATCCCAGAATGTAGTGATTTTTCTACCTCATAGGATATGATTTGAGGATATAGAGGAAAAACAGCTTTCTAGTTTTCTAATTGGTATCATTTTCTACAATGTATATTCTATATACATTTAAAAATGTATATGCTAGAGTTATCATGACAAAATTCCACTCATTTCTTGAAGCAATAGAAGATTAATTGGTTGATCAAAATGTGATTCTTAAGGGGTAGAAGGGAAAAAATTTTCACTTGGGAAAGTAAAAGGTTTTACTTTAAATGGTCAGGAACTAACGGTGATGGAAGAATACAAAGAGGAAGTACAGCTAAGAGCTTAGAAACAGTGCAACTCTTATTGAGGGGGCTTTTGGGGTAGGGTAGCGACACAGTCCTCCTTGTACTTAATCCTAGAAATAAGAGGGCATAAGGTATGAGTGTTGCTGCAACAGTGGCCTCTTTTGCTATAATCGGTGTGAGAAACCAGAAATGTCAGTGCAAAGTACAAGGTACTACTCAGACTTTTAAAGAAAGGTGGCAGTCAACAGGTCTATTCTAAACCACAAAGCTGTGTCAAGGCATCTCATGTCTGACACTTGCACTCTGGCTTCATTGTTTCACTTTCTCTGTGTCCCTGTTCAGCTACAGCTATGCTTAGAGGAAAATATATAGCCTTAAATGCATGTATTAGTAAAGAAAAGCTGAAAAACAATGAAGTAGGTAACTATCTCAGAAACTGAGAGAACTGCAAATTAAACTCAAAAAAATTAGAGCAAGGAAATGGCAGGAATAAAAGCATAAATTAATAAAACAGAAAATAACAATTTCTATACAGTTGAAAAGCACAGAAAGCTCACAGTTGAGTCTCTGGAAATATTTTAAAATTTACAAACCAATATTTATCTGGACAAAGAAACTGCTTCTGTATTGGGACATATGAGGGATTCATAAGATTCAAAATTTTTTTCCATCATCATGGTCATGGGAATATTGACAATTGTTCATAATATTTCAATATAGCACAAGAAACAAAAAATATGGCCATGCTACCAAATAGTTGAGGTGTATTTCTGGCATCTCAGTTTTCCTTATTTTTCTGATCTGTCTGTTGTGTTCATTGTCAGATCAATTTGGAAAAGAATGAAGTCTTAGCCTAATGGAGCTGTAGCCTGCTCTTCACCGTACATGGTCAGAGTAGTGCAAAAATATTAGATATAAATGAACATATTACTTCATTGGAGAACAATGCCATCTGGGCAGAATGTATACCTACTTTATTAAGACTCAGGTCTCCCTCATGGCTACGGTATTTGGATTGTTAATATTCTAATACAAACAACGGGAAGTGTTTAGCCTCCTAAATGAAGTTGGAGTGATAATGTCCTTAACAAAAGGTGGAAGTTCAGAGGAAAGAAGAAGAAAATAGTCTTGATGGAGGCTTTTGAGTTAGCCTCATGTAGACAGGCACTGGAGAAAGGAAACTTGCTCACAAAGAGTAAGGCCAGCTAAAGTAATATTCATCATTGCCTTGAAAAAAGTCCTTGACTCATAGAGCTTTATTAAATTTTTGATGTAATTGAAGATTAGCCATTATTTTGAAGATTTTTCCTTGTGAGTGCATTTTGCACATAAATGAATGAATTTTCAGAGGCACCATTCTTGCCCTTTAGGGTCAGCTTGTCATCTTCAGATTTCCAGCTTGCTCAGGCCTGTTAGAGGTAAGATGGTGGCAGGATAAAGGCTGAACCAAAACTCCAATTATAAAGCGAGATTATCAGCAGCATGACCTAGGGTAGAAGAAGGAAAGGCTATAGGGCACTTGATGCAGGATCTTGCCTTAATCATTTCTGTATCATATTGTAGAAGCCACGTGATTTGTTTTTCTTTTAACTGAACTGAATGGAATTAAATTGGATTGAACTGAATGAGGCTCTGGATCATGAGAAAGAGCCAGAAAGTAAAGTCAAACCTTTGAAAATATACCAAGTGTGAAATGAGTCACAGGAAAAAGGGGTACTTAGAAGGGTAGTGACAAAAACTGGCCCATGACCAAACTGTCCCACTCCAAAATCAATGGAGGAAAAATGGAGGGGATGAAAGAGAAAGATAATTTGCAGAAATCACATACACAGAGACAAATAAAAGGATAACTATCTTGTTCTCTAAACACAGTGACCCTATACGTAGTTAGGGGTCAATTAATAATAACTGCTTGCTTTTCTTATTTTTTAAATCACTACTAAAAAATAGTTAAATAGTAATTAAACTATATTATGAGCCAGACTATGCTTATGATTTACATCCTATTAAATCTCACAGAAGCTTATATTTATATTTAGTCTCTCCATTTGACAAAGGATTGGAGAATCATAGAAATATTAGAGAAATGTTTCCAAAGTTGGCATGGGTAGGTGAAATGGTCTAAATGAATGAATTAATAATCAATAAATAATGAATGTACAAGTTCATAATCCAGGTAGCTTAATTGTTATTGCTCACATATTTAGCTTTTAGGAGAGATAAAAGAAGTAAAAAACAGTGAAAAAAACTTAAAAGATTTTTGTTAAGTCCTAAGTTCTTATTAGAATATCAACAACCTGACTTTTCTTTTGCACTTTTCTCTTAGTATTACTTGTATACTTAACCTATTTTTCTAATTTAATTATAAATATCCATTTTGTATCTATTAAGAAGTCTATAAAAGAAAAGAGATTTTTCTTTTCTACTTAATTAAGAGACAGGTAATCCAAGAACAGTGCTTAAGAGAATGATATATGTGTGTTATATATGTGTATAAGATAAATATATATTTAATAAATACATCCCTTCTTTCAAGTCCCAGTGGCTTTCTCATTAGCTAACTACATCCATTACCACAAACGTCTTTAGCAGCATTATTCTAATACTCAGAGAAAAGTGCCAACTAGCAAGAGAATCTCTATAAAGAAGCCATACACAGACACTCTAGAGTCAGGTTATTTGTTTGAATATTTGCCACATTACTTTATACCTTTGTGACCTTGGGGAATTTTCTTAGCTTCTTCATGCCTCAGTTTCCTCACTTGTAATATGAGGATAAAAATACTATTGAACTCATGTTGTTCTTATAAGGCATCCCTGGTGACTCAGAGGGTAAAGAATCTGCCTGCTAGGTAGGAGACCCAGGTTTGATCCAGTATTCTTGCCTGCAAGTTGTTCTTATGATGACTGAGTGAGTTATTTTAAGTAAATTACCTTAAAAAGTACATAGAACTACACTATATAAACGTTAGCTGTTTTTGTGATATTCCCAACTTTGTTGCCCTGCAGAGTATGACTGTCCTCACTTTCACCCTTAAGACACTCAAAACATGTGCCTATGAAGAGGAAGATGGGGAAAGAAGATGGGAAACAGATTAGGAAATCAATCTCCAAGAGGTAAGTTCTCTTCATTACAGTGACAGACTCGATATCTGACCCAGGGTTCAGCTGAGACAGCCTTGACCCTCTCGAAGAGGGTTTTCCAAGGAATGAAATGTCCAGTTCTCTCTTTCTGAAAATGATGTCCTGGCATGCAGGAGATCACTTTAAGCTTTTTAAAGCTTAAAGAAAGCTTTAAGCTTTCTCAGTGACCTAGGCTTCATTCCTGTTGGCAGTAACATAAGACAAGAGCAATAGATGGGGAGACTAGACATGCATTCAGTCCCATGACTTTACATGACACTGTTTTCTCTCTCAGGGAAGAACTTTGGAATGCTCAGTGATTCTGTGATGCAAGACAGCTTAGTTGCCCCATCCTGTGATACTATGTGGCGGTAGGAGTCTTGAGAAATGAGTCAGGAGGAGATATTGCTCTTGGTTCTGAAATATAAAAGCTTTGCCGACATCCACTGCCTGCAAAGCTGTTTCTGTCCCAGACAGATGTGAGATCCATGGATGCAGGAAAGGACACGGAATACGGCAAGGCATTGGTACCAATCTTATCAATTAATTCAGTAAAGAGTGCCATCTGACTACGGAGCCGTCCGGCGGCAGGAAATGTGTAAAGGCCCCACAGTGAAAACAGGATTTCTGTTAATCGCCTGCTTTCATCATGCAAATCCCTTGAGGCAACCTAGCTGGCGTAAGAAAGGCCCAGTTACTGGCTAAACTGCTGCCTAATGTCCTTCTTGGGAGAAATCTGGGCCTCAGATTTACCTAAAGTATGAACTACCTTTAACTGCTCTAGCCTCTTATTAATCTAGTAATGGCTGGGAGCCAAGATTTTCCAATATCGTCCCCTTCTTTTATCAGTCAGTTCCTGGTTACTCAACATATGTATCTGTCAGTCACTTGCTATAATAACGACCGTGGTTTAAAACCAGAGAAAGACCGATGTGACCCTGGGTATGGGCCGCATTACTAGTAGCTCATTACTTGCTTGAAAAGGAAAAAAAAAATGCAAACAAAAATTATTCTTCATAAACTTGGTTTAATTCTTGCAAGCAAGTTTGTGAGTCATTTTATGAATGGCTCCCGCTTCAAATTAGGGCTCCTGTTTCCGTTTCCAATGAGCCTCTAGTATTACATCTAATATTGTTTCCTTTCAGCAATTGAAATGTACATCCCTGCTGGGTTGGTAAGAATAGAAATTTCTTTCCGGAATTCTTTCTTCTTTCTGAATTGCTTCATTTTACTTCCCCCAAAACTAAAATAAAGTAATTTGTACCTAAAACTAGACAAAATTAACCTCACGGCTTGTTCTCCTTTCAGTTTGCATCCTGACTGCTTGGCATAGGAGGCTGCTTTCACTCATAGCCCCACTTCTTCACCTCTCCTCACCTCCTTTGGGTAGGAAAAAAAAAATGGCTTCCATGGATAGCAAATGGGTTCAGGCAAAAGAAACTGCTCAGAGGGTTTTAGAATCCACTAATATGAAGGTTGATAAGGATGAAGACTACCCATTTCAGGGACATCACTCTATCATTCTGTACCTGGGTGAGCGTTCCCTGTTCTCAAGTCTATCTATCTGCAACAGACTAGAAACTATGTAAGTCAGGCTCCTGAAGGCTCCAAAGAACTATCTAATTTTATTTCTGTGTTCTTGAGCATACAAGCCTTATCTAAAAGGCTCACCTCTCCTTCCTTTCTTCACAGGGACTGGTTTCATCATGATAAAAGATATTTGTTACAAATCTTCCTTCCTGTGTTGGGCTTCCCAGGTAGCTCAGCTGGTAAAGAATCTGCCTGCAATGCAGGAGACCTGGGTTTGACATGGGTTGGGAAGATCCCCTGGAGAAGGGAAAGGCTACCCACTCCGGTATTCTGGCCTGGAGAATTCCATGGCATGGGGTCACAAAGAGTCAGACAAGACTGAGCAACTTTCACTTTCTTCCTGTGTGCGTGGCAGACATTACTAATTGAGACAAACCTTTCCTGGTGAGGGTTTACAGAATTTACAAATCCTTCTGCATGTAATGTTTAGGAATGCTAACACCAGTTAATTAGTGTTGTCATCAATGGAAAAAAAAATTACCCTCGCCCCTCAAAAAAAGCTCACTATATTTACTGGGCCGTAGGCTTGAGGAGCTCAAGTCCTCCACCACTGTTATTTCTGTAGTAGATACAAGAAATAGAACAACGAGAAATTTAATAGGGTGAACCAAGACATGAATGAGGGACCTGTCATCTAAACCTCTGTTGAGCATTTTGCATAAGGAAGGAGAAACAAACCCAAGTGTCATAAAAGTAACAATCAAGAATAGAATTATTACCATGTATTAAATTTACAAATTCACTGAACAGTGCCATACCAACACAAATACTGATGTTGTCATTAAGCAACTATTATCACATGTACTAGACAGGAAGAAAAGAAAGAATACAGTAAGGAGAGACTATAATTAGCAAAGCAAAGCCCACCTAGAAATATCCAGCATCCTTCCACTTATATATCACTGGCCAGAGTTGTTACATGGCCACCCCAGGCTGCTAGGGAAACTGGGAGATAATGTTTTTTAAAAGCCAACACATAGATGCCCCAAACACAATGGGAGTTTCCATTAGTAAGAAAGAAGAGATTTTGAATGAGTAACTAAGCATGTCTGACACAGTCCCCTTTAAGGCGTTCTCATAATATCAATAATAACAACCTTTTTTTCTTAGATTTTACTACAGACAAAATCATGTACTTGCTATCTGTGCCACCAGATTGTAAACTTTGAAAGGGCTGAGACTGTTTTGTTCACTGACCATTTTGTTTCCAGGAACCAGCTCAGTGTCCATCAAATAATAGATACTCAAAACATATTTGGTAAAAAGTGAATAAATTCCCACCACCCTTTCCTAGTTCACGTAAGTGATATCTCCTATGGTTTATTCTCTTTCTCTCTAACATCTCAATTAGTCTTCCTGCGTTAGCTCTACTGCTAAGTGGTCCCTCTAAAATGATTTGTCACCAAGTTAAATCACTCCATAGTTTACCATTACCTTAAGGATAAAGTCTGGATTCTTGAACATGATTTATAAAGACCTTAGTGACTCAATTCCCATATATCTTTCTTGCCTTATCATTTGTCTTCCCTGCTTCTCATTCTATTTCTCTAGTAACTATTTTTCAGTTCCTCAAGGAGACACACTCCTTTTTTTTTTTTTTTTAACATGGGATCTAATTTACATACAAAACATGCACCTTTTTTGTATATAGTTTTATGAGCTTTGACAAATGAAAAGAATTATGTGACTAACATCATAATCAATATGTAGAACATTTCCATTACCTTCCAAATTTCCTCAAAAGCCTTTGTAGTCAACCTCTTCCTGGCTTCCAGTTCCTGGTGACCAATGATCAGTTTTCTGTCCTATAGTTTTCATTTTTCCAGAAAAACCTATAAATAGAATCTTACAACATTGGAGCCTTTTGAGTCTCGATGCTTTTACTTAGCATAATGTTTCTGAGATGCATCCAGGCTGGAGCGTGTATTTATAATGTGTTCCTGTTTACTGCTGTAGTCTTTCATTGTATAGATATACCATAGTTTATCCATTCAATAAATAAAAGGCATTTACATTGCTTCCAGTCTGATGTAATTATGAAAAAAATCATTATAATCATTCACATTCAAGTTTTTTTTTTTCACGTTCAAGTTTTTATGAATAAAAATGATCACCTTAGAGAGTGATTACTCAATTGTACCACAACTGTGTGTTTAACTTTATGAGAAATTGCCTTTCAAAATTGTTTTCCAAAATGGCTTACTACTTTGCTTTCCCACAATATCCTCTCATAATGGTGGCCATTTTTGTCTTAATATTACTCCACTCATCTCCTTCACTCAACTTACACATACCTATACTTCAGATTAAAAAAAAAAAATTCTGGAGTATGTTTGATATACTTTAGATTTTAGTCTGGTGATTGCTTTCTTTTGGCAAAGGATCTTTGCTGACCCTAGTCTGCATGTGTATTATGTTGCTTCAGTCATGTCTGACTCTTTGCAACCCTATGGGCTAGAGCCATCCACGGGATTCTCCAGACAAGGGTACTGGAGTGGGTTGCCATTTCCTTCTTCAGGGGATCTGCCTAACCCAGGGATTCAAACAGTGTCTCTTATTCAGGGATTCAAAGCAGTGCCTGCCTCCTGCTTTGGAAGACAGGCTCTTTACCCCTAGCACCACCTAGGAACCCTGATCCTAGGTCTAGATTGTTGTATCTCCCACGTTCTCTCATATCATTTGTATCTTTTCAATTAATACATAATTTAAAAGGATGTAAAAATAAGGTTATTTCTGTCTCATTTGAGTTGAGCTTGCAAGATTACAGATGCCAATAACTCCAGCATACAGAGGGATGTGTTACACTACCCTGGTAGAACTTACAAGGATTTCTCTGGTGGCCCACTGATTAGGATTCTGCACTTTCACTGCCATGGTCTGGATTTAATCCCTGGTCAGGGAAGTAAGAACCCACAACCAAAAAAAAAAAAGAAAAGAATTTATTAAGGAGGTAGCCCCTATCTATTTTTTTTTCAACTGTGGCTTAGCACTTATCCAAGGATATATAAGAGAATGGAAGTTTGGGAGAGAAAATTTCTTTGGAAAAACAATTAGGAGTAAGGCTACATACTCAGTTCTTCACAGGGCAAGGAAACAACACTTCCATTGCTGTTCAAGGCAAGTAAGAAGGGATTCCAGAAGGCCACTTGGACAGCTTGATCTTTGTTCCCTAATGTCTATGGGAGCACAGCAACTGGTGCCAAATTCTTTTCTGGAAAGGTCTAAAACTGCAAGAATTTAGACTAGAGAGTTGCTGTGATGGTGGGGAGAGAAGAGGTGACTCCATTGGGATGTCATGGATATCTAGGATTTTCAGGGCAAGGGATGTATGATTATTTCTTGTGGACCAACTGGGGACTACATAATAGAAAACCTTCCTGTACCCATTATAAAAAGTATTGACATGAGTGCAGCATAGAAGGGTGTCAAGCAGATTCTCTAGTGAAGACATTGTCCATACCAAGGAAAGGGAAGATGCAGAATCCCCACATGATGATGCGTGCACCCACAAATGCACTTCAGGAAGATCAAATGCAGATTATGGCTGCACCAGTAATGCAGAAAATTTGCTTATGATCCCATTTGCCTTATTATCCTCAGGTAAACATGATCAACTCAGAGATAGTAATACCTAGTGAAGGGGAAGAGCATAAATACTCAGAGAGAAGGGATTCAATGAGACAAAATACAAATTTTATGTTTTAATTTCAGCCATTCATGGGATTTAATCTTGTTTTAATTTTGTTTTCATTTATATTTTCTCTGGATGACTTGGTTAATATATGTTGATATAATTTCTATTCAGAAGACTGTATTTTAACCTAGATAGGATGAATTAAGGCAAGGAATGTAGTTCTTGATCCTTCTAGGTTTTCTGATGTCCTATGGATTTATTTCTGAGAAAAACTGCATTTCCAAATGCAAACAATTATGTGATCCTATCAATCTTTCTTTAATGCATATTTCCCTTCCTTGCTGGTCCAGAAAATCAATCCAACCAATTAATGTGTTGGAGAATGGAAAAAAAAAAAAAAGATGATGCTTCTGTACGGTAGCCCTTCCTGTCACTTACAAATGCCTCTTAAATGTTTCAGGGAACATTAGCATGAGTATGTGAAAGTCTGTCCCCAGGGAGCAAGGGGTGGAGGAAGGAAGAAGAATGAGGTTGTTCAGGTGGGTCCTGTTGAAGGCCTTCAGGATGTACAAGATGAAGTTGCTACTTCAAAGCTTCTTTTATTTTATTGTTATTATGGCATTGGGGGAACAGAAAAGGAGGAAAACAAAGCCAAACTTCTCATTTCAGACACAACATGTTTTTTGAGATTGCTCGTGAAAGTGTACTGTAAAAAAACTACAATTCCCTTGAATTTGATTGAAAAAAAGTAGGAAACAATTTTTCTTTTTTGGTGGTAGCTAGAAAGTGGGGTACAAAATAAGCAGAGGTATACTTCCCAGTAATCATTTTCTTTTTATAGGATACTGGTCAAATACTTCAATGCAACAAACTTGCTCTCAGCCAAGAGAGAATTAAGAAGAAAATACAAATAGTTAGTCATAACCACATTTTGGAGAAGGAAATGGCAACCCACTCTAGTATCCTTGCCTGGAAAATCCCATGGACAGAGAAGCCTGACAGGCTGGAGTCCTTGGACTTGCAAAGAATCAGACACAACTTAACGACTGAGCACACAAACCACATTTACCCAATGTTAACGATGTCTCAGACACAGGTAAACAGTCGTTTCACACACACTGTCTTATTTAATCCTAAATTAAACTCATGAGGTTAATTATGATTATTGTGCTAGGTTTATAGAAGAGGAAATTGAAGCTGAGAAATGGTGAGTTACTTGCTCAGCATCACACAATAAGTGGCTGAATCAGGCTTCCTAGGTGGCCCAGTGGTAAAGGATCTGCCTGCAATGCAGGAGTCTCAGGAGACTTGGGTTTGATCTCTGGGTCAAGAAGATCCTCTGGAGGAGGGCATGACAACCCACTCCAGTATTCTTGCCTGGAGAATCTCATGGAGAAAGGAGCCTGGTGGGCTACAATCCATAGGCTCACAAAGAGTCAGACACGACTGAATGGAATGCACACACACTGGGATTGATATTGAGAACATTGAAAACTCCAGAGCTTGTGGTTCTAAGCCTTGGACAGACTCTTCCAGCCTAGGTCCCCTCAGGCTAAGGTAGCCTTGCATTGCCTTTGTCCTTTCCAAACACTTTAAACTAGCCCCCCAGGCCCACCTTTGCAGGACTATGTTATTCATTCTCATCAGAGGTAGCTATGTTATTTGAGGAACCAGTGTAACATGAAAATGTTAGCGGGGGTTGGAGAGGTCAACTTTTCTTTCCATGGAGGTGCCACCTCAAACCAAAGCAGATGGGTGACTACCAGGAGATTGCAACTCCTGCTTCAGGAGTATCCGGAAATACGAGGAGGAAAAGGTCTCTGCCAAGTTACACGCTGAATGAACCAAGGCATTGTCACATAAGTTTGGAGATGACTGCCTTCTTGCTTTGCCCAGTGATATCACATGATGTACACAACAAACTTAACCCACCTGTAACCATACACAGGCCCTTGTCAGGGGCCAAGTGGTAGGGAAATACAGTCCTCCTTATCCACTTCCCTGGTAGCTCAGATAGTAAAAAAATCTGCCTGCAATGTGGGAGACCTGGGTTTGATCCCTGCATTGAGAAGCTCCCCTGGAGAAGGAAATGGCAACCCAATACAGTATTCTTGCCTGGAGAATTCCATGGACAGAGGAGCCTAGCTGGAGCGGAGTTTGGATTCCCAGCCAGAGATGGGCGGGGTCGCCGTGTTGAAGTGGTTAAAGTGCTAGATCCTAGCCACTAGACCAGGAGTCAGTGACAGGAACCCGACCCTTTGGTTTTGCAGAAAAGAATTCCAGAAAGACAGAAGGCAGTGAAACAAGTAAAGAATTTATTAAGAGGAAAGCGAATACAGTACATGTAGATAGGCACATGGGCCGACTCAGGGGGAGAGAGTGTGTCACTGCGTCGTGCCCTTGTGGTAGTTTGAGCGACTTTTATGGGGTATTTCTTCCCAGTTTCCTTTGGCCAATCATCTTGATTTGCTTGGTTCACAGTCCATATTTGGTATATCTCGGGATCCTCGCAAGTGTGCACACACATCTCTTACCCAAGATGGAGTCTATCACAAAGGCGTATGGGTGGAACATAACTTGACGTAACTCCCCTTTGGCCTCCAAGGAGCATTTTTTGTGCATGTGTGGTTGGGGAGGTCTCCTGACTTCGGGAATGAGAAATATGTGGTCTGTGCAGGGTCCACCCTCTTCCCTTAATTGCCCTGCTATTCTTGTCTTGGAGTTTCAGTCAATAGAGAATGAATCTCCAACGGCTTTACCCTGGGGCGGGCGCATGTCTGCCTCCTGCCTCAGAAGGAGTGGTAATGGGATGAGCATGTGGAAGGGGAGATCTAGATGATTCCAAGGCACCAGACCACAGAGACTGGGCTACTGAGGACCCATCCCAGAAAGGCAGTGGGAAGCAGCACTGAATATAAGCTAAGCCTCCAAGTCCCCAGTGCATCCTCCATGGCCCTATTAGATTTCACTTACAAAACATAAGTTTAAAGATAAAATTAAGTATTTCAAGGTGGCAATTGCAAAGAGTGAAATCCCAAGAGTAGGGTTCTTCTGAGCACCTGGCTCCTCTGATCTTGGTGCCCTGTGTGATTGCAGGGCATGGTTATATACCTATGAAGCTGGTCCTGGTTTTTATTCTGAGTTTAGTAAAAGAGGGTGTGAGGAAGGGTGATTTGTTTAAAAAGATTGTAAACTGACACTGTACAGACTTGTTGTTTTGGTGGCAAAACAGTGTAATGTTTAAAAGTCTGAGTTTAGATAGGTTCAGACATGGAGTTGAGTCTCAACTCTTCATACATGATGACCTGAGAAAAGATTTCATTCTCTCAAAATCTGTATCTTCCATTGTAAAATTGGATTAAAGCACATGTCAAACTTTGAGCTGGTTAAAAAGATAATTTTTAAAAAAGATATGACACAGCATCTGGCACATACCATGCAGTTAATAAATGTTTGCAATTACTATTATTGATAGCTGTGATTCATTTGAATTTGGACACTTAAGTAAAATATTAGTAAGAATTCTTGTCTCCTGGATTTTTTCTTACCATAGAGGTACATCTAAAAATCCTGAGAAATTTAATCATCACGCTAATAAAAAGCATTGAGCAGTGAGAAAGTACCAGGCACTGCTAAGTATACTCGCTTATCTTACTCCATGCTCATAACAACTTTTTATATAAATATCGACAAGTCATTTTATAGATGAAGAAACTGAAGGTGAAGAAAGCTTAATAAAGACCCACAATTTAATCTCAGGCTTCCCATGGGGCTCAGTGGTAAAGAATCCACCTGCAAGCAGGAGACATGGGTTCGAATCCTGGGTTGGGAAGATCCCCTGGAGGAGGAAATGGCAAACCACTCCAGTATTCTTGCCTTGGAAATCCCATGGATAGAGGAGACTGATGGGCTACAGTCCACGGAGTTGCAGAGTCGGACACGACTTAGCAACGAAACAAGAGCAACAACAAAATTTAATAGCGGATGAAAGGGCTAAAGTCTAAGCTTCAGTCTGTCTGACCGCAAAGTCTATGCTCTTCATCCCTAGGTCACATTGTTGAGAGATGTGACCCTCAACCCTGGCTACTTACTTAAAATGTTAAAAAAAAAAATGCACATGTCGAGGACCCAACCTTGATTATTTTAAACAGAATACTGAGGGATGAGAACCGGAGAAAACAACAACAACAAAAAATATATTGATGTGTTTCTGGTGATTCTCATGTGCCCATTAAGATTAGGAACCAATTGGTCTAAGTGGTATGATGCACCCAGAAAACCCATACTTTAATATATTTTATATTTAGTCATATTGGCAGGCCATTTTTAGTTCATGAAGGTTAACGGCAACCCCAACCTACTGTTTTTATACTTTTTATCTGAAGAGTATTTTATTAAGGCAAACGTCAATGAATATCCATTGGAAGAAAGCAAAGTTATTCTTTTTTGCACAGGAAGAAAGAGTTGTTATTGTCATGACCTTGAATAATCTTTTATAGATGGGTGTGGGAGTATGATTTATTTTTTCAAACGCAGAGAAGTAAAAGCATCTGTGTATTGACCTGAAAGAATGTGTGGAAAACATAGGATGAGGAGAGGAATTACTACATAATTTGGATCAGGAAATGTCAGGGTGGGTGGATGTAGGATGATGGAAAAGGAGTGTGTCATGAATACTTCATAAGTGAGCCCCTGCCTCCTCATTTGCATGTGTCACTTATAATGGGATGAATAATAGTGTTAAGATGTGTGCTCTGTGATATGTTCCTTTATCCAAACAAATACATGGCAGCCCAGATAAAACCATTACCCAAGGCCAGCACATGCAAACCAGAGGTGTGGTGTTGATGATTCAACCCCAGTGCCAACTAGAGGGTAATTTTCCAGATAACTGCCTAAATTCTCTCATTTTACTCAGAAGAAAGAGGATCATAAACAAAGTAATGAGAACCCCAAATGTCCTACTCATTAATTTTGTTTTCCTGCATAACTTCCTAGAGTAACATACAATCAAGGGACTGAAGATGTGTATAGATACAAGTGATGGTACAGAGAGATGCTTCCATCCATTTAAAATAGGCAATGACCTGAACAAATCATGTCCAAGGACACCAAGCCAAGTAAAACCCTACTGTAAAACTGTCACCATTACATATTGTGTTGGCCAAAAAGTTTGTTTGGGTTTTTCCACAAGCTGTTATGGGATGAACTTTTTGGCCAACACAATAATTTGTATATCTCTAAGTCGAGAAAACATGAGTTCGATCCCTGGGTTGGGAAGATCCCCAGAGAAGGAAATGGCAACTCACTCCAATATTCTTGCCTGAAAATTTCCGTGGACAGAGGAGCCTGTCACACTCCTACACTCCAAAGGGTCACAAAGAGTCAGACACAACTGAATGACTAAGCACAGGAAGTCAAGGAAAAAGCCTCAAGTAATGAGTGTGATAAGGAAGTAAGGACAGGTCTCCATAGAGGGTATTAGGAAAATTTGACTACCGTGTTTCTGGAAAAGAATATTATCATTATGCTAAACAAAAGTATCAGGTACACTGGAATTCTGCTCCAAAAACAGAGCCTAATTCATGACAATCTAGAAGGTATTTCTAAAAAGAGTATAGGTTTTTGAATCAGGGTGTTGCTTGAAATCAATTTTGATTTTTCTACCACTAGCCACATGACCTTGGGCCACTGACTTTGTGTATTTGAAATTGATTTTCTTTATCTGTAAAATGGGAATAAGAATCAGCATTCAGGATTATTCTAATGCATACAGATGATATCAAGGCTTCCCCCACTGGCTCAGTGGTAAAGAATCTGCCTGCAATGCAGGACATGCAGGAGACATGGGTTCAATAGCTGGGTCTCGAAGGTCCCCTAGAGGAGGACATGGTAACCCACTCCAATATTCTTTCCTGGAGAATCCCATGGACACAGGAGTCTGGTGGGCTACAGTCCATGGAGTTGCCAAGAGTCAGATATGACTGAGTGCGCGCGCGCGCGTGCACACACACACACACACACACACACACACACACACACCAGGAAATGACATGTGCTGTGGAAACCAGCCAAACTACAGAAGTCAAGAGAAATTCCCATTGGCAGGAAAAGCCCAATGCCCCCAAATATGGTAATAACTAAGTCTAATTCACATGTCAGCAGCAATGGGCTTTGGTCCGTGAGGTAGGTCAGCAGGTAGGGAAGGTAACGCTCAGGAGCTCACCAGAGCTACTGGCATCCTGTCATTTCGTTAAGGTATGACTTCCAAATTCTGGTTCAGTTTTTGGAGCCCCAGGTCCTAGGCAGATGAACAAAATAGCTTCATAAAGATAAAGATCAAGGGAGGAGTCCATTTATAAGAACTGTAGTACAGCTTAAAATTTAAGAAGTGAAACAAATCCCAATTTTAATATTCAGGTAAAACAATGGCCCTATATGCAGCAAAGATACTTTGATGCAGAACTGCTGTTACTATTGCTATTCAGGCATAATATTTACTCTTCCTAACAAATCCACGTGACAGATAAAGAAATTATAATCAGTAAGTCCAAATGAATTTCCCAAGACCAGATAAGTAGATAAGTGAATTCCAGATATGATATTCAAATCCAGGTCCATCTGGCTTTAAAAGAATGCATTGCACCTACACTGTTGGTGGGAATGTAAGCTGGTGTAGCCACTATAGAAAATAGTATGACAGTTTCTCAAAAAACTAAAAATACAGTTGCCATATGACCCAACAATCCGACTCCTGGGCAAATATCCAGACAACAATATAATTAAAAAGATAAAAGAATAAAAAGATAATATAAAAAGATAATTAAAAAGAACCCTATGTTCACAGCAGCACTGTTCACAATAGACAAGACAAGGAAATAGTCTAAATATCCATTGACAGATGGAGAAATAAAGAAGACCTGGTACATATATACAACGAAATACTACTCATGCGTATAAATGGACAAAATAAGGCCACTTGCAGCAACGTGGATGGACCTCGATATTCTCATACTATGTCAGACAGAGAAAGACAAATATCATATGGTATCACTTAACAAATTCCACTTAATGGAATCTAAAAAATGACACAAAAGTAAACTTTTATGAAATAGAAACAGACTCGCAGACACAGGGAACAGACCTATGGTTGCCAAGGCTAAATGGGGTGGGAAAGGGAGGGAGTGGGAGTTTGGGATGAGCAGATGCAAACTGTTATGGATGGATAAACAACAAGGTCCTACTGTATAGCACAGGGAACTATATTTAATATTCTGTGATTAAACCATAATGGAAAATAATATTTTAAAAGACTATATATATATAGGTAAACTCACTTTGCTATACATCAGAAATTAACACATTAAAAATCAACTATATTTCAATTTAAAAAAATTGAAGAATGAGTTGAACTAATGTATAGTTTGCCAATCTTAAAAGAAAAAAAAATAGAGAGCAAAAAGCAACAACAAACACTCCTATTTCGACTCAGAATGGTTTTGGCAGCAGGTGGCAAGTTTAAACATGCAACGAATGATCAAATGGCTCTTGCTGCAGGAAACTGGATCCTAGGAGTCTGACATGGTATGACAGTTTGGTCCCTAACCTAAAGGACTTCAAAGTCATGCAGCTGCAACTTCTTTGTCTGATTGACAGTAGTTGTTTTCATGATTTTCTGTTCTTCACCATTGTTAGGGGCCTCTGGAATCTCATGAACTTCAGTGCAGTTCATTATAAAGCATGTGACTTTATAATAGAATTATCCTGATCACTGCGTTTCTCACAATATTTAAGTCAAGGGTTGTCCTTGCCTCCACGATTATGGAAGTTTCAAATATTGGCATACCCACTAGATTAATTCCTTTTCAGCTCAAGTCATTTCCTGAAATCTGTAGGGCTAAGGGTTTATTTTACTTAGCCTCACTGGGACTTCTGAGCTCTCTTTGGAAACACTTTCCTCCATGCTTCACTGCAATTAATGTTCAATGGTGCCTCTGGCTCTTCTGTCTGAAACTTCAGAAGCATGTGCAAAGGTCCAAAGGAAGAAGGCTATCTTATTCTTCCACCCAGGAAATGTCAGAGAGGCACTTAATTCCCTTGTAGACTGGAAGAGGAGCAGGTCAGAAGAGTCTGAGCTTTCTTCATTCCTGTGAAGTTTGGCGGGGGTCAGGGTTTGAAGAGAAAGGGACACTCCTTTCCTCCTCTCCAAAATTCTTCTTTTAAAAAAATTCTTAATGGGATTCTGAAGAGGTGATGGAGTAGAAAAACAAAACCTCTCACCTAGTAAGCAGAAAATCTGTTCAGTAGATACTAAAGATAAATTCTCTGTAAATATTTTGTAACCATATTGTATGCCACAGGAATAATCACTTACTATACTTACCATTCTCTTGTCCATCTTCGTCTGTTCAGCTCTATAATTTTCATTCTACCTGAGACATTCTTGAAGGAGTCATAATAAAATGCAATTATTATAATTTAATTGGATATCACTTTTCCCTGAGTAGCTCCCTCAACCTCTTCCTACTCGTCTACATGCCTACAGGACTTAAACACACCTGCCACAATACTTAAATTTCAATCTCAGAAAAATACCGGAATGACAAAGAACCTAGTTCAATAGAAAAACTAAACAGCAATAAGGAATCTACTTTCAATGGTATATTAAGGGAGGTACGATGACACTTCTCACCAAACAAATCGTTTACAGAGAAACTGAATCACAGTTTATTTCTTTTGGGAAACTATGTTTTCTCCATTTAAAAATATATCGAAGATAGCTATTCTCAGTGATATCCAACATTAGTAGGTAGACAATTTACAGGAGATGAATTTCCCACTTTTAGATGCTGTAGTGTAGTAAATTGGTGAAGGCCTCTTGAAATTACTGAGCTCATCACATGCACAAATGCAGCGAATGCTATTTATGTGTCTTTGTAGCTTGCAAATTTAATGAGGCTGAGATCTGAAGAATAAAAATATTTCCACTACAAAAATGAAAAAAATGTTGGAATGAAATTTAGGTTCACTGCATGTCTAAGATCCCAAGACCCAAACAAAATTTTTCTTCCATAAGATCACATGGAGGGAAAATGAGTCAATGTTCATTGGAAGCTTTGTTTAAAAGACATCAAAGGGATGCTGACAATCTTACCATTTCACTCCTTTCCCTATCATCTGTATAGACATAATATGCTCTACTTTCAGGAAACCTGAAGCATCTTATAAATTGTTGGTACTCCTCATGGAATGTGGATTGTGTAATTATTGGCCTCAAATGTATAAACTATGAATTAAGTGTCACTTGAATGGAAAATTATTTGAAGAAAGTACACCATGATTCACTTCTAATGAATGCTTTCATACATCTCTGCAAATGTATTCACCCAAAGAAGTTCTCATAGAAGCAGGCCAAGAAACTGTATTTCTTGTGGTATTTTATCTAGCAATTTTTAAAGTCAAATAATTCACTAACACTAAGAAATTTCCTTTTATTTTTAAGTAGTACACATAGAAATTTCCTGTGCTGGGTTAAATCTTACCGGATAGCCAACTGAAATTAAAATATTTTCCAGCTCACAAAAGCATATTCCAGAAAAGACAAAGAGATGTGATAGAGATATCAAAACGTAAACTATAAGCTTTGCTATTTAAACCCCCCTCAAGTTAATAATATGCACCATACCTCCTTTTAGAAAGTGAGTGCCAACCGAGAGTTACTCAAAAGTAAATATTCAGAATCAGATTCATTGTTTTCATGGTTCAAGGTTATAGCATTTTTTTTCTTTTTTAAACTTTATTTTTAATGGAAGGATAATTGCTTTACAGTGCTGTGCTGGTTTCTGCTATACAATAATGTGAATCAGCTATAAGTACACATATATCCTATCCCTCCTGAACCTCCCGCCCACTGACCCCCCATCCCACCCCTTTAGGTGGTCAGAGAGCACAGCGCCGAGCTCCCCGTGTTGTACAACTGCTTCCCACTAATTGTCTGTGTCACAAACGGTAGTGTATGTGTCAGTGCTACTCTCCCAATTTGTTCCACCCTCTCCTTCCCCTGCTGTGCCCACAAGTCCATTCTCTACGTCTGCATCTCTATCCTTGTCCTGCAAATAAGCTCATCGGTACCATTTCTGAGAGACATAAAAGTATAAACTACATACTTTGTTATTAAACCCACCTTCACCCACCGATGTGCACTATCTCTCCTTTTAGAAATGAGTACCAACTGCTAGGGGGTTCCCTGATAGCTCAGACAGTAAAGAATCTGCCTGGGATGCAAGAGGCCTGGGTTCAGCCTCTGGGCTGAGATGATCTCCTGGAGAAGGAACTGGCTACCCATTCGAGTATTCTTGCCTTGAGAATTCCAATGACAGAGGAGCCTGGTGGGCTACAGTCCATAGGGTTGCAAAGAGTCAGACACAATTGAGCAACTAACACTTTCCAGTTGATCGTTACTCAAAAATAAACTTTCAGAACTGGATTTATTGGTTTCATGGTACAAGGTTATAGTATTTTATGATTAAAGACAAACTATGGATCTTGTATATAATGAAGATAGAAAAACAGTCAAACAAAAATAATCTGTGCACTCTTGGTTTCTAGTATTCAGGAGTCAGCTCAGTGTTATTCATTGATGATATATGATATTATCAAGGAGAGATTGTTGGTCTGTGCCAAATTGCAGAGGCCCTTCCCTGCTAATAAGAAAAGTGAGGACTAATTTAACAGATAAAGAGTCAGTAGTAACTATTGACCAAAGGGTGCTGTGATCAGTGTTGTGTTAAGGGGAAAAAAAAAACTGTGACAACTTTTCATCATTTGAAAAATGGAATGGCATTCAGAGCTTCTGGTTTAAATTTTAGTTTTTCAAGTGAGAGATGGTGAGGGACTAGATTTAATGCAGTGGTACGTAAGATAGACAGAGGAAAATGAATCTAAGAAATCTCTAGTTATATTTGACAATCTTCGGTTCAGTTCAGTCACTCAGTTATGTCCGACTCTTTGCGACCCCATGAAACTCAGCACACCAGGCCTCCCTGTCCATCACCAATTCCCAGAGTTTACTCACACTCATGTTCATTGAGTTGGTGATGCCATCCAACCAACTCATCCTCTGTTGTGCCGTTCTCCTCCTGCCCCCAATCCTTCCTAGCATCAGGGTCTTTTCCAATGAGTCAACTCGTCGCATCAGGTGACCAAAGTATTGGAGTTTCAGCTTCAACATCAGTCCTTCCAATGAACACCCAGGACTGACCTCCTTTAGGATGGACTGGTTGGACCTCCTTGCAGTCCAAGGGACTCTCAAGAGTCTTCTCCAACACCACAGTTCAAAACCACCAATTCTGTGCTCAGCTTTCTTTGCTTTGTGAGAGTCCAACTCTCACATCCATACATGACTGCTGGAAAAACCATAGCCTTGACTAGACGGACCTTTCTTGACAAAGTAATGTCTCTGCTTTTTAATACCCTGTCTGTGTTGGTCATAACTTTCCTTCCAAGGAGTAAGTGTCTTTTAATTTCATGGCTGCAATCACCATCTGCAGTGATTCTGGAGCCCCAAAAAATAAAGTCAGCCACTGTTTCCACTGTTTCCCCATCCATTTGTCATGAAGTGATGGGACTGGATGCCATGATCTTAGTTTTCTGAATGTTGAGTTTTAAGCCAACTTTTTCACTCTCCTCTTTCATGTTCATCAAGAGGCTCTTTAGTTCTTCTTCACCTTCTGCCATAAGGGTGGTGTCATGTGCATATCTGAGGTTATTGATATTTCTCTCAGTAATCTTGATTCCAGCTTGTGCTTCATTCAGCCCAGCGTTTCTCATGATGTACTCTGCATATAAGTTAAATAAGCAGGGTGACAATATACAGCCTTGATGTACTCCTTTTCCTATTTGGAACCAGTCTGTTGGTCCATGTCCCATTCTAGCTGTTGCTTCCTGACCTGCATACAGGTTTCTCAAGAGGCAGGTCAGGTGGTCTGGTACTCCCATCTCTTTCAGAATTTTCCACAGTTTATTGTGATCCATACAGTCCAAGGCTTTGGCATAGTCAATAAAGTAGAAATAGATGTTTTTCTGGAACTCTCTTGCTTTTTCAATGATCCAACAGATGTTGGCAATTTGATCTCTGGTTCCTCTGCCTTTTCTAAAACCAGCTTGAATATCTGGAAGTTCACGGTTCACTTATTGCTGAAGCCTGGCTATGTATTGCTTATATGGGGAGAAGGGATTATAGAGGAGGTGAACATCAAGATATCAAATGCCCTAGTTTGGGAAGCTGAATCAATGGTTTTAAGGGAGCAAGGGATATAGAGAACAGACTTGTAGACACAGAGGGGGAAGAAGAGGATGAGACAAATTGAGAGAGTAGCATTGATGTCAGTCGTGTCCACCTCTTTGTGACCCCATGGACTGTAACCTGCCAGGCTCCTCTGTCCATAGGGATTCTTCAGGCAAGAATACTGGAGTTGGTTGCCATATCCTCCTGCAGGGGACCTTCCCAACCCAGGGATCAAACTCGGGTGTCCCAAAGTGCAGGCAGATTCTTTACCATCTGAGCCACCAAGGAAGCCCTGATATTTGACTACCATATGTACAATAGATAGCTAGTGGGAAGCTGCTTTATAATACAGGGAGCTCAATGCAGTGCTCTGTGATGATGGAAGGGGGTAGAACAGGGGGTGGGAGGGACGTACAGGAGGGAGGGGGTATATGTATACTTAACAGTTGATTCACAGTGACATAGAGCAAAAACTAACACAACATTGTAAGGCAATTATCCTCCAATTAAAATAATTTTTAAAAAAGAGAGAGAGCAAGGAAGGTAGAGAACAATTAGAAGAAGAGATGTTCTATTTCAGAGGTGCCCACTTTCAGATGTCTATAATTAAAGGTGATATATAAAATGTGTATAAAACCATGTCTGGAATTTTGGAAAAGACACTTTCCTTTCCCTTTCCCTTCCCTTTTTGCTTTGGGAAGCTGATGGGACAATTTCAGAGGATGAATCAAATATCCCTGAGGAAGGTGACCCTCTGACTGCAGCTGCACTATGGATGCCTAAGTGTCTCTATTATTGGTTCCAAGTAGTTGAGGGCCCATAATTTGGATCCACCATACCGTGCCCATCCTCTTGAGTTTTAAAAAGGAGGGAATGCTCTTTGATCATATTTTGCCTCAACCAATATTGCCAGAAAGTATGTCTTAAAAGTAGAAAAAGAAAAAAAAAAAAAAAAAGCAGTAGAAACCAGAGAAAGATTAGAATACCTTGTAACCTTGAATTCTAAAAACCCAGCCACTTACTTTTATACTCTTATTGTCATAGTCTGGGAATTTTAAATGCTTTAATTCCAGTGTGGTTGAGTACTCTTTCCGAGTACTGAATTAGTACTGAACTATTTTTGTTTTCAGTAATTGGACTAATAAACTGTGCTATTAAAATTGTGTTTTAGCATTTTCTTTCACCCTTTAACATCTACTTGAACTGCTAGCCCATAACTTTCTTTATCCTAGTTAATTCTCACAACAGTATTGGAATCTAGCAATTTTTCTTTCTGTGCTTTCTCTGCTTAATTATCTACTTGTGGAATACTAGATAAAAGCTAAGGTAGCTTCTAGCTTTAATGTCATTAATCCACAACATGCAAAGCTGTAAAAGGAAACACTTCATGGAAAAGACTAATTATACAGATATTTTTTTATTAAGGGAAGTGTCCATGTTTGTGGTTTGTGGGATGGAAAATGTGAAAGTTACTCATCAACCCTGGGAAGAGAATTATCATGGGGCTTCATTTCTGGAAGTCTTCCCTGTTGGAGGTAAGATTTTAGAAAACCTTTGAAAATGAGGAGAGGAGGTAAACAGAGTAAAAGTTTATTCCAAGAATAACAAATCACATGAGTGAAACTATAAGTGAGAAAAGCATCATAGGGGACAGGGTAGGAGGTGAGAGTGGCGAGGGAGCAGTGGGTTCTTGGCTCCTCCACACCTTCTGTGTGATAATCTAAAAAGCCTAATGAGTGGCGGATGGGAAGGGCGTGTGGGCAACTCCATAGGCCATCTAGGGAAGCCCTTGAATGGGATCCTTAGAGTTTGCACAAAGAAGCACAAATGTTAAGGCCTTCACTAACATAAGGGAAGGTTCTTAAGGCAGGTTCTCAAAGCAGACCATGCCCCCATGATTTGGTCAGTTATCCAAGAGGAAGGAGCTATTACAGGAAATATATGAAATCTTAGCATTAGGATACACTCAGAGATTGACATAGAGAAAACATGAAGTTGATTTCTCCCCTTCATAGGGCTAGGGTATCACAGGATACTGGGGAAAGGAATGCAGCTGGAGGAAAGGAATATTCTTTTTACAATGATGGGATAAAACTGGGCTAAAAATAAGTAGGCTAGGGACTTCCCTGGAGGTCTAGTGGTTAAGACTCTGCCTTCCAATTCAGGGGGTAAGGGTTGGATCTCTGGTAGGAGAACCAAGAACCCACATGCCACGGGGTGTGGCCAAAAAATGTGGGGGAAAAAAGTAGGCTACATGTAGCAGCTTTGGACCAAACAATTTTGGTCAAGTCCTTTAATTTCTAAAGCCAAATCTCCTAAACCTGGGAGTTTGTTAGAAATGCAAAATCTGAGGCCTCACCCCAGACCTACTGGCCTAAATATCTGTTTTGAGAAATACAGGGCTCAATTCTCTTCTTTTCAGTTTTATCATCTGTGAAATAGGGGGAATGGTTGTTTAATAAGGATGTTGTCAAGATAAAATGACATTTCCAACATGTTTAGTACATACACTAAACACTTGGCAGAGTGCATATAAATAATTGGAGGTAAATGTGTTACTATTAGTAATAGCAGGATATATAATTATTTTTAAAAGCACAAGGATCTCAGCTTGGTGCTCTGTGGTACCTAGATGGGCGGCATTGAGGTGGGGAGGGAGGCCCCCGAGGGAGGGGATATATGTATACATATATTAATAGCTGGTTCCCTCTGTTGTACAGAGGACAATACCACAACATTGTGGAGCAATTATATGCCAATCAAAAAACTCAAAGACATATGTTGAAAAGAATAGCTAAATCCCACATCAGACTTCGGGACTTTGATTTCTAATCCGTTAAAAAACAAAACAAAACCTGATCTTGCAAGCTACTGATTGTCTGCAATTAGACCTACTTTCAGTAGAGAATGACCAGGTGAATGGATTTATTTTGAGTGGCTCCTAAATTGGCTGAATTTTGCTGAGGGATTATTATTACATGAAGTTTCTGAATCATTTTCAGTATCAGTGACTAAGAAAAGGAATTGTGAGCAAAGAAACCAATTGTCAGATTAACACAGTTCTAATATGCAATGCAAATATTATGCCACTGAAATAAAAGTGCAAACCTGCCCTTAATTACTCAAACCATCTCTCCCTGGGACATAAAAGGGTTTGTTTTGTCGCTTAGCTTTAATTTATTCCAACTATCCTTGATCAGGTTTGCAAATGGGTTCAAAAGACCTTTAGGCCTGACAATGTTTTAATCAACCCCCAAATTGTCTTTGCTCTTCCAGCTAGGTTTTATGGAATTGTTGCACTCTCTGTCCCTAGTCCACTGCAATATCTGCTTTAAATAGAGAAAAAGCAATTACTTAAACATCACAACCTTTATAATAGACCAAATCTCCAAAGACAGCCTTGATTCTGATGTCCTCACACAGGAAAGTAGGGTTAACAAAACAATCATAATGATGATGATCACTACAGTAATAATACCCTCAATAGCTATGGAATGTTTCATTCCATCTTCTGGTCTGAAATGCCGTCTTTTTTGATAGACCCCTATTTTTACCTTTCTGGCTTCCTCAATGGCTCAGTGGGTAAAGAATCTGCCTGCAATGCAGGAGACACAGGAGACTCCGGTTTGATCCCTGGGTAGGAAAGATCCTGGAAGAGGAAACGGCAATCCACTCCAGTATTCCTGCATGAAAAATCCCATGGACAGAGGAGCCTGGCAGGCTATAATCCATGGGGTCACTAGAGTTGGACACGACTGAGTAAATAAGCACGTAATTTTACCTTTAGTGGGAAACCACCCCATTGAACTTAAAAGATATGTATCAAACTGTCCACTCTACATCCATAACTTGGATGGTTATGGAGTATCTCAAACCTAACCAGCCCAAAGAATTGGTTTCCTGTAAAATACTGTCCTCCTATCGTCCATCTTCACAAATGGCACCTACATTTTCAGCATCATTTGGATGCTTTCTCCCCCACATCTCATCTTTTTATCAGCAAATCCTGCTATTGCTATCAGTCTGGAATTAGCAATCATCTCCTTTCCCACTATGCAATTCTGTTTTTTCAGGAGGAATTTTTATTAACATCTTTCATGCTATTGAGATAGCTAAAAAGTTTTATAATTTTGAAATGTATGAAGCCCTCTGAAGAACTCTAGAATCTACTAGTCACAATTCATGAAATAAAAAATGTAATATAGAATGTAAAGTCATCAACTAATGATAGGACAAATAGATGATAATTTAGGCTTTAAAAATTGACTTTAAAAGCCCAAATGATATCTGTGTGTGTGTTCCTGTGTAATAGTAGGGAAAAAAGCATAGAAGTATATGGGAATTCAACAACAGCTTCCGATGACAAGCATTTATTAAATACTCAATGCTGGAGGATGTCTGGGGCTGTGCATTAAGAGAACAGTAATACAAAGATGAATGAGAAAAAATGTACATCCTCAAGGAACTCTTATTCTAGGAAGAGAGTCAGGGAAATAATTTCAACAAGCATAGGCTCAATTGTCCAAACTTACTGTAATAATTCAGAACACTGTCCACCTGGTGGGAGCAGCCCAAATAGGTAAGGAAATAAATGAACTTTATATGGTAACTTAGCAAAACCAAACTCCATTAGTAAAGTTAAATATCACAGGGCTTATGATTTATCAAATCCCATAGCTATTCTTGGGCTTCCCTGGTGATTAAAACAGCAAAGAATCCGCCTGCAGTGCTAGAGACCTGGGTTCGATCCCTGAGTTAAGAAGATATCCTGGAGAAGGAAATGGAAATCCACTCCAGTGTTCTTGCCTGGGAAATCCCATGGACAGAGTAACCTGACGGGCTATAGTCCATGGGGTCACAAAGAGTCGGACACAACTTTGCAACTAAACCATAGCTATTCATATTTAAAAAAAAATAACAAAGAACAGAGTCTTGTAAATGGCCAAGGTTTTTTTTCAAACCTCCACATATCTGATATAATTATTCTGTGATACAAAATGCCTCCTCATGGTGAAAGGGTTTCCAGAACTGAGGTTAAAGTCTCTATTAGGTTTATTTCCCAGGAGAGTCTGTGTATTTGGGTGATCCATCCTTTAAAGACATGAACATTGCATTGGGTTATTCCAGTAAATCAAGTAAGCTACTGAGTGATACAGTGCTGGGAGCACTAAACTCCTTGTGAGCTTTAATTCAAGAATGACATAGAAAAGATGGAGCACCAGAACACAAGCCAAGCTTTGGAAGCTTTTCTCATGTACTCAGTTGTGTTTAAAATACATTTATTATCACTGACAAGAAAATGATTCTGCTAGAATGCAATCATTGTGGAAACTAAAACACAGCCCTAAACCCAAAGCCACCGTTTACATTAAAGTACTTTTTATCCATCAAATGCTTTTGAGGACCTACTGTGCCTTAGACACTCTGACAGAAAGAAAAAAATACAAAAAAAAAAAACCAAAAACCCCTGGTGCAAGTCTCCAAAAGTGAATAGATTAGTGACAAACACTCTTGAACAATCAATTAACACATAAAATACTCACTTCGATGGATGTAGGTATAAAGTATTATAGATGAGAGTCTGTCTCAAAGATACAGTGAAGCTGAGTTTGAAAAGTGGAAAACAGTTAGGCTAGAGACAAGTGATAGAGTGGGTGATTTAGAAAAAGAGCAGAACTTTTAATGGCACAGGTATTGGAAAGTGTTGAGAGGGCACTTTCCCTGTTTCGTAACACCTGGCATTCCTTTTTAACTGTTGCTTAAACATGACGTTTAGCAGAACTTTCAGCCACTGGACAATCAGAATGATTTGTCGTGGTAAACAGGATGGAATGGTTTCTTAGTCCCTATGTTAGAGAAGACTACAGTCTAAGCAGTAATAATTTATTTTTTCTATTGTAGGTATTACAAGAGGCAATCTTTCTTAGAAACATGATTTTCATTATTTTTGTGGGTTGTTGACTATAAGTGACATAAAAGAAAAAATTCATATGCAAAGAACACTTCTTAATAAATTATGTAGATTCTATTAATTGATTTTTCATTTATTTATTAAGACCACAGATACCAGATATCCACCACTGAACTAGAGTCTAGAGATAACAGAAACAGATAACATATAGCCTTAAGCCTTCAAGACTCAAAGTCTACTGGGATAAGCAGGTACATTTAAACAGATATTTATAAAACAGTGTGATCAATGTAACAAAAGCAGCAAATGGGCAACAGTAGCACAATCAAGAGTGATCTAACAAGAGTGGATAAATTTGGGGGAAACTAGTAAAACGTGACCTAGCTTTTGAGAAATGAGAAAGTGTTTCTAGGTTATGAAATAGCACAAATAATGAAAAAGAAGGATAAAATAACAAGGATTGGTAGGGAAGTTCCATAGAAAATTTGCTGTGCAGGAAGCCTGCTCTCACCCAAGATGCAGGTAGTGACCTATAATGTATTTACACTTTCAGTGTTTTGGGTTCTTTTTTGTCTTCACTCTCAGCTAAGCAGCATGATTGCACTGTAGCCTGCTTTATACGGCTCAGGGCTCTTTAACATGCAATAAAAGAAGCAATGCTTTTGATACCGTTGAACAGCTGCTGTTAAGAACACGATTAACAAATGAGTCAAAACGTGCTGCCGAGGGTTAGTTAATGCATTGTATCAGTGTTAATTAAAGTATTATTAAAAGGCTGACTGTTGCCTCTCATATTCCTGGAATTTACACACACACTTCATTAATCTTTGCCCTCCCTGTGGGGTAAGTCACTGCACCTGTTCATCTTCATAAGCAGAAGGACTGCCTGCCAGATAGCTGGTGTGCAGCTAGAGACATTCAAGAATGACACATGGCAGATCAAAGAGAAATACCCCTGTGTTTGACAGAGATCTTACTTTCACCTCATTTTGGTGACCACACCTTGGCCTTTTCTTATTGCTTATCTGAGCAATAAGATATTGCTTATCTGAATTTAGGGAGAAGGACTCACTAAATTCCTTCTATCAAATGACATCTACATCAATTTCAAACACTCATGTTGTGTCACAGGCATATTCTCCAAGATTCAGAAGTTAATATACATGACAAAAGTGCAAGTATTGGGAGAACTCTCTCTGCAAAATAGAGGACTCTCTATTTTACTTGGTGGAAATATGGCTGAGCAGAGAAGATAATGAAGAGGTGTAAAATACTGATAGGGCATACAACGCACAGGCTCCTGTGCAAAGGGTTATTTGGAGACATGAGAAACAGAATCTCTCTAGAGATGCTTGAAAGTTAGATTTTGGAGCTGTAAAGGGCAAAAGTAATAAGAATAGCAATAATAGTAGCTACCACTTATGGAAAACCTACTTCATTAGCTGCTATGTTTTGAACTTCGGATATTTTATTTCACTTAACCTTTACTGGCATTCACTGGAGGTCAAAATTATTCCCAGCTTCAGGTAGTGGAAAAAACCCACCTGCCAAATCAAGAAACGTAAGAGATGCAGGTTCAGTCCCTGGGTCGAGAAGATCCCCTGGAGGAGAAAATGGCAACCCACTCCAGTATTCTTGCCTGGAAAAATCCCATGGACAGAGACATTTGGCAGGTTACATTCCATAGGGTCGCAAAGAGTTGGACATGACTGAAGTGACTTAGCGCAGTGCATACAGTTGGAGATGCCCAGGCTCCTGTGATGAAGTAGTGACTTGCCCACTGTACCACAGCTAGAAAGAGGCAGAGTTGGGTTCTAATGTGGATGGATATACCTCTATCCACTGCACTGCTAGTCACTATCTTGAACTGTTTATATATACATTTGGTAGCAACCAGCTACCCATAATATCCCACCTAAGATTCCAGTCAAGACAACCTACTGGGCTTTCATAAATTGTAAGCACCAATCCTATGGATATTATGCTTCTGTTATGACTGGTTTGTGTCACAGGCATATTCTCCAGATTCATTCAGCTTCCCAGGTGGCACCAGTGGTAAAGAACCTGCCTGCCAGTGCAGGAGAACTAAGAGATGCTGGTTCTGTCCCTGGGTCGGGAAGATCCCCTGCAGGAGGATTGGCAACCCACCCTGGAAGTCTTGCCTGAAAAACCCCATGGATAGAGAAGCGTGGCGGGCTACAGTTCACGGGGTCACAAAGAGTCAGACATGGCTAAAGTGATTGAGCACAGCACGACCGGTTTGTTAGAAAGTTATTGCTGGAAGAATAGATGTAAAGGTCAGTGGGTGGAGGGTGGCTAAGGGATGATTGCTTGTCAATCAGAAGAGTTTACAGGAAAAATATTTGAGTTCCCCAAATTCTAGACTCTGACCTTTAACTTTGTAGGACTAGATCCTCAGCTCTGCCATATCTGTTCAAAAGTGATGTCTTCTGAAATCAAATGGCACTGTGAGATTATACCAGTAAGAGGCTATACCCATTTAATAATGTCTCCCATTTAATAATGTCTAATATTAAATACAACTGTAAATTGTATCAGAATGGCCCATTTCAGCCAAGCAATATGTTCTTATCCTTTAGGACACTAGGCAGGAAGACAAATTACAATCAGAAGACTGCCTAGTGAGCATGGCACCAGAGCAAAAGGGGTTGAATGAATACATCTATTTCCTATTTATAGATATTGGAGAAGGAAATGGCAACCCACTCCAGTATCCTTGCCTGGAGAATTCCATAAACAGAGGAGCCTGGCAGGCTACAGTCCATTGGGTCTCAAAGAGTTGGACATGACGGAGCAACTATCATTCATATAGATATACCTTCCAATTAGACTAGATTACAAATGATTAGAGCATAACACCTCTCTTGGATCAAGGAGAAGAATGCTGACAAAAATTTTGTTTTTAGCCTCTTCTTTCCTCTGGGCTCTATATTGGTCACTTAATCCTTAAAGCTCAACATTCAGAAAACTAAGATCATGGCATCCAGTCCCATCACTTCATGACAAATAGATGGGGAAACAGTGGAAACAGTGGCTGACTTTATTTTGGGCTTCAAAATCACTGCAGATGGTGATTGCAGCCATGAAATTAAAAGACACTTACTCCTTGGAAGGAAAGTTATGAACAACCTAGATAGCATATTAAAAAGCAGACACATTACTTTGCCAACAAAGGTCTGTCTAGTCAAGGCTATGGTTTTTCCAGTGGTCATGTGTGGATCTGAGAGTTGGACTGTGAAAAAGCTGTGCCGAAAAATTGATGCTTTTGGACTGTGGTGTTGGAGGAGACTCTTGAGACTCCCTTGGGCTGCAAGGAGATCCAACCAGTCCATCCTAAAGGAGACCAGTCCTGGTTGTTCATTGGAAGGACTGATGCTGAAGCTGAAACTCCAATACTTTGGCCACCTCATGCGAAGGGTTGACTCATTGGAAAAGACCCTGATGCTGGGAGGGATTGGGGGCAGGAGGAGAAGGGGACGACAGAGGATGAGATGGCTGGATGGCATCACCAACTGGATGGGTATGAGTTTGAGTAAACTCCAGGAGTTAGTGATGGACAGGGAGGCCTGGCATGCTGCGATTCATGGGGTGGCAAAGAGTCAGACACGACTGAGCGACTGAACTGAATTGAACTAATCCTTCTGTGGCTTACAGAAACACAATCAAATTCCAACGATATATTTCTGAAGTTACATACTAGTTAAGTGTGCTAACTCATGCGTGCGTGCATGTTAAGTCATTTCAGTCACGTCCTACTCTCTGAGACCCTATGGACTGTAGCCCGCAGCCTCCTCTGTCCATGGGATTCTCCAGGCAAGAATACTGGAGTGGCTTGCCATGCCTTCCTCCAAGAGCTCTTCCTAACCCAGGGATCGAACTTGCATCTTATGTCTTCTGCATTGGCAGATGGCTTCTCTACCATTAGTGCCACCTGCAAAGTCCCTGTTTACAACTCAGGTACTTCCAATGTATTAAGAAAAATGGCCACTCTATGTGCCAGCATTGCATGAAGTGATGCGAATATACAGTGAGTCCTTCAATAGACTCCTGATTGATTTGCGTGGGTCCTGTCTTGGTATTCTGGTGTTGTTTTCTACACAAGAGCCAGAGTGATTTTTCCAAAATAATAATTCATACACATCAATTATCTGCTGTATTTTCTGAAATACATGGATTCCCATTATGCTTTTAATAGTCTAAAAATCCTTAAGGTGAGCTAGAGGCCTTGCAGTATTTTTGCCCCCAACAGCCTTGTCTCTTACTAAGGTCCCTTTGTTTTTTGTGGTCCAACCACACTGAATGTTTCTCAGTCACTTGAATGTACCAATGTATTTGCCACTAGAAAGTCTCTTTACATGAAGTTTACCTAAGATTCTCCTTCCTCCCTCTTATTCATTCAGTTTCTACTTATCTTTTATACTTAGATAACATTTTATTCCTTACATTTTATTCCTTAAAGAAAGACTTAATCTGAGTTCACAATCTAGCTCAAGTTGCCCTACTATGTACTCTAATATTACTAAGAAATTCTCCTTCATAAACCTGCTCTAAATTTTAATTCATTGTGTTCATTCGTATAATTATTTGATCAATATCTGTTTCCCCCACAACACTCCAAACTGCACAAGGGCTCTATTTGAAAAGCAATATCTGACAAGCATAGTTATTGACACATAGCCAGTGTTCCCAAACATTTATTGAAGAGATTAATGCAAGCCATGATAACTTTCAGGATCTCACTGAGACTTTTTATTCTTTTTGAAATTGAAAATTTTAAACTCTTTTATATTACTATAAAATTACTTTATTCTCATTGCAAAAATTTCACTAAACAGAAATAAATACAGCAGAGAATAAAGATCTGACAAAATTTCTGCATTGCTACCAAGAAATGACACTGATTTTCACTTAGAGGAACATCTTTTTAGTTATTTTCTCTGTGGCATATTTGTATGTGTGTGGTTTTACATGAAAGAGACCATGTTATTTGGGCACTCTCTTTTACCACTTAATATGATGTAGTTCAGTTGGTAAAGAATCTGTCTTCAACGCAAGAGACCCCGGTTTGGTTCCTGGGTCAGGAAGATCCGCTGGAGAAGGGATAGGCTACCCACTCCAGCATTCTTGGGCTTCCCTTGTAGCTCAGCTGGTAAAGAATCCACCTGCAATGCTGGAGACCTGGGTTCAATCCCTGGGTTGGGAAGATACCCTGGAGAAGGGAAAGGCTACCCACTCTAGTATTCTGGCTTGGAGAATTCCATGGACTATATAGTCTATGGGGTCACAAAGAGTCAGACGTGACTGAGTGACTTTCACCCACTTCACTCACTCACTCAGAGATCTTTTAATAGCAATACATATAAATCAATTTATATTTTTGACAGTCCTCTGGGATCCCATTAGAGGGATGTATTAAAATTTGTTTTACTTGTTCCTAACTGATGTCTGTTTAACTTAATTACAATGGTAAATAATGCCTATTATTGTAGGCCCATGGAATATATGTTTTCAGGAATTTATATTTATATACATTCATAACAATGCTGAACAAAGAGACACCTGTCTTAAATGTTGACATATTTTTTTCAAATTTCTTTCAGACAAATTTTATAGTTTGTGTACACTAATAGTAAAAGAGTATCTCCATATTGAAGACATTCATAAATTGAAAGATTTCATTCACCTGTGAAATTAGCTTCTATATTCCCCTAAAATTGAATGCTTTTAGTAATGAGATAACTCACATAAATAAAACATAATAATTGTATGTGAGAAGATAATAGCATATATCCTTTTAATTACTGGGTAGATTTCTTAAAGCATAATTGTTTGGAATCACCGAGGTAGCAATTAAAAAACAACAACAACAACAACAACACTGGTAAGGCCCTGATTTTGAAAACAGAATACTTAAAACGATTAAAGTGTTTTAGGCCATGGACTTTAGTTTCATCATAAATATGTTGTATAACAGTGAAGGGCAGCCTAAACTTTTGAAGATAAAGGAGACTGATTAACTGTGACTGTGTGGATCACAACAAATTGTGGGAAATTCTTAAAGAGATGGGAATACCAGACCACTTAACCTGCTTCCAGAGAAACCTGTATGCAGGTCAAGAAGTAACAGTTAGAACCAGACATGGAACAACAGACTGGTTCCAAATTGAGAAAGGAGTACGTCAAGACTATATATTGTCACCCTGCTTATTTAACTTATATGCAGAGTACATCATGCAAAATACTGGACTGGATGAATCACAAGCTGGAATCAAGATTGCCAGGAAAAATATCAATGACCTCAGATATCCAGATATTACCACCCTAATGGCAGAAAGCAAAGAGGAACTACAGAGCATCTTGATGAGGATGACAGATGAGAGTGAAAAAGCTGGCTTGAAATTCAACATTCAAAAAACTGAGATCAAGGCATCCAGTCACATCACTTAAAGGCAAATAGATGGGGAAACAATGGAAACAGTGACAGGCTTTATTTTCTTGGGCTCCAAAATCACCATGGATGATGACTGCAGCCATGATGCTTGCTCCTTGGAAGAAAAGCTATAACAAATCTAGATAGTATATTAAAAAAGCAGAGACACCACTTTGCTGACAAAGGTTCTTATAGTCAAATCTATGACTTTTCCAGTAGAGAGTTGGACTATAAAGAAGGCTGAGCATTGAATAATTGATGCTTTTGAACTGTGGTGCTGGAGAAGACTCTTGAGAGTCCCTCGGACAGCAAGGAGATCAAATCAGTCAATCCCAATGGAAATCAACCTGAATGTTCACTGGAAGGACTGACGCTGAAGCTGAAGCTCCAATACTTTGGCCACCTGATGGGAAAAACTGACTCACACTGGAAAAGACCCTGATTCTGAGAAAGACTGAGGGCAGGAGGAGAAGGGGCCGACAGAGGATGAAATGGTTGGATGGCATCACCGACTCAGTAGACTAGAGTTTGAGCAAACTTCAGGAGATGGTAATGGACAAAGAAGCCTGGTGTGCTGCAAACCATGGGGTCACAAAGAGTCAGACACGACTGAGTGACTGAACAACAGTAACATGAAAATAATAGAAACTTTCCACCTGGATGGGTTTATCTCGGCTTTCTAAGAAAAAAAATATGTATCTAATAGTGTTTTCTGCCTCTCATTATGATTATTATAACTACCAACACTTAAATAATTACAGAAAGTTTCAGAAATATTTGCCATGCACCAAACATTTTATATCCTTTTCTCCTTGTGTTTAGACGCTTTCTGTAGACTGCCATGGACACCCAAGTTGTGGCAGTAAGACAGAGGTTGAGGACATATGCTGGGAGGAAGTCATCAAGAATTATTTCAGAAGGTAAGAAAAGAAAAAGAAATGTATTCATTGAGAATTTTGTTATACTGCAAATTGACACTTTGCTGGAAAGCGAAAGAGTTAAAGATGATAGGGTAAACAGGCAGTTATAACTAGCAAAAGTTCATTAAATCCAAGCCAGGGTCTCTCACCAACTAATTTTTCTGTTCATAGCCAACTAAAGATATGGAAAGATAGGATGACCATCCATGTGAAATATTACAAAGAAAATAGTTTCCCTAATCTATCTTAAAATTCCAATGCCACACTTAAAACACTGTACTTTGTTACTAAGAGGAAGCTATTCCCTCATTCAAACAAGGCTTCTTGTACCTCAAACCTATTTTCACTTGATCAATCCTGAATGGAAAAAAGCACAGCTGGTCACATCTCTCCTCAATAGCCATGACAACCCCTCCGACTTTGTAAGCCTCTGACTGTTTCTACATGACATCAAGAAAAACATTTCAAAAGTGAGTATTTCAAACACTTAGGGGAAATGGTGATTTTATCAGGCCAGGGTTCAATAGAGTGCTATGGAAACTGTGATCCAGATAATTATTTGCCAGGGCCGCTGTTCTGTGCATTCTAGGATGGTTAGCAGTGGTCTTGATACCGGTACTACCCCTCCAGCTTGTGGTAATCGAAAATGCCTCCAGCCATTGTTCCCTAGACAATGAGAACCTACTATACAGCACAGGAAACTCTACTCAATGTTCTGTGGTGACTTAAACAGGAAGGAAATCTATATATGTATATGCATAACTGATTCACTTTGCTGTATAGTAGAAACTAACACAATATTGTAAAGCAACTATATCCCAGTAAAAAATTAACTTAAAAAGACTGGTATCTCCCAAAAAATGTCCCTAGAAGACCAAAATCATGCATCCTATATCGAAAAGCAAGCTATTGCAGTTTTGGAGAATATTCAATTCAGTTCAGTCAGTCGTGTCTGACTCTTTGCAACCCCATGAACCGCAGCACACCAGGCCTCCCTGTCCATCACCAACTCCTGGAGTTTACTCAAACTCATGTCCATTCCGTTGGTGATGCCATCCAGCCATCTCATCCTCTTTCGTCCCCTGCTCCTCCTGCCTTCAGTATTTCCCAGCATCAGGGTCTTTTCAAATGAGTCAGTTCTTCACATCAGGTGGCCAAAGTATTGGAGTTTCAGCTTCAGCATCAGTCCTTCCAATGAATATTCAGGACTGATTTCCTTTAGGATGGACTGGTTGAATCTCCTTGCTGTCCAAGGAACTCTCAAGAGTCTTTTACAACACCACAGTTCAAAATCATCAATTTTTTGGCACTCAGCTTTCTTTATAGTCCAACTCTCACATCTATACATGACTACTGGAAAAACTATGGCTTTGACTAGACAGACCTTTGCCAGCAAAATAATGTCTTTACTTTTTAATATGTTGTCTAGGTTGGTCATAACTTTTCTTCCAAGGAGCAAGCATCTTTTAATTTCATGACTGCAGTTGCCATCTGCAGTGATTTTGGAGCCCCAAAAAATAAAGTATCTCACTGTTTCCACTCTTTCCCCATCTATTTGCCATGAAGTGATGGCACCAGATGCCATGATCTTAGTATTCTGAATGTTGAGTTTTAAGCCAACTTTTTCACTCTCTTCTTTCGCTTTCATCAAGAGGCTGTTTAGTTCTTCTTCACTTTCTGCCATAAGTGTGATATCATTTGCATATCTGAGGTTATTGATATTTCTCTCAGTAATCTTGATTCCAGCTTGTGCTTCATCCAGTCCAGCATTTCTCATGATGTACTCTGCATATAAGTTAAATAAGGAGGGTGGCAATATACAGCCTGTATATTGCCTTTCCCTATTTGGTCACATCTTACTCTATTTGGAGAATATTACTCTGTTACAATTGATAAGGGTCATGTTTACATACCACAGTCTTGATGTCTTCAATTTATCAGTTAGATGAACCCAGTCTGGGATTCTAGTTCTCAGTAGATAGGAAATCGCTTCATGGCTAATATTAGGCTATATCCGAGCTGAAAAAAATATATTACTTGCACTGAAAAGTTCATCAGAACACTGTCTTCCAACATATCTCAATATATAGATCATGATTCACTTGCTTACTTTGTGCCAAGTAGAATTCATGAAAAAATAATCTTGAGTTTCAAGCACTGAACTCAGTCAATGTTTAGAATCATACATGTGTCCCCCGAGACACAAAAACACATGCTTATATCTTCATAATAGAGATGGAATTTTTAAATCAATTTGTCAGCTTCTTCAGTCAATTTTTTGTTAGTACTAAAACATGAAAGCCTTATTAGCAGAGAAATTAACAGAGACCAATATTTCTTGGGGTTCTACTATTTCACATGCCTTAAATGTATTAATTTATTTAATCTTCATATCAGTGCTATTGAGTTCCTATTACTCTAATTTCATCAAAAGATGGAGAAATTGAGACTTAGCCATTTTAAGTGAACTGACCAAGAAAAGCTATTAGGAAATAGCTAAGTTATGAATCTATTATAAGTCTAACTCCAAAGCCAACTTTATCTTTCCAAAATATTATGGGTCTATTTTCTTCAAAAAGTTAGAAAATAAAATTCAGAAATCTTTCTTAAATAGTCCATTTGTGGAGAAAAATATTACATAAGATAAAATCAAAATCACTTTTGCTTTTAAAAAATAGTTCTTAAAGTATAAAAGAACATTTACAGGTCTGAATGATATGATAATGAACACACATTTTAAGAATTGAAATTTAGAACCATTTAAAATAGAAAATGAATTCTTAGCCAAAATATGTGCTCCTGGAAAATAAAAAAAGGAACATAACCAAAAGGCACTGAAACTAAATCACTTCCCGAGCCATAATGAGCTTAGGTTTTTAATCAGACTAATGAGAAAAGATCTGTAATTCGGCACGGCTCATGAGTCATACCATAAAGTTTCTCCCTACAGTTTCATGGCAGCCCTTGATGTATCATTCATTAGGTACTGGAAAAGTAACATTTTCAAGAACACAATGAACTGCAGACAGACAGGAAAAACAATGAGGGAGCAAACCCTCCTTCTCCCTTCTAAACTGCCCTTTATTTTTTCAGTCAGTGTGCCCTCATTCCCTCATCTCCAAACTGATCACTACCTCTAATCTATATTAATCTGGTGAATCAATGGTGGGCTTGGACATTGTGTTCCTTATGATCTATATAATAGAAGTGTGGGCTGGTAGGAAAACTCCTGCTGTGTGAGGTGGGATGAACACACAATCAACCCTTAATCAGGCACTCTGCTCCCGGACTCTAGGATAACAAGAACACAGATTCTTTTTTTTTTTTTCCCTTGGCCACACCATGCAGCACATGGGATCTTAGTTCCCAGATCAAGGAGGGAACCCACGCTTCTTGCATTGGATGCACAGAGTCTTATCCACTGGACTGCCAGGCAAGTCCCAAGAACACAAATTCTTGAAATTCATTGATATGTGCTGCATGGTCTCAAATATTCTAAGTATGCATTATCTATAAGTGGGAAAACATGGGTGTTGGTAGGTTAGATATGAAAATATCGTACATGAGTAACTGCCTTATAATTTAAAGACTAAGAAGATGCAACTTGGCCCAGAAGTCAAAAAGGGTCTAGAAAATCTAGAAGACCATCTAGAGAGAGAACAAGTAGATTCAAAGATATTAATAGTTTGGAAATGACAGATAGGTCCAACAGGGATATAAGAGGAAAAGGACTGAGTCAATAACCAGAAGATATGAAGCATTATATGGATCTGGCATGCTGAGTGACTCGGAGCAAGTCTAAATTGCTCCAAATCCCAATTTCCCCACCTGTAAATTGGAGATAATGAGAATTCTGTTTTACAGGTTTGTTTGGATAATACAATGGAATAATGCATCTGAAAGTTAATTTTATTTTTAAGTTTTATAACTATAGCTTTTATTTTGTAAGTAAGTTATACTGAATAATAATCCTATAAGATAAATACCCAATCATCATTATTTAACCGACTCTTGTATCTTCTACCAAGTTTCAGGTGTTCTTTAAGTCCAAGAGAGGAGGGGTCATTTCATCTATAGCTGTTTGATTCCTGGAGCGGTCCTGATCCCTCATTTATCAAAAGAATGCACTTCCCTAATTTCTAGGCAGATTTTCTTATAGGCAGGCTTGGACAAAAACCAGCTGATCAATAACTGCATTTCGCATATGACCCTGATCACAAGTTTTCTCTCTTATTTATCATTCCCTATACCCTTGCTTTCCTCTCTTCCTTCCTCCATCCCTTTCTCCCTCTGTTCCTTTCTTCCTTCCTTCTTCTCAAGCAATACTTTATCTCCTTGCAGTGTTGACTGATATTTCTACATTCTGTCAGACTCTGCCTCCTTTCCTTGGAAACTTCTGCCAGGCTATAGCCTTAGATGCAATTATAGCTATGAACATTAGGGAGCAGCAGAATGCAAAAGAGTACCATTGCTTCCTGGAAAAAGCTCAGTAGCTGAGTCCAGGTAAGACAGGAGTCTGGTCCACCCTGCCTCCAAAGTCAGGAGTCGACTCCAAAACCATCTGACATCCCAGAAGACAGTGTGGAACAGCAGCAGTCATTGAAGTCAGAAAATCTTGGGTTTTGAATCACTTTCCAATTGTGTGATCTTAGGAGTTACTTAATCTCTCTGGGCCTGAATTCTACTACTTATTAAATAAGGATCAGGATGTCTTCCAAATAAAACCATAATTTTTTTTTTCGATTGAAAAACAACAAAAATGGTGCCTGAGTCATGGAAGTTAATCAATATATATTATTTTCCTTCCATAACTTTTTCTTATCACCCTTGTGTGAACTATTCCAATCTTCACTTCAAGCCAACTAGTCATCAGCCGGATGATGACCTCACTCCCTTCTCCTGCCTCTACAGACTGTGAGATAACTCTACAGATACCTTGACTTTACTGTGCCCTACAATGAGAAAAATGAGAAAAACAAATCAGCTTTATAATAACTCTGGATCAGATATACAAAGAATAGCGAAAAGCCCGGTGTGATAAGAGGCTCTAATAGGCCCTCAGGGATTCCTGCCTCTTGTTCCTCAGGGTTTTGTGTAATGCCTTCCCCTTGAGTAACTTGCTTCTAACCAACAGAATACAGCAATATGGAGGAAGTGTCACTATGGACTTAATTTACAAGAGATCATGACCTTTGTCTTGCTAGCAGATTCTTATTAGCCTTAATGAGACAAGAGGCGTGTCAGAGAGGGCTGGCTGGCCAGAAACTGAGGTAAAGTTTCTGGATGGCCAGAAACTCTTTGCTGACAATCTGTAAGGAACTGAGACTCAATCCAACAGCCTTTTGGTACTAAAACCTCCCAACAGCCAGGTCAGTGAGCTTAGAAGTAGATTTTTCCTTCTTTGGACCTTTAAATAACACCCCAACACTGGCTGACACCTGGAAGGCAGTCTTTTGAGAGGTCTCAAAGCAGAGTACCCAGCTAGGCTGTGCTCAAATATTCTTACCTCCTAGAAACTGTAGACAATAAATGTGTGTTGTTTTAAGCTGCTTGAGGGTAACTTTTGCACATCAATAGATAACTAATACAAAGAATGAAATGTGTGACTAGAACAGAGACTTTGTAGGAGTCATATTGTGTTGGGCCTGCCTGCTAAATCATAGCAAAGAAGTTGATTTTTATTCTAAATTGATTTTTATTCAGTGGGAAACCACTAGGGATTTTTCAGCATGGAAAAGACATGTCCTGAATTATATTTTAGAAATATTACACTGGCTGCTATGAGATGGACTTTATGGGGCTGCTTTAGTGATATTTTACATGTCTTCTAACCAAAATTAAAATGATTTATTCTTTCCTCGGAGGAAGCAGAAGTACTCATTCTCGACCATTTCTTTAGTAACACTCGATATAGGACACCTTCATTCCCCTTGGAATCATCAGCTTCAGTATAAGAAATTCTAGCTTCAGAAGTTTTCTTCTTTAATTATTTTTAATTTCTTTTTTGAGGTAAGTCTAGATTCACATGCAGTTTTAAGAAATATTACAAAGAGATCCTATACACTCTTCATCCAATTGCCTTCAATAGTAACATCATGGGTAACTATAATGCAATATCAAAACCAGGAAATGGCTACTGCCTGCTAAACGTACTCAGATTTTACTAAATCTGCATGTATTCATTTGAAAGTGTGTTGTGTGTGTGGGTGTGTGTGTTTAGTTCTTTGGAACTTTATCACATGTGGACTTTATCATCATCACCACAGTCAAGATTAAGAAGAGTTTCATCACAGCAAAGATCCAGAGTGTTACCCTTTTACAGCCATACCCCTTACTTTCTCTTTGCCTCACCTGTCCTCCCTGGAACCAATAATCTATTCTCCTCTACAACTTCAGCATTTCATGACTATTATATATTATAAATAGAATCCTATGGTATATAATCATTTGCAATTAGATTTTTTTCACTCACTCATTTTATATTCCTACCAGCAATGTATGACCCAGTTTTCCTGTATCTTCATCAGCATTAGGTATTATCACTATCCTTTAATTTTTACCATTTTTCATAGGTTTATACTGATATCTCACTATAGTTTATTTTACAATTTTCTACTAGCTCATGATGTTGTAATCCCAGGTGGTGGCACAGTGGTAAAGAATCTGCCTGCCAATGCAGTAGACACCAGAAACACTGGTTTGATCCCTAAGTCAGGAAGATTCCCTAGAGGAGGAAATGGCAATCCACTGCAGTATTCTTGCTTGGAAAATTTTATGGACAGAAGAGTCTGGCAGGCTATGGTCCATGGGGTCGCAAAGAGTCAGACATCATGGACCACAAACACACATGATGTTAAACATCTGTTCACATGGTTATTTGAGCTGTATATCATCTTCACTAAAAAGTCTTAATGCATTTTACCCTTTATCTAATTGGATTGTTTTCTTTTTACTATTGAGTTTTGAGTGTTATTTACTGAGATTTACTGAGCATGGCCCAGCCCATTAGAGCAAGACCCAGATTCCCCCACAGCCAGGCTCTCCCATGAGGAAGCTTCCACAAGCCTCTTATGCTTATTTATCAGAGGGCAGACAGAATGAAAACCACAATTACAAAAAAAATAACCAAACTGATGACTTGTATCACAATCTTGTTTAACTCAATGAAACTATGAGCCATGCCATGTAGGGCCACCCAAGAGGGACAGATCATGGTGGAAAGTTCTGACAAACATGGTCCACTGGAGAAGGGAATGGCAAACCACTTCAGTATTCTTGCCTTGAGAATCCCATGAACAGTACGAAAAGGCAAAAAGACAGAACACTGAAAGATGAACTCCTCATACTGGTAGGTGCCCAATATGCTACCGGAGAAGAGTGGAAAAATAGCTCCAGAAAGAATAAAGAGGCTGAACCGAAGTGAAAACAACACCCAGTGGTGGATGTGAGTGGTAATGAAAGTAAAGTTTGATGCTGTAAAGAACAACACTGCATAGAAACCTGAAATATTAGGTCTGTGAATCAAGGTAAATCAGAAGTGGTCAAACAGGAGACAGCAAGAGTGAGCATCAACATTTTAGGAATCAGTGACCTAAAATGGACCAAATGGGCGAATTTAATTCAGATGACCATTACATCTACTACCATGGGCAAAAATCTCTTAGAAGAAATGGAGGAGCCCTCATTGTCAACAAAAGAATCTGCAATGCAGTATTTGGGTGCAATCTCAAAAACAACAGAACGACCTCTGTTCATTTCCAAGACAAACCATTCAATATCACAGTAATTCAAGTCTATGCCCCAACCACTAATGCCAAAGAAGCTGAAGCTGAACAGTTCTATGAAGACCTACAAGACCTTCTAGAACCAACACCAAAAAAAAAAAAAAAAAAGGATGTCCTTTTCATCATAGGGGACTGGAATGCAAAAGTAGAAAGTTAAGGCAAGTTTGGCCTTGAGAACAAAATGAAGAAGGGCAAAGGCTAACAGAGGCTTGCCAAGAGAACATATTGGTCACAGCAAACACCCTCTTCCAACAACACAAGGGACAACTCTACACATGGAAATCACCAAATGGTCAATACCGAAATCAGATTGACTATATTCTTTGCAGTCAAATATGGAGAAGCTCTATACAATCAGTAAGCTCTATACAGACCAGAAGCTGACTGTGACTCAGATCATGAACTCCTTATTGGAAAATTAGGGTTAAATTGAAGAAAGTATGGAAAAACCACTAGACCATTCGGGTATGACTTAAATCAAATTCCTTACGATTATACAGTGGAAGTGATAAATAGATTCAAGGGATTAGATCTGACAGATAGAGTGCCTGAAGAACTATGGACAGAGATTTGTAACACTGTACAGGAAACAGTGATCAAAACCATCCCCAAGAAGAAGAAATGCAAAAAGGCAAAATGGCTGTCTGAGGAGGCCTTACAAATAGCTGAGAAAAGAAAAAGAATAAAAGGATACATATATCCAACTGAATGCAGAGTTCCAAAAAATACCAAGGAGAGATACGAAAGCCTCTGTAAGCGATAAACGCAAAGAAATAGAGGAAAACAATAGAATGGGAAAGACTAGAGATCTCTTTAAGAAAATTAGAGATACCAAGGGAACATTTCATGCAAAGATGGGCAAAATGAAGGACAAAAACTGTATGGACCTAAAAGAAGCAGAAGATATGAAGAAGAGGTGGCAAGACTATACAGAAGTACTATACAAAAAAGATCTCCATGACCCAGATAACCACAATGGTGTGATCACTTACCTAGAACCAGACATCCTGGAGTGGGCCTTAGGGAGCATCACTATGAACAAAGCTAGAGGAGCTGATGGAATTCCAGTTGAGCTATTTCAAATCCTAAAAGATGATGTTGTGAAAGTGCTATACTCAATATGCCAACAAATTTGGACAACTCAGCAGCGGCCACAGAACTAGAAAAGGTCAGTTTTCATTCCAATTCCAAAGAAAGGTAATGCCAAAGAATGCTCAAACTACTGCAAAATTGCACTCATCTCACACGCTAATAAAGTAATGCTCAAAATTCTCCAAGCTAGGCTTTAAAAGTACATGAACTGAGAACTTCCAGATATTCAAGCTGGATTTAGGAAAGGCAGAGGAACCAGAGATCAAATTGTCAACATCCTTTGGATCACAGAAAAAGCAAGAGAATTCCAGAAAATATCTACTTCTGCTTCATAGACTACTCTGAAGCCTTTGACTGTGGGGATCACAAAAAACTGTGGAAAATTCTTAAAGAGATGGGAGTACCAGACCACCTTATGTGCCTCCTGAGAAACCTGTATGCAGGTCAAGAAGCAACAGTTAGAATGGGACATGGAACAATGGACTGGTTCCAAATTGGGAAAGGAGTATGTTAAGGCTGTATATTATCCCCTTGCTCCCCTGGTGGCTCAGATGGTAAAGTGTCTGCCTGCAATGTGGGAGATCTGGGTTCAATCCCTGGGTTGGGAAGATACTCTGGAGAAGGAAATGGCAACCCACTCCAGTACTCTTGCCTGGAAAATCCCGTGACAGAGGAGCCTGGTAGTCTACAATCCATGGGATCGCAAAGAGTCGGACATGACTGAGCGACTAAACTTTCAAACTTTCACTTGTTTAACTTATATGCACAGTACATCTTGCAAAGTGCCGGCTTGGAAGAAACACAAGCTGGAATCAAGAGAGCAGGGAGAAATATCAATAACCTCAGATATGCAGATGACACCACCCTTATGGTAGAAAGGAAAGAGGAGGAACTAAAGGGCCTTTTGATGAAAGTGAAAGAGGAGAGAGACAAAACTGGCTTAAAAGTCAACATTCAAAAAACTAAGATCATGGCATCTGGTCCCATCACTTCATGCAAATAGATGGGGAAACAATGGATACAGTGACAGACTTTATTTTCTTGGACTCCAAAATCACCACAGAAAGTGACTGCAGCCATGAAATTAAAAGATACTTGCTCCTTGGAAGAAAAGCCATGACCAACCTAGACAGCATATTTAAAAGCAGAGGCATTACTTCACCAACAAAGGTCCGTCTAGTCAAAATTATGGTTTTTCCAGTAGTCATGTATGGATGTGAGAGTTGGACCATAAAGAAAGCTGAGCCCTGAAGAACGGATACTTTTGAACTGTGGTGTTGGAGAAGACTCTTAGTCCCTTGGACTGCAAGGTGATCAAATCAGTCAATCCTAAAGGAAATCAATATTGAATATTCATTGGAAAGACTGATGCTGAAGCTGAAGCTCAATACTTTGACCACCTGATGTGAAAAAAACTGACTTATTGGAAAATACCCTGATGCTGGGAAAGACTGAAGGCAAGAGGAAAAGGGGATGGCAGAGAATGACATGGTTGGATGGCATCATTGTTGTGATGGACATGTGAAGTCCAAGCTTCGGGAGTTGGTGATGGACAGGGAAACCTGGCATGCTACACTCTAAAGGGTTGCAAAGAGTTGGACATGACTGAGAGACTGAACTGAACTGAACTTTTAGTGTTATTTATATTTTCTTAGGCACACTTGCTTTCAGATATGTGATTTACAAATATTTTATACTTCCAAATATTTTATACTACAAATGTAGCTTCCATTCTCTTAACAAGTTCTTAGACTAAACAGTTTAAATTTTGGTAAGATCTAATTGATCTATTTTTTCTATTTATTGATCATATTTTTCTGTCAAGTCTAGGAACTCTGTATATCTTAAGATCCCAAAGATTCCTGTTTTTTTCCTAAAAGTTTTTAAAAAGAATTTTCTGCACTATTGTGATTTTACATTTAGTATATAATTCCATGATCTATGGGAGTTAAATTTTACATATAATGTAAAGTTTAGGTTACAGTTTAATTTTGCTTGTGGACATCCAATTGTTTCAGCCAGATTTAGTATCATGTGTTGAAAAAAATATATTCTTCCTCAACTGAATTGCTTTAGCACCTTTGTAAAACAAAATGAAAAGGTGGTGAGTATCTACATGTAAGATTAAAGGAAAAAAAATAAAGAAACCAGACTCCTATCTCTGTAGGAGATATTTTAAATATGTAAAAAATTAATTCAAAATACATCACAAACCTAAAGGTGAGTTAAAACTATAAAATCTAAGAAGAAATCATAGGAATAAGTCTTTCTAATCTTTGATTAGCATTTATACATGATATTAAAAGCATAAGTGACAAAAGAAAAGGTATATAAGTTGGGTTTCACCAACATTAAAATTTCTACTTCAAAGGATACCATCAAAAAGTGAAAAAACAACCCACGGAATGGAAAGTGTGCTTGAAAAGCATATATCTGATAAGGGATTTGTATGTAGACTATATAAATAACACTAACAACTATATATAATATTGTACCTCAACTAGGTGTTAGTTAATCAGTCTTGTCCGATTCTTTGCAACCCCACGGACTGTAGCCCACCAGGCTCCTCTGTCCATGGAATTCTCTGGGCAAGAATACTGGAGTGGGTTCCCATTTCCTTTTCCAGGAGATCTCTCAACCCAAAGATCAAACCCTGGTGTATATCAACTCTACCTCAATAAAAATAAAATTTAAAGATAATATGAGAAAGAACTTTACTAATTCAACAAGAAGATAAATAACCCAGTTTTTAAAATGAGCAAAGGATTAGAAAACAAATGTCCTTAATGATGATATACACATGACAAATAAGTACACCAAAAAAATTCCTCCAATTCATGAGTCATTGGAACAATGCAAATCAAAATTACAATGAGATGTTACTTCACATATACTAAAATGGCTAAAATTTTTAAAAGACAGATAATAACAAATGCTAATAAGCATGTGGAGAAATTGAAACCTTCATTCATTGTTGATAGGATTATAAAATAATGCAGCGTCTTTGGGAAACAGTTTGGCAGTTTCTCACAATATTAAACATACAGTTACCATATAACCTGACAATTCTACTCATAGTTATTTACCCAAGAGAACTGAAACACATATATTCACATAAAAACTTGCACACAAAATATTCAGAATAGCATTGTCCACATAGCTGTATAAAATTAAATAAATAAAGCTAGAGCAAGAGTACTAGAATACCAAGAATTGGAAGCAGTCCCAAATAATGAATGGATAAATAAAATATGGTATATATGGTATATTATTTGGCAATAAAATGGAGTAAAATTTTTATATAAGATGGATAAACCTTGAAAACACTATGCTAATTGAAAAAAGCTAATCACAGAATACCAGACTGATTTCTTTTATATGAAATGTTCAGAATAAGCACATTTATAGAGACAGAAAATAGTTGAGGGTTTTCAGGGGTTGAAGAAAAGAGGAAATAAAGAGTTATTGCCAATGGATATTGAGTTTCTTTTGGGGGTGATGAAATTGTTCTAAAGTAGATAGTGATGGTGGTTATACAATTATGTGAATATTCTAAAAACAGCTTTTTTCCATTTAAAAGGGTGAATTTTATGGTATACAAATTATATCTCAATAAATCTACTGCTACTGCTAAGTCACTTCAGTCATGTCCAACTCTCTGCCCCATAGACATCAGCCCACCAGGCTCCCCTGTCCCTGGGATTCTCCAGGCAAGAACACTGGAGTGGGTTGCCATTGCCTTCTCCAATGCATGAAAGTGAAAAATGAAAGTGAAGTCGCTCAGTCGTGTCCGACTCTTAGCGACCCTATGGACTGCAGCCTATCAGGCTCCTCCGTCCATGGGATTTTCCAGGCAAGAGTACTGGAGTGCGGTTCCATTGCCTTCTCCACAATAAATCTACTATTTAAGAAAAAAGTGAAACCAAACAAACAAAAAGAATTAGTTGAGCATATTTGCATGTATCTCTTTCTAGCCCTGTCCCCTGTCCCCTTGGTTTGTGTATCTGTTCTGCCAATACCATTTTGTGTTGACCACTACAGCTATAATCTAGAAAGATTCCTCCTACTTTATTTTTCTATTTCAAAATTGTTTTAGCTATTCTAGGTCCCATGGTTTTCCATAGAAATTTTAGAACAATCTTGTCTACATCTACGTAAAACCTGCCTGTGATTTTGACAGGAATTACCTTAAACCCGTAAATGTAACAACAGCTATATTATACTATGCTTTCCAATGAATTTGGTCCTGAACCCCCTTTTTAGCAGAATAACTAACATTATGCAGTACCTGTTTTATGAAATCCTCGTTTAAGTAAATTTGCCCATGACAAAAATCATGAGTATAAATGGAATCTAAAGATGTCTGGTATCTTTAATGTCTGAGGACTGTCACAAATACAAATTTTATTACAGCTAACAGATGAGGTGATTTATTTAAAATTATAATTGTTGACTCTGTATAGATTCTACAATGTTTTAAAAATACCCAACCTTTTAAGAAATTTACCAGACTACAATTTATGAACTGACAAGATCAGGCAGAGGTGCTAGGTATTATTGTCTGGTAGCTAGAGGACTATGATAGAAATTATGATTTATATGAGGAAGTCAGCATTCTTAAGTCTGATCAGCAAAGTGTGATTTGGAGAATATATATCTCTAAATTTCATAACTAATGAACATCAGCTCAGAGCAATGAAATGAGAAAGCGGGCAGAGGAATAATCGAAAGTTCATTGGACCAGGAATCAAGAGACAGTGTATTTATTTGTCCTATTCCTGTTACTAACTAGCTGTGCAAATTTAGGTCAGCTTCTTAATTTCTAGAAGCGGCAGCATCTTCTTATATACAATGAAACAGTCAGTATTAGTAGTCATTATGACCATGATTTAGGAATTAGAAGATTTAGGGGTGAATCAAGACTGCTACTTGCTTACTTTATGACTTGGCAAGTTACTTGATTTCCTTAAGCTAGTGTCCTCAATAAAGTTCTTGTAAGGATTAAATAAGATAATGCATAGAAAGTACTTAATGTACACAAGGACTGGTAGCTATAACCATTTGGACACTGAATTCATTAGTGATCAGAATACATGATCTGGAATCAGACTGCCTTGGTTTTACTCCTATATTCATCATTTATGAGACACTGAACTTGGAAAAATAAAGTACTCTGAGCCTCAGTTATTTAATCTGTAAAATGGAGATTATTAATAAAGTTTCTGTCTCTTCAAGTTGTTGCAAAGATTAAAATAATGCATGAAGGTAGAGATTTAGCTTGGAAACACACTCAAGTGTAATAGTAAAGAAATGTCAGATGTAATCATTATTAACTATAAGTTAAACTAGGAAGTTCCCATAGACCAGCAGAATTAGACCTTCTACCTTGTTAATGGGAGGTCATAGCTGTAAATCTTCATACACTTTGGTCAGATCATAGGTGAAGAAATAGACTCAGAAAGACAGAGATGCCCAAGTTAAGGGTCAATAGTTTTCAGCAGTCTATTACATGCACAATGCAGCAATGGACACTTAGATAGACCTATAATGGACAGGTACTTTTTGTAAAAGAACTGGAATTGTCACCCAAGTTGCCCCTTGACCTTAATCTTTCCACTTGACTACATTTCTGATCATTTATACACCAGTTTTTAATGTCTCACATTCAGGATTTTCTGTATCGGTTGAAAAGCATGGATAGACATGGCACTTCCAAAATTCACCATAGTCTGCACTTCTGCTGGGAGCAGTGGTCTTATGATTAGTTCCAGCAATGTTCACAGATAATAACACAGCATGTGCCACATGGAATCCCTGAGGCAGAATACTGTCCTTTTCAGGAAATGGGATTTTTCTCCAAACGTAGAAATAATACTTTTGCATTATGTATGCATGCATGCTAAGTCACTTCAGCCATGTCTGACTCTTTGGAATCCTATGGACCATAGTCCACCAGGCTCCTCTGTCCATGGGATTCTCCAGGCAAGAATACTGGATTGAGTTGCCATGCCCTCCTCCAGGGGATCTTCCCAACCCAGGGACTGAACCTGCATCTCTTATATCTTCTGCACTGGCAAGCAGATTCTTTAGCACTAGTACCACCTGGGAAGTCCTTTGTATCATGACATTGAATCATTTCTTGCAATATGAACCTAGAGAAAAAGTCTCATGGAGATGCATTATATATCTCTTCTTCAGATTGCCTCATTATTGGTATTATCTTTTCTATTTATTTTTAATTGGATATTCTGTTGGTTTCTATCCTACAATGTGAATCAGCCATAAGCATATATATACTTACATATATGTACACTTGAACTTACCTCTCCTCCTACCCCATCCCACCCTTCTAGTTGTTACAGCGCACCAGGTTGAATTCCCTGTGCTATATAACAACTTCCTGGTAGCTACCAGTTTTACATATGGTAATGTACATGTTTCAATGCTACTCTATTAGTTCATCCCACCCTCTTCTTCCCCCACCTGTTAATATTGCTATTTAATATATTTGATAGTATCATTATTTAATTGATCTAGGGACCAATCCTTGTTAGAAAAATACACACCTCCAAATATACTTCCTTTGTTGTACTGTCTATTGAGAGTTTTCAGATAAAACACAGGATCACACAAAAATCTGAATTCCCAGTGAACAGCAATTTTGAAACTATAAGATGTATATATTACAAAGGATATACTTATATTAAAAATATTTTTATCTGAAACTGAACTTTAATTCCTGTATTTTTATTCAGTAAACCTGGTAATCCTAGGATCCAGAAAACTATATTTGTCAAATATATGTTTCTTTCCCTATCTCTAAGCTCTGAAAGGGTGGAGAATATGACTGTCTTATGCATCACTTGTTTCCTAGTGTCCATCATAGAACCTGACATATTATAGACACTTGATATGTACCTATGGAATAAACTGAGATTGATGGAAGCTCCTTGCCTAATCAAAGACACATATGTCATTTGGCTCTGAATGCTTCAGAAAGGAAAACATTTTAAAATTAGAAATTTAGATACACTCAAATGATCATAGGCTTTAGGATGAATCCCAGGAAAAGGAAAGGAAGAAACAAATGCTTCTCTTATCAGTCAGATTAGAGAAAAAAAATCTCCTCTGGCAATCAGTGGGGTAATATATATGAAAGCCATTGGGCCTATAACATTCTTGTTAGTTTATAAAATAATGACACTAACTTTTGAAACACATTTTCATCATCCATTCAAGTATCACTGACTCACCAGCACTTCTTTTTTCTTCACTTGCATGTTAGCAAAATCCAAGTTTGTTTTCTAAAAAAGCTCTGACTTCTATTATCTTTACAGATATAAGATGAGAAAATAACTGTTTCCAATATTTTTATTAATATTATTTATAAAATGAAAAGAAACTCCTATGATTGATTAAGGAAGGTGGTTATGGCTGGGGGGTTTGTGGGGTATTTTGTTTTGTTTTTTGCCTTTCCTTTTAACTTTAAGCTGAAATATTCTCAGATATTTGTGGGCAAAAGATCCTCTTAAAATGGGTCCTTGTGCCTGCCTTCTGGGGAGGTGGTCCTGAGCAGGTGAACTGAGAGAGTGCACCCATCTCTTCCCCCTCAAATTTTGCCTCTTGAGTTGTTATGCTACTTTCCTCCTTACTTTGTTACATTTCTATAGTTAAGTTGGTTCTACTTGAATGATTCATGTTTGGGGGGAAAAAATCAAAATACCCTTAAAATTTCTTTCAACTCCTCCTGCAAATAAAAAAATTAAATAAATAAAGTGGCAGATGTTAAAAAAAAAAAAAAAAATCCATGGTGCTGATCCATGAGTGGCTGTCTCAATTCAAGTGAAAATTTTCAGTGTTGTTTTCCAGGATGCTTTTGAAAGTATGTTTAAAGTAGGTCTTTGGCTGACTACGGTGTTGGCCTTAATCCGAAAAAAAGAAAAAAGAAATGGGTTGGATCCCTGGGTCAGGAAGATCTGCTAGAGAAGGGAATGGCAACCCATTCCAGTATTCTTACCTGGAAAAATCCCAGAGGGACCCGGTGGGCTACAGTCCACGGGACCACAAAGAGTTGGACATGACTGAGTGAGCACATAGAACAATCAAAAAAAAAAAGGAAGAAGAAGAAGCAAATTTCTACCTTAAAATATTCTTATTTTAAATGGGTGAAGACAAAACTTGGAGTGGGTGATTAGAAGAGATGGATCTTCGGTTGTAGGAGCGCAGAAGGTGTGAGTATGGATGATACCAGACTAAACACACCTTATCTGTCTAAGAGAGGGGACTGAGTCCTAGGCAAGAGGACATAGAAAAGGATATGAGAAGTGATTTACAAAGGATATGAGCAGTATGAGACGCATACGTTTGCTTTCCTTTGGATAATCATGACAAAGTGTGTAATAAAAAAGGGTTAAGTTATTTTTGTCGGATAGGAACAGGTAAGATTCTATCCCCTTTACTTCTGAAAGGAATACCCTGATGTTCCTGAAGGAAACTACACCTCCTCCATTGCATATTACTTAGCATAGCTGTCATTCAAGGTGTCCTGTTCTCCACGGCCAAAATGTGGGCACTTTAAGCAGATAAGCCAATCAGATTCTCTCCACCTGAAATCTGGATCTTGATTTGTGTAACACAAAGACTGAAATGTTTTTATAAATACTGTAAGTTGACTCATTTCCCATTAGTGCTCTATAGAGACTTTACCCAGATCCAAGTAATGCCCCAGTTCCTGGGTTTTCCATGTCCTTCTAACACATTCCTCTTTGCATGACTTAGCAAGACTAGTTTTCTGTGCTTGGATCTGTGAGTCCTAAATAAGACAAAGTTATTAGTCTAGTGGGGGTAGACAATGAGAATTGAGTGGATGGGAATTATCTCTAGCACAGCTAAATAGTATTAGCACTGTGTAGTATTAGTACACTTGAAATTTCATGGGAGCTTTTAGTAAGAAGTAACACTAGTGCCAGGAAACAGCTCCAGTAGCAGAAACATTTGGGAAGCCACTGTTTCCTATTTTCAATTTCAAATGTTTGGGAAAGAGCTAGAACAAGAAAGGAAGAGATGTGGATGTCATACAGTAGCTCATAAAATATGTTATCTGTTTATAGAACTTTCTAGGGGGACAGTTTGAGTGGAGAAAGAGCTGGATGCTCAATGTAAGGGTCTGAACGTTATTAAGCTATAATATTTAAGTTCCAAACCACCCTCCTTTATAGGATTCTTGGTGAAGCATACATGTCCAGGCTGTTCCCTACTAGGTTCTGCTTATAAATGGCGTTAGAGGGAGATGATAAAGATGAAGGGACTTGTTCCTTTCTCTTTTGATTTCTAGTTCTTTCTGCACTTCTATTTAAGTATTCCTTCATACTAGCAGCACTTATTACTCCAAGTGTTACCAATCAGGCTTCTCGGCCTCCATAATCAATAGAAATTGATAAGTGGCCAGTAAGAAATTCAGACAAGGGTTTATTGGGGCCCCTGCTGCAGCAAGGGGGAGTGACAACAAGAACCAGGTTCCCTTGCTCGCTTGCTCCCTGAGAGGGGAAGAGCTGCTTCCTTACATGGGGTGAGGGTAGGGATATGTCCAGGGATTGGGCTGGAGGGGTGGCTTAGGCAGTTTGTCACCCCTTTAGTGGTGTTTGTGTGCAGGGGACATGCACAATATCCTGCTTTTGCTCCCAGCTTTTCAGAAGTGGCCATTGGGTTTTTGATCTTTGTTGTATCTTGTGCATAATTTACCCCAGCTGCACATGTAGACAGTTATTTTTATACCTTATAGTTTCTTTGTATTTTGTTGCTTGAGAAGATGCTTGAACAGGTGCAGGCACTGCAGTAAAGGGTCCTATGTCCCAGGTCCCAGCCTGTCTCATGAGTTTCCACTTTTCCTTTGCATTTCCATAAAAAGTTTCAGTCAACTGATGCTTTCAAATTGTGGTGCTGGAAAGTGCTCTTGAGAGTCCCTTGGACTACAAGGAGATCAAACCAGTCAACCATCAAGGAAATCAACACTGAATATTTATTGGAAGTACTGATGTTGAGGCTGAAGCTCCAATATTTTGGCCACCTGATGGTGCAGAGCCGACTCATTGGGAAAAAACCCTGATGCTGGAAAAGATTGAGAGTAGGAGACAGCAATTGAGAAGGCAACAATTGAAAAGACAACAATTGAAAGACAATAATTGAGTCCCAATTGAGAAGGGGGAAACAGCAGATGAGATGGTTAGATGGCATCACTGACTCAACGGACATGAGTTTGAGCAATCTCCAGGAAATGGTAAAGGACAGGAAAGCCTGGTGTGCTGCAGTCTATGAGGTCACAAGAGTCAGACACGACTGAGCGACTGAACAGCAACAAAAAATAATAATTATGCCTGGATGGTAGGCATTCTTCCAAGGAGCAAGTGTCTTTTAATTTCATGACTGCAGTCACCATCCGCAGTGGTTTTGGAGCCGAAAAAGTCTCTCACTGTTTCCATTGCTTCCCCATCTATTTGCCATGGAGTGATAGGACAGGATGTCATGATCTTAGGCTTTTGAATGTTGAATTTTAAGCCAGGTTTTTCCCTCTGCTCTTTCACCTTCATCAAGAGGCTCTTTAATTCCTCTTGGCTTGCTGCCATTAGGGTGGAATCATCTGCGTATCTGAATTTATTGATATTTCTCCTGGCAATCTTGATTCCAGCTTGAGCTTCATTCAGACTGGCATTTCACATGAGGTACTCTGCATATAAGTTAAACAAGCAGGATGACAATATACAGCCTTGATGTACACCTTTCCTGATTTGGAACCAGTCTGTTGTTTCATGTCCAGTTCTAACTGTTTCTTCTTGACCTGCATAAAGATTTCTCAGGAGGTAGGTAAGTGGTCTGGTATTCCCATCTCTAAGAATTTTCCAGAGTTTGTTGTGATCCACACAAAGGCTTTTATGTAGTCAGTGAAGAACAGGTAGATGTTTTTCCTGAATTCCCTTCTTTTTCTATGATCCAATGGATATTGGTAATTTGTCCTTGGTTCTTCTGTCTTTTCTAAATCCAGATTGTACATCTGGAGGCTCTTGGTTCATGTACTGCTGAAGCCTGGCTTGAATGATTTTGAGTTTAACCTTGTTATAAATATTAAATTTATACTTATATAAATGGCAACCCACTCCAGTATTCGTGCCTGGAGAATCCCATGGGCAGAGCAGCCTGACAGACTACTGTCCATGGGGTCGCAAAGAGTTGGACACTACTGAGTGACTTCACTTCACTTCATAGTTAAATTTAAATTCATATAAATGTAGTTTTAGTTGATCTGTAATATTGTATTAGTTTCAAGCATACAGCTTCAGATTCTTTCCCATCATGGGTTATTCTAAGATATTGAATATAGTTCTTTGTGCTGTACGGTAAATCCTTGTTCTTATATGCAGTGGTGTGTAGAATTCTATATCCAGGAAAAATTTAGCCCTCAAAAGTGCCAAAGAAATAAACATTTTTCCCAGGCAAACAAAAATAATATATTCTGCAAGAAATATTAAGGGAGTTCTTTTGGAAGGAGGAATATATATAGGGGCACAACTTAGATCTACATAAGGAAAGGAAGATCATTAAATAAGGAATAATATAATGTAAAACTAAATATTTTATTTTTCTTAATTGATACAAATAATAAGTGCTTAAAGTAATAATAGTAATGATATGTTGAGTGATTATAGCATAGGGATAAGTAAAATTAATAACTGTGATGCTATAAGGGAGGATTTGGAAATACTATAATATGATATTGCAAGATATATATACTATAGAAGAGGACAGATTAACTAGTGTCATTGAAGGCGGATATAATCTGGTAAAAATGTATATTCAAAATTCTAAAGCAAGATTCAAAACATTTAAAAAGAAGTACAATTAATATGCTAAGAGGGGAGATAAACTCAAATCATATAAAATGTTAAATTATACCCAGAGAAGATAAAAATGGAGAAAAAAATAAAAAACAAATGTTACAGACAGAAAATAGTTACAAATATGGCAGATTGTAATCCAATTATACCAATAAAAACTTTAAATGTGTATGGCCTAAATACACATATTAAAAGGTAGAGACTGTCAGATTGGATTAAAAAAAAAAAAACAAAACAAAAAGAAGACCTTACCTATACATTATTTACAAGAGACACATTTTAAATATAAATGATCAAATAGGTTGCATATAAAGACACAGAAGAAAGATACCATATTAACACTAAATGAAAGATCTTAAGCATGTCAGAGTAGCTATATTAATTCCAAAGAAAGCAATAGCAGAACAAAGAAAATTCTAAGGTTTAAGTGGAGAATTACACTTTAATAAAAGGGAAAAATTTCCAAGGAGACCTTCTTAGGTAGTGCAGTGGTAAGGAATCTACCTGCCAATGCAGGAGGTGCAGGAGATGTGGGTTCAATCCCTAGGTTGGGAAGATCCTCTGGTGTAGTAAATGGCAACCCACTCCAGTTTTCTTGCCTGGAAAATTCCATGTAAAATCCAGGGGGTCATAAAGAGTAGGACACAACTGAGCAATTAAGTGCACACACATAACAATCCTTAATATGTATGCCCTAAACAACAGAGTGACATAATATATGAGCCCAAAATTGGTAGAACTGAAAAGGAGATGAAATCCACTATTACAGTTTGAGTCTTCAGTACTCCTCTTTAAGCAAATGATAGATCAAGCTCTCAGAAAATCAGTAAAGATATAGCTGACCTGAGCAGTACTATTAATCAACTTGACCTAACTGACATTTACAGAATATTCCTTTCAACACCAGCAGAATATACATTCAAGCTCCTATGTAATATCCACCAATATAGATCTCATTCTGCACCCCCCCAAAAAAAACTCCATAGTTTAAAATGACAGAAATCATGTAAAGCACATTCTCAACAATTTGATAAACCAGAAATCAATAACAGAAAGCTGAAAAATATTAAAGTATTTGGAAATAAAGCAAAAATCTTTCAAATAACACGAGCCAAAGTGGAAGAGGAATACTAATTTTAAAATATTTTAAATTTAAACAAAAATACAAATGCAAACTATCAAAATGCTGTGAAAGCAGTGTTTAGAGGGAAATGTACCTAATTAAATGCATATAGCAGAAAGTGAAGAAGAACAAAAGAGCTTCTTGATGAAAGTAAAAGAGGAGAGTGAAAAAGTTGGCTTAAAACTCAACATTCAAAAAACAAAGATCATGGCATTTGATCCCATCACTTCATGGCAAATAGCTGGGGAAACAATGAGAGGCTTTTTTTTTTTTTTTAATTTATTTTTTCAGTGGGTTTTGTCATACGTTGACATGAATCAGCAATAGATTTACACGTATTCCCCATCCTTTTTGGGCTCCAAAATCACTGCAGATGGTGACTGCAGCCATGAAATTAAAAGATGCTTGCTCCTTGGAAGAAAAGCCATGACCAACCTAGACAGTATATTAAAAAGCAGAAGCATAATTTGCAAACAAAGTTCCATCTAGTCAAAGCTATGGTTTTTCCAGTAGTCATGTATGGATGTGAGAGTTGGACTATAAAGAAAGCTGAGCACTGAAGAATTGATGGGTTTGAACTGCGAAGTTGGAGAAGGCTCTTGAGAGTCCTTAGACTGCAAGGAGATCAGTCAATCCTAAAGGAAATCAAACCTGAATATTCATTGGAAGGACTGATGCTGAAGCTGAAACTCCAATACTTTGGCCACCTGATGCGAAGAACTGACTCATTGGGAAAGACCCTGACGCTGGGAAATATTGAAGGCAGGAGGAGAAGGGGACGACAGTGGATAAAATGGTTAGGTGGCATCACCGACTAAGTGGACATGAGTTTGAGTAAATTCCAGGAGGTGGTGATGGACAGGGAGGCCTGGTGTGCTGCAGTCCATGGGGCTGCAAAGAGTTGGACACAACTGAGTGACTGAACTGACTGGTGAGTAGAAATGAAGAAAGATCTAAAGATCAATAACCTAAGCTTACATTTTAGGACTAGTGAAGAAGAGCAATTTAAGCCTAAAATAAGAGAGGAAAAAGTATAATAAAACTTTGAAAATAAATCAATAAAAATAAAGCAGAAATTTAAAACAAAGATAGAGAAAAAATCAGTGAAACCAAAACAGTTTCCTTGCAAAGATCAATATAATTGATAATTCTCTAGCCAGGTTGATCAAGAAAAAATAGAGAGATAAATCACCAATAAAGAAATGAAAAAAGAGCCCTTTACTACTGGTCACACTGACCTCAAAAGGATAATAAAAGAATACTGAAAACAACTCCACAAATTTGATAAACTAGATGAAATAGACTAGTTCTTTGAAATACACAATCTACCAAACTTATGTAAAGAGAAACGGATACTATAAGTAAGCTCACACCTGCTAAACAGATTGAATGAAATATGAATAAGTTTTCAAAGAGGAAAGCACCAGGAAAGATCTGGATAGTTTCTTTGGTAAATTCTACCAAATATTTATGAAGAAATAAGACCAATTCTCCAACATTTTTTCCTAGAAAATAGAAGAGGGAACATGTCCCAAATCATTATGACAACAGTATTACCTGATACCCAAATCAGATAAGAATATTGCATGAAGGGGAAAGGACAGACTAACATATTCCATGCATATAAATGCAAAAGTCTCAAAAATTATAAATCAAATTCATCTGTGTAGAAAAATATTATACCACGACCAACTAGAATTTATTCTAGGTATGAATGACTAAGTTAACATTCAAAAGTCAATCAACACAATCTACCATGTCAACAGGCTAAAGAACAACAATCATATGATTATATCAATCAATATTGATAAGTATTAATATGTGACAAACTACAATATCCATTCATGATAAAAACTCTTAGCAAATTACAAATAAAGGGAAACATTCTCACTTTGATGATAAACATCTACAAATAAAACCTACAGCTGAGATCATATTTAATGGTGAGAAATTAGTTGTTTAAAGGGGGAGAGGAGATTTAAAGAGATGAAGCACTAGCTTTGTTTTTTTAGAATACTGAAACTATTTTGTATGATATTTTAATCACAGATGTATGTCACTGTCCATTTGTCAATCCATTTTATATTAAAGCACAAACACTGAGCCTTAATATATGCATTTTTTTTCAAAACCATTTAGGAGATGGGGGGAATCTCATGATAAAATGTTGAATACAAAACTATCTAACTACACTAAAAATGTATGAAATGTATGTGAGGCTAAAGGTAAAAGGAACTGTTTCATCTGAGTTTGACAAGAAATTATAAAGGTTTAGCCCCTCAACATTTTATTGATTTGTTTTTATCAATATTTTATTTTTCAGAAACCTTCCTCAATAGATAATAAGTGTATCTCTACTACAAATGCTAAAATTTTCTTGTTACGGTTATTAAACAGTGAAAATATGCTGGAAGTATTTCCAATGATACAGGCAAGCTTCTCTACACCAGAAGACAATCTAGTAAAATATAAGGTAAATCTCTCAGGTGGAGATTACCCTCAGAATGAATTAAATGGTTGCTTAAGTATGGTTTGTATGCTGATAGCTCAGTTGGTAAAGAATCCACCTGCAAGGCAGGAGACACTGGTTGGATTCCTGGGTCAGGAAGATCCACTGGAGAAAAGATAGTCTACCCATTCCAGTATTCTTGGGCTTCCCTTGTGGCTCAGCTGGTAAAGAATCTGCCTACAATGCAGGACACCTGGGCTCAATCCCTGGGTTGGGACGATCCCCTGGAGAAGGGAAAGGCTACCCACTCCAGTATCCTGGCCTGGAAAATCCTATGGACTGTATAGTCCATGGGACTGCAAAGAGTTGGACAGGACTGAGTGACTTTCACCAAGTATGGTTGGGCAATGGTGAAGCCCTTCTTGTGCTGGTCATAGAAATATCTTTTGGTCAGATGGCTGAGTTTCAAAGCCTCTGAGCTGCTTCTCATGAATTCCCTCCCTAGAGACTAATATCCCAAGGATTTGAAAGGAGTTTGGCACAACAGAGGCAGCTTGAGAAATGGAAAGTAAATGGACCTTGAAGAGAATCAGAAACAAAATCTGAACGGCTATATAAACTTGGGCATATATCTTAATTTCTGTGAGCCTCAATTCCTTCTTCTGCCAAATGGTGTTAATAAAGAAGCATCTTTATTCACACTAAGGATTACACAGGATATATCTAAATATAAACATATGTCAAATTATAAATAATAGACTGCTATTGTTATCACCACTGTCATCAATGAGCCAAGTTGATACCTACAGCTATAAAACATAATTCTTATGCATAGAGTACCATTGAATTATTTCCTTCTAGTGCCTTGCAATAATAAAATAACACTAACAGAAATAACAGCACTACTATAAGGATAACACTAAGAATATTAGCTGAGCACTAACTAAGCAGTAAGCACTGTACCAAGTGACATATATGTTTCATGTGTCCTTTGTCCACAGCTTCATCATATTCAAAGGACAATTTTGACCAAGGTCTGGCTTCACTGGATGTTGGGATACGATCACTTAGTAGCAACATCTTGTGAGACATAAATAACCCAAGATTAGTGCTAACCACTCAATTTTCCTCCATTAAACCATTACATATAAACCAAAAAGGAGAAATTCATTCTGCAATGCATTATGATATTCATAAAAGGCTTCTGAGTAGCCAAAGAGATTAATCTACTTCCAGCTTTGCAAAACAATGTTTAACAATCACGAAGAACCAAAAGGTTTGTATTTCTGATTTATTTAGTGTCCTATGTGCTGTGCTTAGTTGCTGAGCCGTGTCTGACTCTTTGTGACCCCACGGATTATAGTCCACCAGACTCCTCTGTCCGTGGGCATTCTCCAGGCAAGCATCCCGGAGTGGGTGGCCATGCCCTCCAGGGGATCTTCCCAACCCAGGGATGGAACCCAGGTCTCCTGCACTGCAGGTGGATTCTTTACTGTCTGAGAAATAAATATATATTTTTTCAATTAATGCTCAATCCATAGACATCATCCAGCTCATATTTACTTTATGACGTCTATGGATTGAGCATTAATTCAAAGAAAAAATATTGATGTTGTGTAATGCTGCCAGGTTATTTTTAAAGAAGGGTAAAAACGGAAAAGACACTTCTTTATCCTGTGAAGACATTTACGTTATTTATTTAAAATAGTTTTTTATCTGAAAATATTTCTGAAATCTTTGTTAAACTTTCCTTGGAAAAGTGATATTATAAATTATTTCTTGTACATTTCAGAAAGTTACTAAAAACAATGTAAAAGGCTTGTTCTCTTTCTTCAGGAGGTCTACTGGTTCATTTTCATATAATAACATAGTATCAAACTGTGTCTAAAGTAGTAGCATCAGAGAGGGAGCAAGGTGGATGGCTCTTAAAGTCAAACATTTTTGTTTTTTATATATATTTTTTAGTTTTATTGATATATAATTAATGTACACATTGTGTAAGTTTAAGTTACATATATACAACATAAAGTGAAAGTGAAGTCACTTAGTCGTGTCCGATTCTTTGCGACCCCATGAACTGGGGCCTACCAGGCTTCTCCATCCATGAGATTTTCCAGGCAAGGATACTGGAGTGGGTTGCCATTTCCTTCTCCAGGAGATCTTTCCGACCCAGGGATTGAACCCGGGTGTCCCACGTTGTAGGCAGACGCTTTACTGTCTGAGCCACCAGGGAAGTCCAACATAAGGATTTGATAAATATTGCAAAATTACTACGACAATAAGTTTAGTTAACTACCATCATTTCACATAGTTACAAATGTATTTTTCCTTGTGATGAGAACTTTTAAGATCTCTCTTAGCAACTCTCAAACATACAAGACTGTTAACTGTAGTCACAGTGCTATATATTATATCACTCCAAACTTATTTATCTCATAACTAGACATTTTCACCTTCTGATGACCTTCACCCAATGTCGCCACTCCCCTGCCTCTGGAAACCATTCATCTGCTCTCTTTCTACACGTTTTTTGTTTTGTTTTGTTTTTGTTTTCTTTTCAGATTTCACACATTAGTGAGATCTTTCAATATTTGTCTTTCTATCTGAAAAGTCAGACTTCAGTTTTCAATATAAACCAAACCCTGCCTGTGCCCTGCGACTGGCTAAATGGTTTAGTGTCATTTTTCTCATCTATAATGTGAGTGTAAGAAGTGTACACATTGATCAGGGGTATTGAGCTGATTAAAAGATACATTCACAAAATGTAAACCTTAGTATGAGGCATGGAGACATTCAATAAAGATCAATTCTCTTTTTTCTTAAATTCATAACTGAACCTTCAGTGTACCTCTTAGAAGAGACAAAAGTGATATTTCTCTGACATCAATCCACATTAGACTTTAGTTAGTTAAGTCACTCAGTCGTGTCTGACTCTTTGCGACCCCGTGGACTGTAGCCCACCAGGCTCCTCCATCCATGGGATTCTCCAGGCAAGAATACTGGAGTGGGTTGCCATTTCCTTCTCCAGGGGATCTTCCCGACCCAGGGATTGAATCCAAGTCTCCCGCACTGCAGGCAGACGCTTTAACCTCTGAGCCACCAGGGAAGCCCAAATTAGACTTTACATATCTATAATTATTAACTATGAGCAAATGCCTTCTCCATAATATTATCCAATGAATATTCAAGGAAATACTGAAAGGTATACATTCTTCCTCTCACTATTGTGTGAGTTGCTCAGTCATGTCCGACTCTTTGTGACCCCAAGGACTGTAGCCCACCAGGTTCCTCTGTGCATGGAATTTTCCAGGCAAGAATACTAGAGTGGGTTGTCATTTCCTTCTCCAGGGGATCTTCCCAACCCAAGGATTGAACTCAGGTCTCTTGCATTGCAGGCAGACTCTTTACCATCTGAGCCACCAGGGAAGCCCCTATATAACTCAGGAAACCATGCTTCAGAGAGCGCTTAACAGTCGTTTATGCACAGGTGGTGCTAGTGGTAAAGAATCTGCCTGCCAATGCAGGAGATGTAAGAGACGTGGGTTTGATCCCGGGGTCAGAAAGAGACCCTGGAGAAGGAAATGGCAACCGACTCCAGTATGCTTGCCTGAGAGATCCCATGAACAGAGGAGCCTGGTGGGCTACAGTCCATGGGGTCGCAGAGAGTTGGACATGACTGAGTGACTTAGCGCAGCACATAGGAAGTGCTGAAGAAGATTTGAAGACATGCTCCAGAAATTCTGATCTTGAGTCCCCTAACCAGACCTTAAGACCGTTTTAGCTAACCACTTTAACCCTTTCAGATTGATTAGCAATTTGGTTCCTCTTCCATAGGGTCTGAGACCTCAGGAAGCTTGCGGTGACTTCAAGCCTTCTCTGCCTCAGCATCCAGGCTGCCTGTCATCTTATGTTATGAGGATCCTGGGAATTCTGTGAAGTTATCACTTTCAGAGCTCCAGAAGGAAGTGGAAAACAGGTCTCTTTTACTTTCAACTTTCCACTCATCTGGAGTATTTATTGGCCACTATCTACACGGAGGACACTTGAGTTGCAAAAATAAGCAAATTGTAGCAATTCTCAAACACCCACTAACATCTATACTGCAAAACTGCTATAAGCTAACTTGACCATTCACAATTTTCAGGTCATTGTCTTTTGGTAATATCAGGTTACTCTGATATTTAGAGATAGAAAAGGCTCTTGTTCCCTGTCCTTCCCACTACCAAGTGTTTTCTTATAATGTGAACAAGCCTAACATGATATCTGCCACAGATATAAACATTTCTTAGCACAGGTCCAAAGGCAGTCATACAACCTGTTCTTCATGCTTAGTTCTTTGTGATTTTTGTCATGTTCAGCCCTGGACAGTCAACTTTAATGAAAGGTTTATTATGAGACAAATGCAGAAATGATTCCGTGGCAGGATCAATATATTTGTAGGTAGATCACACAGGAAAACTTTTCTCTAGTGAGGACAAGGGAGTATAAATTTCTAGATGCAATATATAATTACACATTTGATTACTGGGCCAACCAGGTTTTTATAATTTTTCAAATTCCATTCATGCAAGAGCAGACATGCCTGTACAATATTTGTAAACACCACATATTTAGAATATTTACTTTTAACACAGAAGTTGTTTCTAATATCCCTTAGCCAATTTGTTAGTACATTTTTAGAAAGCTTTTGAAATACTTGCTACAAAGTCTTGAGGAAACACGAAAACCTGATCAGGTTGTTTTGGTGCTAATCAGCAATCTTTGGAATGTAGATTTATGATTAGGGTGATTTAAAAGCTAACTAACTGCCTTTTGATTGTAAGTTAACATTAACTTACCTACACATGCATCTAGTTCACACTATCAGTGTTTTCTAAACTGCAGGCCTCTGATCATTAAACTTCCCTGGTGGCTCAGACGGTAAAGCATCTGCCTACAATGCGGGAGACCCAGGTTCAGTCCCTGGCTTGGGAAGTATAGCAAGAGTAGAATTTTTACAAAATGATATGTAATAGGAAAAAAAAAGCAAAATACAGGGACATGGAGTGGAAGGATAAATATTTCCCTAATATGCTTATATCAGTTATATATGATATAATTTAATATGTTTATATCAGTCATGTCCAACTCTTTGTGACCCCATGGACTGTAGCCCACAAGGCTCCTCTGTCCATGAAATTTTCCAGGCAAGAATACTGGAGTGGGTTTCCATGTCCTTCTGCAATGTAATAGGGAAAAAAAAAATCAAAATATAGGGACATAAAAAGGAAGAATAACTATTTCCCTTAATATGTTTATATCAGTCATATGTGTATGTGTGCAGTCAGACATCCATGTGTGTTTATATGTATATATATGTGTGCATACACACTAAATTTCAATGTACAATATACTTCAAACTATGGGTTAAAGTAATAAAGAAGCTTAAAAACAATTAATTTTTCCAGACGTATTTTAAACTACAGACAACATAACAATCATACTCTTTTTCTTCCTTCTCTAAATCTCTCTTTCTTTTCGGGTTCAGAGTGGATTTATCATTTCTAAAAAGAGGGAAAAAAACCAAAAAACCCTCATGAAGTATTCTTGTAAAAATTGCATCTCTCTATAACAGAACTTCTGCCTTTGAACACTGAAAATGAAGGGTATGGATCACTGATTCTGCTCTGATGCATCCTCTTGGACAACAGAGGCTTCATGTCTAATGGTCAAAACTGGCAAAGTCATGGATTTAAAGGAATGTCATAAAAAAACAAACAAACAAACAAAACAATTTTGTATTCACATTATCATCTTAGCTCACTAGCATATAGTACCAGCTTTTCAAGTAACAATTCCAGAAATATTAAGTGGGTATGCCCATCTGGCTGATTTAAGAGAAGAATCAGGAAATCTGGACATGAGAAGGTAAAAAGGGGGGAGAGATAAGGAATATATTAAAAGCCTAGAATTAGTAGAGTCAATTAGGTGGATGGGAAAAGAAGGGTTGGACAACTTAAAGATTTCTGTCTTGAGGAACTTCTTAGGAAGGAAATGTCTTTTAAGAGTGAAAAGGGAAACTCATGTGTGTGTGTCTGTGTGTTCAAGGTGAATGAAAGTAGAGATCATGTTGACTTTGAGCTATCTATGGGATACCACATTGGAGACACTCAGCAAACAGCTGTCTGAATGAATCCACTGTCTGTGCTGTGCTTAGCCATTCAGTCATGTCCAACTCTTTGTGACCCCATGGACCGTAGCCCGCCAGGCCCTTCTGTCCATGGAGATCCTCCAGGCAAGAATACTGCAGTGGGTGGCCATGCGTTCCTCCAGGGGAACTCCCCAGCCCAGGAATTGAACCAGGGTCTCCTGCATTGCAGGTGGATTCTTTGCCAGTTGAGCTACTCAGGAATCCCTAAAGATGAAGGCCTGTACTAGAGACATAGCTTAGTGTCATCAACATATCTGATGATTGTTGAAGCTCTGGAAGAAAAGATTTTTCAGAGAGAACTTGTTGACTTAGATGATTTGAAGGCTAGCAGGAGGAGAAGGGGATGACAGAGAATGAGATGGTTGGATGGCATCACCAACTCAATGGACATGAGTTTGAGTAAACTCCAGGAGTTGGTGATGGACAGGGAGGCCTGGCGTGCTGCAGTCCATGGGGTCACAAAGAGTCAGACACGACTGAGTGACTGAACTGAACTGAACTGAACTGAGTGGAACTTGAGATAACATAACCTTTCAGGCATGAACAAAAGAAACCACCCATTTAGGGAAAATGAAAAATAATATTGAGATAGGAGAGAAACACGGGAAGAATCTTCTCATGAATCAAGGAAAGTCAGTTTCAAGAAGGAGAAAGTGTTCAACACCGTCCCACGGCACAGTGGATCAAGTAATATACGAACCAAGACCTTGTAGAGTGATAATGGTTATGTTCTGTTTTAACTGCTGCTGCTGCTAAGTCACCTCAGTCGTGTCCGACTCTGTGCGACCCCATGGACAGCAGCCCACCAAGTCCCCCCACCCACAGGATTCTCCAGGCAAGAATACTGGAGTGGATTGCCATTTCCTTCTCCATCTGTTTTAACTGAGGATGATTAATTTTAGGGAAAAGAAAGAAGCCTGACTATAGCCTGTTGAGGAGTATGATCTGTGGTGAAGAAATGAAAATAAGTATGAACTATGCTTTCAAAGAATGTGGCTATGAAGGAGAGAAAGAAATCAGTAGCTGAGGCAGCCACAGGATCATGAAGAGGTACAGATAACATCTCCCATGATTTTATATGGTCTGGTGCACAGCATAGCTTTGTATATAATACTTATGGCTGACTCATGTTGATGTGTGACAGAAACTAATATAATATTGAAAAGCAATTATCCTTCAATTAAAAATAAATTAGTTAAAATGTTAAAAAAAAACTAAGACATTAATTTCTGTCTCCCATTCTTAATTAGAATTGGAATTGTCAATGTGACATATTCGTGTGATGTCCAAAAATACCTTGTGAAGTGAAAGTCACTCAGTTGTGTCCAACTCTTTTGACCCCAGGGACTATACAGTCCATGGAATTCTCCAGGTCAGAATACTGAAATGGGTAGCAGTTCCCTTCTCCAGGGGATCTTCCCAACCCGGGGATCGAACCCTGGTCTCCTGTATTGAAGGTGGATTCTTTACCAGCTGAGCCACAAGGGAAGCCCAAGAATACTGGAGTGGGTAGCCTATCCCTTCTCCAGTGGATCTGCCCGACCCAGGAATTGAACCAGGGTTCCCTGCATTGAAGGTGGATTCTTTACCAACTGAGCTATCAGGGAAGCCCCAAAATACCTTAAATGTAACCAATTTATATTCCACCTCCGATCCTATCGATCCACCATCTTCTTTATGTGTAGTGATGGCAACATTCATCAGTAAAACAAACAATAAACACATGCATTTGAATTTTCACTGATTTTTTCCTTCTTACTTCTTATATTTCACATCTCTTAGGAGCTATTGTTTCTGTACATGTATTAATAAAATACAGAGACTCTTCCCACCTCTACTTTGACCATCCTGTTCTGACTCACCACTACCTTCCTCCTAGATTTTTCTGCAATATGCTCCAAACAGCATCTGTACAGTCTATTTTCAGCCCACAACAGCCAAAGTTCACCTTCTAAAATGTAAGTCATATAATGTCACAGAGATACACAAAGCTGCCCAATGGTTTCCCATTTCTCTCAAATTAAAGTCAAAGTAATTACCATGGCCTTCAAGACTGATTGATCTGGGTTCTGTTTCTTTGTTGTCTGGCCCCATCTCCTGCTCTCTCTGCTTCAGCCATGCCCACCTCCACAATTCTTTGAAGAGTTAAACAAAACCTATCCTCAGGTCCTTTATTCTACCTACTCTCACTTCTGGAAATTTTCTTCTCCAAAACATTCATTAAAGTGAAATCTGCTTCCTTCAAGTCTTTGCTCAGATTTCGTCTTAAAGAAGGACTGCCTTGACCACCTTATCTGAAAGTGCCAAATCTCCCCAATAATTTTCTGTTTGTTTTGTTCTTTGTTGTGTTCTAAGTACTTAGGGCACTTCCTGGCATATAACAGGTACTCATAAATATTTAATTGTTGAATGAATCTATGAATGTGCAAATTTAGTCTTTTCTGATCACTTCCAGCTTCTGGAAGAATATCACTCTGCATGTTACTGACAAGATATGTATATATAGGTAGTTTGGGACATCTTTACATTTTAACATAAACATAATTTTAGTGCCAAGATGCCAATATACTGTCAACTTAGAAAGTACTTTTAAATAAATATTGGGGACCAAAGGCTATTTCTGGGGAAAAGCATATTCACAGGAAATGGAATCAATTCCAATGCAATAATATACATCCTCTTCTCCTGCCCCAAAGGACTATCTGACTCATCTTCATTCAAAGGAGTCCATAGCTTCAAGGCAAATGACTTTGTGTACTAGAGTAAAGCAGTAAGACCCACTCCACAGAAAGCAGCCACATTGGGAGGCTATTATTATACGCCATATTTCAGAACTTGAGTACCTATTACATTATTTAACTAGATTTGGGAACTGGGGAAAAAGTTTATATTCTGTCTTCCTGCTCCAACCAGGATTGCCACATTTGTTCAGAATGCCCACATTTGTTCAGATGGAGATAAAATTTATCATCCAATTTAGGGCATTTTTTTGTGATTGAAAGGGAGCACTATTAATAATGGTAACAGGATATAAAATAGGAATATGGTCACTCAACTATGGACATGAAGACTCCAATGTGGTAGTGCTATGAAATGTCCTAGTCATTGTCCCTTCATCTGCTGGATCATTGGTTGGTTGGTCTTACCAGTGTGTCCTAGGGGAGAAGCTTTAAGAGATATGTAAGAAACTTGGAGCATTGGGCATTTTCTCACTGGTGTAGATAAAGAACTTCTACATTTTAGCAACCATACAGGCTAAGTTTTCTCCCAGTGACTTTACATCTCAAATTTGCCTAGGATGGTCCTGTTTTATGCTTATTGTCCCAATGGAATTATGAATGACTTCCCTTTATTTTCAAATTTTCCCAGTTTGGCTTATAAGTTACTATTATAATTTACTTTGAGAAACTGCAATTTCATCAAAATCTGCAAACTATACTGTAACATTGAAATCTGTGACTTGGTGAACAAAACAGAAAAAATGAAAAAAGAAGGTTCAAAGCTTGTTGTAGTAGGTTGCACCTTGTGCTACAGATTTTAACTCTACAGTCAAAGTCACTGAAGTAATTTGATCAATTTCTTACCTCAGGTGTGCTAAACTAATGTGGTCGTGCCAATAATCAGACTCAGGTCTACTTATACTTATTTTCTAATGTATATTACCACCATTTCCTGGTTTTTAAAATTTAAACATGTGAGCTTAATTCTAATATGCCCCCAGAACTATAAAATACTTGGGTCAGGTTTATATAGTTAGCCTCTGTGTGTGAGTTCTGTGACCACAGAATAAACCGACCAGGGATCAATTCAGTTCAGTTCAGTCATCTAGTCATGTCTGATCCTGCGACCTCAAGGACTGCAGCATACCAGGCTTCCCTGTCCATCACTGACTCCCAGAGCTTGCTCAGACTCATGTCCATCAAGTCAGTGATGCCATTCAGTCATCTCATTTTCTGTCATTCCCTTCTCCTCCCACCTTCAATCTTTCCCAGCATCAGGGTCTTTTCAAATGAGTCAGTTCTTCATATCAGGTGGACAAAGTATTGGAGTTTCAGCTTCAGTATCAGTCCTTCCAATGAACATTCAAGACTGATTTCCTTTAGGATGGACTGGTTGGATCTCCTTGTAGTCCTAGGGATTCTCAAAAGTCTTCTTCAACACCACAGTTCAAAAGCATCAATCCTTCGGCACTCAGCTTTCTTTATAGTCCAACTTTCACATCCATATTGTGACTACTGGAAAAACCACAGCTTTGACTAGATGGGCCTTTGTTGGAATGAAAACCACAATCACAGAAAACTAACTAACTGATCGCATTGACCACAGCCTTATCTAACTCAGTGAAACTATGAGCCATATGATGTAGGGTCACCCAAGACAGACAGGTCATGGTGGAGAGTTCTGACAAAACATGGTCCACTGGAGAAGGGAATGGCAAACCACTTAGTGTTCTTGCCTTGAGAATCCCATGAACCAGGGATCAAAATATTAAAACAAAAATTCCAGAAAGCAAAACTTGAATTTTCTGCTCACAAGCATTATTTCTTTCATCTACATTGTATTTACAATGTTTTACATAGCATTTACATTGCATTATGTATTATAAGTCATCTAGAGATCATTTAATACAGAAGGTTGTGTTTTGCTTATAGGCAAATACTATGTCATTTTACTATAAAGGATTTGAACATCTGTGGATTTGGATACTCATGGAGGTCATGACACCAGTGTCCCCACAAATACCAAGAGACAACTGTTAATCCCCTTTGGCATTAATGAAACATTGTTATAAATTGAAACATTTTTCCATACTAGACTATAAGGCATATATTACTAAACAAATTCTATGAATAATCAGAAAATGGTTTGTACCTCTTTTATAGCCTTCTGGGGCTTCCAGGTGGCACTTCCAGGTGGTAAAAAGCGACCTGCCAATGCAGGAGAAATAAGGGACATGGGTTTGATCCCTGGGTTGGGAAGATCCTCTGGAGGAGGGCATGGCAGCCCACTCCAGTATTCTTGCCTGGAGAATACCATGGACAGAGGAGCCTGGTGGGCTATAGTCCAAAGAGTTGCAAACAGTCAGACATAACTGAAGCGACTTTGCCCATATAACCTTCTAGAACATAGTACTAAATCATTTCTCTGTGTCTCAGGTGGACAAGGACAAGGCCTTCTATCATGTTCATGTAATAACTACACATTATTTCTCTGACCATTATTTCCCCTTTGTCCAGATTTAAAAAATAAAAATGTATCTTTTTATTTGAGCTTCCCAGGTGGCTCAGTGGTAAAGAATCTGTCTGCAATGCAGGAGATATATGTTTGATCACTGGGCTGGGAAGATCCCTTTGAGAAGGAAATGGCAACCCACTCCAGTATTCTTGCCTGGAAAATCCCGCAGGCATAGGAGCCTGGTGGGCTACAGTCCATGAGGTCACACAGGAGTCAGACCCAACTCAGTGACTAAAACAGAAGCAATAACCTTTTTATTTACCTCACTTAAAATTTACTTTTTTAATCAAATAGATTTTATTAAACTTTCTAACTACAATACTTTAAAATTATTCTATTATGTAAGTCACATATTATATATTTATATAAATTGTCACTTAAATAATATATTTATATATTGTTATAATTATATATTTTAATGAGATGTGACATAAATAATTTGTTAAAGATATAAGAAAATTTACATTCATGGCCACAGATTGCCACTAAATTTCTTTAATGTTTTGGACCAGTGGGCAAACTTTCCAAAGATATCTGCACTGAAGAGTCTCTTGAGTCAGACGTCTCAGCTTGAAGTTTGTTTCCATATTTGATTAATTGTATGATATTGAACAAGTGATTTAACCTACTTTTCCTTAGTATCCTATTCTATAAAATGTGGAAAATAATAACATTTACCTTATAGGGTCGCAACAAAGATTAAACGAGTCACTTGCACACAATGGTGTTATAACAGTGCCTGGCTCATAATAAGCACTTTGTAAGTATGAGCTTAAAAAGGTTGTATAAACGTGAACCCAAAACAACAAAGTAAATGGCAACGGGACCATCCCTATCAATAATTACCCTAAATGTAAATGGGTTGAATGCCCCAACCAAAAGACAAAGATTGGCTGAATGGATACAAAAACAAGACCCCTATATATGCTGTCTACAAGAGACCCACCTCAAAACAAGAGACACATACAGACTAAAAGTGAAGGGCTGGAAAAAAATATTTCATGCAAACGGAGACCAAAAGAAAGCAGGAGTCGCAATACTCATATCAGATAAAATAGACTTTCAAATAAAGGAAGTGAAAAGAGACAAAGAAGGACACTACATAATGATCAAAGGATCAATCAAAAAAGAAGATATAACAATTATAAATATATATGCACCCAACATAGGAGCACCGCAATATGTACGGCAAACACTAACGAGTATGAAAGAGGAAATTAATAGTAACACAATAATAGTGGGAGACTTTAATACCCCACTCACAACTATGGATAGATCAACTAAACAGAAAATTAACAAGGAAACACAAACCTTAAATGACACAATGGACCAGCTAGACCTAATTGATATCTATAGGACATTTCACCCCAAAACAATCAACTTCACCTTTTTCTCAAGTGCACATGGAACCTTTTCCAGAAAAGATCACATCCTGGGCCATAAATCTGGTCTTGAAAAATTCAAAAAAATTGAAATCATTCCAGTCATCTTTTCTGACCACAGTGCAGTAAGATTAGATCTCAATTACAGGAAAAAAATTGTTAAAACTTCAAACATATGGAGGCTAAATAACACGCTTCTGAATAACCAACAAATCATAGAAGAAATCAAAAAAGAAATCAAAATATGTATAGAAATGAATGAAAATGAAAACACAACAACCCAAAACCTATGGGACACTGTAAAAGCAGTGCTAAGGGGAAGGTTCATAGCTTTACAGGCTTACATCAAGAAACAGGAAAAAAACCAATTAAATAACCTAACTCTACACCTAAAGCAATTAGAGAAGGAAGAAATGAAGAACCCCAGAGTTAGCAGAAGGAAAGAAATCTTAAAAATCAGGGCAGAAATAAATGCAAAAGAAACTAAAGAGACCATAGCAAAAATCAACAAAGCTAAAAGCTGGTTTTTTGAAAAAATAAACAAAATTGACAAACCATTAGCAAGACTCATTAAGAAACAAAGAGAGAAAAACCAAATTAACAAAATTAGAAATGAAAATGGAGAGATCACAACAGACAACACTGAAATACAAAGGATCATAAGAGACTACTACCAGCAGCTCTATGCCAATAAAATGGACAACTTGGATGAAATGGACAAATTCTTAGAAAAGTATAACTTTCCAAAACTGAACCAGGAAGAAATAGAAGATCTTAACAGACCCATCACAAACAAGGAAATCGAAACTGTCATCAAAAATCTTCCAGCAGACAAAAGCCCAGGACCAGATGGCTTCACAGCTGAATTCTACCAAAAATTTAGAGAAGAGCTAACACCTATCTTACTCAAACTCTTCCAGAAAATTGCAGAAGAAGGTAAGCTTCCAAACTCATTCTATGAGGCCACCATCACCCTAATTCCAAAACCAGACAAAGATGCCACAAAAAAAGAAAACTACAGGCCAATATCACTGATGAACATAGATGCAAAAATCCTTAACAAAATTCTAGCAAACAGAATCCAACAACATATTAAAAAAATCATACACCATGACCAAGTGGGCTTTATCCCAGGAATGCAAGGATTCTTTAATATCCGCAAATCAATCAATGTAATACACCACATTAACAAATTGAAAGATAAAAACCATATGATTATCTCAATAGATGCAGAGAAAGCCTTTGACAAAATTCAACACTCATTTATGATTAAAACTCTCCAAAAAGCAGGAATAGAAGGAACATACCTCAACATAATAAAAGCTATATATGACAAACCCACAGCAAGCATCACCCTCAATGGTGAAAAATTGAAGGCATTTCCCCTGAAATCAGGAACAAGACAAGGGTGCCCACTCTCACCACTACTATTCAACATAGTGTTGGAAGTGCTGGCCACAGCAATCAGAGCAGAAAAAGAAGTAAAAGGAATCCAGATAGGAAAAGAAGAAGTAAAACTCTCACTGTTTGCAGATGACATGATCCTCTACATAGAAAACCCTAAAGACTCTACCAGAAAATTACTAGAGCTAATCAATGAATATAGTAAAGTTGCAGGATATAAAATTAACACACAGAAATCCCTTGCATTCCTATATACTAACAATGAAAAAACAGACAGAGAAATTAAGGAAACAATACCATTCACCATTGCAACAAAAAGAATAAAATACTTAGGAGTATATCTACCTAAAGAAACAAAGGACCTATACATAGAAAACTATAAAACACTGATGAAAGAAATCAAAGAGGACACAAACAGATGGAGAAACATACCGTGTTCATGGATTGGAAGAATTAATATTGTCAAAATGGCTATTCTACCCAAAGCAGTCTATAGATTCAATGCAATCCCTATCAAGCTACCAACGGTATTCTTCACAGAACTAGACCAAAGAATTTCACAATTTGTATGGAAATACAAAAAACCTCGAATAGCCAAAGTAATCTTGAGAAAGAAGAATGGAACTGGAGGAATCAACCTGCCTGACTTCAGACTCTACTACAAAGCCACAGTCATCAAGACAGTATGGTACTGGCACAAAGACAGAAATATAGATCAATGGAACAGAATAGAAAGCCCAGAGATAAATCCACGAACCTATGGACACCTTATCTTTGACAAAGGAGGCAAGGATATACAATGGAAAAAAGACAACCTCTTTAACAAGTGGTGCTGGGAAAACTGGTCAACCACTTGTAAAAGAATGAAACTAGAACACTTTCTAACACCATACACAAAAATAAACTCAAAATGGATTAAAGATCTAAATGTAAGACCAGAAACTATAAAACTCCTAGAGGAGAACATAGGCAAAACACTCTCCGACATAAATCAAAGCAAGATCCTCTATGACCCACCTCCCAGAATATTGGAAATAAAAGCAAAACTAAACAAATGGGACTTAATGAAACTTAAAAGCTTTTGCACTACAAAGGAAACTATAAGTAAGGTGAAAAGACAGCCCTCAGATTGGGAGAAAATAATAGCAAATGAAGAAACAGGCAAAGGATTAATCTCAAAAATATACAAGCAACTCCTGCAGCTCAATTCCAGAAAAATAAATGACCCAATCAAAAAATGGGCCAAAGAACTAAACAGACATTTCTCCAAAGAAGACATACAGATGGCTAACAAACACATGAAAAGATGCTCAACATCACTCATTATTAGAGAAATGCAAATCAAAACCACAATGAGGTACCATTACACGCCAGTCAGGATGGCTGCTATCCAAAAGTCTACAAGCAATAAATGCTGGAGAGGGTGTGGAGAAAAGGGAACCCTCTTACACTGTTGGTGGGAATGCAAACTAGTACAGCCGCTATGGAGAACAGTGTGGAGATTTCTTAAAAAACTGGAAATAGAACTGCCATATGACCCAGCAATCCCACTTCTGGGCATACACACTGAGGAAACCAGATCTGAAAGAGACACGTGCACCCCAATGTTCATCGCAGCACTGTTTATAATAGCCAGGACATGGAAGCAACCTAGATGCCCATCAGCAGATGAATGGATAAGGAAGCTGTGGTACATATACACCATGGAATATTACTCAGCCATTAAAAAGAATTCATTTGAACCAGTCCTAATGAGATGGATGAAGCTGGAGCCCCTTATACAGAGTGAAGTAAGCCAGAAAGATAAAGAACATTACAGCATACTGACACATGTATATGGAATTTAGAAAGGTGATAACGATAACCCTATATGCAGAACAGAAAAAGAGACACAGAAATACAGAACAGACTTTTGAACTTTGTGGGAGAATGTGAGGGTGGGATATTTCAAAAGAACAGCACGTATACTATCTATGGTGAAACAGATCACCAGCCCAGGTGGGATGCATGAGACAAGTGCTCGGGCCTGGTGCACTGGGAAGACCCAGAGGAATCGGGTGGAGAGGGAGGTGGGAGGGGGGATCGGGATTGGGAATACATGTAAATCCATGGCTGATTCATATCAATGTATGACAAAACCCATTGGAAAAAAAAAATAATAATAATAAAAAAAAAAGAAAGAAAAAAAAAAAAGTATTTCAAAAGGCAAAGTGGTACATGGTATAATGGGGATGGGGTTAGCAATTTGATGATATGGATTTGGATCCACATCTGTATTTATTAGCTTTGTGACACTGAAGATATTAGATTTCCCAGAATTTCCTTCCTTCTTTTCTTCCTACCTCTTTCCCTCCCTCCCTCCTTTCCTTCATTTCTCCACTGTCAATAAAATAGGGACAATAATACCTGTACTGTATGATATAGGTACTGAGTAATGATAAAGACTTGGGATCACTTATTTAAAAACACATATTAGGGGCTTAATTACAGTTTTCCAAACATGCAGTTAAAATCATAGGACTTAATAGAGTAGGGATTTCTTTAATAGAATCCTCTGCAACAAAATCCTTCCAATTGCATGCTTTGATGGATCACTGACTCTTCGACCTGAAAGTTGAAAAGAATTCAGCCACTTCCCTCAGAAGTCCATTTCAGCAGTGAAAACAGAATGTCACATAACCAAGTTAGTGTTTTTCAAACATTAAGTTGTCATGCATCAGTGCTCATAAAAATCAATCTGGTGGATGCCATCATCATTAACAAAACAGAATAGAGGCAAATAGTTTTTAGGAAATACACACAATATAGTAGAAGTAAACATTTTCTTAAAAATGTATTTCTCTCATATATTTACACATATGCATATATACATGTATTTATGTGTGTACATATGCACGTGACATTTTCTATATATATACATATGTGGTAATGGGTCACGCTGATGTATCTTATGTACACATGTGGTACTATGCCTATGTGATGATTGGTCATGATGTTAGTTGTGTCTTAGTTGTGACATGGGGGGTCTTAGTTGTGTCATACAGGATCTTTCCTTGCTACACCCAGACTCTTTAGTTGCGGTGTGCAAGCTTAGTAGTTGCGACTCCAACTTAGTTGCTCTGCAGCAGGATCCCAGTTCCCGGACAAGGGGAATCCATGTACTCTGCTTTGCAAGGCAGATTCTCAACCCCTGGACCACCAGAGATGTCCCAAGGTTGAGCTTTTAATGAGATGATATAGAATCTATTATCTCATTTAACTTTTCCCCTCCCTGAATTTCCTTCTCTCCTTTTTTTTCAGCAAGGAATTAGCTCTTTATGTACTGATGGAAAAGACAGATGTGCCAAGGTAGAACACAAAAATATTTTTTTATGTTCCAAAACCTGAAATCATCAAGACAATTTAGAAGACACGTGGAAAAGAGATAACTTAGACCAAAAATAAGGGGAAGAAATTCTCTTTCAGCTTAAGACATTAGGGAGGGAGAAAATGAGAAGAACAGCATTGACTTCTCAGTAACTTCTTGGAAAGTAGTCATTATCTGAGAAAGGAAATTGGTCAGCTGAGGTAGATGAAATCATGACAGAGTCATAGAAAGTATCTCAAGGCCCCAAATGATATAGAAGCTGAGCTACAAGGTGGTCACCAAATTGGCCACACATAAGGACATTTCAGTAACAACTTGTGTATCTAGACATTTCTAAGAAGGATATTCTCTCTCATCTTCTACAAAACCCTAGAACTACATATATGCCCCTGGAAATCATGATAACATCTCAGGAAGGAATGATTTAAAATCCTTCCAAGCCTAGCATTCATGAGGTCCTAAGTTAGAACACATGTTGTTATAAATAAGAAAGTCATATGTTTGTAGACTTGCATTTGAGAATTAAGTTCTTCTCTGATTTGTGACATGACAAACTTACTGTTATATTCTAGGGAAATGTCTGATTACTGGTCCTGGGATAAAAGTTAAAAGATCCAGGAGGGATGACAGAAAAAAATCAAAACAAAAAATTGTGCTTCTGAAAAAATGAGACTAGTTATTTCTATTGACAAACTATTCTGTGTGGTTGCTTAATCAGATCCTAGGTCCAGCTCTGGAAAATTATGCTTATTCTCTAGCAACACATTTAAGGTATGTATAGTCTAAGTGATTTGCAAAAGTGGCCATCTTTGGACAGCACAAGTCATAGATAAATCTTGTGTATATTAAGGAATGGTTATACCTGTGTGGGCTTCTGTAGTGGCTCAGATGGTAAAGAATTTGCCTGCAATGAGGAGACCCAGTTCAATCCCTAGGTCAGGAAGATCCTCTGGAGAAGGGAATGGTTACCCACTCCATTATTCTTGCCTGGAGAATTCTAGGGACAGAGGAGCTTGACAGGCTATAGTCCATGGGGTCGCAAAGAATTGGACGTGGCTGAGTCACTTTCACATTCACTTTTCATAGCTGTTTAAGTAAAAAAAAAAAAAAAAAAAGAAAGAGAAAAAGGAGCAAACTATTCATATAAAAATCTGTCATTAAGACCTTAATAATCAGTTTATTCTATCTTCCCCCCCATCATTACTCATTTCTGCTCAGTAACAGGGGGAAGGAAATTTACTGCTGTAGTCTCAGGTAGACTCAAGGGTCTTAGGCTCTGGGAAATGAACTTTACAAGAATATTATCAACTGACCCCAAACATGATTGCTCAGATCCAAATGCAATGGTATTAGCCAAGGGTACAATTAGAGGGACTATTCTCCACTATACCACCTTCACCTCTGACACCAAGTTTGGGGGACTCCCAAAACCACCCTCAAGTTTGATAATTCACTAGAAGAACTCATAGGGCTTGCTGAAAACTTACACCAATGATTCATTACAGGGAAAGGACACAGGTTAAAATTAGCCAGAGGAAGAGAGCTTCATAGGGTAGACTTGGAGGGATCCAAATGCCAAGCTTCTGCTTGCCCCTTTTCCACAGAATCATAGATAGTATTACTTTTTCCTGGCCACACAGTGTGACCATACACACACTCATGGAATTGCCAGCTAGAAAAGCTGTTCTGAGCCTATGATATCCAGAGTTTCTACTGAGGCTTAATTTTATACCATCTACATGGCTGATTGCTGGTATCCAGTCTCTCCTAGATAACATCAGGGTATGGTTACCAGTTCTCTTGATAATGTGTGTCTAAGCTCTCATCATAAATCACATTATTAGACTATCTAGTGGCCCAAGCCCTCAGGCAAACAGAGATGCTCCTATCAGAAAGAAGTTCCAGGAACCTAGATATTACCTCTTAGCAGCCAAGGATAAAGGCTAAAGTTCTCTCTGAGTAAGGTTAATTCTTCACTGTACAGAGCCATCCATGGATCTCTGGTCATCTGTCCCAAGAACAGGAGTCTCCACTGAGCTCGAATGAATGACATTGGTGAAGAATAAGCCATGATGGTTTGGGAAAAGACAATTCCTAATGCTTTTCTCACTTTTATTGGTTATCCTATCATGCTTTCTCCATGATAGGAATATCCTAGAAAAATCATGACAATTGTTCACTGAGAGGATATTTTCAATAATTAAATTATACAAACACACATGAAACAAGCACTAATGATAAAGATTCAAAAACTAAAGAAAAAACAGACACACATGAGGTCATTTCAGAAAGGAAAAGCTGTAATCAGAGAATTTTAATAGAATGGAGTAAGTTATGAATGGGATAACTTTTATCTGTGGAATCACAGAAGACAGGAGCTTAATCCATCCTGGAGGTTTAGGGAACTCTTTCCATCGATGACTCTTGAACAGTATCTGGCAAAAAGTGAAAGTAGCAGCAACAGCAGCAATTGCAATGAAACTAGTTAACAATTATACAGAATTATAATGTCAGACACTATTCTAAGCACTTTGAATACCTTAATTCATTTAAATTATTAATTTCGGAAGATTGGCAAAATCTACTAGTGAACTCTGAGCCTCTGCTCTCTCTAACTTCGTGCCTTAAGGTAAAATTGTCTTCAAAGTCTGTCATCACTTCTCGAAATGGAGCTAGGGGAGTTCAGATAGCCCTATCCAAAAAGAAAGAATGTCATTTGACTAGACATATTACTGAACAAAGGCATGTACAGAAAGTGAAGTGTTTTCAGACTTCACTCATATTGCAGCAATTGTACAAACCAGGAGAGCTTTTCCTTAAACGAAAACATTCCTCTTCTCATTCCTCATTCAGACAGTCCTCCCTCTCACTGTGAAGTATGAAGCTGTGTTTGGAGGCAATGACAAATCTTGGGGCCTGCATTTCACTCATCTTGCATGCAGTGCTCCCGTTGAGGCCACTTAATCCGATTGACGTCAGCTGGCGCTCCGTGCACAGAATGTGCCACTCAGAATCTAGGAGAATCGATCATCCCGCAGTTCGCATTGCCATGACACCTACAGCCTCCAATTTATTTCAGGTTTGTCGTTTCTTTTGTTTTCCCTTCTCTTTCCTCTCCTACTAACAGAAGGTTATTTTTTTTTTCCTTTCTTCACAGACAACACTTATGAGAACCCAAGCCTCACCACTGGAAAATTTTGACTATTATCTCTTTGCACTGATAATTAATGTTTTTGAATAAAGCTGTTGTGGAGAGCCAGGTTGGACTGACCAAAAAAAAAAACCAAAAACCAAACCAAAACAAACAAATAAAAAGAGCCCACATATCTCAGATTAAACATTCACTGAGAGGTGGCTGTTGGTAGACATAATTTTTTTTGAGGAAATATAAGTACTTGATAGGGAATTTCAGTAGCCCCATTAAGGAAGGAAAAGAAAAGGAGATTCAAGAAACATCTACTCTGTTCTGGGCATACCACACACATTGTCATATATAAGTTGGTCCTCAATCAGGTGTAATTTCTCATCCACCCCCAATTTCCTGAGGAAATCTGGCAATGTCTGGAGACACTGTTGGCTGTCATGCCTGGGGGGGTGGTGGGTGCTAACATCCCATGGGCAGCGGTCTGCAACACTGCTGAACATCTTGCAATACAAGGGACAGTCCCCACCCCCATCTACACACACACAACAAGAAACTGTCCAGCCAAATTCCCAATACTACCAGCATCAAGAAATCCTGAAACTGACTCTCACAAAGCCTACGTGGTGAGTATAATAGTCTCAGTCTATAGATGAAGCCACTGGTAAGTATTAAATGACTAGCTTGTATTCACAAAGTTAATAAGTTATAGGATTTGAACACAGGCTGCTTTAGCTGTCAAATCTGGACACTTCTGCACCATGCTGTGCTGGAAAAATCTTTGCGGTCAAGGAAATCAGAACTCCAAAAGGCTAGTCTCTGGAGGCATTCACCTTTTTCCATGTGTAGAAGTCCCTTTTATAAAGTTTGTTTCATAAAAACAGGAAGGCACCTCTCAGGTACTGAACTATGAAGACTTGCTCAGCCAGTGAGAGCTCAGGCTACATATACAAAAGATAATCTCACTTAATCCAATATCAAGGGCCTGATTTGCTATATGTATACTGTGAATCAATGTGCATGTATGTATGATTTATTCTTCTACTTTCTCCCTCCAAAATACATACATGAATATACATCATGATACTGTACCTTAAGCTTGTCCGGTATACTGGAGAAAGGTGAGCAGTATAATACACCAGACTAAAGTTATACACTAAAGGCCACAATACCAGTAGCTGCTGACTTTCACACCAAAAGACTGAATCATCCATCAGTCATTCACTTGGCAAACAAATGTTTATTAAATTCTTGGTATAGACTTCAGTGAGACATAGAGCAAATAATTACCACATAGAAAACAATGGCAGCAACAGTCAGCTCCTGGTTTTGTTCGTGACACAATACAGGAGGCAGTGATCAAGACCATTCCCAAGAAAAAGAAATAAAAAAGGCAAAATGGTTGTCTGAGGAAGCCTTACAAATAATTGAGAAAAGATAAGCTAAAGGCAAAGGAGAAAAGAAAGATATACCCATTTGAATGCAGAGTTCCAAACAATAGCATGAAGAGATAAGAAAGCCTTACTCAGTGATCAGTGCAAAGAAATAGAGGAAAACAATAGAATGGGAAAGACTAGATATCTCTTGAAGAAAATTAGAGATACCAGGGAACATTTCATGCAAAGATGGGCACAGTGAAGGACAGAAATAGTATGGACCTAACAAGGAGAAGGTATTAAGAAGAGGGGGCAAGAATACACAGAAGACCTGTACAAAAATTATCTTCATGACCCAGATAATCATGATGGTATGATCACTACCTAGAGCCAGACATCCTAGAATGCAAAGTCAAGTGGGCCTTAGGAAGCATCACTACGAACAAAGCTAGTGGAGGTGATGGAATTCTAGTTGAGCAATTTCAAATCCTAAAGGATGATGCTGTGAAAGTGCTGCACTCAATATGCCAGCAAATTTGGAAATTTGCCACTCATATGCTCAGCAGTGGCCACAGGACTGGAAAAGGTCAGTTTTCATTCCAATCCCAAAGAAAGGCAATGTCAAAGAATGCTCAAACTACCACACAATTGCACTCGTCTCACACGCTAGTAATGTAATACTCAAAATTCTCCAAGCCAGGCTTCAACAGTACATGAACCACGAACTTCCAGATGTTCAAGCTGGCCTTAGAAAAGGCAGAGGAACCAGAGATCAAATTGCCAACATCTGCTGGATCATCGAAAAAGCAAGAGAGTTCCAGAAAAACATCTACTTCTGCTTTATTGACTATGCCAAAGCCTTTGACTGTGTGGATAACAATAAACTGTGGAAAATTCTACATGAGATGGGAATACAAGACCATCTGACCTGCCTCTTGAGAAATCTGTATACAGTCAAGAAGCAAGAGTTAGAACTGGACATGGAACAACAGACTGGTTCCAAATCAGGAAAGGAGTACGTCAAGGCTGTATATCGTCACCTTGTTTATTTAACTTATATGCAAGGTACATTTGAGAAATGCTGGGCTGATGAAGCACAAGCTGGAATCAAGATTGCCGGGAGAAATATCAATAACCTCAGATATGCAGATGACACCACCCCTATGGCAGAAAGCGAAGAAGAACTAAAGAGCCTCTTGATGAAAGAGAAAGAGGAGAGTGAAAAAGTTGGCTTAAAACTCAACATTCAGAAAACCAAGATCATGGCATCTGGTCCCATCACTTCATGGCAAATAGATGGGGAAACAGTGAGATACTTTATTTTGGGGTCTCCAAAATCACTGAAGATGGTGACTGCAGCCATGAAATTAAAAGACGCTTGCTCCTTGGAAGGAAAGTCATGACCAACCTAGACAGCATATTAAAAAGCAGAGACATTACTTTGCCAATAAAGGTCCATATAGTCAAAGCCATGGTTTTTTCAGTAGTCATGTATGGATGTGAGAGTTGGACTATAAAAAAAACTGAGCACTGAAGAATTGATGCTTTTGAACTGTTTTGTTGGAATAGACTCTTGAGAGTCCCTTGGACACAAGGAGATCCAATCTGTGTCTCCTAAAGGAAATCAGTCCTGAATATTCATTAGAAGGACTGATGTTGAAGCTGAAACTCCAATACTTTGGCCACCTGATGTGAAGAACTGACTCATTTGTAAAGACCCTGATGCTGGGAAAGATTGAAGGCAGGAGGAGAAGGGGATGGCAGAGGATGAGATGGTTGGATGGCATCACCGACTCAATGGACATGAGTTTGAGTAAATTCTGGAGTTGGTGATGGACATGGAGGCCTGGTGTGTTGCAGTCCATGGGGTCGCAAAGAGTTGGACACGACTGAGCAACTGAACTGAACTGAATCAGATTTACCTTTGAGAAAGACCTTTCCATTGTTAGTAGAGATTCAGGGATGTGGGGGAGAGTGGAGCTCAGTTCAGTTCAGTCACTCAATCATGGAGCTCAGAGTGAAGCTAGGAAGACATATTTTGAGTCTATTATAGTAATCCAGGTAAAAAAGAATGATAAAGGCCTGAATTAAGGCAACAGCAGTGGGGATGGAAAGGAAAGCCCACAGTCAAAATAAAGTTGGCGATAGAATTTACAGGTCTTGGATATAGAAGTTAAGAGAGGGAAGATTTCTCCCTGGAAGAACGAGAGTACAGAAAAAACAATTTACATTTGGACAAACTTACATTTACTCTACCTATCTGAGTATATAATTTCATGGGCTAACTAAATATCAGAAACCCTACTAGACCCTTCATATATTAATCATTTCACAATCCTGTGATGTAGGTATTAAATTTTATATAAATATGAAGGCTCATATAGATTAATTAACTTGTTCCATTTAATATGGCAAGTGGCAAAGTCAAAACGTTATTGTAATTCTAGATATATCTTCAAGTATATACTTTTTAATCACTATGCAAGAATGCCTCTCCTTATAAATCTAGTACTTTATAAGACTTAAAATATGGATTTGAGCTACAAATACAATTCTGGAGCTAATGTTCCTCTAAGTGGCAGTTGAGATCTTGGATTGATATGAGATCATTTATGGAGAGTATCGATTAGGAATGAGTAAGAAAGAACCAGAGGTCCAGATGGTTGAGGACTGAGTCATTTAAGATGAGTTCTTCAAGGGACGGGGAGGAAAGGTGGATAGATTTGGAGTATGGGATTGACATGTACACATTCCTATATTTAAAATAGATCCTACAAGGAACTACTGTATAGCACAGGGAACTCTGCTCAATACTCTATAATAACCTAATGGGGAAAATTTTTGAAAAAGAATAGATACATGTATAACTGAATCACTTTACTTTACACCTGAAACTAACACAACATTGTTAATCAACTGTGGTGCTTTAGTCACTAAGTCGTGTCTGACTCTTATGACCCCATGGACCTCTGTCCATGGGGATTCTCCAGGCAAGAATACTGGAGTGGGTTGCCATTTCCTTCTCCAGGGGATCTTCCCAACCCAGGGACCAAACCCGAGTCTCCTGCCTTGCAGGCAGATTCTTTACCAACTGAGCTACGAGGGAAGCCCATTTCAATATAAAATGTTAAAAGAAAAGATAAATTCCTCAAGGAGGTGACCAGAGAGCAGGCAAAGAAATGGGAAAGGATGACTAGGGGAGGATAGTGTCACAGATGCAAAGGAAGAAATTGCGAACAGTCTTGATGAGGAGTCACATCTGTTTTGCACAAACACACACACACAAAGCCTCATTGCACAGGCATGGTTAGGATCCCTGCTGGGAAGCTCTCAGTTGATTCTATTCCAGAGGAAGTGATGCAGTGTCCCTCCTCTTACCACTGTAACCATTTTAATTCAAACCTTATTGATCATGTGAAATGATGGGTATAAAGTCATCAACACATGTAGACACTCAAAAATGGTAGACCATTCCTCCCTCACTGCCCCAGATAGTAGACGACAGCTCTGACAGCAAGGACCTTCAATTCTAGCAGAGAAGAAAACCTGAAACTTCAGCATTGTTTTAAATGTTGGCAGTACTTTCAAGCTAATTATTACAATTCCCGTTGCACAGATGTTGAAAGTTTAATACAGAGAGGTTAAAAACATTTTTTAAGGTCTCAGAGCTAACAAGTGGTCAACATTGCATTTGAATTTAGCTCTGTTCAGGACCAAAGTTATTGTCATTTCCGCAGTTCATTTTCTCTTTCAGAAGGGGCTATATACCAGAGTTGGACACAATTGAGCAATGAACACTTTCACTTTCATATCCCAGAGAGATATCTGTACCCCATGCTCATTGCAGCATTACAGGCACACCTTATTTTAAACATTATGCTTTGCAGATATTGCACATTTTACAAGTTGAATGTTTGTGGCAATCCTGCTTCAAGAAAGTCTATTGGCACCATTTTTTCAACATCTTCTCACTTTGTGTCTCTGTGTCCAGTTTGGTTTTGTTGCTGTTGTTCAGTCACTAAATCATGTCCAATTCTTTCTGACCACATGGACTGTAGCCTGCCAGGCTCCTCTGTCCATAGGATTCTCCAGGCAAGAATACTGGAGTGGGTTGTCACGCCCTCCTCCAGGGAATCTTCCTGACCCAGGGATTGAACTCACGTCTCTGGGTCTTCTGCATTAGCAGGTGGGTTCGTCACCAGCTGAGCCTTTGGGGAAGCTGACTGCTTGCAATTTTTTAAACCCTCCACCAGCAAAAATATTACTATTCACCAAAGGCTCAGATGATAGAATATTTTTACCAATAAAGTATTTTTTAACTAAGGTATATACACTGTTTTTTTTTAGACATAATGCTCTTAAATACTTAATAGATTAAACCACAGTAAACATAACTTTCATATGCACTGGGAAACCAAAAAGCTCAAGACTAGTTCTATTGCAATATTCATTTTATTGCAGTAGTCTGGAACAGAACCCATAGTATCTCTGAGGTATGCCCATATTTAAAATAGTCAGGACATGGAAACAATCTAAGTGTTCATCAATGGATGAATAGATAAATTATATAGGTAACATAAACATGAAGTGTCATACATATGTATACACACACACACACACTAGTAATTTTCAGCCATAAAATGGTAGGAAATACTACCATTTGTAATAAAATAGGTGGACCTTGAATTCAATATGCTGAGTAAAACAAGTCACATAGGGAAAGACAAATACTAAATGATCTCACTTATACGTGGAATCTAAAAAGAACAAACTATAGGAACAAAGAACAGATTGGTGAAAGTTAAACGTAGGGGTCTTGGGCATGATGGGAAAACTAGGTGAAGATGGTTAAAGAGGTACAAACTTTCAGTCATACCATAGGTACTTCCTGGGAATGTAATGTCACAGCAGGATGACTAGTTAACAATGTGTGTGTGTGTGTGTGTGTGTGTGTGTGTGTAGTTGCTAAGTCATGTCCAACTCTTTGCGACCCCATGGACTGTAGCCCACCAGGCTCCTTTGTCCATGGAATTCTTTAGCAAGAATACTGGACTGTATTGCCATTCCTTTCTTGAGGGGATCTTTCCGACCCAGGGATTGAACATGGGTCCCTTGCAAAGCAGGCAGATTCTTTACCATCTGAGCTACCAGGGAAGCCCATAGTTAACAATATTGTATTATTTCAAATACTGTATATTTGAAAGTTGTTAAGAGAGTAGATCTTGAAAGTTCTCATCACAAGGAAAAAATTGAACTATTTGAAGTGATAGATATTAACTAAACTTACTGTGTTAAATGTATATGTATGTTTAAGGCTTTAAATTTATGCAATGTTATACGTCAATTCTATCTCAATAAAACTGGAAAATCTTTTAGCAATAAAATGATATATTTTAACTTTGAAGATGAGTACTGCTGGGTGGAAGAAAACATGGGTGTGGCCAAGGGTTTGGAGCTCTCAATCACACCCACCTCTCTATCCCTCCATCATGATCCCAAAGTTCAAACTCGAATTCTGAATGGGACTGGGCTCCTTGTCTAGGTTTTAGAGAAGGGTTTCTCAACCTCAGCATGATTCACATGGACCCAGCTAATTCTTTGTTGGGGGTGGAGGATGGACTCTCCAGGATGTTGTAGAAGGCTTAAAAGCATCTTTGGCATCCACCTACTAAATGCAAGTACCATTACCCCAACCCACCCCGTTCCCCGTTACGACAGGTAAAAATGGTTCAGACTTTGCCAAGTGATGCTAAGGGTCAAAATGCTCCCTGGTTGAGAACCGCAGGTTTAGATGTATGGCATCCCCACTCTAAGATTAATTGACAACCCAAGGTCTGTGCTAATGTGCTCTTTTTTTTTTTTTTTTTTTTTGAGGCTTCATCTGCTCATGCCCAGACTCTCATCTCCACTCTCTGCACCACATCCCACCATCCAGCCATCCATGTCTCCCTGCTTTAGAAGGGCCCAGGCAGAGGACCTGGAACCCCGTCCCTGATCTGAGAGCTGAAACAAGTTCCTGGTCTGGAGACCAATGCCATGAAAATGTGCTTCCAAATGCTCTGCAGCATTTGGGTGGAAATGGCCTCATCAATCATCTTATTGTTTTGTGGGCCTCTGAGGGTGCTCCTGGGAACGACAGGGACTGTGACTCATCCTGCTGAACTGCTGTAATATTAAAGAAAATAAATAACGGAACTAAGAAGGCATTAAGTGAGGAAATGAGGCACGGGGGCATGAGGCAGAGGTGATCCTACTGCACTGCTTCTAGTGAATATCACCCAATTAACGGGAAGCAGAACCCAGGAAAGGAACTGCCGAATCACAGTTCTCTGAATGAGCTGAAGAACGTACAGTCAGATGGCGGTGAATTCCCCATGCCGGCCTTTTCCTGTGAGCTCCCTTCTGAATAACAAGGAAGTGCATGCAATTGGCTTGTCATGGTTTGTTCTCTGTCTTAAGTAATAATGGCAATAACAAGACCTTATGTTTGCACAGTGTTTCCTGGTTTACATAGCACTTTTCCATACATCACGTCATTTTATTCACAAAGTAATCCTGTAGACACCCAGCCAGGAGGAAGGCAGTGCTCACAGGGGCATTTCTATAGGTTTGAGACAGCAGAGCATGCTTATGAGAGCATAGGCTCTGGAACCTGAAAATCTAACAATATTGGTTCTTAGACCAGCTCGGGAACCTTAAATCTTAACTGTCAAAGTTCAGTGTTCATCTCTATCAGGGGAGATAATAGCACTGTTGCAAGGTATTCAAACAAATCAGATCTATAATTACTGAGCACAATATCTTTTTACTATAGGCAAAAGGTTCTTAATAGTTGCATAAGTAATCCTTAACTCAGGATGATATGTAGATGGTTGCTGTTCAGTCGCCAAGTCATGTCTGACTCTTCACAACCCAATGGACTGCAGTACACCAAGCTTCCCTGTCCTTCACTATCTCCTGGAGTTTGCCCAAGTTCATGTCCACTGAATTGATGATGCCATCCAGCCATCTCATCCTGTCACCCTCTTTTCCTTCTGCCTTCAATCTTTCCCAGCATCAGGGTCATTTCCAGTGAGTCGGCTGTTTGCATCAGGTGGCCAAAGTATCGGAGCTTTGGCTTCAGCATCAGTCTTTCCAATGAATATTCAAGGTTGATTTCCTTTAAGATTGACTGCTTTGATGCCCTTGCTTTCCAAGGTAATCTCAAGAGTCTTCTTCAGCACCACAGTTCGAAAGCATTAATTCTTTGGCATTTTGCATTCTTTATTGTCCAGCTCTCATATGCATATGTGATTACTGGAAAAACCATAGCCTTGACTATATGGACCTTTGTTGGCAGACTGATGTCTTTGCTTTTCAACACACTGTCTAGATTTGTCGTAGCTTTCCTGCCAAGAGCAATCATCTTCTGATTTCATGGCTGCAGTCACCATCTGCATTGATTTTAGAGCCCAAGAAGTGGAAATCTGTCATTGCTTCCACCTTTTCCCCTTAGGTTTGCCTTGAAGTGATAGGACCAGATGTCATGATCTTAGTTTTTTAATCTTGAGTTTTAAGTTGGCTTTTCATTCTCCTCCTTCAGTATCATCAAGAGGCTCTTTAGTTCCTCTTCACTTTCTGCCATTAGAGTGGTATCATCCACATATCTGAGGTTGTTATTTCTCCTGGCAGTCTTGATTCCAGCTTGTAACTCATCCAGCCCAGCATTTCACATGATGTGCTCTGCATATAAGTTAAGTAAACAGGATGACAATAAACAGCCTTATCATACTCCTTTCTCAATCCTGAACCAGTCAGTTCGTACAGGATTCAGAAGCGTAAAGAGCATGATGTTTTGTGTCACAGTCAATAGTAACGACTTTAGAGATAAAATTTGACCAGGATTTGAATCTCAGCTCTGTCACTTGAAATTGTATAACTTGAAACAAGTTTCTTAACTTCCCTCTGCCTCAGTTTTCTCATCCATAAAACAGGCGCTTTGAAGATGAAATGAGTAAGTACATGAAATGCACCGCCTCACTGCCTGCATCATCTGTACTTGGTTCCTCTGTGTTTCAGGCTCTGCTGCCTATTTTCATATTATTTTCACCTCAGTTAATGTGATTACTCAGAACTGATTTTAAGTACTGCACTTTACTGTGTCAAAGAACCTGCCTGCCAAGGCAGGAAACGTAAAGAGATGAAGGTTCAATCCCTGGGTATGAAAGATCCCCTAGAGAAGGGGCTTCCTGGAGGGCAACCCACTCCAGTATTCTTTGCTGGAGTATCCCATGGACAGAGAAGCCTGGCGGAGTATGGTCCATAGGGTCTCAAAGAGTCAATGAAGCGACTTAGCATAGCACAGTATTTTTTAAGGAAATTAACACTGGATGCTATTACAGGCAAATCTCCATATCTCAATGACTTAACACAATTAAACTTCCTACTCATATCATATTCCAATGCCTGATAATCAGAGTCTGTGTGTGTTGTTGTTATTATTGGGGCACACTCCATGCAGGTATTTTGAGACCAAAGTTCTTATCATGCTGTGTCTCTACCCACTCCTACACCCTCAGAGTTTTCTCCTTTTGGCAGTTGAGGGAAGCATAGGAAGGAGGCACAGAAATTTCTATGGGTCAAGACTGGAAGTTGAACACATTGCTTTTGCTCTCATTCCTTGTACAGAACTCAGTCAAACATATGGCCATACTTCACTCAAAGAAGTCTGAGAAATGGAGTCTAGCCTTGTGCCCCCAAAAAGGAAAGCTCAGATATAAGAGGTTTCTAGGAATCTCTGCCACAAGTCCAGAGTACAGGGGTTCTTTGCTTCCCAGAAGCAGGCTCTGCAAATTGTTGCACTACTAATGAGGGCCATTGTGCCCTGATACTGTCTGATCTTTCCCCTTTCTCCCAAGGCATCATTCTCCCATGACCTCGTGAGCAATGCTTTATACCTTGGCAGCAAGATCGGTTCTACTTCTGATCAGGGTCCAAACTATAAATAACCTTCCCTTTGAATGGAGACATAGCTCTCTTTACATTAGAATATGTCAAGAATATGCTACTTGAAAGATCAGCTGAGGGCAAGACCCACGATGTAGAAATCCAGTGCCTTGTGACAAGCAGTTCATTTGCTTTCAGAGGCTAAACTTCAGAGAAGTAGGTTTTACCTTATCATAGGGACAAGGTCAAGGTGGACCTAAAAGTTATAGCAGGCAAATGGAAATGAACTGAAAGCCAAAAAAAAAAAAAAAAAAATTAAAACCAGAGACTAGGAAGCAAAGTACAACTTGAGAGCCAAGAGGAAATTTCAGACACAGTAGAAAACTTTAAAAAACTGGGAACCAGGCACCTGAAGAGTTGTTGTCACTGAGTCACCAAGTCGTGTCTGACTCTTTGAGACCCATGGAATGCAGCACAGAGGGTTCTCTGCCCTTCAGCATCTCCTGGAGTTTGCTCAGACTCATGTCCATTGAGTCAGTGATGCCATCCAACTATCTCATCCTCTGTCGCCCCCTTCTCCTCCTGCTGCTGCTGCTGCTAAGTCGCTTCAGTCGTGTCCGACTCTGTGCGACCCCATAGACGGCAGCCCACCAGGTTGCCATCACTGGGATTCTCCAGGCAAGAACACTGGAGTGGGTTGCCATTTCCTTCTCCAATGCATGAAAGTGAAAAGTGAAAGTGAAGTTGATCAGTCATGTCCGATTCCTAGTGACCCCATGGACTGCAGCCTACCAGGCTCCTCCGTCCATGGGACTCTCCAGGCAAGAGTACTGGAGTGGGTCACCATTGCCTTCTCCTCCTGCCTTCAATCTTTTCCAGCATCAGGGTCTTTACAATGAGTTGGCTCTTTACATCAGGTGGGCAAAGTATTGGAGCTTCAACATCAGTCCTTAAAATAAATACTCAGGGTTGATTTTCTTTAAGATTGACTGGTTTGATCTTGCAGTCCAAGGGACTCTCAAGGGTCTTCTCCAGCACCACAGTTCGAAAGCATCAATTATTCAGCACTCAGCCTTCTTTATGGTCCAACTCTCACATCCATACATGGCTACTGGAAAAATCATAGCCTTGACTATAGGGACCTTTGTCAGCAAAGTGATGTCACTGCTTTTAAATACAACCAGGAAATAAGAACCTCTGACAAAATCATACCTGCATAGATTACAGTAGACTATAGAGAAGTACCAGTTGGGTGTCCTCCAACATTGGCTCCAGCTTTCACTGGACCCCCTTCCCAGCCACTCCAGCAGTGTCTTTGCCTTGACTCCCAGTCTCACGTTGACCAACACCTGATGGCCAGTGAAGGTTTACACACGATGAGGACCAGCAATGGGACAACCAGGGCACCAGGCATGTCACCCAGCTACACTGAGTGGCTGAGGGGCATGTCCCTGCTAGTTAGGGCCTGACAAGATGTGGTCCACTGGAGAAGGAATGGCAAACCACTTCAGTATGCTTTCCTTGAGAACCCCATGAACAGTATGAAAAGGCAAAAAGATATGACACTGAAAAATGACCCCCAAGGTCAATAGGTGTCCAATGTACTACTGGGGAAGAGTAGAGAAATAGCGCCACCTGGGAAGACCTCAAATAGTCTCCCTTTGATACTATTTCTTTCTTTATTCATTTAAAAAATATTTTTTTAATTGAAGGATAATCACTTTACAATATTGGTTTGATTTCTGCCATACATCAACATGAATCAGCCATAGTTGTGCCTATGTCTCCTCCCTCTTCCACAACCCTCCCACCTCCAACCCTTCCCCACCCTTCTACATTGTTACAGAGCCTCTATTTTGGAGCTCTGGAAAACTATGTGGTAGTCAGGCATCTTAGTTTATATTCTTTAATAAATACCTGAAATCAAGATATTTCAATTGCTTAAGCAGTTCCTGCAGAGTCAGTAAGTTATACTGGTTTAAAGCATGGACCCTGAAGCAAAATCAGCTGCGGATTGAATCCTGACGAGCTGCCGCAGATGTACAACCCCGAGGAAGTATATACTTTCTCTGTATTTTAGTTGTTTTGTGTGTAAAATGAAGTCAGTGAATAATATGTATATCACAGGATTGTTGTGATGATTAAATAGGAATGAAAAGCATTTAGACAAGTGCTGTGCCTTCAGTAAACATTCAATAAGTGTTCATCGCTGTTGTCTAGAGGTAAATTTTGACAGTTAGGATGTTTTAATAAGAATGTGCTAAATTGAAGGTCCATACAGAGGTGAGCCAAAAAGATCAAGGTCTTTTGTCTCAATAATTTAAGACTTATTTTTAAATATGTGAGCAGTTAGATAGCCTAGGCCCACGGTAATGCATAGGACCATGAAACTTTTAGCCTGAACATTTTTTTAAAATATCAGAGTATAGCTGCTTTCCAATGTGTTAGTTTCTTCTGTACAATAAAGTGAATCAGCTATATGTATACATATATCCCTTTCCTCCTGGACCTCTCTCCCCCCACCTCATCTAACCCATTTAAGTCCCTACAGAGCTCTAAGCTGAGCTCCCTGTATAGTAGCTTCCCACTAGCTATCTGTTTCACAACTAGCAGTGCACATAAATCAATCCCAATCTCCCAATTCATCCTGCTCTCTACCTCATGGTCACATGTCTGTTCTCTATGTCTATGTCTCTATTTCTGTCCTGCAAATATGTCCACCTGTACGATTTTTCTAGATTCCACATTTTTTAAAGCAAATTACCAAATGCTCAAGAAGCCATATGTTTAAAATAAAATGAATAAAGTATCTATAGGATAGCTAAATTTAAAGTTTTACCTTTACTATCAGTCTTTCACGATAAATCAGTTGCAAAACATATGTCTAGGTTAAGTTTGTTGATTTCATTTACTCATCAACTGCTGAGCATCAAGTGTGAAGGTCATGTGTGAAGCATCAGTGATAAAGCAGAGTCACCAATGAGACGAGGTAGTCTATGTGTTCAGGACAGAAAACATCAAGGAAATAATCACGCAATTAATTCTTTCAGCTGTACTACATATGAAGAAAAAAGGAAAAGGTTTATGAAGAAATAACACAGAAGGAGTTATTTTAAGGTGAGGGTCCCAGGGAAATCTTCCCTAAGCAAAGTATATCCATCTAAGCCAAGAGTTACTGGCTGATCAGAATTTCCAAGACATTCACTAAAGTAGTGATTGTAGTCTGGAGGTGCCCAACACAGATCTATAGAACATATTTCACTTTCTATCTGTATGCAGACATAGAATTAAAGATCATGCATCTTGTCCATCAAAAGTGCTATCAAGTCATTTATATACAAATTAGAGGAAGAGAATAGGAGGAGGACTTGTCAAGTGCAAACATCTATTTTTAAAATTTAATTGGAAATCATGTTGACTATTAAGAGACTATTTCTAATAAGGCTGATGTTTGAAATGCCATTGATAGGCAAGTTCTAAACATATGTCCTTTTCTATGGGTTATTCTGAACCATATATTTCACTCAGTAGTCAATATCTATGTTCTGATGAAAATGTCCATAAATGCTGCAAATTCTGTTACGATTTTCTTGTCATATTTTTCCTGCATGTGATAAAATACACAGAAATAATCAATAGAGACATGACTGTGTGTAAAAGTGGCCTGCTTCTGTTACAGAATATTGAATTGAGAAACATAGGTATGTGGGCAGATTAGTAATGGTCTCTCAAAGATGTTCACATACTAATCCCTGGAATCTGTGAATGTGTTATGTTACATGGCAAAGGGGGATTTTGAGGTTGTATATGGAATTAAACTTGCTAATCAACTGAATCAATATTGGGAAATATTCCTGGACTATCTAGGCGGGGCCAATGAGGAAGAGAGAGGAAACAGAGGAATCAGCTTCAACGCATGCTCAGTCACTCAGTCGCACTGACTCTTTGTGACCCCATGGACTGGAGCCCGCCAGTCTCCTCTGTCCATGGAATTTTCCAGGCAAGAACACTGGAGTGGGTTGCCATTTCCTCCTTCCTCAGTGTCAGAGGGATGTGTTTCGGGAATGACTCTGTCGTCATTGCTGGATCTGAAGACGGGAAGGGCTCATGAGCCAAGGAGTGCCAATAGCCTCTTAGAGCCTGAAAGGGTGCTGCTCTTTTAGAGCTTCCAGAAAGAACAGCAGCTCTGATGATACTGCCTTTAGAACAGTCTCTTAGCCTTCACCATTTAGCTCAGCTCTGGAGTGAGCTCAGAAGTCTATCCATGTGAGTCTCAGCCACTTCTGTTCATACTTAGGTTACTGCTGGTCCTCCTACAATAGGAGTGACTTCCAGAAATACTTCTACCATGTAGAGTGCCAAACCATCCAGGGTTGTGGTGGCATGAAGGCCTAGGGTCAGAGGTCATGTTGTGATATGAATGTGTCCTAAGCACCAGTTGCAGAAAGTGTATAAATAGTGGATGAGAAATGAATTTAAAGTGTTTCAAATCAGAAGCCATATGCAACATTTTTCTACCAAATATCACAGCTCATACTTAAAGGAATATGAATTATAAAATAACATAAAATCATAAGATAATAAACCTGAGTTTTTAAGATGCTAATGTTATAGTAAATAGAATAACAATGGGACCACTGAAAAAATAAATAAATAAAGGAAAAAAAAATAAAAACTGAATAACAATGGGAAACAAATACAACATGCCTTTCAGAACAAATGTTTAAACATCTAAGCATTTCAAATTTTGAGAGGATGAATGTTTCCTTTATAAAAAAATGATATATCCTTTGGAATATTCTGAGGCCTACTCTAATCTGTAGCTCTGATTCTTAACAATCAATAATTATACTGATCTGACCCAGGCAGGTTAGGCTTCTCTTCTAGACCCACCATAAAAAATATGTATTTTTAAACACAAAAACAAGAAGAATGGTTTATTTTCCAATGTCCCATACAAGTAAACACTAAATAATTGTTAAATATATGGGCTTATTTATTAAACTGCTCTTTGAAAATTTAATTGGATATATAAAAACCAGTACACTTAAGTTTTCACATTGAAAAAAAAAAAACCTAATCCTTGAAAAGTTTTGCTTCCTTCTTCATTCACCTCAGGCTGAAACTTAAGAATCATGCCTGTCCTCTCTTTCCCTTTCATCTCACCACAAATTCTTAAAAAAAAAAAAAAAAAAAATTCAAGGACTAACTATGTACCAGGAATTGTTCTTGACTCTACAATGGAATCATGAGTTAAATTCATTGGTCTTATCTTCAAAAAAATATCTGAATCTAACCAGTCCCTACTTCTACCTTCATGGCACCATTCCAAAGTACCACATAGCTCAATTGGAATCATTCAATAGCTTTTTAACTTGCCTCCTAATTGTACTATAATAATATAGTAGAATTGGCCCCAATAATCTATTCTCCACATAGCAGTTAGAGTGATTTTTTTAAAAGATCAGGTCATATCATGTACTTTTCCTGCTTATAACATTCCAACTGCTTATTAGTATAATCAAATAAAAAGCAGACATCTTACTGTGATCATACCACTATACAATCTGGCCCTTCATTTCTGACCACATCTCTTACTATTCTCTTCCTTGTTCACACCACATCATTCATGCTAGCTTCCTCGACCCTTGAACATGATCAATATTTTCTCAACCCAGGACCCTTGCCATTGCTGTTTCCTCACCCAAAGATGCTTTTTCATCAGACCTTCACATGGCACACTCAGTCAGGTTTCGGCTTACCTAAGTATTCTCTCCAGTTCCAAAGGCTTCTCATCTTATCAGATATTTTGATGCAGTTAAGCCACTGTAAATGTATAGCTCATTATGAACACAGTTGTTTTAAAAGTCTGGTTTGACATCTTTTTTGCCAGAGAACCCAGGTTACACTCTCCTTACTTAATGCCTATCATGCCTGTGCTTAAAAATCCACTCTAGATTTACAGTAATGCTTAACATCAGGTTCATCCACTACACGTGTTACCATTTCCTCCTGTTCTGCCTTTGATCAGTGGATATATATGCCTCCAGCATGCAGTTCTTTGATTAGTCATTATTTCTCCAAAATTAAGTATCAGTGATATTGAGACTTTAATGGAAAGTTTATTCTTTACACTGTAACAAAAAATATCTGGGTCTTTAAACTTGAGTAGCTATATGACTCTCTTAACATTCTCATTTACACTGGGTTTTATTAAAGAGAGTTAAAAATAAGGGTATATCAGTGAAAACAGAATAGGCTATGCAATCCAGAGGCCTGAACACCAACAGTGTTCCTTGGAGATTTTAGTTCTCCCTCAGTGGCTTCAGCTTCCTGGCCCTGCCCTCGGGACTGCCTTTTATCTATGCAATATGATAACAATTGCAGGTAAAGACTTGCATGTGTATTCTGCATTCCATTTTATTTCTGAGCATTTTAGAATTCCAGATCATGATCTTAGTGTCAGAGTTAAAATTCTTTACCATCTTGAAATGTGCTGTGTAAGATAAATGTAAGCTTGATGTTTTATCTCTTCTTTAACATTCAAGTGTACTGAAACTGAATAAGCTTGCTCTTTCCAGTGGAGCTTAAGGTATCCCATTCTTTCCTTCTGTGATGTAGACAGACATCACGATGTCAGACAACATTAATCTTCTTCTTCACTGCAGTAAACTGGCGCCACCTGGGAGGCACACATTTGCCAGGAGAGCCTCTATACTATCATAGCTGTCATTTCTTTCTTTAGAATTGTCACATCCTTCCCAGTTAGCAAATTGTTTATTTACACATTCAACAAATGCCTACTGAGCACTTAGGTCAGGGACCAGCCAGATGCTCAAAGTACAGATATAAATAAAATCATGATATAGGATGTGTAATAATATTGATAAAGTAGAAGTAAAACAGCTACAGTAACAGCAGAAGGGTATCCCAAGAAATTCTTGGACAGTCAGATGACTTTCTTATAACTAACTTATAGTTATTGATTTAATTTTGATTAGAAGAATCCTTATCTTTTTTCAGAGTTGGTGTTTATCAATTGGAATTTAATAGGTTTCTCCTTCTATCCAGAGAGATGAAATTGGCCCTTGTGTTTTCAAAACACAGCACTGATTTATAGATATTATTTCATTTGATCCTTGTAACAACCATATGAATTTGATATTACCATCACTTATATTTTATATAGAATAACACTGAGGCTAGTAGAGTTAAGTAGTTTGCATTTGGTCCCTTGTCTCCAAACACTAGAGCTTCTCACAATAAAGTTGAAACTAAATAAATTTACCCTATGAAGAGTGTAATTTCTTCACATTACTCCATGTTCACCAAACAATGGAATAATTACTTCAGTGGCCAGATCAAAAGTCACAAAGCCAGTATTTTTATCAGCTTTTCCCTTTAATATTCAAACTTCATCAGTTCTGGCCCTTACCTCCCTGAATAAATTTGTGACTATCATACTTGCTTCATCTTTATCCAATGTTTTATTTTAGGTTTTCCTTAAAAGCAGAGTTGGAAATAGGGTGGTTTGTTTTTTGCTTTCTCTTTTGAGGGGTGATCCCAAAGAATAAGAGCAGAGAACCAAAAGATGGGCAACAAGAAAGCGAGGAAAGTTAACCCAAAGAGTGAGTTATGAGCTGATCCTACTGTGGGTAACAAGGCTTCAATTTTGCCAGAATTCTCTGAGGATTCATGGAGAATGCATTTCAGAATTCTCTGCCTATGGATCAGAAGAGGCAGGTGTGAATTACTGGACTCTCTTTGCCACTGGTGAAGGACTGACTTATAACTACCTTATATTTGTTGGCAAACGCATCAAAATGGCTGTGTGAGAACCTGGAAGCAGAAAGTGAATAGCTGTGGTGAGATGCTCTTCATTTATAATTATGCACATCTAGGTTCCACAGCAAAGACTAGAATAAAATGGTAGGCTGAGAGTGTGTGGGGATAGATACAAAAGTCATCTAATGACAGCAATCCCCTGTCTTTTTGGCAGCAGGGACCAGTTTCATGGAAGACAATTTTTTCATAGATCAGGGGTGGGCGGATGGTTTGGGGATGATTCAAGTGCATTACATTTATTGTGCAATTTATTGCTATTATTATTACATCCGTTCCACCTCAGATCATCGACCACTAGATCCCAGAGTTTGGGGACCCCTGATCTAACACATAACATCTTTTGTCTTGACTTTAAATCTTATCGCATCTGAGTTCTTTTATGTAACCACAACATCTTCCAAACATCTTCCATTTGTATATTATTACCACCATCTCTATACATTTTTATGATGGAAATAATAGTTTCAAACCCTAGTTAATAAACATACTGCTTAATGTTTTATCGATAGAAACACTACTTAATTTTTAGATCATCCTTTAAGGGCCACCTTTGTTTTTATGGTCTCTTGACAGTGTGAGAGTTTAAGAACAGTTATTCATTCTCAGGTAGAAGGCAAATGAGTAGAGATGGGCCATGACTCAGTGGATGTTTTTCTTGCACCTGGAATGTTCGTGATTGCTCCCATATCAGGATGGAAAGTGTTACGATCAACACCTAAGATTTCATGTGTCCTTTTGGTATCAATCACAAAATTCCGAAATCTCCTCAATACCAAAATTTTATTTTCTATTAATATCAAAGTAGTTTGTAATTTGACATCTACCATTGCCAAAAATTTAAGTATTCACTAGGCTGAATTGTCATCAGTTTCCTAAACCCTTCTTCCATTACTGCCATTCAGCTGGCAAATTCCAGTTGTATTTACCCTGACACCCATCAGTTGTCAACTGTCAATTGATTACATCCTTTCCTTGAATATAGGATTACATCCTATACTTACTCTGCATCTTAGTTTTGTCTTTTTGTATTATCAGTACATTTTTGATCATCACTTCTCATTTCCCAGTTGCAACAGACAACCGCTGGTATGGGCAGTAAAAGAGCCCTATCTCCAGTCTTCCTGTAACCATATACTCATTACTTTAGTGAAATACTCCACCCTTCATTTATTTCATATGAGAGCTAACAATCATAGCCTCCCATTCTTATGGCCAAAAGAGCAGACATATGACCCATCTTGCACTAACAACAGGATCCTGTCTCCAGAACAAAATATTGCTACCAGCAATAGGAATATGATTCAAGCAAGATCATACTGGGCCTTACCTGTCCCACCTTCTAATCAAAATTACCAGTATCCAGGATTTCACTTTCTTGGTGACAAGAGACCTGAAAAACATAAGGCAACATGTAGAGAGAATTAAAGATGTAAGAGAATGAAAGCAGTGACAGAGTTTGAGCAGTCTTTGATTCTACTTAGGATAAGATTTATTGATTTATATAATAATATGTTAATATTATAATAGTCTTATACATATTAATATAATAGATTATTATTAAAATCTATATAATTTATAGTTATTATTTATAGATTTATTAGCTCCCCATATCAAACCATAAAGAGGATGAGTGTAACCAATAAATATTACATTTGCAGAAATTAACTTAAGTTGAATTTCTGTTACTTCAACCAAAGATTTCTGAATACTTCACTAAACATATGTCTTCCAAATAATGTGTCAAAAATTTCTAAAAATTATCCAGCCCCTATACCACAAGTATTCAGTAGTCATCATTCAGAAGCTTTCAACCTCTGCCTTAACTTATATGAGTAAAAATTTTTTTATTCTAAGAACATATTCAGCTTTGAAAAATTACAAAGTTTTTATTCCCCATGCCTAGTTTATTCTGTGCAGACGGAACACTAAGAATTGCATGGACAGCAGCCTGTGCTCTCTAATCCCCAGAAACTACCATGTTCATCACTCTTCCCAGAAACCCATCTTTCCAACAGACAGGCTTTCATTTTCCCATATGGTCTGGAAGTCACTACTTTAATATATTCTCCTTCCAGAGGCAATATTCATATTCTTATTCTCTGAGGCTATAAGCCTCATCTTAAAGGTGGATAGTCTTCAGGAAAATAAACCTACAGAGATGGGGTCATTTAGAAAGACCACTTGACCTGCCTCCTGAGAAATCTGTATGCAGGTCAAGAAGCAACAGTTAGAACTGAACATGGAACAACAGACTGGTTCCAAATTGGGAAACGAGTATGTCAAGACTGTATACCGTCACCCTGCTTCTTTAACTTATTTGCAGAGTACATCATGTTAAATGCCAGGCTGGATGAAGCACAAGCTGGAATCATGATTGCTGGGAGAAATATCAATAACCTCAGATATGCAGATGACATCACCCTTATGGCAGAAAGCGAAGAAGAACTCAAGAGCCTCTTGATGAAAGTGAAAGAGGAGAGTGAAAAAGTTGGCTTAAAACTCAACATTCAAAAAACGAAGATCATGGCATCTGGTCCCATCACTTCATGGCGAATATATGGGAAAACAATGGAAAGAGTCACAGACTTTATTTTGGGGGGCTCCAAAATCACTGCAGATGGTGACTGTAGCCATGAAATTAAAAGATACTTGCTTCTTGGAAGAAAAGCTATGACCAACCTAGACAGCATTTTAAAAAGCAGACATTACTTTGCCAACAAAAGTCTGTCTAGTCAAAGCTATGGTTTTTCCAGTAGCCCTGTATGGATGTGAGAGTTGGACTATAAAGAAAGCTGAGCGTGAAGAATTGATGGTTTTGAACTGTGGTGTTGGAGAAGACTCTTGAGAATCCCTTGGACTGCAAGGAATTCCAACCAGTCAATCCTAAAGGAAATCAGTTCTGAATATTCATTGGAAGGACTGATGTTGAAGTTGAAACTCCAATACTTTGGCCACCTGATCCGAAGAACTGACTCACTGGAAAAGACTCTGATGCTGGGAAAGATTGAAGGCGGAAGGAGAAGGGGACGACAGAGAATGAGATGGTCGGATGGCATCACTGACTCGATGGATGTGAGTTTGAGTAAGCTCCAGGAGTTGGTGATGGACAGGGAAGCCTGGCATGCCACAGTCCATGGAGTTGCAAAGAGTCGGACACAACTGAGCAACTGAACTAAAGTGACTTCAAAAATACAATCATCACATTTGGGAATCAATTTATTACTAGCAATCCCACTGACTAAAGTGAATATCATGTTCTCATTTCAATAAGTAACAAAAAAAGGCATTTGAAGCTATTTAATAATCACTTTTGGGTTAAAACGAAAAGAAATGTAGAAATGCCAGAATAGAAACTTACTTCCTTGACATAATAAACAATTTTTTAAACTAAGTGCCAACATCACACTTATGGTGAAAAACTAGTCCTACTCTTTAAAATCAGGAACAAGACAAAGGCATCATTATTTTTTAACATTATGTGGAAATCCTGTCCAAAGTAATAAAGCATGAGAAAGAAATAAGATAAATTACTATTGGAAATGAAAAAAATTAGCATTACTTACAAGTGTCAGAATTATACACACACACACACACACACACACACACACATACATATAAATGAAAGAGAAGTTAGGTATAATGTCTTAGATTGAATTTATCTTAAGAACAGTAGTTATAGTTTAGATTAATATTAAAAAAACAGATGCTTTACTACACTTGAAACACAGTATCTGAAATATATTAAAAAACTATTTTAACCAAACATTCTAAAGTCAAAATTATACCATCCTGAAAGCAAACAAAATAAAATACACTTCACACACATAAATGCACAACCGTTGCCTAGGAATATCATTGTGTGAATTTATATGAAGAAAATTATAAATGCCTGTATTATTCTGAATAGGTTATATTGTGGTGATAAGTAATTCGCCTAAATAACCTTGGTTTGTTTCATGTCCTTGGTCAGCTGGAACGGCAATCTATTCCACATGGGACCCAAGTATTGGTGTCTCTGCACCATGATTTTGGAAAAATGGAAGATAAAAATTGTTCAACAGATTCTTTCACCACTTCTGCTTACATTTTACTGGCCAAAGCAAGGCAGATGTAATGGCTAATTTCAAAGGGGTGTTCAGTTCAGTTCAGTCACTCAGTTGTGTCCGACTCTCTGCGACCCCATGAACCGCAGCACATGAGGCCTTCCTGTCCATCACCAACTCCCGGAGTTTACTCAAACTCATGTCTATTGAGTCGGTGATGCCATCCAACCATCTCATCCTCTGTTGTCCCCTTTTTCTCCTGCTCTCAATCTTTCCTAGCATCAGGGTCTTTTCAAATGAGTCAGCTCTTCGCATGAGGTGGCCAAAGTACTGGATTTTCAGCTTCAACATCAGTCCTCCCAGTGAACACCCAGGACTGTGAGACAGTGCAATATTAGCCACAATCTGAAGTGGGCTTCCCTGGCGGCTCAGATGGTAAAGAATCTGCCTCCAGCGCAGGAGTCCCAAGTTCGATCTCTGGGGCAGAAAGTCCCCTGAAAAAGGAAATGGCAGCCCACTCCAGTATTCTTGCCTGGAGAATTCCATGGACAGAGGAGCCTGGCAGGATACAGTCCATGGGGTCACAAAGAGTTGGACACAACTGAACAAATAACACTTTCACTTTTCAACTGAAAAAATATAGTGGTTGATTGCAATACCCAGGCTATAGATTAAAACTTCAGATCCTAGAAGCAGTTCCTAGGCTCAAATTCTGGCTTTGGCAATTGCTCATAAGTATTCTTGGGTTACTTTATCTTGATGTGATTTCTTCTTCTTATCTGAAAAGTAGAAATGATAATAGCATGTGGCTTATCAAATTGCATTATTGTTCTATGAATTTATGGAAAGATATTTTTTGAGAAACTATTTTGTGTCAAGAATATACTATTTTGGGTGCTTAGACATGAAAGTGAAAAGTATTAGTCACTCAGTCGTGTCCGACTCTGCAATGCCATGGGCTGTAGCTTGACAGTCTCCTCTGTCCATGGAATTCTCCAGGCAAGAATGCTGCAGTGAATAGCCATTCCCTTCTCTAGGGTATCTTCCCAATCCAGGGATTGAACCTGGGTCTCCTGCTTTGCAGGCAAATTCTTTACTGTCTGAGACACCATGTATGAAACAGACACAGGTCCCTGCTTTGGGGGATCATACATTCTTGGGAGAAAAGCAGAAAATAAAACACAAGGAAACTAAATAAGTAAATTAAATCCTAATATAGCCTTTTAAGTGAGTGAAGTGAAGTTGCTCAGTCGTGTCCAACTCTTTGCGGCCCCATGGACTGTAGCCTACCAGGTTCCTCTGTCCATGGGATTTTCCAGGCAAGAGTAATGGAGTGGGTTGCCATTTCCTTCTCCAGAGTATGGCCTTTTAGATTACTGTAAAGACTGTCTTTATTCTGGTTACTGTACTGGGAAAAGACATTAGTGGAACAAGGATCAGAAGAGCAAAGAAACTCCCAAGGAGGCTACTGCAGCAACCCAAGCAGAGATGTGTTGGATCAATGTAAAAGTAATGGAAATGCTGAGAAATACATCAGGCAAAAAACATATCTAGATTTAGGACCTAAGTATTTTGGATATGTTTTGAGAGTAGAGGTATCGTTGGATATATTTGGGAATATACTATGGAAACAGAGTGTATGATGAATTACATGTGGAGTATGAGAGAAAGAGAAGAGTTAATTGATAAAATAAGGTTTTTACTTGGAACCATTAACTGAGATGGAAAGGTAGCAGTGAAGTCCGGTTTCAAGTCTTAAATGCTGAGGAGACATCCGAGAACAAGTGTTAAGTAGGAAACAGATACATTTCATAGAGTTCAAGAGGATGCATAACTGGAAAGTCAAATGTGGATACTTTCACAGAAAATGTGTTCAAAGCCCAGCAATTCAATCAAATCACCAAAGAAGTAAGGGCATGTGCTTTAAATGAGTTAGTGAATGGGAATGACTTCAGATAATAGTATCAAATAAATATCTAATAAATGTTAGTTGTTGCTATTATACATGAAAGAGACCATGGGTTCAAAACTTAGTTCTTTACCAGGCTAATTTACAGTCCTGAATGCATCTCAGTAGAATTCTTTTGACAAAAGAAGATGGCAGAACTATTTAATGGTTGTTTGGGGATTTCACTGGTGGTCCAGCCGCTAAGATCTCAATATGGGGGGCCCAGGTTCCATCCCTGATCAGGGAATTAGATCCCACATGCTGAAACTAAGACCTAGCACAGTCAAATAAAAAATCAACATTAGATTTCATTATAAATCAACATGAAATGAGTTTGGAAACAGTGAGATGAGTTTGGAAATATAAGTATAGTGGTATCAAGGAGAAGGGTTGAGAGTGGCAGCCTGTTCACCACCTCATATTACGGCAGGCTGGATAACTTTATTAAATGTGGGACTGGCTCAAGAATTAACAGTAAAATGGAGGGAACAGAAGAGATTGTCTCAAAACAGATTATGTGTCAATATTCATATTTGTCTCGAATTGATGCATTAAAAAATAATACAATTGAAGGGGCAGGGAATAATCTTGTGAGTCAATTAATTGTGATGGATGAGTTGGCTACCCTAAACTGGTATACTGTTACATCCTTACCTCAGATTTTACACCAAAATATATTTCAGATGGCTCAGAGCTTTTTTTTTTAGAGATGATGTGAAACACTAGAAGTTTTAAATGAATATCCACCTACTTTTTGGCTAGAGAAATCCATTCTGTGCACAAGAACAACGAAAAAATAAAATATTTAAATGTATGGCTACATAAGGGCTTCCCAAGTGGCTCAATCAGGAAAGAATCCACCTGTAATGCAGGAGACTGCCTGAGTGCTGGAGATCCAGGTTCAATCCCTGGGTCAGGAAGATCCCCTGGACAGGAAGCTGCAACTCATTCCAGTGTTCTTGCCTGGGAAATCCCATGGACAGAGGAGCCTGGCAGGCTACAGTCAGTCCATGGGGTCACAAAGAGTCGGACATGACGGAGCAACTAAATCACCACCACCACCACCATAAAACATCAAAGTTACTACATATCATACATCTTATTATTACAAAAATGAATGAAAAACTTGGAAATTTACCTGGATTAAAAAACATTAATGTATTAATATATGTTGCAAATCTTTAAGAAAATAAAACCAAATAGCCTGAAAGAAACCTAGGAAGAGACATAAGCAAGTAACTCATAGAATTAGAAACACATGTGGCTCCTCTAACATAAAACTTCTTAGATAACAAAGAAATGCAAATACCAAGAAGAGTCAAGAATTTATTTTTAAGTATTGAATGTTTGTAAATTTATAGTGAAGCAAATATTCTCTAAGCAGTTAAATTCATAAAATTTTTCTAGAAAGCAATTTAGCCAAATAAATCCCAAGATCCAATAGACATATGCTTTAACCAACTAATTGTGTTTTGAAATTCATCCTAAGAATATATAAAAAATGTAGGCAATAATTCTATGTTAAAGAATTCTTACAGCAGTGTTATTTATAACACTGCACAGTTGAAAAAGCATTCTAAACCTTAAACAATGGGAAATTGCCTAAGTAATAATCAATACAAACAATATTATGCTATGTAACTATTGAAAATTATATTTGCAGATTACTTTAGTGAAATAAAACACTCTCAGTGATACTAAATGCAAGAAGCAGCATACAAAATCTTAATCAGAATACTACCTACAGCTATATATACATATACATAGCATTTACCCATAAATCTATTTAGTCATAAGGCTTCCCTGGTGACTCAGAGGTAAAGAATCTGCCTCCAATGTAGGAGACGAGGGTTCGATCTCTCGGTCAGGAAGATCCCCTGAAGGAGGGCATGGCAACCCACTCCAGCATTCTTGCCTGGAGAATCCCAAGGACAGAGGAGCCTGGTGGGCTACAGTCTGTGGGGTCACAAAGAGTCAGACCCTACTGAAGTGACTGAGCATGCACACACACTATATATTCATAAGTAATATATAATAGCAAACTATTATTTCTGCATATTGATGTGATGTATTATATACTTTAATTGCCCTATATTACTTATGTATTAATATCATAATAAAATAAAATTAGATCTATATAAGATATAGCAAAACATGTAAGAAGCATCTATGTAAACTGCATATCTGTGTGTGCATTCTTACACTGTATCAAGTATACAAATAATTGAAATAATATAGAGAGAAAGTTTCCAATTTGCTGAAAATTCAATTCTGTGAGGAACTTCTGGTAGGTACTAGTCAGTAATTTTTGCTATTCTCCATCATGGTTGTTCCAAACTTCTAATTTTTCTAATCTGAGTCCTACTGATTTTCATTTCACTCTATTATAGGTAACTAGGCATTCAACATCACTGATAAACTCAAGAATGTACTGACTCTGGATTATCCCTTAAATACACAAGTTAGTGTCAATCATATTAAAAAGCAGAGACATTACTTTGCCAACAAAGGTCCGTCTGGTCAAGGCTATGGTTTTTCCAGTGGTCATGTATGGATGTGAGAGTTGGATTGTGAAGACAGCTGAGTGCTGAAGAATTGATGCTTTTGAACTGTGGTGTTGGAGAAGACTCTTGAGAGTCCTTTGGACTGCAAGGAGATCCAACCAGTCCATCCTAAAGGAGATCATTGGAAGGACTTCATTGGAAGGACTGATGCTGAAGCTGAAACTCTAGTACTTTGGCCACCTCATGCGAAGAGTTGACTCATTGGAAAAGACCCTGATGCTGGGAGGGATTGGGGGCAGGAGGAGAAGGGGATGACAGAGGATGAGATGGCTGGACGGCATCACTGACTTGATGGACATGGGTTTGAGTAAGCTCCGGGAGCTGATGATGGACAGGGAGGCCTGGCGTTCTGCAATTCATGGGGTCGCAAGGAGTTGGGCACAACTGAGCGACTGAACTGGACTGGACTGGAGTGTCAATCAATCATATGTATGTACCGCTTTCTCTCAACTTGGAATACTGAATAAACTAAAGAAGTCAAAATGCATCCTGTATTCATACTTGTAAAATCTGGCAGTCCTATGATTCATCCACTACCACCTCAACCTCGTCACCATCCTTTTACACTTGTAAAGCCCTGCTCATGTTTTAAGATCAACTATAACAACATGCTTGGGCTTCCCAGCTGGCTCTAATAGTAAAGAATCCACCTGCCAATGCAGGAGACACAAGAGACACAGATTTGATACCTGGGTTGGGAAGATCCCCAGAGCAGGGAATGGCAACCCACTCCAGTATTCTTGCCTGGAAAATTCCATGGACCAAGGAGCCTGGCAGGCTACAGTCCATGGGGCTGGTAAGAGTCAGACACAACTGAGCATAATAACATGCTTAGGAGTCTTCTTTGATATCCACATATAACATTTCTTCTGTGATGTCATCACTTGTTAATTATTCTGTGTAAACATTTACATTATTTGTCAGTTTTTTATATGTTAATATACCAAAATTGACTTCCCTGGTGGCTCAGACGGTAAAGCGTCTGTCTACAATGAGGGAGACCTGGGTTCGATCCCTGGGTTGGGAAGATTCCCTGGAGAAGGAAATGGCAACCCACTCCAGTACTCTAGCCTAGAAAATCCCATGGACGGAGGAGCCTGTTGCTGGCTACTGTCCATGGAGTCGCAAAGAGTCGGACAGGACTGAGCGACTTCACTTTCACTTTTCATACCAAAATTACTATGAATCTTTGAATAAAAGTACTATTTACCCAGAAGTTAATTGAGCATTTACCTCCTGCATGTAGATATTTGGTAAATAGAAATTTGAAATAACAGAACATGATTGATTAAAAAAAAACAAAGAAACAAACAAAAATCTGATGTTTGACATCTGATTAGATTTTATGATTCACAGTTCAGAACCTGTTTTGCTATTATTCCACTGAGGGACTTAGAAAGATTCCTAAGACTCCATATTTGAAATTTCAATAACAGTGCTCATATGTCTGCCTTACAGCTCCTTTGGAATTTCTTTATTTATTTTTATTGAGAGAAAGTCTGGATGAACTTGATAACTACCAGTTATTTCAAAAGTCAATAATATCAAAACAACTCCACAGGATCCTCAATCACAGTTTAATACTGCTTTTTAAAATGTTTAATTTCTGAATTGTTCATTTTCAAAGGTCAGAACATTCATACCAATAGCAATGACAAGAACATAATGGAAGAATTTAATGAATGTGTTCTTTCAAATTTGTTTGGCAATATGAATTTAAACTGGCCACACTTCTTGGCAAAGCATCTTATATAATTAATACAGTTTGACGCTTGAGCAAGGGGCCTTGAAAATAGTTCTACTTAATTATCTCAGAATTTAAAATTTAAAAATTATCTGTTGAAACTAGGTATTCAGTGTGCAATTGAGCAAGGAAGGAAACATTTAGATTCCTCTCAGAGTCATGAAAATAGCATTAGCACTGGGCCATCCACATTCAGGTAGCAAGCTTTAGGGCTGGTTTTATAGATCGGTGTGTGCACATTACATAAAAGAGTAACATCTCAACTTCAGAGTTGAGTGAGTGGAAGAGAAGTGTTTAGAGTGTCATTTTCCATCTAATTCTAAATTTGAAAGATGTTTCCCATTTGTCTAAGTGTGATATCATCACTTTGCTTTTAAAAGGTTTCTCTCTCTTCCTTCCCCTTCTCTCGGCGTATTCATAATAGCATACATCTAAGACATGAAATGTAGCATTACAGAGATGGAAAGTATCCCACTGTAGTGTTCTCAAGTATATTCTTTGGGAGATGTTTGTGAAAAAGAATGGTATGTTCAGATGAATTTATTAAATGCAGTTTACACTATTCCCACCTTAAGATTCATTCAGTGAAGCTTACTACCTTAAAGACTTGATATTTTACAATAAAAAAACCCACAAATTTATTAACTCCAAATTATTTAACAGATCATTTTCATTACATATCAACATTTTGACAATATTTAGGTTTTTTGAATAGATCCTATTTGTAAATATATTTTAGAAGGATCGAATATTTCTCTGGTTTCTCATTTTAATGAATTTAAGGACTTCATGGTCCTTTGCCATGAAGTTGAGTTAATTAAAGCTAGACTAGTGATTCTGGCTAAATTAATTGTCACTAAGGTAGAAGGAAAAATCATCTTCCTATGGTTTATAATTGTAACTCTTATGTAGCATTTTACTTAATAAACATGATAACAGATGTTTTTCCCCATAATGAATATACTGTATCTGCTATGTACTGAATGTTTGTATCCCTCTAAAATCCATATGTAGAAGCCTGAATCCCCAGTCTGATAGTATTTGGAAGTAGGGCCTTTGGGAGGTAATTAGGCCATGAGGGTGGGACACTCATGAGTGGACTGAAGGGAAGAAGAAGTGAAGTGAAGTTGCTCAGTCCTGTCTGACTCTTTGTGACCCTGTGGACTGTAGCCTTCTAGGTTCCTCCATCCATAGGATTCTCTAGGCAAGAATACTGGAGTGGGTTGCTATTTCCTTCTCCAGGGGATCTTCCCGACCCAGGCATAGAACCTGGTCTCCCTCTAAGCCACCAGGGAAGCCCCAAGTGAATTAGTGGATGAGTGGATTAGTGCCCTTAAATGAAGATCAATTCTCTCTCTCTCCCTCCCCTGTTCCCCACCCCCCTCATGAGGATGAAATGAGCAGACAGGCCAAATTTGCAAACCAAAAAAAAAAAAAAAAAAAAAAGTGTCCTCCCAGAGGTACCCAATCTGCTGGTGCCTAGATCTGAGACTTCCAACTTCCAGAACTGTGAGAAATAAATGTTTGTTGCTTAAGCCACTCATTTATAGTAATTCATTATAGCAGCCCAAATTGACTGTGACCATATCCTTAAGGCTATAAATTCAACAAGAACTTACACAAAAAATATGCTAATTGTAAGGTGAGAAAAATTATATTTTCTGATGTCTAGCATGCAAGCATTTTTGAAACTTCTCCTTGCCTATCAACTTCCTAGCAGTTAAGAGCTCAAACCACCTGTGTGAAAAGACTGCCAGTCTTTCAATTCTCTTCATCAACTACCAATTCAGCCTTATGAGCTCATATTCACTTATCTTTTCTAGCCATGGCTGAATTATATAATATGAGGTATATACATTTTTGGTTTCTACAAATCCTTATAACAGTCCACTGAAAGGTATTAAGCACTTACTTTATTCCTTACATAGTGTGAGGCACTGGGATATAATAACTTCAGCAAAGTAGACAGTCTGTTTCATTATACAGCTTACTATCCTGCACAGAGCATAAAAAAATCAATAATTACACAAATAAAGTAACCTTACAATTGTGATAAATGCAGTGAAGAAGAAATACGTTTCTGAGGAAACTGAGAGCTGTGGTGGGGAGAAAGAAAAGGTGCTAATTACAAAAAAGTCGGTAGTGGGTAGGGATAGAGAAAAGAGATCTGGGTAGAGGCTGAACAAAAGCCCCAGGGCAAAGAGTGCAGCGATTAGGAGAAATTCAAAGGCAGGGAGGACTCTGTTCAGAGACTGGGATTGTTTCCTAGAGATTAACCTGGAGATAATCAGGGCCAGCCCACAGCAGATCCTCTCAAGAGAGGTCTGTGTCTTTATCCTAAGAAAGCCCAAAGAAAAGGCTCTCTATTGCTTTAAGTAAGGATGGGAGATGATCACGTCAGCTTTTCCAAAATACACAATACCTGCAATATGAAGAAGAGATTGGAAGAGGTCAGTGTTAAAACAGGGGTTTCCCTGGTGGCTCAGATGGTAAAGAATCTGCCTGCAACGCGAGAGACCTGGGTTTGATCCCTGCGTTGGAAAGATGCCCTGGAGAAGGGAATGGCAACCCACTCCAGTATTCTTGCCTGGAGAATTCCACGGACTGAGGAGCCTGGTAGGCGTCTATGGGGTCAGAGGCAGTTGGACACAACTGAGCGACTTTCACTCACTCAGTGTAAAAACAGCAAAAACACTCGTGAGGCTACTGCAGCTGCCTAAATTGTAACAATCAGAAATGCAATTTCTTTCTTTAAAAAGTTCATATACTTTCTTGATATATAGGGAACTGTGAATTTAGATTAATGGGATTCTCTTGTCAGACTGATCTCAGTCTTTGATACCTGATCCTAAGGAACTCTGTAAGACTGCTAGAGAAAATGTGCTGGAAATATTGAGAAATCTTTGTTTGTTGTACTTTGTTTTTGGACAAAAAAAAATAACAATCAAGCAAATAACTGGTAAAATGGGCTTGTGAAAAAAATCAACATTTTGCTCTTGAATCTCTACTTAGTTACCAGTTTACAACTTTATGTAACTTTAACCTATCCTACGAGGCCTCCTAAGTGGCTCAGTGGTAAAGAATCCACCTGCCAATGCAGGAGACAAGGATTAGATCCGTGGGCCGGGAAGATCCCCTGGAGAAGGAAATGGCAACCCATTCTGGTATTCTTGCCTGAAAAATCCCATAGACAGAGGAGCCTGGTGGGCTACAGTCCATGGGGTCTCCAAGAGCCAGACAGGACTTAATGTATGAGCACACACACCACACAAATATTTGAGAAAGGAACTATGACTGCACTTCCTTGTCTCCTCCATAAAGTCTTGCCTATGGTCTTGCACACAACACCTATTTCCTAAGTAAACATTTATATTTTAACTAGAATAGGTTTAATTTAATTCAGGATAAGGATTTGTGCTGATTTGAGGGAATAGGATATAAAAACTTATCTTGATATAGACATGACCATGTTGATATCTTGATATAGATATTCATATTTGTATTTATCCATTGGAGGCTAACATCATTAACTACCCATTGTGCAATATATTACCTACATACGGTGTGCATACATAGTGTGTGTGCAAGACATATATCTTAAATTATCACAGATACCAGGTTGCATGTGTGCGAGCTAAGTCACTTCAGTAATTTCCGACTCTTTGTGACCCTATGGACTGTAGCCCACTAGTCTCCCCTGTCCAGGGAATTCTCCAGGCAAGAATACTGGAGGTACCCTGCTCCAGGGAATCTTCCCAGCCCAGGAATCGAACCTGCATCTCCTGCGTCTCCTGCATTGGCCGGTGGGTTCTTTACTGAGATTTGAAACAGGGAAGTTCTATTTCAGAGCACTTCCTCTTGGTTCTTCATGGTCTGATGAAAGGCGTGAAGTATTCCAGGCATGTATGAATATAAGAAACACCACAAGATGTTTTGGAAATTTCCAGTAATCCAACATGAGGCAAGATATTTTGGCAAAAGGAGAATATGTTGTCTCTTTAGAGGACAAGAATTTATGATAAGAGATCTGTCTTCCATTTTATTACAGTCCTGGTTTATATAAATAAAACTCAAGTGTACTAAAGTAATTCAAAGAGCCTGTTGAGCAAAGATGAGATGGTCACATCACATATTATCCTGCTAAAGGTCTAGAAAATTGAAGAAAAACAGAATCCAGGCAACTTAAAAAATAAAAATCTGTTTAGTTTATCACAGTGTTTTCAACTCTAAAAATCCAGTGTAAATTAAAACACTCAATTCTGCTACTTTTGTGCCTCTTTCTCCAAAGTGGTCAATATGCAATTACTCTGGCACCTGTTTCTAATCAAGGACATAAAATGGTTAAACTAAGACTTCTTTTCTCAACAGGTGTTCTCCGTGCAGTTCCATTAAACTCAGGAATGCATAGAAATTTTCCAGAAATGAACACTGAAAAACTTTACTGCAACCGTCTATCCTTATCACATCTTCACTGAGTGTTAAACGAAACTTGGTCTCAGTTATTGTCCCATTCAAATAACTCATTCGCTTCTTATTTAGAATAGCCACTGACGTAACAACTCTTCACTACCACTGATTTGTTGTTTCTTTTCTGCTATAAATAGGGTAATCCCATTTCACTTGCTTATATATTACTTCCAGTCACTGCGACCAAGGTTTAATTTCCCCATGACTTGTTTACCAGTATCATAAAAGAAAATACTTCTTTTTTGTAAACTGCACTGCCCATATATAAGACAGAAGTGTACTTAAATAGAAACTATTCCAAACAGAACAAGCAGAAACAGACTTTATTGATCAGACCTCTGAAAAAAAAAATCACTATATAGAGGGCAAATATTAGCTGCAACAGAGGCCATGCTCAATTCTGACGTATCAACATGTGATCATTGCAGAGGTAATATCTTTCCCAGCTTTTGGCTTCCAATCCCTTCCCCTATATTGCTCTAAAACTTTATTTTAAGGATCATATGTTATGGACTTGGGACAGTCTCTTACCATATAGTTATCAAATTCAGCAACACAAAGGATGTCCTTGTTTCATTATGTGCTTAAAAGGTTACTTTATTCTTGCTCACTAGAAGTCTCATGAAGAAGTCATAGTGTGTCAGGGCTTCAAACAAGGATTTTGCAGAGCTGTTGTTTATTTCCAGTCACTTTTATATTAGACACAGGGAATCTTTCACTTGTGGCAACTGCACGGTGCTGGAGCAACTGTGAGGAGATACCCCACGTCCAAGGGCAAAGGAGAAGTCCCAGCAAGATGGTAGGAGGGGTGAGATTGCGTTTAGAATCAAACCCCACTCCTGCCAGAGACGCTCAGAGGGTTCAAACAAATCTTGTGTGCACAAGGACCCAGAGACCCCACAGAGACTGAGCAGAAATGTGTTTGAGTGTCTCCTGAGGAGGTATGGGTCACCAGTGGACTGCCACAGGGGCAGGGGCTCTGGGTGTGGCAGACTTGAGTATGACGTATGGAGAAGGTCACCATTAATCCCACCACGCAGCTCCCAGAACTCACACAGGACTGGGGAAACAGACTCTTGGAGGGCACAAACAGAACCTTGTGTGCACCAGGACCAGGAGAAAGAAGCAGAGACACTACAAGAGACTGACCCAGACTTGCCCGTGAGTGTCCAGGAGTCTCCGGCAGGGGCGTGGGTTGGTGGTGGCCTGCTGCAGGGTTGGGGGCACTGAGTGTAGCAGTGAGTACATGGGACCTTTGGAAGGAGGTCGTTATTATCTTAATTACCTCCACCAGAGATTCAGTTCCCTTCTACTCAGATCAGTCACTCAGTCATGTCTGACTTTTTGCTACCCCATAGACTGGAGCACGCCAGGCCTCCCTGTCCATCACCAACTCCCGGACTTTACTCAAACCCATGTCCATTGAGTTGGTGATGCCATCCAACCATCTCATCCTCTGCCATCCCCTTCTCTTCCTGCCTTCAATCTTTCCCAGCATCAAGGTCTTTTCTTTCTTTCTTTCTTTTTTTTTTTTTTTAAGGTCTTTTCAAATGAGTCAGCTCTTCGCATCAGGCGGCCAAATGATTGGAGTTTCAGCTTGAACATCAGTCCTTCCAATGAATATTCAGGACTGATTTCTTTTAGGATGAACTGGTTGGAACTCCTTGAAGTCCAAGGGACTCTCAAGAGTCTTCTCCAACATGACAGTTCAAAAGCATCAATTCTTCAGCACCCAGCTTTCTTTATAGTCCAACTTGGCATAGTCAATAAAGTAGAAGTAGATGCTTTTCTGGAACTCTCTTGCTTTTTCAATGATCCAACATATGTTAGCAATTTGATCTCTAGATCCTCTGCCGATTCTAAATCCAGCTTGAACATCTGGAAGTTCACCGTTCATGTACTGTTGAAGCCTGGCTTGGAGAATTTTGAGCATTACTCTGCTAGCGTGTGAGATGAGCGCAATTGTGTGATAGTCTGAGCATTCTTTGGCATTGCCTTCCTTTGGGATTGGAATGAACACACTGACTTTTTCCAGTCCTGTGGCCACTGCTGAGTTTTCCAAATGTGCTGGAATATTGAGTGTAGCACTTTCACAGCATCATCTTTCAGGATTTGAAAGAGCTCACCTGGAATTCCACCACCTCCACTAACTTTGTTCATAGTGATGCTTCTTAAGGCCAACATGACTTCACATTTTCAGGATGTCTGGCTCTAGGTGAGTGATCATACCATCGTGATTATCTGGGTCATGAAGATCTTTCTCGTATAGTTCTTCTTTGTATTCTTGCCACCTCTTCTGAATACCTTCTGCTTCTGTTTGGTCCATACCAATTTCTGTCCTTTATTGAGCCCATCTTTGCATGAAATGTTCCCTTGCAATCTCTAATTTTCTTGAAGAGACCTTTAGTCTTTCCCATTCTATTGTTTTCCTCTATTTAGTTGCACTGATCACTGAGGAAGCCTTTCTTATCTCTCCTTGCTATTCTCTGGAATTCTGCATTCAAGTGGGTATCTCTTTGCCTTTCTCCCTTGCCTTTCACGTCTCTTCTTTTCTCAGCTATGTGTGAGACCTCCTCAGACAACCATTTTGCCTTTTTGCATTTGTTTTTCTTGGGGATGGTCTTGAATCCCTGCCTCCTGTACAAGGTCATGAACCTCCGTCCATGGTTCATCAGGCTCTCTGTTTATCAGATCTAATCCCTTGTATCTATTCTCACTTCCACTGTATAATCATAAGGGATTTGATGTAGGTCATACCTGAATGGTGTAGTGTTTTTCCCTACTTTGTTCAATTTAAGTCTGAATTTGACAATAAGGAGTTTGTGATCTGAGCCTCAGTCAGCTCCTTGTCTTGTTTTTGCTGACTATATAGAGTGTATCCATCTTTGGCTGCAAAGAATATAATTGACCTGATTTTGGTGTTGATCATCTGATGATGTCCTCGTGTAGAGCCTTCTCTTGTGTTGTTGGAAGAGGGTGTTTGCCATGACCAGTGTGTTCTCTTGGCAAAACTCTGTTAGCCTTTGCCCTGCTTCATTCTGTACTCCAAGGCCAAATTTGCTGTTACTCCAGGTGTTTCCTGACCTCCTTCTTTTGCATTCCACTCCCCTATAATGAAAAGGACATCTTTTTTGGGTGTTCATTCCAGAAGGTCTTGTAGGTCTTTAAAGAACTGTTCAACTTCAGCTTCTTCAGCATTACTGGTTGGGGCATAGACTTGGATTGCCATGATACTGAATGGTTTGCCTTGGAAACGAACAGAGATCATTTTGTCATTTTTGAGATGGCATCCAAGTACTGCATTTCAGACTCTTTTGTTGACTATGATGGCTACTCATAGTAGATTTCTTCTAAGGGATTCTTGCCCACAGTAGTAGATATAATAATCAACTGAGTTAAATTCACCCATTCCAGTCCATTTTAGTTCACTGATTCCTAAAATGTCGATGTTCACTCTTGCCATCTGTTTGATCACTTCCAATTTGCCTTGATTCATGGACCTAACTCTCAAGATTCCTATACAATTGTGCTCTTTAAAGCATTGGACTTCACTTCTATCACCAGTCATATCCACAACTGGATGTTGTTTTCACTTTTATTCCACCTCTTCAGTTTTTCTGGAGTTATTTCTCCACTTATCTCCAGTAGCATATTGGGCACCTACCAACCTGGGGAGTTCATCTTTTAGTGCCCTATCTTTTTGCCTTTTCATACTGTTCATGGGGTTCTCAAGGCAAGAATACTGAAGTGGTTTGCCATTCCCTTCTCCAGTGGACCACGTTTTATCAAAAGTCTCCACCATGACCCATCCATCTTTTCCTACATGTCATGGCTCATAGTTTCATTGAGTTAGACAAAGCTGTGGTCCATGTGATCAGATTGGTTAGTTTTCTGTGGTTGTGGTTTTCATTCTGCCTGCCCTCTTGGAGAAGGATAAGAGGCTTATGGAAGCTTTCCAATGGGAGAGACTGACTGAGGGGGAAACTGGGTCTTATTCTGAGGAGCAGGGCTATGTTCAGTAAATCTTTAATCCAATTTTCTGCTGATGGATAGGGCTGTGTTCCCTCCCTGTTAGTTACCTGGGTCCAAACTATGGTGTGGATGTAACTGGTAATAGAAGCAAAGTCCTATGTTGTAAAGAGCAATATTGCAAAGGAACCAGGAATGTTAGGTCCACGAATAAAGGCAAATTGGAAGTGGTCAAACAGGAGATGGCAAGAGTGAATGTCGACGTTTTAGGAATCAGTGAACTAAAATGAACTGGAATGGGTGAATTTAACTCAGATGACTATTATATCTACTACTGTGGGCAAGAATCCCTTAGAAGAAGTGGAGTAGCCATCATAATCAACAAAAAAGTCTGAAGTGCAGTACTTGGATGCCATCTCAAAAATGACAAAATGATCTCTGTTCGTTTCCAAGGTGAACAATTCCATTGCACGGTAATCCAAGTCTATGCCCCAACCAGTAATGCTGAAGAAGCTGAACGGTTCTATGAAGACCTACAAGACCTGGAATGAACACCCAAAAAAGATGTCCTTTTCATTATAGGGGAGTGGAATGCAAAAGAAGGAGGTCAGGAAACACCTGGAGTAACAGCAAATTTGGCCTTGGAGTACAGAATGAAGCAGGGCAAAGGCTAACAGAGTTTTGCCAAGAGAACACACTGGTCATGGCAAACACCCTCTTCCAACAACACAAGAGAAGGCTCTACACGAGGACATCATCAGATGATCAACACCAAAATCAGGTCAATTATATTCTTTGCAGCCAAAGATGGATACACTCTATATAGTCAGCAAAAACAAGACAAGGAGCTGACTGAGGCTCAGATCACAAACTCCTTATTGTCAAATTCAGACTTAAATTGAACAAAGTAGGGAAAAACACTACACCATTCAGGTATGACCTACATCAAATCCCTTATGATTATACAGTGGAAGTGAGAATAGATACAAGGGATTAGATCTGATAAACAGAGAGCCTGATGAACCATGGACGGAGGTTCATGACCTTGTACAGGAGGCAGGGATTCAAGACCATCCCCAAGAAAAACAAATGCAAAAAGGCAAAATGGTTGTCTGAGGAGGTCTCACACATAGCTGAGAAAAGAAGAGACGTGAAAGGCAAGGGAGAAAGGCAAAGAGATACCCACTTGAATGCAGAATTCCAGAGAATAGCAAGGAGAGATAAGAAAGGCTTCCTCAGTGATCAGTGCAACTAAATAGAGGAAAACAATAGAATGGGAAAGACTAAAGGTCTCTTCAAGAAAATTAGAGATTGCAAGGGAACATTTCATGCAAAGATGGGCTCAATAAAGGACAGAAATTGGTATGGACCAAACAGAAGCAGAAGGTATTCAGAAGAGGTGGCAAGAATACAAAGAAGAACTATACGAGAAAGATCTTCATGACCCAGATAATCACGATGGTATGATCACTCACCTAGAGCCAGACATCCTGAAAATGTGAAGTCATGTTGGCCTTAAGAAGCATCACTATGAACAAAGTTAGTGGAGGTGGTGGAATTCCAGGTGAGCTCTTTCAAATCCTGAAAGATGATGCTGTGAAAGTGCTACACTCAATATTCCAGCACATTTGGAAAACTCAGCAGTGGCCACAGGACTGGAAAAAGTCAGTGTGTTCATTCCAATCCCAAAGGAAGGCAATGCCAAAGAATGCTCAGACTATCACACAATTGCGCTCATCTCACACGCTAGCAGAGTAATGCTCAAAATTCTCCAAGCCAGGCTTCAACAGTACATGAACGGTGAACTTCCAGATGTTCAAGCTGGATTTACAAAAGGCAAAAGAACCAGAGATCAGATTGCTAACATCCATTGGATCATTGAAAACGCAAGAGAGTTCCAGAAAAATATCCACTTCTGCTTTGTTGACTATGCCAAAATCTTTGTCTGTGTGGGTCACCACAAATTGTGGAAAATTCTTAAAGAGCTATGAATACCAGACCACCTGACCTGTCTCTTGAGAAATCTGTATGCAGGTCAGGATGTAACAGTTAGAACTGGAGATGGAACAGACTGGTTTCAAATAGGGAAAGGAGAATGTCAAGGCTGTATATTGTCACCCTGCTATTTAACTTATATGTAGAGTACATCATGAGAAGAGGAAGCAAAAGCTGGAATCAAGATTGCTGGGAGAAATATCAATAGCCTTAGATATACAGATGACACCACCCTTATGGCAGAAAGTGAAGAAGAACTAAAGAGCCTCTTGAAGAAAGTGAAAGAGGAGAGTGAATAGGTTGGTTTAAAGTTCAACATTCAGAAAACTAAGATCATGGCTTCTGGTCCCATCACTTCATAGCAGTTAGATGGAAAAACTATGGAAACAGCAAGATACTTTATTTTTTGGGCTCCAAAATCACTGCAGCTGTGACTGCAGCGATGAAATTAAAGGACACTTGTCCCTTGAAAGAAAAGTTATGACCAACATATGCAGCATATTAAAAAGCAGAGACATTACTTTGTCAACATAGTTCCATTTAGTCAAAGCTACAGTTTTTCCAGTAGTCGTGTATGGATGTGAGAGTTGGACTATAAAGAAAGCTGAGCACTGAAGAATGGGTGCTTTCATATTATGGCATTGGAGAAGACTCTTGAGAGTCTCTTGGACTGCAAAGAGATCCAAGCAGTCAATCCTAAAGGATATCAGTCCTGAATATTCATTGGAAGGACTGATGCTGAAGCTGAAACTCCAATACTTTGGCCACCTGATGCAAAGAACTGACTCATTGGAAAAGACCCTGATGTTGAGAATGATTGAAGGCAGGAGAAGAAGGGGACGATGGAAGATGAGATGGTTGGATGGCATCATCGACTCAATGGACGTGAGTCTGAGTAAACTCCAGGAGTTGGTGATGAATAGGAAGGTCTGACATAGGGTCCATCGGGTTGCAAAGAGTCAGTGAACTGAACTGAACTTTTAAGCTGTGATGTTAACTGTGCCATAGTTACTTTCTGGCAGTCCTCAAGTACTTTCGATGAAGAGATAGAGAATTTTTGATATTATGGCCTTTGTGATAAAAAGTATGAAATGTTGTTCCATTATATTCATTAATTTCAACATATTTTTATATTATTTCCTAAAAAATGGAAATCTAGCTCCATAGGGAAAATACTTTGAGTTTGACCAAAGCCTGGTGCTCATTGCCTGTGATCAGGAGGCTGATACACAAACTCACATTTTGCAATGGAGAGAAAATTGTAAATACATAGGACAAATTGGACATGTGGACACAAATTGGTCCACATAGGACAGATGTGCCTGTGACTTTGCAGTACTCCTAAATTGTATTATAAGACCTTAACAATACAAATTAAGTATCTCCTAGCGGCATAATATTTTATTGACTGAAAGTCAGAATGTAATAGTTTTAGATTCAAATCTTTTTTTTTAAATTAATTAATTAATTAATTAATTTTTTCAGTGGGTTTTGTCATACATTGACATGAATCAGCAATAGATACTCCAGCTGTTAACAGTTTATGCTCCTAGACAAGATATTTAACATTTAACTTTTTCTATAAGAGTGGAGATAATAATATCCATGCTATAGGTTCATGTGTATATGTGTTAGTCATTCAGCCATGTCCCACTGTTTAAGACCCTATGGACTGCACCACTGCCAGACTTCCCTGCCCTTCACTATTTTCTGGAGTTTGCTCAAGCTCATATCCGTTGAGTTGGCTGTGTCAGACTCTGAGACCCTATGGATGGTAGCCTGCCAGGCTCCTCTGTCCATGGGATTCTCCAGGCAAGACTACTGGAGTGGGTTGCTGTGCCCTCCTCCAGGGGATCTTCCCAACCCAGGGATCAAATCTGAGTCTCTTAGATCTCCTGCATTGGCAGGTGGGTTCTTTACTAGCAGCGCCACCTGGGAATCCCATTCAGGTGATAGTTAGGATTAAGTGAGAATATGCATAATCAAATTTGACACAGAGCTTTATATGTTATTATAATAAAATTTTACTTTATATATTATTTAGTTTAGTTTGGTTATTATTTTTATTATTCATAAGTAATCAGAAGGACATAATCCAGGAAATAACTTCACGTTTTTCTTCCTTTGGCATATTCATATGCACACAGAAACTCTAGGTACACATACACATGCACCTATGAGCATATATCTAAAGACTGAATTTACTAACTTCAGACAAATAAAATTTGGGAAAATCTTTGGCCAGTTACCTTGGTTATAAACATAATCAAGCAAAACAGAAAGAAGAAAAATATCACTATTTGAGAAGTAGTATGGTTTTGTTTTCAAGTCATCAAAGAAAGTCACCAAACCAGCATTCAACTCCAAGTGCTAAGTCAAAACCTTTCTATCAAGTACTGCCTGGTCCCATTTTATGGATGTACATCATAGGATAATAGTTTGGAAATGGGAACCATTCTGAGGTGTAAGGTATACTAGAAATGAAAAGTGATAATTCTGATGGTAATCTCATCAGAAAAACTAATTCCTTAATATTTGCTGGAGGATTCCAAGTTAACTTGGAAAATCAGTAGTTATCTTTTGGATTTGAATAAATATCTAATTTCTTACAGTTTTTTATTCCATAAATCACTAATTTTTCCTCATTTAGTACTTTCTTCTATTAACTCTCAACAAAAGCAGATGATCTTCATCCAAATCTTTTCCAGCCATCCAAAATCTCCATGCAATGGAATGACAAAAGCTACAATTTTGAAGATTTGGTAAAATTTTTATTGGTACAGAGACAGAGAAAAGGTGAGAAACCTCACCAAGGGTAGTGTTAATATGATCAAAAAACAGTGGAAAGTAGGGAAATGATGCACAAAGAAGTGATGAAATTATGCTGAATTCCTTGTTATCAACTCAACAACACCATCACTGATCTCAGAGATTTGAGGTTAGGTGTCAATTAAGGCATTAAAGTGACATTTGGAAGGTGGAAGACATGGACAATCCATCAGTCTTGGGAGGCTGAGATTCACAGTTCGCTTCAGGGCATATCTCTGACAACTACTCTCTGGGCTGTGTCAGGCTTTGTGAATTTCCTAGGTGACCCTATAATTCACAGTGGCTTCTACAAACTCTTGACAACCACCCACTCTGGTGTTCAGGCCAAGACTCATGGAGAAGGAGTCTTAGGGTTTCCCAGGGGCAGATCCCAAGTCAAGGATTCAAATGCAGCTAGCTCCTAGGGTTACAGTAATCCCAGCAAACACCAATATAGGATTTTAGAAAACAGGGAAGGGAGAGGAAAAAAATACTAAGTGTACTGAATTATGTTATACCTATGGATTAATTCTGTTGAAAACTCTGGAGTACATGTGGAAGTTGCATCTCCAAGTTAACTTGCCTGAGGAATAAAAGAACTGGGATATTTTTATACCAACTTCTCTTTGTCCTTGGTTGAGAGCTACTCCTGAAAGACACTGTTTGTTTGTTTTTTGGCCTACTGTGAGCTGGAAAAGAGAGGATTTAGATAACAAAAATCTTGTGGGTGAACAGAAGTCAGTTCTTACTTACTATCATGGTAAGGCCACAGAGGATATGGCCTTATTATATCTATTTGTTAACATTCTATTTATCCTCAATGTCCATCTCAAATAATCTTTGTGAAATCAAGCCTAACTTTCTCTACTTGGCACTGATTATGCCCTTAACTCTATTCTCTAGCACCTCTCTTAAAAATTGTTCTAACAGGTCAATCTAATGAAGTATCCATTGCCCATGTTGTACTGTGAACATCCTTGTGACAGAGATTGTGGAAACATGCTATTTTATCTCCTAAGTCATCCAGCATAGTCTCTTCATGAGATACTGAACTTGTTGAATTAGAAGGACTTGACAAAGAAGGGAGAAGAGTGGTTAGAAACACAGGTTTCAAGACAAACAGCCCTGTGTTCCAACTTCAGATCCTGTACTTAATAACTGTATGTTTTCGGCTGGGCCATTTATCTTTTTAAATATCTTTTATTTTTAATTTGTAAAATGGGAATGCTGATGCATACTGTGAAGCACTATAATGATTTAAATTCCTTTCTTAGTCACATTTTCTTGTTCTTATTTGCTCTAGGAGTCAGAACCCAGATCTAGTGCAGGAATGTTAAGAAAGGAAGCCTATATATGAGCAGGGAGGTTGAGTTTAGGTCATGTTTATGGTTCTTTTCAACTCCAAAATTTTACCAAATAACACAATGCATATTTCCCAGGCTTTAGCCAGCCCTGCAGTAAAATTAGTGTCACTTAAATTAATGAGGTTAAATTAATAGTTTCCAAAAATTATTTTGGCTCTAACCTTACAAGCACTTGTACAAACTCTATCTTTTCCATTCCAAAAATTCCCTTGATTACTTCTGGTATGTACCCTTCGTGAAGTCTGAAGGTGAGGAATGTTATTAATTTTGTTCACTATTACATCATTAGCATTTATAACAATGCCTAGAACATGATAGGTGTTCCATAAATACTTGCTACTAAATGAATGACTATGAGAAAGTGTGTGTGTGTGTCCAGATGTTGAATATCTAATCACATGAATTGACACATTGTACCCAATTACTAAATCTGCTACTAAGGATATTGCTGGTCCTTCTAAAGACAAAGATATGAGACAAAGCCTAAGCTCAAAGACAAAGACAAAGCCTAAGCTCACATTAAATTTGCCAAAACTTAGAGGGATGCTTTGAAACTACAGAATGATCTTTGAAAATGATGTGGGAAGAGTTTTACTTGAGTAGGAAGTAATCAGGATATTGCCAACAAGAGATGTTACCCAAAGGTATTATAACTTAGAGCAAAGGGAATGCCTGCCACAGCAAATGCACATTAAAATGGGATTTTGGTATTGATTTATAAAGTTAAACAAGATATTCAAAGTTTCTGTAGATTCTAGAATTCTGATTTTAAGTGTTTAATGTTTTCATTAAAAATTTCTAACTACACTGTTTAGAAAATGCAGTGATGGTAGATAATCAGTGAACAAGTAACTCATCATGCTAATGATTCCTAATATTTTAAGGGTTAAAATCATACTCCTAAGAGTTCACAGCAGGGGCTAAGAAAATGAGATTGAGTGTTCTATATATTCTGGGTTGTGTCTTGTGTCTGGCATTAGTTAGGCAAGATGTTTTGGGCAATATAGCCACCCAAACTCTGTATGCAGGTCAAGAAGCAACAGATAGAACCAGGCATGGAACAACAGACTGGTTCCAAATTGGGAAAGGAGTACGTCAAAGCTATCTATTGTCACCCTGCTTATTTAACTTGTATGCAGAGTACATCATGTGAAATGCCAGGCTGGATGAAGCACAAGCTGGAATCAAGACTGCTGGGAGAAGTATCAATAACCTCAGATATGCAGATGGCACCACCCTTATGGCAGAAAGTAAAGAGGAACTAAAGCCTCTTGATGAAAGTGAAAGAGGAGTGAAAAAGTTGACTTAAAACTCAATATTCAGAAAACTAAGATCATGGCATCTGGTCCTATCACTTCACGGCAAATAGATGGGGAAACAATGGAAACAGTGAGAGACATTATTTCCTTGGGCTCCAAAATCACTATAGATTGTGACTGCAGCTATGTAAATAAAAGACACTTGCTCCTTGGAAGAATAACTTTGATCAACCTAGACAGTATATTAAAAAGCAGAGACATTACTTTGCTGACAAAGGTCCGTCTAGTCAAAGCTGTGGTTTTTTCAGTAGTCATGTATGGATGTGAGAGTTGGACTTAAAGAAAGCTAAGCGCCGAAGAACTGATGCTTTTGAACTGTGTTGGAAAAGACTCTTGAGAGTCCCTGGGACAGCAAGGAGTTCAAACCAGTCAATCCTAAAGGATATCAGTCATGAATATTCTTTGGAAGGACTGATGCTGAAGCTAAAGCGACAATAATTTGGCCACCTGATACATAGAGTCAACCCACTGGAAAAGACCCTAATGCTGGGAAAGATTGAAGGTAGAAGGAGAAGGGGATGACAGAGGATGAGATGGTTAGATGGCATCTCCTACCCAATGGACATGAGTTTGAGTAAACTCCGGGAGTTGGTGATGGACAGTGAGGCCTAGCGTGCTGCCGTCCATGGGATCTCAAAGAGTCGGACTCGACTGAGTAGCTGAACTGAACTGAACTAAGCCACCCAAACTTAGTTTTTTAAGCTTTAAATTGTAAATAATGCATACTTTACAATGCTATTGCAAAGATTAAAAGTTATACTGTGTATCAGTATAATACCTCTGAAATGGAAATGTTCACCAATAAGTAGAGTATTTTTGTTTCATTTTGTTTAAAATCAGAGAGATTACAGACTAAAATATCATGCAAAAAATGAAAATATTTGGCAATTAGAATGCTGTAAAAAACATTCTTATTGTGTGTTTTGCATCTTTTGACCCAACAGAAGAAATGAAATGCATTCCTATAACTCCTTACATTTCATAAAGTTAATTTGAATCCAGTAGATTAGAATCTGCCAATACAGGAGACACAAGTGACATTAGTTGAAACCCTGGGTCAGGAAGATCCTCTGGAGTAGGAAACGGAAATCCATTCCAGTATTCTTGCCTAGAACATTTCATGGACAAAGGAGCCTGGTGGGTTACAGTTCATGGGGTCTCAAAAAATTGGCCACAACTGGGCATGCACATATGCTTGCATGCAGATTAGAAGCTGACTGCCTTAAGTAAGGCAAGCATTTTGGACAGTGCCTACCTAGATCACAGTAAGAACTTTATTTGCTACATCATCATTAAAATAGTCTGTTTCATGATTGACCTCTCAAACACATGTTGTTTAAAAAGTAGATTGCTTCACAAATTTCTTATTTTGAAGAAGAGCTTATTTTTTATTTCAAATATGCATGCTAATTTATAAACCATGATAAATATGTCTAAGGAAGAATTTTCAAAATTTCACAATAGCAGCACCCAGACACACCCTCCCACCATGCTAGTATTTTTCTGTAATTCTCTTCATGTATTAATCCATGTATTTATATTAACTGAAATAACAAAAAGTTCATATTTGCACAGGTTTGCCTCCATTTTTACCATCTCTTATTCTATAAGCATTCTTCATATTATTAATTTTTTAAAAGCATGTTTTGTAAAGTCTGTAGAGTATTCATAATTTAATTAATATCCTACTATTGAAACAGTAAGCTGTTTCCAGTTGTTTATTACAATATATTCACTGAAGTTATGGTATTCTTGGACATAAACCATCATTGCATATCTGATTATATCTTCAGGGTAAAATCTATGAAATTTCATTACCAGGGCAATGGATGTGTTAATTTTTAAATATCTTCTTTCATTCTATTATATTTCTCTCTAGACATGTTGTTCAAAACCCTAGTTGCTCTCCATTTCAACCAAAGGAAAAGCCAAAATCTTTACAAGGTCTACATATTTGGCCACCTCTTAAAGTTCTGCCCTCTATTTCACTACTTTTTTTTCTCATTTACCCCATGGCAAGCATACATGGGGTCCTGGCTGCTCCTTTTACATAGCAAGCATGTTCTAACCTCTCAGAGTCTTTGTTTTCACTAGATCCTCCTTATGGATTACTCTTCTCTCCATTATCTTTTAGGAATCCACCATGTTCCCAGCAACTTTTTCCTTCATATTTCATCTATTCAATGAAGTGTATTCTTATCATCTTATTTTTTTCTGCGATTTCTACCCTCAAGGTGTTGAATATTTTTTAACTATTGTGTTATTTTGAATAAGCCTGTCTCCTCACTCTAGAAGCTCTATATGGACAGAGAGAATCTTTAAAGTCTTTTGTTCGCTAATGTATTTGATTCATAAATATTAGTATCTTGTACACTGTAGTGCTAAATATTTGTTGGATAAATGGACACTTGACTTATACTACCAGTAATATTAGTCCATTATGCAACACTTTCGTAAACAATATATGCTTTCTTTTATGTCTTTCATACTGATCATGCTTTCTCCCCCATTTTCCCCAGTTGTGTTCTTTACTTCTGTACAGTATTCTATGAGTTACTAGTAAGTTATCTCACATATATTCAAATCCATTTTCTTTAAAGCTAATTTTGAAATGTACTATTTTTAATACTTTTATATTGTGCAGTTTTTGTACCTCCATGAATATGTAAGTTTTTTTCAATAATCACATGGCTAAAATAGCTACCTTTTCATTTCTACTGTCTTCTCAACAAGATCTTTTTGTCCTAGTCTTTTGTTTCATCAAAATTTTAATTTAATGAAACACAAATTGTTTAAATTATATTGCCAAGTCAAAACAAATCTTGTCCTTAAATTTGTTTCTTACTTTTACAATTATTTTCAAATCAAATATGTTCTTCTGTTTCTTGAGTACCCTGTTCTCTTTGTGTATGACTTGAGTACAGAATCCTTTCATGGTCATGTCTTTGGTTGTGTGTTTTTATTTACACATCCTTGAATGAAAAGAGATAAAGTCATTCCTAACATTTTGCCAGGCATTTATCTTGGTTTCTATCCCTGTTTCCTGGTTACAAGCAGCAGTTTCCTCTCAGGACTAAGCTAGAAGGCCACAGATGTACCCAGCCTCTAGCCAAAACTTGTGTATCCAGCAATAATTTTTTAAATGTGGCTACAGAATTGAGGGAAGGGATCATCTGCTAGCTCTAACTGGAATTAAGAAAATTAAAATTTATTCTTCAATAATTTTAACTAATTCTTAGTTTCTCCTTTGCCAAAAAGCCTGAATAAAAATTGAGATGTTTAGGAGAATACCACTCCCATGACTGTTCTATTCACAAAATATTACTAGTCTGATTTCAAATTCAAGAAAAGAATATTAGCATCTACTCATCAATATATCTCTTTGTTACAATAAACAGAAGGCTCAGATGCATAATGTATCAACAGATTAATGGAGAAGAAGCGCAGCTATTTTTCTTCTTAGTAAAGACCCTGATCTCTGAAACAGAGAAAAGGATGTCTTCTCATTTCCTTCCAAAAGTTATATTTCCCTTTGGGACAAAATTGTGTTTCAGCTTCAATCACTGGTGATGATTTTTGTTTCATATCTTCATAGTCATAATTAGTAAAAATTTTTCTCTGATTTTGTTTACATGGTTGTATATCTTTGTTTAAAAATCTGCTTTAAAAAAAAAAAAATCTGCTTATAGTTTCCATTCGGGAGTATATTCCACTACTCAGATACCAATTTAAACTAAAAGAGGTATATAGAAATTTATTCCAGCTTTCTTAATTCTCAATTTTACTGTATTATGACAGTAATTTTTAAATTTTGGTATTCTACTTTCAATAATTTCTGGTTTGGAATCTCATACTGTTTTCTTTACATTTCACCCAATAGTAAGTCTCACCTTCCTTTATAAAAGTCATGCTTTCTTGTTAATAAAAAGGATTTCATAAAATCTTCTTAAACTATCGACTGACATAATAAATTATTTTCAGAGGAATATTAGTCCTCATTTTTAGTAGAGAAAATAGACTAAATTATTTAATTGGTATTTTCAGGACATCACACTTCCCAAAAGACAGAATACACATTCTTTTCAAGTGCACATGGAACTGAACCAAGAAATAGATAATTTGAAAAGAATGATTACTAGAAATTAAATTAAAAATAAAAAAAAAATAAATTTCATGCAAATAAAAGTCCCCAGATTGCTTCACTGGGGAATTCTACTAAACATACAAAGAAGAACTTATATCAATCCTTCTCAAACTCTCCCAAAAGACTGCAGAAGAGAGAACACTCCCAGTCATTCGAAGAAACTATCATCACCTTGATGTCAAAACCAGGCAAAGATGCTACCAAATAAGAAAATGACAGGACAATATCTTTGATGGCTATAGATGAAAAAATTCTCAAAAAATATTAACAAATCAAATCCAACAGCACATAAAAAAGATCATACACCATGATCAAACTGGATTCATCCTAGTGTTCACAGGGATGGTTCAAGTCAATCAATGTGATACACCGTGTTAACAAAAGACAGAAACCACATGATCATCTCAATAGAGGTAGAAAAATAAAACATTTGATAAAATACTAAGTCCATCAATGATAAAATCCCTCAAACAACTTGGTACTGAAAGAACATGTCTCAGCATCATAAATATTATTATTTCAAATCCATAGCCAACATAGCACTCAGTGGTGAAAAGCTAAAATCTGTTTACCTTTTAGCCTTTCAGTAACATTTTGCATTTTATCTCTTCAACATTTTGGCTTACAGATGTTCAGCTTAGGAACCAAATGCCTCAAGAGAAAATCACATGCAGAATTCATGGCTTTTCCCCCCACTGGTTCCCTGTTCTCTGTGATCACCCTCTTGAATTTAAGTTTCACTTGTTTAGTGAAATTTTGACATCTAGACTCAGAAAGTAGATCACGACTCACCATTAAATCAACAAATTTCCTAAGAAGAAAATTTAAGCATACATTCATAGTTCATCTAGATTTGTTTCCATGATCTCTCATCTCTGATATCTTGGTTCATTAACCCTTAGCTGCTATCTGCTCAAACAGATTTTTGTTGTTGTTAATTTTACCCAGCTTTGATACCTGTTCTTAGGAAAAAGAGGAGCCTAATACTAGTTACGAGGCTTCCCCTATAGCTCAGTGGTAAAGAATCTGTCTGCACTGCAGAAGACACAGGTTTGATTCCCAGGTCAGGAAGATCCCCTAGAGTAGGAAATGACAACTCACTCCTCCAGTATTCTTGACTGGGAAATCCCACGGACAGAGGACCATGATGGGCTACTGTCCATGGGGCCTCAAAAGAGTCTGACACAGGTGAGTGACTAAGAAGCAACAACAACAATAACAATACTAGCTAATGCATCATAACTGGTTTATTAATAATCCAAACAGAACTTTACGTTTAAGTTCAACTCCTCTAAATCATTCACAGTTGGTTATGAAGATGATTCAAACCTGTGATTTCATGTTGCTTCTTTATTTGGTTAATTGCTTTTTCGACTGAGCTATTTATACTAACATTTTTTTCTACTTTTATATGAATTGAAAGTGAAAGTGTTAGTTGCTCAGTCTTGTCTGACTCTGAGACCCAATGAACTGTAGTTCAACAGGCTCCTCTGTCCATGGGATTCTCTAGGCAGGAATACTGGAGTGGGTTGCCATTCCCTTCTCCAGGGGATCTTCCCCACCCAGGGCTTGAACCCTGGGTTACCCCCATTGCAGGTGGATTCTAAACAAGTACAGCAAAGAATAGTTGAGAAGCAAAAAGTTCCAGATAATATGCTGAATGTATTAAAAACACTCTAAACATGCATCTATAATTCTTGAGGAAGTAAAACCAATGTCTGCAACAGAGAACTCTATTAACTAAAATGTTTCCATGAGAAAAATCTCACTTACATGTATCTAATATTTCCCTAACTGAATGATCTTTTAAAAATCAACTGATTTTACTATAATTTTTAGATGTATAAATTTCATTTATCAGACTCTCATTCCCAGAATATTTTTGTGACTTGAAGACATTTTTCTTCATTGAAAATAACAAATTTCTGTTGAAAGTATAAAATTTAAATGATTCTATTCATCTGTGAAATGAGTATTTGATCTATATTACATGAAGTATTTTTATAGGTTTCTTTTTTATGTTGTTTCATAAATAATCCATTCCATCAAAATGAATTCAAAAGTCTCTGTAAGAACTATTCAGAGTAAGAGGAAATTAAAAAGGAAATACTCATTCCTCTTTTTTATATGACCATTTCTTAATGTGCTTTTATGTGCCAAGTTTGGTGATAGATATTTTGAATAATATAAAAAAATACTTCTCCCAAGAAGGATACTATTAATTGTGGTCAAAAAAGAAACAATACATGGACAATATACTGCTATTCATATCATGAGGGTTTAATTTAAATAAGCCCTGAAATTTTCAAAATTAGGAATAACTTTTTTGCATTTTATTGTATTTAGTATATTATATGAATTTAGAAATGATAAATATCAGTATAGGATGGAGAACTTAAAGAAATCTTATAGAAGCCTAGTTCAGATGAATTTTAAGATATTTGGACAGTCAAAGAAGGAAGGGGATTGAATTCTCATATTTTCAGTTTCTTCTCAGAAAGAATATTTCATGTTCAGTAGTGAATTCAATAGACTCCAATAAGATGTAGCATATTGAAGGTATAACAGCTTGCCATTCATGTGTGATATTTAATCACTGCATTACACATCAATTTATCAGTGTTCAAAAAATAATTTCATTTATCTTTATTTCAAGATTTCAAGAATCTATATATTTTTCAATATTAATTGAAGGTACTAAATGAAGTCTCACTATACTTACAATTTTTTCAAAGTATATCATTCAAATAAACCGGAATACTGAATTTGATACACTTTTCCCTTTCCTCTTTCTGAGAACTAAATGAAAAAACAAACAAAAAATATAAGACAAGTGAGAATCTAATTGGGAAAGAATGGAAGATATTGGCTAAAGTTTTATGAATAATAGTTGTTAAGAAAATATATTTTTATTTGCCATTAAATCTTTAATAAAGTTTTGATGTACTGCTCATGAATAAGTCAGTAGTTTTGCGAGAAACTGAAGAATTTAATTTTACCTTGAATTATGTCATTTGAGTTACACAAATCATAGATCTGTAGAATATTCCAGAATGAAGACATTTTGAAGATCATCTAATCTAGGGATGGCAAATGGTTTTTATGTTGTATATGAACTGTGACTTAGTGGAAAAGAGACCAGTGATCCTGTAGCAATGTTTATCATTGTCATGGGAGGGAAATATTATAGCACAAATTGGGTTGGCCAAAAGCTTCACTTGGGATTTTTGGAAGACCTCACAGCATTAGTTGCTCAGTCAGAATGTAGCCCATCAGGCTTCTCTGTCCATGGAATTCTCCAGGCAAGAATACTGGAGTGAGTTGCCGTTCCCTTCTCCAGGGGATCTTCCCCACCCAGGGGTAGAAACCGTCTCCTGCATGCAGGCAGAGTCTTCTCTCTGAGCCACCATCACATCGGAATGAAGTTTGTGGCCAACTGAATATACAACATTTCTGTTATACTTAATCTAATCGCCCCCCTACCTCTCTTCATGGAAATCTGAACACCAGGAGACAAGTTAATGTTCAATAGTCCAAAAGTGCAATAGTTTCTGGTAGAGCTGGAACCATAATCTATCTTTTTTTCCCACTGTATCATATTTCCATCATTTTTAGTCTTTACTCTCAAAAATTATTTTTAGCTAACCCTTGTATGAATGAAATAAACTCCTTTTCTGTAAAACATAAATTAATTTGGGGAACTTAATAATGTTTTATATAGTAGGTTTAATTCATTCAGAACTTAGGTTCAAGTCTGATACAAATTGAACCATGCTGAAAATAGTACAACATTTATATCTTTATTAATGATATTGCTCACAAAATGTATTTTGGAAGGAGTAGAAACGACAACTAATCATATATTTTTGAAATCATAATTACAACAGTTAAAAATAGCAATCTAATGTTTTTAATACACAGTTCTCTCATTTAAAATGTTATCTCCTCTGAAAGTCTTCTTTGACCTTTTCAATCAGTTATTTTCCTCTATATCTTTTCACCCAAGAGTACTCAGTTCATCTTTTCACCCAAGGTCTCCTCTAGAGTATGCAAGGCCTCATCTCCCATAAATATATATTATATGGCTCCTTTCTATATTAACTAGGGCCTGAGGTAGGGTCCCCATTGGTCTAGGACTAAGAGTGGTACTGGTTCTATCATAGGAAATTCTTTCATAAGTTTTTCCTTATTAGGGTAATGCCTTGTTTTAAGGTCTACATACATTTAACACTAATATTTGTTCACCAAAAAAGTTAGAAATAGACTTTTCATTCTTTTTTTGTATCCCTAACACTTGCTACAGGCTTCCCAGGTGGCACAGTGGTAAAGAATCCACCTGCCAATGCAGGAGACACAGGAGACAGAGGTTCGATCCCTGGGTCAGGAAGTTCTCCTAGAGGAGGAAATGGCAACACACTCCAGTATTTGTGCCTGGAAAATTCCATGGTTAGAGGAGCCTGGCAGGCTACAGTCCATGGGATCACAAAGAGTCAGACACAACTGAGTGCACACACACACACACACACACACACACACACACACATGATACTTGCTACAGAGCCAGAAATACAGTAGGCATCTATTAATTATTTATTAAATAATCTCCAAAAATTGATAAAACAAATAAATATATCACTGACATTTACCTTCCTTTTTAAAGAAAATTCCGAGCCAAAAATGTGTGTTCTTCTCCAACTTTTACTGTTAGATTATACCTTTTCTTTGCTATTGATACCTTGCCTTCATTATAATTATTTACATCATTATCATATCTCCTCTAAAATAATTCCAGATTCTTAAGGGCAGGATTCATGCCTAATAACCTGTATATTTCTCTGGCAAAGGGTACTGTCAGTATTGGAACACAATCAATGCCTGCTGAAAGAATAATTAATTACACAGAGATGTGTAATTGGAGACAGTATTTGCCTTCTTCTCCAAATGGGTCACTGTGAAGCTCAAATAAAAACAAAAAGTCTATAGACATGCTTTGTAATATATGATGTGTTACACAATTTTAAGGGATCAGCATTGTTTCGATGATTTCTTCCATACGTGTATGAGAAAGCATACAGCAGTTTTAGAGATTGTTGGTGCTCCACTATGGATGTTCCTCAGCAGCTGCTGAATATTTTTTCCAATTCAACATGATATAGGTTAGATATCAATCATGATTGATGGTAGAGAAAAAATATTTGCTAATGAGAGCCATATTTACAATAGCCTTCAGGATTGTCCCACCAAATTTTTTTATCAGACTCTTTTAAATCAAACTGAAATTATGCAACATCTATCTAAGAAATATTCTTGAATCCCTAGTATATACCAGTCAATATTAGGTGAAGATATAGTGACAAACAAAATGAACATGGCCATTGCCCTCGGGGAGTTTATTTACCAAAATAATTTATCTCTAACAATATAGCTATACTTTTATAGTCTTCCAATCAAATCTCTTTTAAAGATTTTAAAGTAGATACTTTAAACTTCTTTATTTCTTTATCTCTTCACAAGGTTTAGTGAGAGCTTCAAAATGAAATTTCTCTGTGTAAAGATTTCAGTAATCAAGTTTAACCTTTTGAATCCAACAGAATAATACCCTTGTCACTCAGGGCTAAGTAATTAACAGTACCTGGTTAGTTAATCTTTTGATTCTTGGTATAGAGATGTCTGATTAATTTAGATGGATCAGTCAATATGCTTTGTATATAGTAGAGACAAGTTGTGTGGCTTGTCCACCTACACTCCTTCTTACAACTTTGTGTCTAATTGAATGAGAGCACTGAAATTTTGTGCCCTACTCCTAAAATAATAAAAAGAGGAAGTTGACAACTTTAGAGAAACATCTGACGGATACTGCCAGACCAGAGTCCTTCAATGCCGTCAGTCTAATAAGAAATTTCTGCCCTAATCTTCTGACTCAGCAAACCCAACAAACCCCAAGTTTCTCAACAAATATGCTAGATTGTTTTTACAGCAGTACTCAATGAAGAAAAGTCACACACATACACTGGAAAAAACAATTTTGACTAGATGGACCTTTGTCGGCAAAGTAATATCTCTGCTTTTAAATATTCATCTAGGTTGGTCATGGCTTTTCCTCCAAGGAACAGGCATCTTTTAATTTCATGGCTGCAGTCACCATTTGCAGTGATTTGGGAGCCCAAAAAAATAAAGTCTCTCTCTCACTGTTTCCGTTATTTCCCCATCTATTTGCCATGAAGTGATGGGACTGGATGCCATGATCTTAGTTTTCTGAATATTGAGTTTTAAGCAAATTTTTTCACTCTCTTCTTTCACTTTCATCAAGAGGCTCTTTAGTTCTTCACTTTCTGCCATAAGGGTGGTATCATCTGCATATCTGAGGTTATTGATATTTCTCCTAGCAATCTTGATTCCAGCTTGTGCTTCATCCAGCCTCAGCATCAAATAAAATGGTAATGATTCCATATACAGTTACTAAAATAGCCCTGTGATAGCAACTTTCTTGAACCTGTTCCATGCATTTTACAGAGTTTTAGTAAGTCTTTTGTTGTGGTACCTATGTATCTACTGACCTGCTGAAATATTAGATAGATGAGGAAAATTGTTCTCCACAGACACCAAGAAAATAAATATTTGAAACTGGAAGAGAGGATAAAAACTGTCTCTCCGCTTAGGATTGGTGTCAGCAAGAACACTGGGCTGTCCTTTGTGCCACTAAAAAGTGATTATGGTCCATGATACCATCAAAAACCAATTCTTCTAGAAATAATCTCTTCTATGAATTTTTTTACAACACGTCCTCCTAGATTATTTTCCTACCTCTCATGCCACCTGTTTTCAGTCTGGCACCTCTTCCTCCGGCCTTTCTTAAACTGTTATGTTTCAGACTACCTTTTTTTTTCTTCCTATCCCAGTATACATCCTGACAATAGTCCGTTACTGGTGAGTAGCTTAATCACCACTCGAGTGTTGACACGCTCCCAAACTTAAGAGTTCCAGTCAATAACTTTCACATATCTATGTTTTAAAATATTTACTAGCCTTTCACATGTGCATATCCTACAAGTACCTCAGTCTCAAATATCAAAAATTAACCTCACTTCTCCTCACCCCATAGCTATTTCTTTCTTTGTAATTTCTGTCTCTGTAATGACACCACTGATCATTGAATTGCCAGGTCAGACACTGAGGCATGTACTTCTCTCTTTACCGTGACTCTGTTAAATCCATCGTTAATCCAGACAACTACAGCTTTTTATTATGTCTGAAATGCATTTAGTTCTTATAATGCTGTTTTTACCACTCTAACGAAGGTCATCATTATCTTTTATCTGGATTACTATATACTACTGTATCATTTTTCTCTTCTAATCTACTCCATTATTGGATTAGTCTTCTAAAATGCCAATATGTTAAGCTACATCCTTACTTAAAACTCCTTAATAACCTCCCAGTACCCTCCAGACAAAATCTAAGCTCTTTCCTCACAGGGTGTCATGAATTCATTGTTGCTAATTTCTCTCACCCTAGTTTTTTCATCTTTCCCTTTGAACTTGAGTAATATTCAATCTCTTGCTCCTCCCTAAAACCACTGTGCTAACACCAGTTCCATTTTCTCAAATTTTATACATGCTAGTCTCTCTGCCTGGAAAATTCTTCTTTTGGCTTCTTTGCCTGTTTTTTTTTTTTTTTTCCAGGTAACACTTTTCAGGTAACAATTTAGATACAACATCTCTCTTGACCTATGTGTCTTGAGCTCCAACTCTTCACCTCTTTTTCTCCCATCCATACTTCCAAAGCGCCACTACTTTCTTCATAATAATTCTTATTGACTTGAACAGCAATTTCCTGGCCACTTCACTGCCTTGACCACTAGATTTTTAATTACATGAAGACCAGGATTGTTGCATTATTGTTCAACATTATAACTCCAGTACCTAGCATAATTAGCACTTGGAAAAACATTTGTTCATTCCCCAATTTTTCTATTGTCTCTTATTTATAAAAAAAATGACAGATTTTTGTCCTTTATAAACATATTCTCAGCCTATCCTTACTTTAATCACTGTGTCACTTTTATCCAATTAGCATAATGGACTTTTGACTAAGATTTAATTTGAACCAACCATAAAATAAAATTTGCAATTTTTCCTAGCTAAGAAGAGTTTGCATACCAGGACCTTATCTCCTAATACATTCATGGAAATATATCCCTCTTTTCTTTCTTTCTGTACTTTATAGTATAGTCTCTTGGAAATGGCAACTCACTCCAGTATCCTTGCTGGGAAAATCCCGTGGATAGGGGATCATAGTGGGCTACAGTGCATAGGCTTGCAAAGAGTTGGATATGACTGAAGCAACTGAAGCAACTGAATATGCACTTGACCTCTTGTCCGGTCCTCTAAGGATAGACTCTGAGATTTATGCACCTTTTTACATCTCAAAGCATGTACCTATTGTACCTATTCCTCTCTGAAGAAATGTTTGTTCGATTTAATTGGACATAAAACCAGGGAACCACGAGCCCAATCTTTCATTAGAGAAGATACTTTGGATGATTCTCCAATTGGACCCCTTAGAGGTACGCTCCATCTTGCTCTGTGTGTAGAAAGGCAGACCTCAATGGTCTACATCAAGGAGCTCCCTTGTGCTTTGGTTTCTGGTTGGGTTTGGCCACTGAGAGGCCACGGCAGAAGACGAGCAGTAAGAAGACTGAGCTAAGCACGTTTATTCCCCTGGAGTCTCTCCTTGCCAGGTCACCACTGAGTTCCAATACATGTTTCCCCCATGGCTGCTTCAAGTCTGAGTCCCAGAGGCTGCTTGCTGTTATAAGGATACACATACCCAGGATACGTTGCTCTTGATTATTTCCTTTAACTCTGCCATACCTTTACTAAATTATTCTTAGACTCTCCAACTTGAACATGCTATATTTTCATGCCAAAATCTTAATTAATCAAGTCTCCCCATATATTCTCTGACCACTTCCCTTGTCTACTTCCAGGTCTTCTCTCCAGCCCCTTTGGATCTGAATTGACTCATTTTTACCCTCACTGTGTTTTGAGACATACTAAGCCCTTCTTGGCATAGGAAAGAGAGATTGTGAGCAATTAATAGGAAGGCAGTGACCCATTCCTCTGATTCATTAACCAGGCTGGTCTAGCATGAAACTATAGGTAAGCCCAATCACAGGGAGAAATCAACTCTGAGCCACATTCCATCTGAGATTTGCAACCAGTACCCAGCATACATAATTTTATACCTTTTACTCTTGGTGCAGTTCTTATCCATGAGGGTCTGCAGGGCCCATTGAGTAATATTAGCCACTGTAAGCAAAGTAGTCACCCAGAGAGGAATAGCTTTCTAACATTGTAAACTTTAGTTTTCTTCTTTGTTTTCAGACATTCCACTTTTGCCCACCACCATATGTTTTCATGAACTTGATATTTTCTGGTTTACACTGCTATGGATGGATATTCACATTAGGGTAAACTGCCTATTCACAGAACTTTATATACTTCGGGGAGGGAGGGCAGAGGACAACAGCACACAGGTTAACTCCTTGGTACAACTTTGAACAACCTCTCTGTGCTCCAAGCAGAATGGCATGCAATAGACACATAACTATTTCCGACATTATGTAGGTTTGTAAATAGTCTATTATTTTGCTAAAATCATTGTAACATCTTGCATAATCTTCTGTAGTTTAACCTCAAACACTAGCATTGAAGTATACTTGATATTCTAGGTCAGTTTTTCACTTAGTTTTCTCTAAATGTCATGTATATGTAAATCTCATGTCTTCCTTGATTAATTGCTGGGGTACCCAATCTTTATGAACATTTCCAACAATAGAAATCAGAGACAATTTCAATTTTGTATATATGCCTCACTTTTGCTAAACTGAAGTCTGAAATAGGTTATTGGATTATTGGACCTTCCTAGTCTCTTTTCTCATTTGTAAATAAATATAAGTGAGGTAAAGCATGTATAGAGCATAATTTAATGCCTGGCATAAGTGAGTACTGTATAAAGTCAACAATGCAATTCAGGTCTCAATAAAGTTGGCTAGTTTTTAGTCTATTTCTCCTTTGGCTTTTCTCTAATATCCAGTATTATATATCAATACCTTCCTTATTACAAGAATCTCTTCCTTGGTTTCCATGACCTTGTATTTTCTTCAGTTTCCTCTATCTCTCTAGTCATCTTTTCAGTCTTGTTTCTAGACTCATACTTTATAAGTTTAAAGTACTGCCTTAGGCCATGTTTTTTCCTTTCTTTAAACTGTGACCTCATCTTTGCCAAAAACTTCAGTTATCATTTATGTCTTAAGGCACAAAGTTTATCTGCAGTTCAGTCATCTCTGAGCTCCAAATCCGTGTATCCAACCACCTACACGGCATCTCTACTCAGATATCTAAAAATCAAAACTTGTGATCTTAATCCCTAAACTTCATTTTCTTTCAATTGTTGGTCTCCCAATGTATGAAAACAAGAGCATCCATTTCTTCAAACATGGATATGAACTTGATACATCTATCTCTTTCTCCAAAAATCATCCATCTCCAACCCTATAGATTTTCTCAACTATCTTTTGAACCCACTGATTTTTTTTCCATCCCACTACAACTGTTTTAATCTAAATTTCTCATCCAGACTACTCAAAAAATAAATACACTAACTCTTTCACTCATGCCTTCACACTTGAGTCAGAATAAACATTACCAAAAAACCTTGTCATGTCGTGTCCCTGATGAAAGTATATGAATTGTTTCCCACAAGATAGGGAAACAATTGTTTCCTATCATGGACTCCTTTTACCTTCACCTTCTGCATTCTAGTTACACTGACCATATTTTACACCCTTGTATTCACCATGTTCCTTACTTCCAGTCAGTCTTTAACACATTATTCCTGCAGGCTCATGAAATGTTCTTCCAGAAAAGCTGTCCTAATCTCCTAGGCTCATTCAGGTTCCTTGGCAATATGCTTTCATATTTCTGTGGCTATTTCTTTCTTAATATTTGATTTCATTCATTTACCCATTCACCAACTACGGAGTTAGTGTCACTGCAATAGGCCTTGCAGATAAGACAATAAATGAGATACTATTTCTGTTCTCACTGCATATTAACATTCTAGCTTTTGTAAATTGCAATTAGAGCTACATTTGTATGTTGTTGTTCAGTTGCTCAGTCATGTCTGACTCTTTGTGAGCCCATGGACTGCAGCATGCCAGGCTTCCCTGTCCATCACCACCTCCCAGAGTTTGCTCAAACCCATGTCCATTGAGTCAGTAATGCCACCCAACCATCTCATCCTCTGTCACCCCCTTCTCCTCCTGCCCTCAATCTTTCTCAGTATCAGGGGCTTTTCTAATGAGTCAGCTCTTCTCATCAGGTGGCCAAAGTGTTGGAACGTCAGCTTCAGCACCAGTCTTTCCAGTGAATATTCAGGACTGATTTCCTTTAGGATTGACTGCTTTGGTCTCCTTGCAGTCCAAGAGATTCTCAAGAGTCTTTTCCAATACCACAGTTCAAAAGCATCAATTCTTTGGTGCTCAGCCTTCTTTAGAGTGCAACTCTTACATCCATACACGACTACTGGAAAAACCATAGCTTTGACTATACAGACCTTTGTCAGCAAAGTAATGTCTCTGCTTTTAAATATGCTGTCTATGTCTGTCATAGCTTTTCTTTCAAGGAAAGAAATTCAATTTCTTTTAAATTCAGTCTTAATTTATATTAACTCAATATAAGTACAACTGTCTGCAGTTATATTGATTTAATATCTGACTCTCAACAAACTATTGTCACCATGAGGATTGCTGTTGTTGTTCAGTCACTAAGTCGTGTCTAACTCTTTGCAACCCTATGGACTACAGCACGCCAGGCTTCCCTGTCCTGCGCTATCTCCCAGAGTTTGCTCATACTCATGTCCATTGAGTCGGTAATGTCATCCAACCATCTCATTCTCTGTCATCCCCTTCTCCTTCTGCCCTCAATCTTTCCCAGCATCAGGGTCCTTTCCAATGAGTCAGCTCTTCACATCAGGTGGCCAAAATATGGCCTTACAACAAACTATTCTAAAGTTTAGTGGTGTTACACAGTAATTGTCATTTCTCATCTCTCCTAGTTTCTTTGAATCAAGAGTTGGACAGGAAAGAGTTCAATCAGAGGATCAAATACACTGAGGGCTTGAGTTATCCTGTCTTTTACTGGATTGTTAATTCAGACTATTGGCTGAGAATCTCAGTTCCAGTGTTTCTGGATCGCTTCATGTAGACTTGATGCCTACATGGATACCACCAATGAACTTTTTGAGAGAGAGCCAGGTGGAGCTAGGTCACCTTATATGAGCATCCCTTAAATGTCATGCACTATCACTTCTGCTATATTTAATTGATTGTGGTAGCTGCAAAGGTTTACTCAGGTTCAAGCTCAAGGTTTGTTGAGGGGTGCTCAGACATCTCCCCCACACATTTCAGTGGGAAGAGTGTCAGTTGCATTGCAGAAAAAGCATTGTGAAACAGAATATGCACACTTGCATGCACACACACATTCATCTTTGGAAACCCAAATGTCTACACACATTATTATAATCTTACTGCCTTACCATGTACGTCGTAAGTACTGATTAAAAACTATTGAATAGAGTAATTAATGGATGAAATTAAGAGGTGAAATCATGAAGGCTAGACTATAAAATGTCCTATGTATAATTCATTCATTTATTCCCAAATATTTTTAACATGTTCTAAGGAGATGTGAGCCAGCATACCAAGTCACTGGTTTCCTAACAACTCAATCACTATGACTGAGTGACTGAGTTGACTGAGTGACTGAGTTGCAAGTGAGTTTTTCTGCTATAAAAGCATTGAAGTCTGTGAACTAGAGAAAGGGTTAGAGATGGTTAGAAACTTCTCAAACCTGCTCCATTCTCCTGAATTTGAATTGAGTGTAACATATAGTTTAATTCTTAATTGTGCCAGCTTCTTCTACTATCATTCTACAGATGTCAGAGATCATTGCTTTGGGGCATGAGTGGGTGGCAATTAGAAGTTAATGCCAGTAAATAGTATTTGGAACTACCTCAGTCACTCAAGACTAGTTGAAACATTCATGCATCCTACAGAATAAGTCACCTGTTAACTATGGAATTTACAAGTGTCACTGAAACAATGAGCAATGTCTTCTCCCTGTTGTAGAGAAGATGGGGACAAAAACAGAATTGACAGTTCCTGCAACACTGAATTTACAGGCAATGAAAGCTAATCATACTATGGGATTCATAAGGATTTCTCAAATGTATTCTTTCTAGGCTCTCCTGTGAGAATCAACAGTAAAAATGAAAAAAAAAAGAAGTTAAAATGATATTTACACAAGGCTTTAGATTATTAGTTTTTGCAGTATTCACATATTTCTGACTGTGTTATACGTTCCAGTTTCCAGTTTATCAAAATTGTTATAATCTTGTCCTCTGGGTAAGTGGAGTTTTTCTATTTGGGAAATATTTACTTCTCCTGTTTTATCTATAGATGGAAGAGATGATGACTTAACAAAATCCAGGCAGAGTCAGAGAACTGAATCTCATCAGCCTGGAGTCTAGTCTTTCCACTTCTCTGATGCCAAGAGCAAGTTAGTAACCGACTGGACTAATCAGAGGTCAGAATTAAGTACTATAATTCATTCTCTTCCTCTTTACCTTTTGCAAACACAGCAAGTATAGGGGTAGGGAGATTTCTTTCTTTGTCAAATTCCTCCCAGCTATTCATGGGCAATCTTGATGGGTTTTCCATGTTCTTGCAACCAGAGATTCTCTACTTGTTGTAAATCCAACAACCCAACAAAAGTAGATCCCATTTAAACTAAAAGAGTCTCAGTAAAATCCAAAGAGAAAAATATAACCAGTCTTCAGGAAGAGAGAGAACCAAACACTGGGTAATTTTCTCATCTGCTTCTATATTTATCTATTTCTTTCTGAAAATTCTCTGTCTCCTCTACTCTTTTTCTTTCTCTCTTTCTCTCTCCCTCTCTCCCTCCCTCTCACATCAGCCTTCTATGTACGTAAGTATGAATTGCTTATTTTGGCTTATGTTAGGTAAAAGGTGACAGGATATGGCTACTCCTCAACAACAATAAATAAAATTCACATGTCAATGTTAGAGTCACATAAAACTTAATTAGCCATCCCAATTAAGCTCTCAGTCACAATTCCAAAATCCTGGGAGACAGGTTTGTATCAGTTAGTAATTTTTTTCAAATTACTATGAATTTGTTACTCAATTTACTGGGTGATTTGGGTACTTTGCATTTTTAGAAATGAAAAACAGAACAGATAAGACAGTAAGGCATATAACAATGCTTTATATATATATATATACATATATACACACACACACAATACACACACACACACACACACACACACACACACACACGGGCATCCCTGGTGACCTGGTGGTAAAGATTCTGCCTGCAATGCAAGAGATGCAAGTTTGATCCCTGGGTTGGGAAGATCCCCTGGAGAAGTAAATGGTAACTCACTCCAGTATTCTTGCCTGGGAAATCCCATGGACAGAGAAGCCTGGTGGTCTACAGTCCATGGGGGTCACAAAAGAGTCAAACACGACTTTGACTAAGCATGCACGCATGCATAAATAGATACGTAGACCCAGATGCTGGGAAAGATTGAAAGCAGGAGGAGAAGGAGATGACAGAGGAGGAGATGGTTGGATAACATCACTGACTGAATGGACATGAGTTTGAGCAAGCTCCAGGAGTTGGTGAATGGCAGGGAAAACTGGACTGCTGATATATATTATCAGTTCAGTTTAGTTGCTCAGCCGTGTCTTACTCTTTGCAATCCCATGGACTGTAGCCCGCCAGGCTCCTTTGTCCATGGAATTCTCAAGGTAAGAACACTGGAGTGGATTGCCATTACCTTATCCAGAGGATCTTCCTGACCCAGGAACTGAACCTGGGTCTCCTGTGGCTCCTGCATTGCAGGTGAATTCTTTACCACTGAACTGGCAGGGAAGCGTGCGTATACTTGTATATGAATACTTGATACTATGTAAAATATACTATACATCTGAGTCAAAAAGTTTGAAAAACACTTGTAGATCATTTTAGGGGAGATTAGCCTACCTAATCGAACCATATATATATTTTTTTGTGAAATGAGCTAAAATGCCTTATATACCTGGCTATGGGATTCCACCATGTCTGGGGAAAGGGTGTGGTACAGTTCTTAAAGAAGAGAAACATCACACTTAGGTGCTGTAGAAATCCCTGGAGTCATTCATGCATAAGTCATTCATGCATTCATGGCTTCTGCTTTCAAACCTTGCCTCCACATCCTAACCTTGGCCTGACCTTAGATGAGATAATTAACTATCTCATATTTATCACTTTTTAAATGAGATCTTAATAAATTTACTGTCTCTCCTACAGATTTATTGTGAGGAGTCTATCAGATAATTTATACTTTTAGCACTCTATGCCACAGAGTTTAAAATTTTTGCTCTAATATCAGCCATAATTATTATTTATCATCATTACTATTATCCTTATTGACAAACTGTATTATTCCTATTGACAAATTGTACTAAAAGCATTACTGTCATTTAGAGCCTGAAATATTATTAAGTTTCTTCTCTTGGTTAGAGGATCTCACTGCATGAATTTCATACTCCAATGTTAACCCCCCAAGACCTTCAATATTCTTTCCCCTGGTGTGGGACTACTCTTCCTTACACAGGTGATAGATAATGGAAACTTTCACTTCTAAAGTGAAACAAGTGTTGTATAATGACATCCCTCAACTGATTTGTGCTCACTGTTTAATGTATCAACCTATCAACCTTTACTCATGCCTTAGGCTAAGTCCATTGATACTGGGTACCCTTAGATTCAGATATCTTTAACCTTCAACAATTGTTTGAGCAAAATTTATCTGAATTAATTTATTCTCAATTATTTTTCCAAAGGAATTCCTTTGTCTTCAAGTAACTAGACTGAAGTTTCTACTCATAGTTTCATTATATATTCAGGGATGACGGAATACAAAGGTGAACACAATACACAACTTTGAGTCCTCAGAGATTCCTAGTTACCAAGACAACAAGCAAGAAGGGCCACCTTTATGGGAGTACAATTGCGTAGTCAAACAGGGCCTTGAAATCAGAAGGGCTTTGTACTTAGTCTAATGCTCTGTTGTCACCATCTTGCAATTCTTAACGATTTTATCTTTGAACTTGAACTTTGGAAGTGAAATACAATGGGACAATAGAGCAGAGAAGATTCATGTAATCTGTGGATTCCATGCTCCTTCTCATCCTATTTGCATATAACATTCATGATGCCCCATGAGGACAGAATTCCAATAGATTCCAAATGTGTGGTAGTTCACCGAGACTCACACAAGTAAAAGGTAAACCCATTAAGCTTAGAACAGAATAAGTGGGTGTGCTGACAGGCCTAAGAAGCCACACTTTATTTGCACCAGAACTTGTTTCAAATGTAGAAAAGTAGAAAATGGCATTCCTAAGAAATAAGAGAAACCAAGGAACCCTATCACATTCTTCTTACTCATGTTATTTTCACTTAAGGCTGGGAAAGGGAAATTGAGAGTAATTCTAGTTCTTTTCCTTTATGTCTTTCCTTACTTATCAACAATCCGAAGATAGAGAATACTGGTAGATGAGTATCAAGGAATCCAGAAATTTTATCAAGGAATAAAATGTAAAAGTTGAGTTAGTTTTGTGAAATGTTTCTGTTGTTCTGGTAAGAACAAAACACATGAATGTGTGAGCTACAAAAGGCAAATTATATAACTTCAGAAAGTCCACATAAGAGTTATGCTTGTGTAATTGTATTTAAAACTGGCATTGGACAATATTAAGATGAAAGGTAAAATCCATGCTAATAGTTTAAAATTTTAATTTTGTTCACTTAGGATCACATGAAACAACCAATAATAAATGCTACCATGAACTGAGAGTGAGACCATGGAAGAAATAAACATTTTTAATACATTTAACATAATTTTTTTCCTGTTTTTTGTACAAGGAAACTCGCATTTTCCTTTTGCACTGGGCCTTGCAAATTATGGATCTGGACCTAAAAGTAGAATTAATTAACTAAGAAATATGATGTAGGAAATGTGAGCCATTTCTTGACATTTAGTTTCCTTTTCTGAAGTTCTCTTTTTTTTTCCTTCTCTCTAAATTTACACAGCATTTTGCTTTTCCGGGCAACTGAGTTTCTCAGGAGATCTTACTTAAAAAGAACTGTTTATTATTTAAATGTTTGTTTAGTTTCCCTGTTGACAAGCAGAGAAAGAGACACCACTCTCTCCATATTTTTACTTTGTTTTGCTCCCTTCTCACTGGGCCCCACCCCGCACTACTTCACACTTAAATTTCATGGGTGATGACGAGTCAGATGGCATTTGTCGCCAAAGCTCCCTTGGGTATCCTCGCAGTTTAGATCACCTCCACTGCAGACAAAGCTGCTAGAAACACATGCAAAACTCAGTTCCCCTCAGAGTTATTCTGAGAACCTTAATTCACTTGAGAACGGGAGGATGGCAAAGAACTTCAGCCTACTCTCCAACTTAAAAAGCAGAGAAAAACATTAGTTTTTCTGTGATGACAGATCAGAGGAGAAGGCAGTCAGAAACAGTGTTCTAGCATAGATGGTCAGACTATGACAACCTTCACACGTCCCAGGCAATACCATTTCACTCTCAAAAGTGACAGTTTTCCTGAGGTGTAGTTAGAGGTGTAATGAGTGAAATGTAATGTGTGGAATTGCAAGGAAGGGGATGGGAATGTTGATATTGAACCAAATGATGAGCCTAAGGAGGCCCACAAGGAGGAAACATATGGCCATGCATATGCATGGTGATTTGGATCAGGAGCACATGTGGCTAGATGACAGGATGGCAAAGCTGGGGGAGAGCAGTCAGAATCCGTCCTAAAAGCTGCTGACTTTCTACTGAGTGCTTCTCCACGGTGGGAAGACAGTTCTCTATTATATTAGAATGGATTTCTTCACTCTCACAAGCTGGGGAATATCTGGATGTGAATAAGAGTACAAATAAAATGTATCATGCTTTGTACTTGATTTTGCATGGAGAAGTTGAGTTCTTTATATATATAAAGTGAATATATAAAATACATATATATATATATAAAATCAGTGAAAATCTAAATACCATGAATTCAAGCAAACTCTGGGAGATAGTAACGGACAGGGAAGCCTGGCATGCTGCAGCCATGGAGTCGCAAAGAGTCAGACACAACTTAGCAACTGAACAACAACAATATGTGTGTGTGTGTGTGTGTGTGTGTGTGTGTGTGTGTAAACACACTCGGATTTTTGCCATCTGTGTTCTTTTCGACTGAGCAATTCCTCATACATGTGATAACGATGATGATGATGTATATAGCATAGCCATTTCATCTGTCTGTATTGTCTGAGCCATAACAATAAAGCAATCACATTGGTCTCAACATAGTATAGCACCATCAGTGCTACAGGGCAGAAATGAGGTCAAAAACATGTAATAATAAACACAATATTCATGCTACTTAGCCAATCAGTTTTATTACACGTGGAGCAGAAAAATACAGTAGAGTCTAGATGAACATCCTTTACAGAGGAGATACCTGGCATCAGTGATAACTATAACAGAATGCACTATGTGTGAAGGACTTGATATGAGATGCTGCTGTGTACCTAACCCTAAAAACATTCTTTTGAGAGGTTGTTTCACTGTAAATATAATTTAAAACATGATTTTCTATCTCTAGCTATAGAGTGTACCTTCTGAAAACAGTACACATTAAAAGTTGACAGTTATTTTTCAGGTAATTTGATTTTCAGAAAAATTGCCACATTTGAAGACCACCCAAATAGAATGTAAAGATTGGGAAATTTCACCTTTATTCTATTTTGCAATTCAAAATATTTCTTGTGGTTTTTTATGTATGGAATGCTTCTGTTGTATCCTGTACTGTAATTATGAACTCTCTGAGGCTATTTAGTGTATTATTGCTGAATGCCTAATCCCTATTTTACTATTGTCTCTAAAGTAAAGAATATGTATCTTCCAATAGTAATTTAAATAATTCCTAATATTATTACTGGAGAGGGTACAGAGAAAAAGGAAGCTTCCTACGCTGTTGGTGGGAATGTCAATTGGTGCAGCTACTATGGACAACAATATGGAGTTTCCTTAAAACAACTAAACATAGTGTTACCATATGATCTGGCAATCCTACTCTTGGGCATATATCTGAAGAAAACTGTAATTCAAAAAGATACATGCACCCCTATGTTCATAGCAGCATTATTCATAACAGCCAAGACATGGAAACAACTTAAATGCCCATCAACAGATGAATGGATAAAGAAGATGTGGTATATATATAAGGTGGAATACAACTTAGCCATAAAAAGGGATGAAATAATGCTCTTTGCAGCAACATGGATGGACCTAGAGATTATCATACTAAGTGAACTAAGCCAGGCAAAAACAAATATCATGATATTGCTTTTATGTGGTATCTTTAAAAAAATACACAAACTTATTCACAAAACAGAAAAAGACGCACAGATATAGAAAATAAACTTACAGTTACCAAAGGGGAAAGGGTAGGGGAGGGATAAATTAGGAGGTTGGGATTAACATTATTATATACACAATAAATGACTAAATACACATTACTATATACACTATAAATAACCAACAAGGACCTACTCTATAGCACAGTGACCTACATTCAATATTTTATAATAACCTATAAGGGAAAAGAATCTGTAAAAGAACATACAGTGTGCTGTACTCTTGAAGCTAAGAGGACATTGTAAGTCAATTACACTTCAAAAAAATAAAAAAGTAGAAAACACCTTAAACAATTGAGATAACCACCATTTAAAGTTTTTTTTTTTTTTTAAAGAATTCAACATCCAGCAAAGGCTCAGAAGTAGAGAAAGTGCAAAGTTAGTTTTTGTTGAATAAATACTCGTGAAAGAGCATAATTTTTGCAAGGTGCTTTTAATGGCACCCCACTCTAGTACTCTCGCCTGGAGAATCCCATGGATGGAGGAGCCTGGTGGGCTGCGGTCCATGGGGTCGCTAAGAGTCGGACACTACTGAGCGACTTCACTTTCACTTTTCACTTTCAGGCATTGGAGAAGGAAATGGCAACCCACTCCAGTGTTCTTGCCTGGAGAATCCCAGGGATGGGGGAGCCTGGTGGGCTGCCGTCTATGGGGTCGCACAGAGTCGGACAGGACTGACGTGACTTAGCAGCTTTAGAAGTGGCACAGATGCAGTAATGAAAGAAACACTTCTTTCATAGCACTTATATTCTAGTGAGAGTATAAAAACAATAATTATATGAACAAATACGCAAACAGATAACTTCAGATCAGAGTTTTGAAGAAAATAAAACAGGGTAATAGAGAATAGCTATGTGTAGGAGCTTCTTTAACTAGGGTGTAGATATAAATTCTCTGAGTTATAATTCAGCTGATGAGAAAGGAGTTGGCATTTGGAATCTGGGGAGATGAACTTCTCATGGAGAGTAGGAGGGATGAAGAACCTAAGATGCAAATCACTTTAGAATGTTTGAAGTTCAGAAGAAAGTTCAGGATGGTCAGAGCATAGTTAAGCAAGACATTAAAAAGTAGGAGCATAAGTCAGCTAGGAGAGATCACAGGACAGGAATCCGATCATACTGAGTGGGCCAAAAACTTCATTTGGGTTTTTCCATAAGATGTTACAAAAAACCAAACGAACTTTCCAGCCAACCCCAAAACAAGGACACAGAAATGTGTTTCAACTTCTAGGGACTTTATCCTGTTTTGACTTGTTTCCTATCTGCATTTGCTTTATCTTAACACCTCTAGTTCTTGAGGACAAGGCAGTATCTTAATTAAATAAATGAAAAAAAAAAAAAAAAACAAAACACCTCAATACAGAAAAAAAAAAAAAAAAAAAAAAGATAACAACTTCATTGTTCTATCCTTTGACATTTAAAAGAGTTTGGCTTAAAGTACTCAAGTTCTTGTCTGGACAGTCCCATGGATAGAGGAGCCTGGAAGGTTATACTTCATGGGCTTGCAAAGAGTTGGACATGACTGAGCACACAGACACACAAGAAAACCAGTAACTGTAGCAATCCCTTCAAAGATTACTATGGGAGTAAGTAACATCCACTGAATTGGTTTCATTTGAAAATTAATTAATTGAATTAGGAGATTTGAACATTCAGCAGGGAAAAAATTTTAAAAAGAAAAGGAAATCCTCACAATTCCCATGTGATAATGATTAAAATGAAACTTCAAATCAGAGTTTCAATTTAATGCTGAAACAACTGGATAAATTTATCATGAATAAATAAATAGGCTTTACATGAAAAAATATATCTACAGACTAAACGTCATATCCTGATGTTAGGAGTTTTTTCCAAATATTCAGTGAACAAATAAAATAATCTCTATTTTATATAACATGTTCAAGAGAACAGGAAAAAAGTGAAGATTTTCACATTTATTTTGAGTTTAGTGTGTAGGACCTTAGTGACAAAGCCCAAAAATGACTGTGCAAGAAAGTAAAAATATAGACAAATCATGCTTATAAACGTATACATAAAACCTTAAAGTACTAAAAAGTAAATTCACAAATATACATTTTTAAAAATTCACAGCATGACCCAAAACTTATTAATGCAATTAGCCACATTAATAGATAAAAAGAAAGGCAAAGTTCAATACTCAATCATGAAAGAAAAATTCTTAGCAGACTAGGAATAGGAAAGTTTTACTTAATATGCTGAATTAAATTCATAGAATTCACTGAAAATATCATAGTTAACATTTCACTGGAAATTCTAGCCAGTGCATTATATAAAAAACACAACTAATGGCTCTACAGATAGCAAAGAAAAAAATATAATTATCTTTATTCATGGACCGTTTAATTTTCGGCAGAGCAGATTTGGAAAAATCTATACAAACATCATTAAGAGCAAGTAAAAAATTAAGTAAGGTTTTTTGTTTCAATACAAGATCAATAGGCAAAAACAAAAGCTTTCCCATTTTAACAATAACAAATGATTAGCAAACATAATTTTTATCAAGTATTTTTAGCAGCAATAAATGTCATTGAAAAAATGTTGTCCCATGAAAACACTCTCATTATTGTCTGTGTTTGTATGTGTGACTGTATTGCAGCTACAGACCAGTTCAAATAATTGACATATATATGATATTAATTCCCCGGTGACTCAAGCGGTAAAGAATCTGCCTGCAATGCAGGAGACACAGGAGACGTGGGCTTGATACCTGGGTCAGGAAGATCCCCTGGAGAAAGAAATGGCAACTCACTCCAGTGTTCTTGCCTGGGAAATCCCATGGACAAAGGAGCCTGGCAGACTACAGTTCATAGGGTCGCAAAGAGTTGGATCCAACTGAGCTTTCATGCACATAGGACGTGATATTAATTAGTTCAAGAATAAGAATAATCAAGAACATTGTTCTCTATATATTAAATAATAATGAATGTAATCCAATCTACCTTTTCAATTTGACAATTTCAAGTGTGAAATTCTGTGAAAATTCTTTATATTGTTTCTTTGATAATTTCTCTTTTGTTCTCTTTCTCTACAGCACCTATTTACAATTTGGGTTTTCTTTTCTTTTCCCTTTTTCATCTTTTAAAAATTTGGCTCTAATTTTGAGAATAAGTTCTCTATATTTTCTAAAACATCTATTACTATTTTATTTTCATATTTATAATTTCCAAGAATCCTTTACTGTTCACTAAATATTCTTCATAACATCATGGTGCATAGATGGAATATATTCTCCAATTTTTTTCTGAATATTAAAGATAGTATTTTAGAAGTTTTGTTTTTAGTAGTTTTTCCACCAAGGTGGTTTCTCTGGTTTATTTGCATTTTTCTAGTTCTTCCTTGATAACTTTTCTCTCTTAAATGAGCATACTTGGTTCTCTAGAAATGATTAAGAATTGGCAATTTTAAAATCTTTGTGCTTTATAGCATGGTATGGATGTGTCATGTTTTCTTGAATTAGTCAGACATCCTCAGAAGTTCTCTAATATCCATAATTTTGGAGAAAGAATTTGATTCCCAGAATGCAGGAAGGAGGTCAGACAGGGGTGTAGATTTAATGGTCTCTATTTTTACTTTCAGTATGTATATTTCCTCATCTTCCTCTTTCTCAGAGGGTGTCTCCTGATCTCAGCTGTGCCTGACATCCTCAGTTCACAGACGCTCTGAATGATGCTTTCAAGATAGTAACTCTCTAGACATTAACTGGGACAGAGGAAAAGCAGTCATCTCACAAAGCACAGGCAGGGTAAGGATCTACAAATTTGTCTTTCAAACAGCTATAAAAACAGTAATACCAAATACAACTGCTAGATTAAAAATTTTAAATTGGAAAAATGTCATGATATAAATAATAAGGATAAAGTGTGAAATGATTCATATAATTTAAGACCATTTATGGAAAAAAAAAGTTTGGAAAAGAATACTGATCGAGAGAGTGTGTACAAATTTATGAGAATCTCCATGAATACCACACTGCTTCAAGAGAGTGATCATTTTCTCTCTGTAGAAAGTACATCATGGTATATAAAGAGACATTGATCATATCTAAATGTATTTCTTTAAAATTATACTTATAAAAGTTTGCAGAGCTAATAAATGAAAATACTAACATTGAACCCAGGTTTTCTAGCACAAGTCCCTTTGCTCTTTCTATTCAGCCAGAGTCCTATCACTTGAAGAAATTTCAGGAAGCAGAAGTAATAAGTTTCCAGAGGCAAATATAGCAACTTCCTTAAAGCTTTCATCATCTGTGATAAGATATTAAAATATTAACTCAGTTCAGGGAAAAAGAGCAAAACCATTTGTTTCTTATTATATGTGAATATATAGCATTTATTAACTGAATGTTTTTTCACTGGTTGCTTCCATGTTATGTAGATCATATTTAAAACTGAGAATAATGATTCTCATACTTCTGTAATTTATTCCACAAATCTCTCCAAAAGTATCTTTATCAGATTTCATATGGCTGCTATCCTGATATGTGTGTATGTGTTCATCAATCAAATAGCAAAGATCAGAAGCTGCACTGCATCAGTACCATAAGGCATACATTCTAGGAGAAGATACATAAATGCAGCTAAGATCTTCCTTTTGAAGAAATGATTCCCCAAGAGTCAGTCTTGCCAAGAGGTTTTCAGTGAATTGTATAAATAAGTCCTTTGAGTCCTAAAGTCTTCTGAATCTGTCCATGGGAGATGCTTTCTGTTTGATTTTTTAAAATCCATGATATCTTTTTACATTTTCCTTTTAAGTCACTTCACTTATTACTCAAAAAGGGCTTTCAAAGTGGCTCAGACTGTAAAGAACCTGCCTGCCAATGCAGGAGACACAAGAGACGCAGGTTCGATCTCTAGGTTGGGAAGATCCCCTGGAGGAGGGCATGGCAATCCACTCCAGTACTCTTGCCTGGAGAATCCCCATGGACAGAGAAGCCTGGTGGGCTACAGTCCATGGCATTGTAAAGAGTTGGACATGACTGAGTGACTAAGCATAGCACACAGCATTACTCAAAGAATTAAAATGGATGAATAAAATGTGTATATTTATACATTCTCAACAACATGCTGGGGAAAGGGAGAACTTGGTTTGCCTCATCTCAAATGAGATCTAAATATCAGCATGAGGAGAAGCAAAGCTGCTCCCTTGTATAGCCAAGGAGATACAGAGCTTAGCTTGCTCTTATAAAATTATAAAATACCATGCTATTGTCAATTCTATAACAAATCATTACAGCTATCTTTAAGGCATTGATTTATTTCATATTGCCTTAAAAGTTTAATGACCTCCAGATTTACACAGGTTGTAGAATGTCCTTCTTGACTCACTGAGAAATTACCCATCTATCAATCTTTATACTTCAGAGTTACAGAATATTTCTATTTCTTCATCTGCATGATAAGTGCAGTGCTAATTTGCTTCAGTCGGGTGGGACCACTTGTGACCCTATGGACTGTGGCCTGCGAGGCTCCCCTGTCCATGGAATTCTCCAGGCAAGAATACTGGAGTGGGTTGCCATGCCCTCCTCCAGGGGATCTTCCTCTCCCAGGGATCGAACTCTCAGTTCCTGTGGCTCCTGCATTGCAGGCAGATTCTTTACTGCTGAGCCAAGGACAAGTACTGATTCAACTTTAATATCATACCATCCACAAAAGAGGATGAAACATGCAATAGCATCCAATAGTCCTACTAATGCCAGGATAGCACTATGACAAAAGGGTTTGAAAGTTTCTGAAATGTAAATATTTTTAAGTGTTTAGTAATAAAAGAAGGTAGTGTTAACCCCAGGTGCAAGGTGAGGAAAGTATAATTATTTCCTAGCTCTGTAAATAATGAAAAAAACCTACAAAGATTTAGGTTTTACACAAGTACACAAGCCCATGAGCAATGAATATGTTTTCTAGCACAGTTTTATGAAGGTATATCAATAAATTATTTGTAAAATAAATATATGAGTAATTAATGCATTGGAGCATTGCAAAGAGATTTATTATATTTTTTAAAATAAAGAGTTCCTAATTTCCATGGTTTCTCACTTGATTGATTCATTCATTCATTACATGGCTATTGAATATCAACTAGTTTCTTGATCCCCTTATGACTGACTGGATGTAAAAGAGTAGACAAGATAGAAAGACATTACTCTCTTGGTGCTTGGTTTAAACACAAATATATTTTATTGAAGTTATGGCAAGAATTAAGAGATCTCCAGACATGTTTTTGCACATACCATTGTCAACTAACCTAGTTTCAGATAAAGAAAGACCTCTCTGTATGAATGACATTAAAAAGCTTCCTTTAAATGTTAGCGTAATGAACTGGGTTAAATGTTTAATATTTCAGTTTCATCTATATGTCTAAGAAAATGTAATTACTCATACATTTTGCCAACTGAAAACATTAACTCATAAAGTTAAATTTTATTCACTATGAAATTTTAAAAATTCTCTTAAAGCTTTTCCACCTCTATCTTGTAATCTTTAAAGTGAAGAAGGTAACATTAAGACATTTTCAAGGCATGTTCTAAGAAATATTGCTATGCAGAAATACTGAAATATTATCCCATAGACAAAGTATTCATTCTGAATATATACCCAACACAAGTTACAGTTATGAATTTCTAATTTTAGTAAGTATATTTTATTTAAAATACCTATAATATTATCATTTCAACATATAATCATTACAATATTTAGTAATATTTTACCTTTTCTTATTTTTTCATACTGAATATTCAAAACTCTGTGTATATTTTACGTTTGCAGCACATTTCAGTTTGGACTAACCACACCTCAAGAGCTCAAAACACTCAAATAGTATAAAAGTTCTTGGACAAAGAATAGTAATTCTCAGACCTAGACCTTGAAAAAGACCCTGATGCTGGGAAAGACTGAGGACAGGAGGAAAAGGGGGCGACAGAGGATGAGATGGTTGGATGGCATCATTGACTCAATGGACATCTGTTTGAGCAAACTCCGGGAGATAGGGAAGGATGGGGAAACCTGGTGTGCTGCAGTCCATGGGGTCGCAAAGAGTTAGAGCAACTGAGCGCCCTAACAACGACAGCAATACCGAGACCTCCAAGTCCCCTTCCAGATGCATAATTATGAATGCTGTCTTGTGTAGTCACCCCAAAAATGTTTGTGTCTGTGAAATCATAAGTTTTATATATGACTACAAATATATTGGTGGTGGTTTAGATGCTATGTCGTTTCCGACTCTTAGTGACCCCGTGGACTGTAGCCTGCCAGGCTCCTCTGTCCATGGGATTCTCCAGGTAAGAATACTGGAATGGGTTGTCATTTCCTTCTCCAGAGGATCTTCCCAATGTAGGGATTGAACCTGGGTCTCCTGCATTGCAGGAAGATTCTTTATAGACTTATGTGTGTGTGTATATATATATATATATATATACACATATATATGCATATATATATATAAAACTGTGTATATGAACTAAACTATGGACTTCCCTCATAGCTCAGTCAGTAAAGAAAAACTTTCTTTAACATTTCCTGTAGTGAAGGTTTTCTGGCAATGAACTGGATCATCTATTTCATTTTCATATGTAAAAAATATTTTTATTAGATATGAAATTCATGTTTAACAGATTTTGTCCCTCAGTACATTAGTACATTAAAGATGTTACTCACTGTTTTTTGATTGCATTGATTTTGATAAGAAATCTGCCATCATACTCATTTTTGACATTTTGTATTTATTAGTTTTTCATGTTTGCTTTAAGGATTTTCTCTTTATCACTGGTTTTAATTTAGTATCATGTATCTGGGTGCAGTTTTCTTCATGTTTTTTGTGCCTAGAGATTATTAACTTTCTTGGAAAATTTTTCTAGACCAACTTTTCCAAATATTTTTGTCCTTCTCACTCTTTAAGGGATTCCAAATATACATTAGGTCATTTGAAGTTATCTCACAGCTCAGTAATGCTCTCTTCAGTTTTTCTTTTTCTCTCTGTACTTTATTTTGTTTAGTTTATATTATTATGTCTTTAAATTCACTCTTTTTTCTTCTGCACTGTGTAATATGCTATTAATTGCATCCACTCATGTATATATTTCAACCCCCACACACTGTAGATCTCATCTCATAAATGAGATATCATTTTTCTATATCACTTATAGTTCTATTTGGACTTCCCTGATGGCTCAGTGGTAGAGAATCCTCCTGCCAATGTGGGAGCCGTGGCTTCCATCCTTGGGTCAGGAAGATCCCCCGGAGAAGGAAAAGGCAACCCATTCCAGTATTATTGCCTGGAGATTCCCATGGACAGAGGGGCCTGGCAGGTTACAGTCCATGGATTTGCAAAGAATAGAACACAACTTAGCAACTAACCAACAGCAACCATAGCTCTATTTAACTTTTTAAACCTACAGAATACATCCATAATAACGGTTTTTAAGGTCCTAGCCTGCTAATTCTAACACATGACTTAGACCGGGAATGGTTTCAATTGATTACTTTTCTCCTCATTGTGGGTAACATTTTCTTATGTATCAGGTAATCTTTGAATGTTAGATGTTACAAATCTGACTTTTTTGGATGCTGGGTATTACTGGATGCGGGGTATTCATACAAATATTGTTGAACTTTGTTCTGGGATGCAATTACTCAGAAATAGTTTGATTTCTTCATGTTTTGCTTAATGAGTGTTAGTTGCTTGTGGAAAAATACTTATCCTAAAAATAACTATTCCTGACTAGTGAGGGAAGATCTGCCCAGTTCTCTATGATTCATGAGATTTTTCAATACGCCTAATGCAAACAGGCGCTATTCTTGGTCCAGTGTAAATGCCAGACACTGTTACTCCTAACCGTTTTCAGGAGTCATTTCTTGGGGCATTTTCTCACACGCATGTGCAGCTGAGCACTTGAGGGAAACCTTTTACAGGCCTCAGGAGCTCTTTCCACGTGTCCTCACTGGTCATCTGTCCTGCACTCTAGATGCCTCTGGTTGCCTAGACTCTCAGATTTTTCCTTAGCTCATTAACTGAGGCCCCATATAGTTTTCTCTTCCATGTACGAGGGCTCTGACACTTTCTTAAATTAGCAATCTGGGGAAATCATTTGACTCACTTTATTTATTAACCATCTCTTAAGGTTTACTGTCCTTCATCCCTTCATGTCCAGTGTTTTTAAAGTATTATTTCAAATAGCTTGTCTATTTCTTTATTCCCTGAACAATTATAATATTAATTGATAAAACACATTGGTTTTCCCCTCACAAGTTAAGACATAGTTTTTGGCTCTGAAGTCCAAATGGGGTTGGAAAAATAAACTTTTTTCCCTATGTCTGTTCTGTAAGGAGGAAATAAAGCAAAATAATTACAAATAGGCACTGGATTTTCATATTTTGGCTCGAAAGGTTTGATAAACTTAAAAAAACTATGTGCCATAATTTTCTCATGTATAAAATAATGCATACTAGGCAAGTTTGACTAAGTATTAAAGAAGTTTACATGTTATGTTAAATAATAAATGTTCTAAACATAGAGTTTTTAAAATAAAATCTGTCAAGTGGTAAGTTTGTTATAAAAGTTAGTTACAGAAAACATTTTGAAGATAACAGTAGTTGAGATTTGCCTTTATAACAACATACTTAGTATAATCATGGCAAGCATGTGGGCCTTCCATCAAAATATGGCTAACTTTCATAGTGAATGTCCTCTTATGAATATTAGATATTTAGTTGAGCACTTTGAAAATATTTATTAGACCTTAATTTTTTTCCTGATTTTAGTAAGTTTCTATCAATAACCCAGCAAAGCTACTAGTAATCCATATAAAACAAAGCAACCATCAAGAAAATAAGAAAAAATTGAGACAATTAATTTGTGCTGTCAAATCCTTATTTCATCTAAAATTTCCAATTTCCTACAGTTTACACCATGGTGCCACTGCCAATGGGATAGGTGTTTAATTTCAACTCAAAGAGAAAATTGTTCTTTTCAGACCTTCCTATTTTGCTAACCAGTTCCAGATTTAATGGTCTATACTATCATGAAACTATTTCTGTACTTAAAATTCTATAAAATCATAATGAAGCAGAGTAAGAGCTCAAGCTATACCCATGATGATTTGCTCTAACCTCTCTTTGGTAAAGTAGCTCTGAATCACCAGGGTGAATTGAAGCAAAGTGAAGAGAAAGAATTTCCTAACTTCTGTGACCTTCTCTCCATCCCCTCTCCTTAGCAACTCTCATGCAAATTTGTACACTTTCAGACAAATAAATAAATAAAGCCACTGCTAAGTACTGATACCAGTAAGGTTGGCAGGTAAAAGAGAATCAAGACTTATTGCATGTCTGTCATATGTCAGACTTTTTAAAAAAAAATTGTATGTACTTTCTCTCCACCAGTCTACAAATATTACTCTGTCTACAATATCAAAATTACTCCCACTTTGCTGATATTCATTTTTGTTTTTTTAAAGGAGAAATATGGGTTGATCAGATATCTGGCCCCATTGCTCATGATTACTTGTTTAAGAATTTAGAAGTCAAATAATTTGGATATAAGTGGTGACATTTATTGAGCGTTATCTGAGTTAATTCTCTAGGAAACTCTATGTGATATGTGTGATTATCTACATGTCCCTTATAAAAACCTGAGGCTTAGGGAAGTTGCCGCAGGCTTATCAACAAAAAGCAGAGGATTATCCTAAAGTTGTCTACCTGTGTGCTTGTCACTCAGTCATGTCCAACTCTTGCGACCCCATGGACTATAGCCCACCAGGCTCCTCTGTCCATTGGATTTTTTAGGCAAGAGTACTAGAGTGAGTTGCCATTTCCTCCTCCAAAGCTGAATCTGTCTACTTACAACTATTTACAACCTGTCACTCCTTATCTGTTACAGTTGAAAGCAAAGCAGGTGTTTCACATTAAGCCTATACATAGCATATTATTAAGACAGACACAATGAGAAAGTTCATTCTGAAAGGAAGCTAAATTCATATTTCAAGGTTTAGCATTATATTTAATTTGGATTCTACGTGATAGATCTTGGACAGTGGGCACTATCATGTTTTTACCATTTAGGACTTCTAGAAGTTTAGGGTATCTAATCTAGCCATGATTTAGATGCAAAATAGATTCAATCTGAGGCATTGTTTAGAGAGGGACTGGTCTGGGGGTGCCAGGAGCAGTGGTAAGAAAGCTATAGATGGTCACTTCTCTCCTGTATTTTACCACACAGATATCCATGCCAATGGAGAAACCAGGATAATCTTTTTCCTTGATTTTTTTCTCCTTAACTTCACATTTTCCATCCCTCCCTCTAAAATGGTCTAAAATATACCAAAATTTCATTTCTGAATCACTAACAGTCAACTGATACTTTCACCCTCCCCTTAGAAGGAGGGCAGTTTGCCAGATTCATGTCCAATATGTTGCTAGTTTTGAGTATCTTTCTTCTTCTCTCTTTCTCTTTGCCAAGAGAGAAAAGGAGGTGAGAAAAGAAGGGATCACTAGACAAATCACTATGGGTATGTTTTTTTCTGAAACATCCTCTAAAATCTTATGACATTTAAGGTTATCTGATGAGGCATGGTATCCGACTCAGGAAGAACTGTGCATCGTGGTTTAAATCCTCCTGAGATATGATGTTTGATACAATCCTACTGGGCTTCCCAGGTGGTGCTAGTGGTAAAGAATCTGCCTGCCAATACAGGACACACAAGAGACACAGGTTTGATCTCTGGGTTGGGAAGATCCCTTGGAAAAGGAAATGGCAACCTGCTCCATTATTCTTACCTGGAAAATTCCATGGACAGAGGGCCACAGTCCTTGGGGCCACAAAGAGTTGGACACGACTGAGCGACTGAACACACACACATAATTCTACTATAGTCGTTGCTTATCCCTCTGCTGGCTTGGTAAAGAAATTCTAACTTGTGTCTACCTACAAGCCATACAAGCAATGAAAATCAAGGACTCTGGGGAGAAGTCCCACATGAGTATTTTGAACACTCATTTGTTTTTTAAAAGAGTATTTTGCAGTGATTATATTCCTTCTGGTCAGTTAGTGAAATTATTCTAAGGACTATCATGGAAGAATTCTAAGAAATTATTCTAAGACTACTTTTGGTTTTGGAAGAAGCAAGATAGGCAGAGGAATACTAGATAAACTGGCACAAAGGGTAATTTAGAAAATATGAGCAGTGGGCCAGCAAAGAGACATAACTGGGGAGTGTGGGGATCTTTGCCAAGGATGGAACATGACATGAATCATGCCTAAGGCTTGACAAAATTGACTACAAATAAATAATTGCCTCTAAAGCATAAGAAAAATAAACAGCAAAGGAAATATTTTAATATCCCATATCAAATGACCCTGAGATGTTAATATCAGTAACAGCAATAACAAGTTGAATTTTCTAAGGTTCCTCTCGAAAAGCACATGTTCCTTCTTGAAAAACACTTTTCAAAAAGCTCAGTCACTCAACCATGTCCAGCTCTTTTCAATCCCATGGACTGTATCCCACCAGGCTCCTCTGTCCATGGGATTTTTCAGGCAAGAATACTGGAGTGGATCACCATTTCCTTCTCCAGGGGATCTTCCCGACCCAGGGATCGAACCCATATCTCCCACATCTCTTGCACTGGCAGGGACTTTCTTTACCACTGAGCCATCTGGGAAGCACCTGGAAAGCACCTGGGAACACATCGTGTTCATATGAGGATGGAGAACTTTAGCCTCAGGGTATTCTAGTGGGTGCTATAGGTATATTTAAGTTGTGCAGGTGAGAGAACAAGAGGGGTTGTGGTTGGAATCATCATGATCACAACAGTGATTTTCATCATTATGAGAGTGATGATTGGCATTTTCTGCAAAACACTGTGCTAAATTCTTTATAATCATAATCTCATTTCAATATTTCAAATAACCCCATTAACTTGGTATTCATCACCGTGGAGAAAAGAGTTGGATGTGGTTACAAACCTCACCTAGAGTCAGTAACTTCTACGAGGCAAGGGCAAGATTTGAACCTAGGTCTCTAAGATTCTGAATCATTAACCACTAGGGAGACGTACTCCCAATGAATGCCCTATGTGATGACACACACTTGAGGTCACAGAGTGGACAGACCCACAGAATGCTAAAGTTCAGTCTGCAAATCTATATTCAAGAAATAGAGTACCCCATATTCTCCCAAAGCAACTGCAGCACGCAGTGATGACCACGTTGTGGAGAACAGGCTGTCACTCCCTTCAACAGCACAATATGTCAGGAAAGATGAGTGGGGGCCGGCACAAGTGGTGGATGAAATGGAAGGGTGGTGAGTCATGCTCTCATCTTAACATCTAAAAATAATCTCAGCATATTAAAAGAACACATTTCCTCCCATAAAAATGAATACTATTTTTTTTACCTATATGCCTGTAATTTTCCGTTTCCAAACTGTATTCCATTGGCACTGAGATATATCCCTCGAAAATATTAACTACCATTCCAAGAAGCCAGGGAGCCAATTTAAATTGTGGCACCTAGACAGGCCATTGATAATGCAGGCTGAGAGATCAGTTGGTTGCCAGGAATGTCCTTTGAAATAACTTTAAGAGAAATGGGCATAGTTCAGAGGCCTTTAGACACAGTTAGTATCTTTTGCTCACAAACTCACTCACCAGAGGTCTTTAGGAGGTAAAATAATTTGTCCAGCTCCATCAAAATCCACATCTAGGCCCTCACATTCATATGAAAGAGAAGCAGACAGATTTCCCCATTCCTTGTAATCACAGCAATAAATCTGCCATTATTGAGGAGATCAAACCCTGGGTGGCTTTTGAAGGGGCACCAAAGGGACAAAGGCATATGCCTGGGAGGATAAAAATACATCTAAGATCTGCATAGTGAATCACTGGTTATTTTTAAAATTGAAACTGAATTGATCTGAAACTTAGTTATATATGCACTCCAGACATGGAAGTCATCTTGAATTTTTTGCTGACATCTGTGGAATCCAACAGAAAAAAAGGAAGGAAAATGCGATGTACCAGTTTGTCTCCACTTCCCGTGATTAGTGGTCAAGAATTATACTGATATTCTGACCAATTAAAGCCTCAAGAAGTATAGCTTTACCCCTGACACATCACCATGTGGTAACTTTGTCGACATAGCTGCTTGGGAAATGTTTAATCAATAAAAATGAAGGTATTTGAATATGTGGAAAATGTCAGCACCTCGGGGAACAGATAGCAGGATGCAGATGTTTGTTAATTAAGTTTACAAAGACCGTAAAATTAATGAAGCCAATATCTCATATATGTCGTTACTAAAGAAACAGCTGTTTCCCCCACTCTGACTCACTCTATACATGTCCCACCCCCACAATAGCTGTCATGTTTTGTGAATATTTGCTTCATCTATAAACCTTAATCAATCTAAGGAGAATTTACCAAAAAGGCTTTCAGAATTTCATCATGGATCATTGCATTTAATTGGTGACTCAGTTTTTATAGACTGTTACTGTGAGTTATCCGATTCCCATTTCATTTTGGGAAAGCACACAGAGAAAGAAGTGGGTAAGTGAGAAGAGTTACAACCCAATTACTGAGGTGCAGTGGCTCCTAGGACATGCATTTCTTCAGACAAGAAAAATAGAAAAACAAAAAATAACACATCACCCAGGGAATGACAGAAGCAGAGTATTTAGTTATAATCACCATGTAATACTACTGGGCTTCCCAGGGGGTGCAGTGGTAAAGAATCTGTCTGCAGTGCAGGAGACATGGGTCTGATCCCGGGGTTAGGACAATGCTCTGGAGGAGGAAATGGCAATCCACTCAAGTATTCTTGCCAGGAGAATCTCGTGGACAAAGGGGCCGAGTGGGCTATAGCGCATAGGATGGCAAAGAGTTGGAACATGACTGAGCAATTGTGCATGCCGGCATGTTATACGACCATCGTCCAGTCAGATATACAGATCAAAGAAGCCAGAATCATAGTGCCTTACTTAGACCTCACCAGGAGTACTGTGTCCATTTCAAGTATCGTTAGTTATTTAAAACACTGGCTAATTTGAACACCCTCAAAAAGGAGACTAGGGTTGTAACAGACTGAAATCCATCTCTTATTACTAATTCCAACCATGCTAACATGAGAAGCTATTATAAGGGCAATCCAAAATAAAACATGTGAGAATACTTTTTAAAAATATGGTATAATAAATCTCATCATGCTCATGCTCATCATCATTATTAATAATTATCTTAATATTTTATAGATGATTCTTAAAGTTATATAGTTAATTTTAGTATTTTAGGTGAGATTATAATTATATAATAGGTATTGATTAGTTTCTATTCTTAGGAAACTAATTCAAATCATTACACAGACTATTTAAATTTTATGACTCAGTCCCTCTTTGGTCTAAAAGCTGGTTTTCTGATTCATATCAATGTATGACAAAACCCACTGAAATGTTGTGAAGTGATTGGCCTCCAACTAATAAAAAAAATAAAAAATAAAATAAAATAAAATAAAAGCTGGTTTTCTTCCTTTTTCTCCTCATTTCTTTCCCTTCCATTCCAAGGCTCAGATCTCGCTACAGTTTTTCATGAAGAAAAGTGGTAACACTCTACACCAAAGGAACTCACATTTATCTTGACGTACTGTTGGGACATGGTGACACTGAGAACAGTGACTCTATGAGATGATACCTGTAGACACTATTATCGCTGCTGTTCAGTCGCTAAGTCATGGCCAATTCTTTGAGACGCCATGGACTACAGCACTCCAGGCTTTCCTGTCCTTCTCTGTCTTCTGGAGTTTGCTCAGACTCGTGTCCTTTTAGTCAGTGATGTTATTCAACCATCTCATCCGGTGTTGCCCCCTTCTCCTCCTGCCCTCAGTATTTCCCAGGGTCTTTTCCAATGAGTCAGTTCTTCACATCAGGTGGCCAAAGTATTGGAGTTGCAGCTTCAGCTTCAGTCCTTCCAATGAATATTCAGGGTTGATTTGCTTTAGGATTGACTGGTTGGATCTCCTTGCAGGCCAAGGGACTCCCAAGAGTCTTCTTCAGCCCCACAATTAGAAAGTAACAAGTCTTTGGCACTCAGCTTTCTTTATGGTCCAACTCTCATATCCGTACAAGACTACTGGAAAATCCATAGCTTTGACTACAGGGACCTTTGCAGGCCAAATGATGTCTCCACTTTTGAATATGCTGTCTAGGTTTGTCATAGCTTTCCTTCCATAGAGCAAGTTTCTTTTAATTTCATGGTTATAGTCATCATCCACAGTGATTTTGGAGCCCAAGAAGATAAAAGTTGTCACTGTTTCCACTTTTTTCCCCTTCTATTTGCCAGGAAGTAATGGGACCAGATGCCAGGTTCTTAGTTTTTTGAATGTTGAGTTTTAAGTTAGCTTTTTCATTCTTCTCTTTCACCCTCATCAAGAGGCTCTTAGCTCCTGTTTGTTTTCTGCCATTAGAGTGGTTCAGTTCAGATCAGTTCAGTCGCTCAGTCGTGTCTGACTCTTTGCAACCCCATGAACTGCTGCATACCAGGCCTCCTTGTCCATCACCAACTCCCAGAGTTTACTCAAACTCATGTCCATCGAGTCGGTGATGCCATCCAGCCATCTCATCCTCTGCCATGATTAGAGAGGTATCACCTGCTTAATATTTAATTTTCATAAAAAATCTCACTGATTCTTATTTTCAATCTTTCTCACTATTCTTCGAATAGTGAATCAATAACTTTTTTTCAAATTTTGGAAAACATTTATCTTCTGTAGTCAAATTTATGTACCAACATTTTTATTTACAAAAATCTCAGTCTCATTTCTTTCCATCCTGCTCTTTTCCTTTCTCTACTACAAGTGACTATTTTCATTATTTTTCTGTTTTATCTAGCCACTGTGTCTTTTAAAAAAGCAAACATATGTTTTTGTTTATACATATATATCTTTTATATACATACATACATATCAACTTATATATATATATATATATATATACACACATACATATATATCCATATTTCCTCTTATGCAAAAAGTATAATATTAAATAACAAGCTACTCTGGCAATCATTCCATAGCAGTATCCACAGATCCCCCTGCTGCTGATTAGTGCTCCAGTGAGTGGAAAGAGCATAGTCCATTCACAAGACCCCTTAGTGCTAGTCCCGTGTGTTGCTGCCAGTCTTCTGTACAGTCTAGGTTACTTTCTCAATTTGTTCCACCCTCTCCTTCCCCAGCTGTGTCCATGAGTCCATTCTCTATGTCTGTGTCTCTATTCCTGCCCTTCAAATAGGTGACATGTAGACACTACCATGGGTAAAACAAATAGCTAGTGGGAAGCAGCTGCATTAGGGAGTTGAACTCAGGGTTCTGTGCTGACCAAGATGTGTGGGATGGGGGTGGTGGGAGGAAGGCTCAGCGGGAAGGGATGGATGGATACACACAGCTAATTCATGTTGTGGTACAGCAGAAAGGAACACAACATTGTAAAGTGACTATGTGTGTTTGTGCTCAGACATGCCTGAGTCTTTGCGACCCCATGGACTGTAGCCCTCAAGTCTCCTCTGTCCATGGAATTTTCCAGGAAAGAATAGCAGAGTGGATTGTCATTTCCTACTCCAGGGAATCTTCCTGACCCAGGAATTGAACCTGTGTCTTCTGTATCTCCTGCATTGGCAGTTGGATTCTCTACCACTGTGCCACCTGGGAAGCCCACTCCCACAGGCAAAAAAAAAAAAAAAAAAAGAAAGAAAGAAATTTAAAAATAGAGCAGCTATCTGTAAATCACTCTGTGACCTTTTATCACTCTGCTTTATTGTTCTTAAAGCCTGGATCATTCCAGCAGTTATCTTGATCATTAACTTGCTTATTTCCTGGTATAGACACCAGGAAGCCAGATATTTTGTGTGTTTTACTATACCTCCATTACCTAGAATAGTGCCTGGCATTTTATAGACGCTCCTTCATTGAATGAGTGCTTTTGCTCTGCCCCTTTAAAATATCCTGGTGGTTAATGACTTTTGAAAAGGAAGATGAGGAAGTAGTCATTATGGTAAAAGGAGATAAGCTGCAAAGGTGGTGATTTTCCATTTCATGAGATGAAGAGGTATCTTCTGCCTGACATAACTTAGCAACAAGCTGGGGCAGACAGTGTGTAGAGTGGGAGGAAGAGAACACTCAAAGAATCATAGAAGCAAAGTATCTTAATCATTCAGAGCTGGGATTTTGATTCTAATTCTGTTACTTAGTAGCCTATGACTTAGGACAGATTGGTTAATTTCTCTGACCTGTGGATTCCTATCTATAAAACGGCAACAACAATAATTACCTCATAGAATTGCTGTAAGGATAAAACAGGATAATCTATAGAAAAGGGTTAACATATAGCATATGATATCAATGAATATTAATCATCATTTCCATTACTATTAGAGAAAACCAATATTTAAGTCCTTCTAGAATCTGGATAAACACAGTGAGAATATTATACTTTGCTGTTGTTGAGGATATAGGGTCATAGTGTAACTAGACATTGACTCGACATTTAGAAAACAAATACAAATCAGAGTTAATAAGAACTGCAGATAAAGAAGCCAAATCTCAAAATGAGACCTGTTCCCAATGTGTTGGCCCAGTGCTCTTTATTACAGGAGAACAACTGTAACGTTAGCTACCTTATTATTTGTCAGAAAAGACATGCTAGATGCTTGCAATGCAATATTTCATGCTATCTAAGTACATTTAAAAACTGCTTTTCAGTACTAGTGCTATTTGAAAGAGAGAACTGGTTAAGTCATTCATCAGCTAGTAAGACCAAAATTTGATTTCCCCCCGTCCCCAGCTAAACTGTAGTCACATAAGCAAATCTTGAGGGAAAAGAAATGAGCAATAGTAAATTTTGATATTCAATAAGGAGAGTAGGATCTGGAAAGTCTGCATAATGATGGCTGTTTTGGAGACTGGGCTCTCCGGAGGACCACACTGGAAAGGCCCGAGTGACATTGTATGAACTGGGAAACAGTAAGGCTAGCTAGGCCCTCCCGGGTGCTGGAATGTAATAGGGTGTCCAACAGGCGAGGTTACAGACTCCAACTCTGCAGCTTTGTCCCGAGAGAGGTCACAACTGTATGCAAATACTCAGCACTTGTGAGGCCTATTCCCATGTGTCTCCCCTCATACACTCTCTCCTAAAAACAGCAAAGCACAGGATAAAAGGGTTTCTGTGTCTGCAATGTTTACACAGAATCTACTAAAGCTGCAATGCTTGATTCATATTTAATCACCAGATAAAAGTCAGTCTTGTAACTTCCAGGAGCTAGACAATGCCCCAAGTGAAAAAATTTAATGAGGCCCACTTTCTACTTTTACTAGGGGGACAAATGATTTTTAAATGTATATATGCACAGTGGCCTCTGAGTGAAAAACTTAGGACCCACTGCTCTGATTACAAGATGCAACCCTCCTCAAACGCAGGGTTTGATGAATAATGCATCAGCACGGAGGGAGAGGTGGTAAGAAGACAGCAGACAACAGTCAAGGAATCAAGGGAATAAAGGGAATAAAGGGAGAACAGAGCAAATGGGCTCTATTGTCCCTGATTGTAGCAAGAGATTGTATCACTCTTCCGTGAGTGTGTTAGAATTGAAGTGAGAACTGCAGAGTCCTAATGGCCTTTTAAAAACATTTTATTTAACACTGTATGTTCAAATACTTAATTAACTGTTTACTAGTAGACAGACGTCAGATGCTTCGAAATCTCACTTAATATAATTAAACTACATATATTGTATGCTCAGACAACTGTGCCTTGGCTTTGAGAATTCTTTAGATACTCATGAAAATTCATATTTAGCATTCTAGCATACTTTTTAAAGTAGTCTCTTGGTAGCAAGAAACTACTTCCATTTTTTAATGTCTCCCTAAGAGAGAGAAGAGTGATTAAGGGGAATTGAAAAACTCAGGAAGGACCATGGAAATGTAGATTTCATCTGTATTCACTATTGGTGTTCTATCTACACCCAGATATCTTTCTTGGCATTTCCTGTGTAATGTCATTAGGACTTTGCCTCTAAGCCACTACAAGTGGGAATGTTATCTATCAACTTTGAATCTCTTTTATTATTATATGACTAAGTATTTGTACAAATGCCAACCCCTTCAATATACCACTAGAAAAGCAATATTATATAAAACATGTACATTATATTAATAATAAAAAATGAGTCATCTTTGTATTGGGTTTTTTATTGTTATTCATATATTTCTCTCTTTTAATTATTCAAGTAATGCAGGAATAAATTCTTTATGTAAAAAATTAAAACAAGTTTCAGCAATAGGAAAAAAGCATAGGTCTTGAGTTTTTTTTTATCTTAATTCCGTCCCCCAAACTGCCACTATAATTGTTTTGTTGTGTATTTCTCCAGACCTTTTCCTTTACTTTTACAAAAACAAAACAAACATATAAATGTGCGTACAGTCTGGACTTCCCTGGCAGTCCAGTGGTTAAGACTCTGAGTTTCAAATGCAGGGCACAGTTTTGATCCTTGGTTGGAACTAAGATCCCACATGTCACTTGTTGTGGCAAAAAGTAAAATGCATATACGATATAGTATACTGATGAATAGAATCCTACTAAACATATTCCTCTGTAACTTACTATTTTTACTTCCTAGGATGACTTAGGATCTTTTTATATCGCTACACATGATATCTACCATATTTTTGGAGACACACAATACACCAGAGTTTGTATCCCTACTCAAGAATTGATGAATTTAGATTATTTATAAATTTTCCCATTAGTGAAAATCCATGCATGTGACTCATTGTGAACATATGTATAATCTTGCAAGTGAGGTACACTGAAATGCAATTACTTGGTCTAAGAAAATGCTCATTTTTATTATGAACAGGCATCATATTTGCCTCCCAAATGGGCTGCACATATTTACATCCATTTCCCCACATATTATCCAACATTTGATGTCGGTAATCATTTTTTAAATGTTTTTTTTTTTGTTGTTTTACATTCCATTTTCCTAAATAATACTGAAGTTGAAATTATTTCCATATGTTTTTTAGCCAATTCTCCTATGAGTTGCTTGATTATAGGTTTTTGGAATATTTATATATTTTTCTGACTTTTTAAAATTTTATTTGAGGGATTTTTTTCTATAACCTAGATAGCTATGCTATATTTTATTTTATTTTGGCATGTATTTTCCCAGTGTACAACTTGTCTTTCATTATTTTCATACTGTAGAAGATTTCAGATTGGTGAAACAAAATTATCTTTCTTTATGCAATTTACAAATTCCTTAGGAAGGCATTTATTTGAAGGTTATAGTCATATTTCTCTACATTTTCTGCTAACACTTTTTAACGAAATATAACATGTAGACAAAAACTTAATAAATTATTAAGTATATAGTTCAATAAATGATCACAGAATGAACTTAACTATGTAACCAAAACCCAAGTTGTATCTTTGATAAAAATTATTAAATTTTACTTGATTATCTACAGATTCTTTGGGGACATTTTAACATATAGAATCATTTCTGTGAATGAATAGTCTAATTAATTCCTTTCCAACCTGCATACACTTTATTTATTTTCTTGCCTTATTTCACTGGCATGGTTATGCAGTACAACGTGCAATATGAATGATAACAATGGGCATCTACTCTCTCTTGCCTGAATTTAGGGGATGAATTTTTAGCATCATTTCATTAAGTAAGATACTTCTTGAAAAATACTCAGTATTAGATGGAGAAACTCCTTTTATTGTTAGTTTTCTATTTTTAAAGTGTGAATTTATGATATTTTTGCTTGAGTGCTTCTTTTGAATCTTTTGAAATTATTATTGTCCTTTGTTCTATTAATATGTCATTCCTTATATTCATTTTCAAACATTAAATCAACCTTGCATTCATGGATCAATCCATCTTTATCATAATACCATATGCCTCTAAACTTTAAAAAATATATTTCATTGGAATTCTCAAGTATTTTGTTTAGAAGACTTTTATGCTTTTGAGTTTGAGAGAGACTATGATATCTTTTCTGGAAATATTTTTGTCAGGTTTAGTATCAACAGTATGATGGCCTCATGAAATTGCTCTCAATTTTTTTTTATTTTCAGAAAAATTTTATATACAATTGCTTTCTATAATGGCCAATCTAAGTTTGGAATTTTATTTTTAGAAAGATTTATATTACAGATTCAATTTCTTTAGCAGATAATGGTAAGATTCAGATATTCTCTATCTTCTTATGTCAGTTTTAGCAGGTTTTATTCTAGCAGGCATATGCTCATTTCCTCTAAATTTTTAAAATTATGATCATAAAATTTTTTATAATATCTTTTTTATAAAAATTTCTGTGTGATCTATATTTTTTTGTCATTTTTGATATATTTGTATCAAGTCTTTTTTGATCAGACTCACCAGGAAGTTAACCATTTGCTATGTTACTTTTCAATTTCGAGCAGTACTACCTCTCTAGTTAGTTTTTATAGTTATATAACAAATATATCTGTCTGTCTGTCTTTCTACCTACCTACCTATCCGTCCATCCATCCACCATCAGTCTAGATTTTTATCCATTTGTGCAAACTGGGAGACTTTTAAAACTCAAGTCTATCACTTATGGAAAGATTTTTTGAATAAATTGTTAATTAATATCCTCCCTTCTTATTGCACTTTTCTCACTTAAAGGTATTCTCAATTAAGTATTTCACCTCCTAAATTGATTGTCTGTATTTGTTATATTATCTCTTATTTCTAATTATCTAATATTGCCCCAGTCAGAGTCCCAGTAGGAAATAAGTATCGAATTAGGATAATTCAAGGAGATGTTAATGTAGAAAATGTTTAAAATGCAGCACCCTAGAATATCATAATAACATTCAAACTATTACCACTGTTAGGCCCAATGGATCAAAGAGGGAGTGGCTTATTTAAAAGGTCTTTTCTTTGTTGACTTAAAAGTTCTTTTTCTTTTTCACTATTTTAAAACTCAACTGTACTTTTTATTCAGATTCCATGAATATGTCCACTAACACTGTTTTAGGACATATCACTAGATTACACATTAAATGTACTTGTCTCCTAGTCTCCTCAAATCTGTGACAAGTCCTCATTCTTTCCTGTCTTTCATGATTCTGACAACTTTGAGGGTTTGCTCAGTTATTCTGAGGACTGTCTCTCAATCTGAGGACTTGCTTGATAGTTTCTCATTATTGGACTGAAGTTACACAGTTTTGGAAAGGTAACACAAAGTGATTATTTTTTTCCCAATACATAGCAAGGGCCACAAAATGTCGATATGTCATTTTACTAGTGACAGTAACACTGATCACTTCATTACGGTGCTGTCTGCCAGGTTTCTCTACTATAAAACCATTCTTTTCCTTTTATAATTAATGGATATCCTGAGGGAGATACTTTGAGCCTATACAAATATCCTATCTCTCCTCACACTTACATTTCCTAATTTTATATTCCCTTGCTAGATCTTGATTGACAATTACTACTGTAAAGTTCTAATGAGATTTTCCATTTCCCTCATTCCACCTACATTTTTTAATTGGATTTCATTTTTAAGATAGCTGTCTTTTACCCCCAATTATATTTATTCAATTATTTATTTATATCAGCACAAAGCCATGGACTTTTTTTTTATATTCTATGAGTTATAATCCAATATTCCTGTTGTTAATTTTACTCCTCCAATTATTTCAAATTAGCCACTGGGAAAAATAAGAGATCTTTGGCCACCGAGAGAGCTTTCTGACTTGTTTTACAACAATATCCAAAGGGTACAAAAGAGTCTAAATAGCTTTGAGGAAAATTTTCATTATACCTAAATTTTATGCCATTCTGTCATCATTAGTGTGTGAAATAAGAGGAAAATATTTGCTATAAAGTTCTCAAAATGTATATTACCTAAGGTCATTTTTTTTTTTTTTTTTTTATGTATTACTCAGGTAATCTGAAAAGAACTGACATAATGAACTTAAGCATGAGTTTGTCGTGACTGCTGGTCAACAGTATCAGTGAACACAGAATAAGTTAACATGATAAAATGAATAAATAATGTAAATAATCATTTTACAAGGTAGCAGTAATTTGTATTTGGAAGAAAAAAAAATAATCTGCATAGCTCCAAACTTGTAAGAAAGGATAGATTTGGTTGGGAACAAATAAATGAAAAATTACAGGAAGAGAAGATCAAGATGGTGGAGTAAGATAACCACATACTACTCTATGTAGAACAATTCTCACTAAAACTAACTGGAAACTGGCAGGAAAATTCCTATGCAACTCAGGGTGTAAGAAAGACACACACATAATCAGGTAGGAAGGGAAGAAAAGTGATCAGGTCAAGATCTGTACCCCTGGGAAAAATCTCAGAAAATTGGAAATTATACAGGCAGACACATACCTTGGGGAGTGAACAGGTCGACTCACAGATTGGGTGTTCCAGTCCTGGGGTCCTATGCTGAGGAGACAGCTCCTTTAGCTGGTTGGAGGACAGCTGGGGCAAACAGAAGGGCCAGGGCAGGCTGGACTTCATTAGTGAGGAGCACATTTTTTGGCTAGCCCTTGAGGTAGGATAGAGAGAGGTCAGGTCTCTAGCAGTTACCTGGTTTCAAGAGACTGCTTCACTGCCCCGGTCCGAGTGCCCTAGCCCAAGCCAAGTGGACACTCCAGCCCTGCTCACTCCACACCACGGCAGGGCACTGGATCTGAGCAGCCATGACCAGGGAAAAGACTAGACCACTGGAGGCAGATGTATCCTGGTCCCAGGGCAGAGCCTGGGTTGGGTGGCACTATCTATTGTTGATGCTTATGCAAGCAGTGCCCAAGAAACTATTCAGATTTCAGACACACCCTTCTCCACCACACTTCACCCTTGTAAATGCAGAGATCACAAAGACCCTGGCTACCCTGCAGAGCGGCTCCACAACAAGGTGGGAGTGGCAGAGGGTAGGGAGGGTGATCAGCTGTGAGACAAATGGGACTTGCCCATGAGAGCTCTGCCCTAGCAGCTGCCAATTTCCTGTGACAGCTTTACAGGGAGCCTCAGCCTGAGCTGAGCTAACCCTCTATGGGTTATTCAATCCCATCAGTTCAGTTCAGTCGCTCAGTCATGTCCAACTCTGCGATCCCATGGACTGCAGCACACCAGGCTTCCCTGTCCATCACCAACTTCTGGTGCTTACTCAAACTCATGTCCATCAAGTCGGTGATTCAATCCCATAGAGGCCCCATTTAATCTATGCCACAGCATAGTACTGCCTCTAGAGCACCTGCAACCAAAGAAGAGATTCTTTGTTCAAAACCTTCCCCAGTTTCTCTTTATGCCAAGCTCCTTTCTATTCTATAGATGTTGGTTTAGGTACCACATAAGAATTTTTCCCTGACCATAGAAGTTCACTTAGGTACCATGATATACTCTCTATCCCAGGAGATATTTTTTCTACTTCACTTATAATAATCTGTAGCATTTTTTGTTTATATATTTGTTTTTTCTGGTCTATCTGTTCCTAATTAGAATAGAATTTTCAGTAGGGCTGGGACCTAGTCTGTCTTTTTCATCTCAGTGTCCCCAAAGGATAGTGCTTCTTGGAAGGTACAAAATAAGTACTCAATATTGGAATAAAAGAATATATGGATGAATGGTCAAGTGTTAAGGTGAAAGACATACGAGGATTTATTGATAATTAAATATGGTATAACCTTGGTAACAGCATCATGATGATCATGATGACCAGCAGTGGATCATGCTAAAAACCTAGGACTTCTGCTTGATTCCTTCATATTCCTAATTTCACCCAAATTTCACCAGTTCTTCTCTGCCATTGATGTTGCCAAATTACCAAATTACTTCTATGGTCTACCAACTCTTTTTTCTTGCATAAATCCTTCCAAACTCTTTGTATAAATAAACCCCAAACTCTCTACCACAGCCAAGAAGGCCTTGTACAAAATCCTCATTATCTAGCATTCTCTTGTATATTCATTTTCTCTGCATTCACACCAAGTTCTAAGTGCACTGGTCTTTAAAAATATAAGGCGCAGGCACCTTACAATTATACTCAAACCTTGTTTACCGTCCTTGCATTCCTCCTTACACTAATATTCTCTCATGAATCTCTAAAGAATTACCTCCTATCACATTCACTCTCTAGCCCTTACCTAGGTTTATTTTCTATACAGAATTTAATTAATATATGAAATTATTTCTTTATTGGTTAACTTGCCTTGGGTTACCAGATGTAAAGCTCTTCAAGGTGAGGAATTTTCTCTTTCTTGGTCATTACCACATTCCAACTATCTAGATGACTTCTTTCTACAACTAGAAAGTATTTATTGAAAGGATAATGAAATGAAACTCTTCAGATGGGAATCTTTTTAACACTTTAAAAGTTATCATACTTCCAGTCATGTGTATTTTTTAGTACAGATGAAAATACCAAAGAAGGAATTTTAAAGCTTGTCTTTTTTTTGCTGGCCATGCTGCAAAGCCTGTGGGATTTTAGTTCCCCAACCAGGGATCAATCCAGGCCCTGGGAAGTCAAAGCATGGAGTCCTAACCACTGGACTGCCAGGAAATTTTCTAAAGCTCATCTCTTAAGAAATTTTTCTCTTCTTTCTTAAACTAACAGTTGAATCATTCTTCATCTCCTTGTCTTTTGTTGAGAAAGCTTTCACTTACTTTCTTAATTAGGTCAAATGACTCTACTGCATACTCTTAAAGCATCACATTAACTTTCCATATAGTGCTTAACTGAGTTTTAATTTACCTAATTCTTCAAAATAGATTTTTCCTACACCTATGTCCTTCACTAGCTCCTAGCTCTATGAGGATAGAGATGATATATATTTTAATTCACCATTTAATCCAATGGTGATATGCTCAACATCTGGCATATCTTATGCACTCAAAATATTTCTTCAAAAAATAAATCACCCCAAGTGTCATTCCTCATTGTCTAGTATAGAACACATAAATATGCTTTTAGTAGTATAGATTTACACCTTAGGAATAACCTATCAATCAACAACATGAACCATCAGCTCAGTTCAGTTCAGTTGCTCAGTCATTTCCGACTCTTTGAGATCCATCCCATGGACTGCAGCTTGTCAGGCTTCCCTGTCCATCACCAACTCCTGGAGCTTGCTCAAACTCATGTCTATTGAGTTGGTGACGCCATCCAACCATCTCATCCTCTGTCATCCCTTTCTCCTCCCACCTTCAATCTTACCCAGCATCAGGGTCTTTTCAAATAAGTCAGTTCTTCGCATCAGGTGGCCAAAGTATTGGAGTTTCAGCTTCAGCATCAATCCTTACAATGAACACCCAGGACAGATCTCCTTTAGGATGGACTGGTTGGATCTCCTTGCAGTCCAAGGTACTCTCAAGAGTCTTCTCCAGCACCGCAGTTCAAAAGCATCAATTCTTCAGTGTTCAGTTTTCTTTACAGTCCAACTCTCACATCCAAATATGACTCCATACAACATCACATCCAGACATGACATCCAACACGAACCATACACATATTATTTAATTGGTTTGTCTTTGGTATTTTTTTTATTTTTCTCCAAAGTAGAACTGAGAACATAAATCTGATTAACTGAATGCCTCTCATAGTTGAATTCTATGTTAAGTATGGTTATTATTTCATGCAACTGAAGCTCATAGATTTACAAAATGAATGAGCTTGTTTTTTCCTACCATATTGAATTCAATTCCTTTTGAAGTATGTAATGAGTGCCATCATTTCACTTCACAAGAAATCTTTCATCTATTAACACGAAGAACCTCCCCTTCCCATCCCCTCTAGGTACCATTTCAGTCATCAAAATTTGGTTCTACTGAAGGAGGAAACAGACAGAACAGGCTCCATCTTGAAAGCAGGACTCCATCTTGGGCCAGACTATGGACTTTGAGCTCTTTGCCCAGTATCTATGGAAACAACATACCAACTGGAAAAACAGACCCCTGGATGGAAGAGCCCCAGGGCTCGTACCTAGACTCTCCCTTGCCTAGAGGAATACCCTAATTATCTGTGTAACCGAATAGAATCATACATTCTATTATGCTTATTGGGGTATGACCACAGGCCTATTGATAATTGTCCACTGTTAACTACCTAGGGTTAAGGCATACAAATCATGGGTTAACTTTGACTATATCTTTCTTTCCCTTTGTCCAGACTAGTTTCAGAGAATTTGGGGATGTGGGTTTGAGCATATACACTTAGGGTATATAAAGTTTTCACAAAAACTGGTCGGGGTCCTTGGCTAAGAGGAGACTGTGCCTTGGGCCCGCCAGTGTAATAAACTGCACTCTGCTATCTGCATTGTCCTTCTGAGTGAGTTTATTTCCCAGAACGTGTGGCTACAACACTATAGGTATGCAAAATGTTTTTATAAATGAATTCCAACAATTGACAAATACCTTTTCAGTCCTATTGTATCCTAGCCATTGAAATATATTCTATATATTAAAAAAAAAAAAGCTTTTTTTTTTTTTAAAATAAATTAAGCACTGGGAAAGGACAGTTGGTTAAACATTTTTGCATTTAGTCTTCCTCTCACATTTAATGATTCATTCTTAGCAATGTCAGCATTGAATACAGGAACATAAAGTTAAGTTCTCTCAAAAGGTTGAACATTTTGTCATTTCCTGAAAGACTAAAGAAAATCAAGCCCACCTGGCCACACTCACTTTCGAGCTTGGCAATATTTTAACTTGTACATGAGTCTTCAAAACCAATTGAGAATTCAGAGAAATAAAGACATTTAAAGAAATTAAAGATCCATTATCATTGTTTAAGGATTTTAAGTTTTTTTTTTTCTTTTTTCTTTTTTTAATGTTCACTCTGGGAAGGGCTTACTCATCTTACAAGTATTTCTTTGGTCTATCCTATGAAACAAAGTCAATTGAAAATATGAAAATAGTTTGTTTTACAGGTACAAGCTCTTGTGTATTGTAACACTTGTGATACTTTTGTATAGTAGAAACAAATGATTAAATTTAATTGTCCAAAGATTTTGGAAATGGCAACATAGTCAAGTAACTAGAGGAAGCCATGAGGCATATTCTGAAATCCTGGATATACTCTATTTTTGAATCAAAACAGAGATATAGAAAGTCAGCTCAAAGAGACTGTTAATTCTAAGACAAAAGCTAATTTGAACATGAATCTGAAGATTTTATAAAAACACAGACGCACACATACACACATCCTACATACACATACATGTCTGTATGCAGATGTGTATGTGTGTTCATCTTAGCAAGGAAAAGGCAGAAAATAATATGTTTAAAAATGCAAGCAGAGAAAAAGTCAGAGAAAGAAATTACTATGATTTTAACACATATCTAATAAATGCCAAGTACAGAGATTGGTGCGGAAGTCACAGTGGTAAATAAGAGAGATATGGTCCTTGACCTTAGGTAACCTACCACACATATTTTTCCCCTATTCATCGTTGAACAATAGAATGGCATCTTCAAAAGGCCATGATGTTGTAAAAGGTTTGCTGAGTTCCAAAAGTTACAGTGTATGGATCATCCTATAGGGCAAGGTAGGAGTGGTAGGAAATTAGACAGATAAGTGGTTAAGAGCACAAAATCAGATGTTATATATTAATCTAACAGTGATGGGAAAGCACTAGAGTTTTAAGCAAAGAAACAACAGCTTCCTTGGTGGACAATATTTAAGTCTGGTCTGTTGGGCAGGCACATTCCATGAGAGCACCATTACCATTACATAGCTAGCTCTGATGGCTAGGAATCCAAGAGGATCAAAATAAATAATCTGTGTAAAGTGCATATAGTCTTTCCCCAATGATTCAGCAGTAAAGAATCTGCCTGAAATGCAGGAGACCCAGGTTCAATTTCTGGGTCAGGAAGAACCTCTGGAGAAGGAAATGGCAACACATTCCTACATTCTTGACTGGAAAATTCCATGGACAGAGGAGGCTTGCGGGTTACAGTCCATAGGGTCTCAAAGAGTCAGACACAACTGAAGCGATTGAGCATGCAAAGTGCATATATTACCCCTAATGCATAACATGCACTCAGTAAACATTAGTAACCAGAGAAACAGTTTCATAGGTTATGGCAGATTGGACTTCCTGGAAAGAAGAGTCTGTATTGGAGATTAACATGCAAGAAGTTTGAGGCACTCAGGATCTGCATATAGGGAGGCCAAGGGACAGGAAGGAAGTAAAGTTGGGCAGAGAGAAGTTGATTCTTTTTCAGCAAATGGTGCAGTGGTCCTTACAGGGGAGCTGTGAAAGCCCTCCGGAGTTAGCCTTCTCTTCATTCAGGAGCCCTGGCCTCTAGCCTCAAGGATCAACAAGTTGTTGACGTTCAATCCCTAAGTAGTGTCCACCTCTTTGAGACCTCAAAGACTACAGCACACCAGGCTTCCCTGTCCTTCACTACCTACCTGAGTCTGCTCAAATTCATGTCTATTGAGTCAGTGATGCCATCCAACCATCTTAACCTCTGTTGCCCTCTTCTTCTCCTGTCCTCAATCTTTCCCAGCATCAGCGTCTTTTCTAGTGAGTTGGCTCTTCATGTCAGGTGGCCAAAATATTAGAGCTTCAGCTTCAGCATCAGTCCTTCCAATGAATATTCAGCTATTCAGCATGGATTTCCTTTAGATTGACTGGTTTGATCTCCTTGCAGTCCAAGGGACTCTCAAGAGTCTTCGATACTACAGTTCAAAAGCATCAATTCTTTGGTGCTCTGTTTTCTTTATGGATCCAACTCTCACATCCCTACATGACTACTGGAAAAATCATAGCTTTGACTAGACAGACCTTTGTCAGCAAAGTGATGTCTCTGCTTTTTAATGCACTCTCTATGTTTGTCATGGGTTTTCTTCCAAGGAGCAAGCATCTTTTAATTTCATGGCTACAGTCACTGTCTGCAGTGATTTTGGAGCCCAAAAAAAATAAATCCAACCAGTCACTGGATACAGGCTGCTCTATTAGAGCAGCCTTCTCTGGCCTAGGGTGATTTTGGGAGAGGGATTTTCAGGTAAGAGCTGTCAACAGCCATATTCCAGCAACTGAGGACATCAGCCCTGAAGAGGGACCAGTGTGGCTCAGTACAGTATCATTTACATTGATTGAAAAGGAAGGTAATATGTCCTGGCATTTCTCCTCTCTCTGGATTCCTCTCCAAATTCAGCCTTCTCAAGAGGGACATTTCCCACAATTTAAAAAAGACCCTTTGTCACAGTTCCACTGCATTTTCCACCCAATTCATCACAACTATTTTTTCTTCTTTATTCCTTCCATGTAAAGGTTTCTGGACTTGGTTTGCTACCATAATTTACACACAAGGCAGAGATGATGTGTCCTTTTCAAAAATGTGCTTTTTCTTAATAGCTTCTCACCCTTTTAACCAACTTGACAAACTGCCTCAGGATATTAACAATGATACATTCTCACCTGAAGGGAAATGTTTAAAATGTAATTTGAATAGGTAGTTAAGCATGTTTGCCTGAAGGTGTTATCATTTGGTAATTTGATATTTTAATATCAAATGTAAGTTCTTGACACGGCCTGCTCTTTCCAGAGGAGACCCATAAAAATAACATGTGTCTCTGAACAATTTCCTGGCTGAGGCAGGTTGTATTTTGTGTCCCCAATGATAATTATCTTCACTGCATTGTAAAGAATGTGTTGTACACCAAATTCTCTATTAACAATCACAATGTGTAGAAATTATCTTCATCCTAGAACATCTCAAGGGTCCAGGCTGTTTGTATATGATAACAGCTCGCTGAGATCCAAATTATTGAAAATTCAAAGAAATGAATAGGAAAAACATGGCTATTTTACCATCAGTTTTTAACAGAAATGTATTGTAATTAAAATGTAAAAAAGAGGCTCTTTGAATCAATCTAGTCAGATGAAGAAGGAGGAGGAAGGGGAGGGAGAGTAGGAAGAGAAGGGAAGGAATAATACCAAAAGAAATATGAGTAGAAGCATCCTGAGGTTCTGCCTCAAAAAATAGAATTAGTGAATTAAAAAAATAGACACTCTTTTATGCCATTAAGAATAATTAACAATTGGATAAATAATATTTAAGTTTTTAAAGATATATGAATAAACTATAAAACTTCTAGTATTCTAAAATTTAATTTGAAGGGAACTACAAACTTTAAATAATGAGGTGAAAGTCTTGGCAGGTGAGGAAATCAATTCTTGATATTTAGGACACTGACCTTCTAAAGCCCCTCTCACTCATAATGCAGACATTGATTTTAATTTCCTTCTCAATTAACAAGGCCTCTTTTTTATATTATGTTTAAAGGTTAGAGTAAAATGACTGAAAAAGTATATATAAATAAACTAAAAAGGGATATAGTAAAAAATATATATAAATCAGATAACTAAAAAAAGGATATATAAATCAGATAAATAACTTTGAGCAGTTATATGATGAACTAAAGGCTATGTGAGTAGAAAAATCCCAAGAAGTATGCCTAGAAAATATTTCTTCTCTTTTTTCTTTTCTTGCAGATAAGTTTTGAAGACAGGGGCTTCCCGGGTGGCACAGTGGTAAAGAATCCACTTGCCAATGCAGGAGGTGCAAGAGATACGAGTTCAATCCCCGGGTTGGGAAGATCCCCTGGAGTAGGAAAGGGTAACCCACTCCAATATTCTTGCCTGGGAAATCCCATTGACAGAGAAACTGAGCAGACTACAGTCATGGAATCTTAAAGATTCTGACATGACTGAGCACACACACACACACACACACACACACACTCATATAACCCATGCTGATACTTTGTATTCTGTATTTGATGCTTTAGTTAACTGTATCAAAGCTTTAAACCTCCAAGCAATGACAATGAGTGGCATTATACTTGCATGCGTGCTAAGTCACTTTAGTCATGCCCGACTCTTTGTGACCCTTTGGACTGTGGCCCACAGACTTCTCTGCCCATGGGATTCTTCAGGCAAGAATACTGGAGTGGGTTGCCATGCCCTCCTCCAGGGGATCTTCCCGACCCAGGGATCGAATGTGGGTCTCTTACATCTCCCTGCGTTGGCAGGCAGGTTCTTTACCACTAGTGCCAACTGCAAAGCCCTGCATTATATTTGCCCCCTTGTATAATCTGTGGAGGAGGAAGCAAGCAGAGAGGTGAAGGGGCTTACAATGGAAGCAGCTCTTCCCCCTCTTTCCTGTTTGCCCATTTCTGTTCCCCTCTAACCTTAAAGGAACATAATAAGGAATATGATCACTAAGCTATTGAAACTGACTCCAGACTTATGCTCTCCTAAATACACACAATGCCTTAGCTAACCTGTTGATTCTTTTCCTAGATATGAAGAAGTAAGTAGCCCCCAAAAGCCCCCCAAAGCAATCCTGCAGGCCAATCACTGGGGCAAGATAATATCTGAGGTGAGAGCCAGTCAGTCTGCACACAGTGGAGATGCAGAACCTAACTTCCTGCCTCCATGATTCACTGGGGTCCTTTCCCCTTCATTTTTCCTTTTAAACATTGTCATGGATCAGCAGAATCTTTGGACTTGGTCTCTGGACACAAGTCACCATCTCCTCAGATTGCGAGCTTTTCTGATTAAAGCATCTTTCTTTTCTACTGACACGTGCCTCTGGAATTGGCATGTGAACAGTGAGCAGCTGAACCTGGGTTAGGTTACAAGATACAAAGAACATAATAATGAGAGGTAATTGTAATTATCCTGAACCCCATTAGTACACACACCAGGCCACCTGAAAGGATAAAGGAAGAAAAGGGAAAAAAAACCACACAGCCTAATGTGCAAGAAAAAGTTATAATCCTTTCTTAAGATAACTTTAATATATGGCTTTGTTGAGTTGTAATTTCATTTTTTCTTTTAGCTCTCTAATATGCACTTAACTTGATTTAAAAAAGTGTACTATATGATGAAATACTCCTGTTAGTGAGATGTCTGAGGCACCTAGCCTAGACAGAGAGATAGACAATGTATTCCCACCCCCCACTAACTTGATAAGGTTGTTGACTTAACATCATGCAAGGTAAAACTGTCATTCAATTATGAAAAGCATTTAAAAAATTAAAAACAATAGTGTCTTAAGGAATACTAATAAATTAGGAACTGTTAATGAACAGAGATTGATTATAATTATTGACCATATATATGAATATAGGTGTCTCTAAGGTAAAGCTTCATTTGACAAACTCAGTTAGAATGACTTTCATAAGAGCAAGGAAGACTATATTTGTCTGAACTCTATCTGGAATAATCAAACAATTAAATTGGATGTGGAGGGAAAGGGAAAAAATACACAGATAAACCTCTGAGACCGCTTGCTATTATGGAGGATGGCAGGTCTGACACAAGAACAAAGTGTAGGTGGCGGCCAGTGATTCACTCATGAAACCAATTGAGAACAAGCAGGGAATGACATTTATAGCCCAGATGCATGAATACCAATTTCCAGAGCAAGGGTAATAAAATAAACATGAAATTTTGACACATAATGATTTCTTTTATGAACTAATAAAATTTTATACATATTCATATATTTTTATGTATACATAATTTTTATGTATTGAGAATGATCTTCAGAATAAAAATATGCATAACAAGCATTATTGGTAAGAGGAGCTTCCCATTATGTGTAGTTGGATGAATTATAGAAAAGCACCTGCTGAATTAAATGAGGCTACATTTCAGGCTACTAAAAACTTGTGTTTGAAATTACTGTGCTGTTTTCAGTGGTGTTGAGCCATCATAGACAAATGGGCTTGGTGCCTCAAGGCTACAAGTAAACAGTGGTGGTTCTTATTTTGTTTTTAAAAAAGACAGTGATTAGCTACATACAAACTTTAAAGCCTGAAGTAGATCTTAAGCACAATTTCATAATTATTAAAGAAATGGGGCTCTTTGCTTTTCCTTCTTTGACAGACTGTTGCATCTTCTTGTGCAATACTAGCCACATCCCTGAGACATAGTCATGAAGGTCAGAGTAAATGGATTTGGCTATATTGGGTGCCTGGTCACCAGGATGCTTTTAATTCTGGTCAAATGGATATTATCATCAATGATCCCTTCGTTGACCTTGGCTAAATGGTCTACATGCTCCAATATGATTCCATAGCAAGTTATACCACAATCAAAGCTGAGAATGGGAAGCTTGTCATCAGTGGAAGGCCTAGTTCCACCTTCCAAGAGCAAGACGGGATGCTTGGAAGCACCCACATCAAATGAGGTGATGCTGGTGCTAAATATCTTGTAGAAACCACTGATGTCTTCATTAACTTGGAGAAGGCTGGGACTCACCGAAAGGATGCAGTCCAAGGGTCATCATCAGCCCTGTCCCTTCTGCCGATGTCCACATGTTTGGGCATAGATCATGAGAATCATGATCATAACCTCAATATTGTCAATATTGTCAGCAATGCCTGCTCTACCACCAGCTGCTTGGCCCCTCTGACCACGGTCACCCAGGATGACTTTGGCAACTCATGATGCCTGCCACTCAAGGCCACTGTCTGTGTCAACACTGCCACACAGAAAGTCTCAGATGGCTCCTCTGGGAAGCTGTGGCATGCTGGCTGTGGGGCTTCCCAAAAGACCATCCTCCCTGCTTCTATGGGCATTGCTAAGACTATGAACAAGGTCACCCCTTGAGCTGAACTGGAAACTCACTGGCTGG